>NC_141695.1:1692171190-1692778690 GCF_964263255.1 Lissotriton vulgaris | reverse complement strand
AGCGGATGGTGATGCCTTTGGGTTGTCATGTGATCAAGGGAGGGATCTCCTGAAATGCGTTATGGCGGCGATGGCTGAAAAAAATGAATGCACGATATTACTGGGTCCACGCTCGTTTTTTCGTAAGACGATTGTGAGTGTAAGCGAGGAGAAAAGGATATATTTATATATATATATATGTGTGTGTGTGTGTGTGTGTGTGGGTGTGTGTGTGTATGTGTATATGCAGCCGCGGTCCGTGTAGGTAACAGCTGTGAGGCAGTGGAGCCGCGTTGGGTGGGATTTCGAGGGACAATGCAGAGGGAAAATTAATTATTTATTTCATGTTCCTTCTGCATCGTCCCTCGAAATGCCCCCAACGCGGCCCCACCGCGGCCCCACTGCGGCCCCTCCGCTGTTACCTGCAATAACCGTGGCTGTGTATGTGTGTGTGTGTGTATATATATATATATATATATATATATATATATATATATATATATATATATATATATATATATATATATATATATATATATGATGATGGTCGAACACCGGAGTAGCTTCAGGTGTAAACGTTCAAATACAAAAATGACCACACATTTTCTTGAGAAAGCGCACACTCCTAATGAACTGAGGTGGGTGGTTCTGGAAACTGTAAAAACCCAAGCCAACCTAGACAATAAACTCTTTGACAAGGAACAACGATGGGTGTTTAAACTCCATTCTGACACCCAAGGCCTGAACGATGAGATACCTTGGGGCCAACTTTCATAAGATAATTTATGATGCCCAGTTGTTGGGCAAAATTACAATAAAATGAAGGCACTACTATGAATATCTCTAAAGGTGGCACCGTAAAACAACTACATGTCTGTGTAGCCATACATATTTACCCTTACTAAAACTAAGGGTCAGCCTAATGATGTTTTTTTTAGGTTAAATAACCATTCCTTTTACTTTTACCATCTATAGAGGTAGGAGTATCGCAAATAGGAGGTCAGGGCCATTAAACACTTATATGGGTAACACGTAGCCATTTTAAAGACCCACGCTCGCTCTATGTTTCACCAAAATTGGCCTTGGACCGTTTGTTAATGAATTTTTCCTAATTAAGTCTATGGGCTGGTACTAGAGTGGAGACCTTCTAGAATTATTCCTTTTCAAAATCCGATCTCGCTAAAACTCTGTGGAAGCATTTTGAAAGATACACTTATCCTCCCAACATGGCCGCCACGAAAATCTAACCGAGCGCTCTAGCCTTCCCGCAATGACAACCCGGAAGCACTCGGTCTTAAACAGCCTCCGGACACACACTCGTTAAGATGCGGTCCGGAGGAAGCCTTGTAGGTGATAGAGCCACGTAATCCTGATAACCAAGTAAGTGCCGGTTATCTGTTCCACAAGGGCCACAACGGACCGATGGCCCTGTCCCAAATTTCGCACCCTCCTCCCCGTATTTCTACGGGGATGCGAGTCACGCAGTCTGTTCAAGTTTGGCATACCTACCAGCCATATATGCCGATAACTAATCCGTCATTCATTTCCTTATTATCCCTAGAGTGGGCAGGATACGAGCTTTCCTCCGCACACCATGGGGCACAGATAGGTCCCTATCAATGTATGTAATAGTCTGTTTCTATTGTTTTTCGTGTGATTTGTGTTTTTACCACTGTATGCAGTAACAATCTATTTTAATGTCACGCCATTTGGCATTTTCACTTTACAACGATGGACAGAGGCGCAGCCAAGCATGGATTTGAATCTGGTGTATGAAAACGCTAATATGCTGTGGGGTCATACCCTGTTTACCCTTTAAAAAATGTTGTTTTTCTTTTCAGGTACAACGTGACGATTAGGATGTATGTACTAATGCATGCCTTATTACTGCAGCATTAATTTTATTGATTTTATTCACTTTTTCCCTAATATAGCACGGGTTAGGAGGACCCTGAGCGCAAACCCCTGCAAGCGCCCTTCTTCCCATAGCTCATGACTATCTCGCATGGGCATTGTGCGGTTGGTCTCGCAGGTCCTGGCTGAGCTCAGGCAGAGAAAGAAAAGTGATTGTGGATGTAAACTGACTTTTGACCTCTATCTCTGAACACAGAATATATGTGACAAGATAAAAACAAGATTTAAAGGCATCTTTAATGCTCCTTCACTTTGTGAGCGAATCCCCTTCCCTTTTCTATTAAATTGCAGACCACAGGATGAGGGTGCTCAGGGCTAACATCAGCTCATGGAGAGCAAGCATGCCCCCCTCCCCAAATATTAAAATGTATTGACCCTATAAAAGAAAAATGGCGGCCTACATGTTGCTTGTTTTTTTTTTTTTGCTTCTATCAACCAGTAGTAACCCAAACTCTTCAACATATACAACACGCTTTACTTCCACACTGGGGTATATATAATTAAAGTGCAGCAAATAATATCTTTCAATGTAGAACATTCTTCAACATTCATGTCAATGACTTAACCACATCGCTGAGGCGGGTATTCCGTCGCAGCGCTAAGGAGGCGGGGCAGCCACGCGGCAGGCGCATGCTGGTGACGGAACGGCTCCGTCACCAGCCGCGGTTGGGCTGTGCTCATGACTGAGCGGTTCCGTCATGGCCCCGCCCGCTCAATGGAACGCCCAGCACAGGCGCGGGCCATGACAGAACCGCTCCGTCATCAGCACAGCGCCACCGCAGCTGATGGCGTAGGGGTTCCGTCATCAACATCGAAAGAGTTACGGAAGTAGTAATTCGAGATGTACTACTCAGTTCCATGATCTTCAAAGTTGTACCAGCAGACTGCCACCTCTTGTTTCTACCTCGATGGACTTTATGGGTCACTCACAAGTACTGGATGATACACACTGCTCACCTGTCCTACGACCCCGGAACCAATACCTTCCCTACCCTCCCCTGTTCCAACCCCTGCCCCTGCACACCTACCTCTCTCCTGCCTAACAACCCACCTCCCCTGCCCTTAATCAGGGGATGCTATTGAGGATATTGTTGCCAGGAGATAATTGGTTGGTTTATAATGTTATCCTTTCTATTGCCCCCTGTGTAGTGATTCCACTTATTTTTCTCTTCAGTACCCCCTTCTCATGTTTGAAAATCATTTGAAGATTACAAAAAAAAGTTGCACCAGCGATTTAATTATTTACAACTTTTAAAGTAAAGTCTTTGTCTGGACATAAGTTTTAAATAATAACTCTATTTAAATATAGTGACGTTTAATGTAAATACTTTCATGTGTATTATCCTTCGAAAGTGCATATGATTCAAATTACATATCCTATAGCGTTCCAATGAAAAAACGATAGCACAGAGCTCATAACTATTTTTTTCTTTTTCGCAAATATTTAGCTACAGCAATGTATTTGAAGTCACAAGAGCATAACTGTATCCAGCTATTTTGAAAAGCATATATTTTATCAAAGCAAAGCCTCAGGTAAAAAGATTTTAAATACATTATTTACTCTTGCATGACACAAAAGTGTTCTTTTCCCCATGCAGCCGGTATAGCCTTGTGTGTCAATCATTCTTGACCTACTTTATATTTTTGTACGAGGTTCCAAGTGCACGATCAGTATTCAAAGCACGTCCGATTTCCTACATAATCAACTCATAACATGGAATATATTATATTCAATGAAATGGTAATGACCTAACTGTGCATTACCTGTGTCGGGGGAAACAGCCGTTACAACGCAACTTTCACAACGCACTACCATTACAACAAAACTTTTACACCGCAGGATCCATTACAACGCATGCCATTACAACGCATGCCATTACAACGCAGATGCTATTACAATGCCTGCCATTACAACGTAAGTATGGGTAAGTATTTAATTTCATTTGAACCCCTACAATATCCAACACTTATCCTACTGTTACACCCCCTGGAGTTAGAATAGTAATTTTAACCCCTACACTATCCAACACTTACCCTACTATTAGACCCCCTGGAGTTAGAATAGTAATTTTACCCCTACACTATCCAACACTTACCCTACTATTACACCCCCCTGGAGTTAGAATAGTAAAGTTAACCCCTACAATATCCAACATTTACACGACTATTACATTCCCATTAATTAAAATTAAAAAAAATACTTACCCATACTAACGCTGTAATGGAATGCGTTGTAATAGCATCTGCGTTGTAATGGCATGCCTTGTAATGGCATACGTTGTAATGGATCCTGCGTTGTAAAAGTTTCGTTGTAATGGTATGTGTTGTGAAAGTATGCGATGTAACGTCATACATCTGTGTCGGGTCAGTCGTACTTACAGAGACCAGCAACTTCAGTTGTCTTCCTTTTTTAAAGTATAACTAATGAAAAGACATATCCACTGCGTGCACCCACATAAACTCGGCTAAAGAGTGTCAGCAGTAATAGGGTGCTACTGGAGCAAGTACACAGAGCTTTCATCGCCCCCTGCCAACATCAAACATTTGTTATGGCAGACATTCGAGAGGTTGTGGAACTCCATCAACTCACCTTTACTGAATGATGCTGCCAACTTGGGAGACATGGGAAACTGAATGACCTTGATGGCAGAATGGGCAATATTTAACATTTACAAGGGGTACTAGTCCGTAATGGTATGGTACAAGAATATTGTTGTCAGAATTAAGCATGGGCGAATTTTGCGAATCTCGCGTTCGCAAATTTTGCGGATTTGCGAACTCGCAATCCGCAAAATCCGCAAATTCTTGCGAATTTGCGGATTTTTTTTTTTTGTGTTCGCAAGGATTTCTGCCAGTTCGCGAGGGTTTCGTACCAGTTCGCAATTGCAAACTTACATTTCGTCGCGCAACGGTCGCGAATTATGTTGTTTCTACGTCTGGTTCATCATCACAGGTTCCCAGCACCCTCTGTTTCACCACTGCAACCCTCTGTTACATCAATGCCACCCTCTGGTTCATCATTACTGTAGATTATAGGGGGGAAAAGCAAGCACACCAGCCCTGCTTCAACTGAGATGAATTAATTTGGGGTTAGTTTATTAATGTGTCACTGTTTTAAAATTCCAGTCTGGCACCTGCTTCCTTATCTGTAATTTTGCTTTCTGTTGCAGTGCATTTTTTTTCCCCAGGACCTTCTTTGTGGCCTACTTGTAGCTATTGTATGAGCCTGCTGTGAGGGTCAGAGCAGGGTCATACAATTGTTGCAACTAGCAACTGAATTCTGGAGGGGCCCCAGTCAGGAAGCACTACCGGGAATTGTTACTAATGATGAGTTTGAACTCTTGCCCCTGCCGAGTGCTTTCAGTTTTGAAAAACTCGTTTTTCTGCAATTTCTCGGGGTTCGCGGGATGCGAACACGCTCGAGATCAGATTCGGAAGCCGCAAATTCGTGCGAATATGCAATTTGGTTTTTTTGCGGCGTGTTAGTTGGCAAGGTTTTGTGCGTTTTTGCGAGCCGCTCGTAGCGCAAGACGCAAAGTTACCCTCGCGGTCGTTCAAGGGCGCAGCCATCTTGTTTGCCTGACGTATTTCCGTTTCCGGGCGCGAAGTGTAATCTCGCAAAGTCCGCGGCTTGCCAGTACAGTCTCGCGCGTGTTCGCAAGGAAAATCTCGCGCGAACTTACCCGCGCGGTCGTGAACGGGCACGGCCATCTTGTTTCTCATTCATTGCTATGGTTCTGGGCATGGTCTTTGTATCCTCTGTCAATCTCTGCCATCCTTTGCTTGTTTGAAGTTTTTTTTTATCTATTTTACTTATTATCTATCCCTCTATTTTTCTAGCCCTATATTTTTGTGTTTACTGCTACTTTTGGTTAATTTTAAACTACTTTTGTAAACTCTTTTCTTTTCTTCTCTTCCCTATTCTATTTTCTTTATTCCTTTCCGCCCAGACCATGGTGAAGGGAGCCGGGAAGCATCCCGAGAAGGGGAAGGGTCCCGCACCCCGTGTCCGGCTCCCGTGCGGGCGTTTGAGGGGGGAGCTAGTGATGCCACGGGAGATCTTTACCCCGGAGGAGGTGGCCCAACTCATTTTTTATGTTCAGCGCCGCCTCCCCAGGACCATCATGGGAGGCGGCAAGATCAGTGCCGGGTACGGGGCCCGGGAGCGCCGGAAGCGGTGGGAGAAGGTGTGCCAGGCCATTTACCACCACTCTCGGGTCTGGCGCACCTACAACCAGGCCACCCACCGCTGGACGGATGTCCTGACCCGTGAGCGAGATCTGCTCGACCTCCTTGGCCTTGAGATCCCCGGGCTTGGTGAGTAGTAGTAGCTATGTCTTTACTACTATGTTTTCTCCTGCTGTGTTATTATATTGCAAATTTTTGTTTTTTACCAAGAGCAATAATGCTGCTCATTACATTGTAGGTAAATTTTATTTCAAAATCTTCTGTGCATTTCAGGTACACTGCTCTCCTTCTTCTCAGTAGTGTTGCTACTATGCTTATTTGTTTTAGATTTTGTGTTCATTTCATTGGCCTGTGAAATTATGTATGAGTGTAGTTGAAAGAACTGCGTAATGCTACACACTAAGGTTCAGATTTTTAATTACCGGCGCATCCCTGCAAAGTTGCAGGGATGCGCCAGTAATTGTGCGTCACGCCACCATCACCCATGGTGCGCCGTATTTACAATGCGGCGCGCCATGGGCCCAAAACGTCACCAAAGCGTTACGCATCTGTGCCGTAAAGGCGGCGCATTGCTGGAGTTGCGTCGCAACGATGGTGCAGCTCCATCAATGCTCTGGGGTGCCCTATCTCCCCAATGCTGCGTCAAGCCGTACGTCTGCTTCAAGCAGGCGCAGGGTTTGAGTCACGCATCATTGTCCTCAAAGTGACTGATTGAAATCTTGTAGATTTCCCTCAGCCACTTTTAGGATGCGTTCCTGCGCAGGAACGCCCTCCCTTGCGCCGGAACACCCCTATTGGCGCAGGGCTTTACAACGTGATGCATCTCCCAGATGCGTCACGTTGTTAATATACGCCGCACCATTGCGCCTCTTTTGTGCTGTCGCTGCGTCACAAAAGTCACGCAACAATGGAGCAAAAGAGCCGCAAGGGCCTTCTAAATCAGCCCCTACAGACTCAAGTCCAGTCCTTCCTTTGTACACATGGCGATAAGAAGAAATAGTGGTGGTGGATTAATAGTTTGAGTATTTTATTGACTGGTGAATGTAGTAGGAAACTTTAGTGTTGTCGCTGATCTTCAATCACGATGGACTTTGGCTGTCACTTTGCGTGCTGCGGACTGCTGCCTGCCAATCCTAGGCAAACCTTTTTAGTACTTTGTTTAGTGAGTTACATAGGGTCGTTTCCAATTCGACGGTCCGCAAATCAAGCAATACTAAAGTAATGACGTAGTCGACCACATGAGATTGGTCAATAATATATCCCGTGGAGTCATTCCCTATTTGCTATTTCGCAAAAATATTTTGTTACTTTGTTAGTTCTTTTTTAAATGTTTGATTTGGTTGAGAAATATCATCCATGTTTTCTGTTTTTCTTTCTTTCATGTTGTACATCAGCTTCCCCCAGGGGCAAGAGGAGGACACAGGAGGAGGAGGAGGAGGGTGCTGTTGTCGATGAAGGCCAGGACCGGGCAGTCGAGGGCTCCTTTGCTGGCCCCAGTAAGTTTTAATTTTAATATAGAGTACTTATTTTTTCCTAGCGTTCCTCATTCGATTTTTTCTAAATCGTCTTTGATCTTCTTGTAGACAGGATCTAAATTCTTATCCTGCCTCGACTATGACTCCGTGTGGTATTACTAGATTATTCTTATTAGTCTGTCTGTGTAGCTAACTAAGATTGCACATTTGGCATTTCCATTGGACTCCCATTCTAGTCAGCAATAGCTCTATGCACTGAGTGTAGTCCTCTGGGATTGTCCATAATGTCTTTTCAAGTATTCTAAATGTTTATGCTTTGACCATTGCCAACAATAAAAAGGTGAATGGCCACCACCAAGAAAGAATAAGATACTACTTTACTTTTGGTTTGGATAGGAGGACAATCCATTCTACTACTGTTGCAGGGACAAATCTGCACAAACAGAACTATGGACACTAAATAATGCATCGCTTAGCTTATCAATTATAATAGGTGCTGTAACTGTTAGACTTTCCACATACCTCAGTGATAACAGACTTTGTAGTTGAACCCCCAATCTCCTTACTGACTAGATAGTGTGGCAGAGTCATTTAGCTCCCAAAGTCACCGATGACAGAGGCACGGACTCATGCTTGCAAAAATTCGAAAACCTTTAGCTCATCCACTCTAGTCTGGAGGACCAAAAACCACAGAGTCTATTTAAGTTTAAAAGCTTTATTAAAAGTAAACACATTTATTAACCCCTTAAGTGCTGCCTCGGTGCATTGGCCGACGGCAGCACTACCTCCCCAGTGCTGCGCACGACCATTGAACATCCATTCAGCACTAGTTCTAATGCACAGCGCAGCACTGGGGAGGAATGTGTAATAGCAGCTATGAGGTTAAATTCAAGTTTGTCATAAAAGTGAACGTGTAACTGAAAATGGAAAAGTGCTTAGTGCTGACGATTAATTGGACACATTTCTTATGGTCGAGCCGAGCTCTCACCTGGTTTGAACTTGATCCTGCTCGTGTTCTTAGAAGTCAAGGTTCTGTCTGTTAGGAGAAAAAGTGGTGCGTGTTAAAAAGTAAAAAGCAAACATTCATCAGTTGTGCCAAAAAGTGCATCAAGACAACAGCCTTCCCTGGAAAAAGGGACATTTTTACTCTAGAGTACACAGTCAAAAATTATTAAATTGTACACTTTTTTTCACATTTCTTTCTTCCTCCTAGACCAAATATTATATAGTAGTGAGTGGTGTATTCTAACATTATTAAATGTACTTTGTAGGTGGAACATCTGGAGACGGGGCCAGCGCGGAGGTGGTGGTGGCATTGGACGAGGAGGACAACTCTGGGGAGGAGGCGGTGCAAGTGCCGGACAAGGACATGCCTGTGAGGGTTCACACGGTGGTGGCGGGCAGAGGTAAGCTATACATTCCTTAGTCATTGAGATTGAAGACTGCAGAGTGTGCTTTCTGCACGGGTGTATTATAAAAAAAGCAGGTAGTAGCCTCCTCTAAATGTACTTCGACTTAGCTGTGAAGTTTTTGGCGAGAAGAATCCCAATCAGATCTGAGGTGAACTTGATGGATGGGATGAACGAAAAGCGAAAGAAGGGTGTAAGTAAGTGTGGAAGCACGAGAAATGTAATGATGACTGGCAAAGAAGAATGATATGTGTTTGCTTGGTCCCCGAGGTGGCTGGGAAGGTAAGAAAATGGTATGGTGCATGGCTGGGTGAATGATGAAGCAAGGATGGGTGGAAGGAGAACAGCCTGGGTGGGTGAGACAGAAACTGTATGTGTGCAATATACTTTGAATGGATGGATGTCTGGATCATTCATGGTACTATCTGACTCTTAGATAGCATATGTGAATCTAGAGAGAGTAGACGGTCACTGGATGAACTAAGTGTTACTTTGAAGAGCATGTAACACCGCACCCGCACGTCCGTTCCAGTGTAGGAAAGGCAAGGAAAAGAAGTTGTAACGTTGTCCAAAGACTACCATGAATAGTAGCAGTAGTTTGTATTGCAACTGCAAGCACAGCATATATCCAGTTATTACGGTGGACACTCCCTACCTCCCTTAAAACCTTTAGTTTAGTAGTAGTATGTCATTCATGTGTGGGGGTATCACTGTTCACTCAATAATAAGCAAAGCACCTAAAGTCATCCCATATGTCATCAAATACATCCCATGTGAAGTGATAGATAATCAGATAATTTAGCTTCTTCATTTTCCTTTTCTAATACTCATTTGCACTGTAGGGTGAAAGCTAAATTAATTAAGCAGTAGCCCTTTTAACAGAGTATTCTCAGTGCCACCCGTAATAGAAAAGTAAGAGCTTCACCACCTGCATGTACTGGACCGGTACAGTAACGCAAGTCTGTCTCACTCACCATGGTGTGCGTCTGTTTTTCTCGGGTGCAAGTTCACTGCGCTGGCATTATGCCGGCTTGCATAAGATAACGTACCAATTTTCCTAAACAAGAGAGAAGAAGAAAAATAAGAGTGGTGTACTGTCATAGTCGACTGTAATAGAAGTCCATAGTGCTCGTAGAATTTGTTCCTTAAACTCCCACTAATGTTAGAGCAAGGATGAAGAAGTCGGAGGTTACATAGATACTGTCCTCAATAGTTATGCACTGTGCTTTCAATTTGCTACTTGTACTGTGACAACTTTCTGCTCAATCATTTTGTGTTAATCTTAAGGAGCATTGGTTACAGACTATGTCTTTCTTTTTTCATGTAGTTGCTCCTTCCAAATCCAAGACACCATCAAGGAGGAAGGAGCTGGCTCGAATGGCCCGGCAACGGAGGCTGGATGCCACTGTTGCTGAATATCGGCGGCTGGTGGCCCTGGAGGAGGAGGAGACGCAGTCTGGTACAACAACAACGTCCACTGGGACAGCTGCATCCTCCTCCGTGCGGGCTGCCAGCCAGCGCAGTGCTCCAGCGGTACGGAGCCGGGCTACCAAAGCCAAACGCCACCGCCCAGCAGCAAAGAAAGCAGCTGCCCCTCACAGGATTTGCAAGGCACACCGGCGCCGCTTATCCCTCAGACTGTCCTACCTGGAGCAGGAGGTCCATAACTATAAGAACGTGGTGGAGGGCCTCCGCTTCGAACTTGCCACCCTCCGCAAGGAGCATGATGCCCTGGCTGCTAATTCCAACAGCACCCTGCCATAGTGTCCCTTGCCCCGTTTTTAGAGACTTTTGGGGGGTGGGAATTGGGAGTTGTGATTTTTGGGGACTTTTGAAGGACAATCGTTGGGGTTAGGGAGGGTCTTGCGGGAGATTCTTTTGTTAGGGCTATAAAAATATACTTTTTGAAACTTTATCTGACCATACCTGTTTTTTACTGCTTTTGAGTCTGGTGGGTGGGGGTTTAACATAACAGTAAGTTTGTTTTCCTGAATAGTCCTAGGACTTTAGTAGTACTACCGTCAATCAAATCTCTCGTCTCTCCTAATACTCCATTATACTACCTCCAACCAAACGCCTATCTTACCTGTAATTTCTGTTTGCAAGTAGGGCTAGGCCCAGGGCTGGCTCCACGGGAAACAGCAAATAAGGTTGGCAATCCTGGGCGGATAAAATTTCCTCATAGCGGTGGTACTAGTGGTGTGACACAGTGGCAGTTGCTTGCCTATGAAAAAAAAGAAAATGAAATCTGGTTTGTCCTCCTGAGCAATACAAAGGTACAATACAGAATATAGCAGGTGACAGAAGTACACTAGAACAGTGCCACATTGTAGCCTAACAAATGTTAAAGTATAACTAATTCGGTTGAAGTTCTTTGACATTAGCCATGGGTCTTTGTCAAGCAGAGTAAGAATATATCCTCGGATTTCTTCACCAGCCTGTTGCTATCACCTTATCCTCCCCAGCAAGTGTGTGGATTTATTGCTGTAATTTAGTCACACATCAATCAAAACCACACAGCCCGGGGGAAGAGGGTTAGGGTTTGAAAAATGGATGGGTACGGGGGTTTTTGGGAAAGGTTTTGGGAGACAAGAAAAAGTAGCACAGCATGGACAAACAATTGTGAACATAAACAAATCTTTGGGTACAAACCTATCCATCAATCTTTGAGAGTGCATACACTACTGCATGCATGTCAGTTAAAAGTAAGTAGTACTTTCGACAACTGTGGAAGAAAGAATGCGACAGTACAGGGCGTGGGTGGAAATATTGATAACTATATTCAACATAAGGTCTCTGTAGCCAGATACCTGAGAGCCTTGCTGGTCACTATAAATCCATTCACAACAACACTCAATGGGGTTGGTCTGGAAGGTATAGTAGATAGAAAAGGAGAAATTGCTTTTTTTCTAGGTGTCCCCTCACTCACCAGGGTTGCCCCTTGGTGACATGCTTCATCATTGGGGCCATCCCAGTCCTCTACGGGCTGGGGCGTGCTGCGACTTGTGAATTACGTAGGAGCACTTACAAATGACTATGTGTGGTGCAGATGTTATAGTGGAGTGGACTAAGTGATGTGTTAAGGGATCAATTTAGAAGCAGAGAGAGATCCAAGAAATGCAGTCACAGTCAGAGAAAAAGGCAAGGGATACTGTATCTATGTGGTTGTAGTGGTCCTGTTGGAAGTGGTAAGTAAGTTGCCTGCAGAAAAAAAATCCTCCTTTTAGCGGCACTCCTCCATTGCAGCCGACGCTTCGTCCATCGATGTTGGTCACCAGAAGACACCCTGTAAAAAAAAGCACAGCATAGACAAACAATGGAACATAAACAATTCTTTGGGTACAAACCTATCCATCAATCTTTGAAAGTGCATGCACTACTGCATGCATGTCAGTGAAAAGTAAGTAGTACATTCGACAACTGTGGAAGAAAGAATGCGACAGTACAGGGCCTGTGTGGAATTATTGATAACGATATTCAACATAAGGTCTCTGTACTTAGCCAGATACCCGAGAGCCTTGCTGGTCACTATAAATCCATTCACAACAACACTCAGTGGGGTTGGTCTGGAAGGTATAGTAGATAGAAAAGGAGAAATTGCTTGTTTTCTAGGTGTCCCCTCACTCACCAGGGTTGCCCCTTGGTGACATGCTTCATCATTGGGGCCATCCCAGTCCTCTACGGCCTGGGGCGTGCTGCGACTTGCGAATTACGTAGGAGCACTTACAAATGACTATGTGTGGTGCAGATGTGATAGTGGAGTGGACTAAGTGATGTGTTAAGGGATCAATATAGAAGCAGAGAGAGATCCAAGAAATGCAGTCACAGTCAGAGAAAAAGGCAAGGGATACTGTATCTATGTGGTTGTAGTGGTCCTGTTGGAAGTGGTAAGTAAGTTGCCTGCAGAAAAAAAATCCTCCTTTTAGCGGCACTCCTCCATTGCAGCCGACGCTTCGTCCATCGATGTTGGTCACCAGAAGACACCCTGTAAAAAAAAGCACAGCATAGACAAACAATGGAACATAAACAATTCTTTGGGTACAAACCTATCCATCAATCTTTGAAAGTGCATGCACTACTGCATGCATGTCAGTGAAAAGTAAGTAGTACATTCGACAACTGTAGAAGAAAGAATGCGACAGTACAGGGCCTGTGTGGAATTATTGATAACGATATTCAACATAAGGTCTCTGTACTTAGCCAGATAGCCGAGAGCCTTGCTGGTCACTATAAATCCATTCACAACAACACTCAGTGGGGTTGATCTGGAAGGTATAGTAGATAGAAAAGGAGAAATTGCTTGTTTTCTAGGTGTCCCCTCACTCACCAGGGTTGCCCCTTGGTGACATGCTTCATCATTGGGGCCATCCCAGTCCTCTACGGCCTGGGGCGTGCTGCGACTTGCGAATTACATAGGAGCACTTACAAATGACTATGTGTGGTGCAGATGTGATAGTGGAGTGGACTAAGTGATGTGTTAAGGGATCAATTTAGAAGCAGAGAGAGATCCAAGAAATGCAGTCACAGTCAGAGAAAAAGGCAAGGGATACTGTATCTATGTGGTTGTAGTGGTCCTGTTGGAAGTGGTAAGTAAGTTGCCTGCAGAAAAAAAATCCTCCTTTTAGCGGCACTCCTCCATTGCAGCCGACGCTTCGTCCATCGATGTTGGTCACCAGAAGACACCCTGTAAAAAAAAGCACAGCATAGACAAACAATGGAACATAAACAATTCTTTGGGTACAAACCTATCCATCAATCTTTGAAAGTGCATGCACTACTGCATGCATGTCAGTGAAAAGTAAGTAGTACATTCGACAACTGTAGAAGAAAGAATGCGACAGTACAGGGCCTGTGTGGAATTATTGATAACGATATTCAACATAAGGTCTCTGTACTTAGCCAGATAGCCGAGAGCCTTGCTGGTCACTATAAATCCATTCACAACAACACTCAGTGGGGTTGATCTGGAAGGTATAGTAGATAGAAAAGGAGAAATTGCTTGTTTTCTAGGTGTCCCCTCACTCACCAGGGTTGCCCCTTGGTGACATGCTTCATCATTGGGGCCATCCCAGTCCTCTACGGCCTGGGGCGTGCTGCGACTTGCGAATTACGTAGGAGCACTTACAAATGACTATGTGTGGTGCAGATGTGATAGTGGAGTGGACTAAGTGATGTGTTAAGGGATCAATTTAGAAGCAGAGAGAGATCCAAGAAATGCAGTCACAGTCAGAGAAAAAGGCAAGGGATACTGTATCTATGTGGTTGTAGTGGTCCTGTTGGAAGTGGTAAGTAAGTTGCCTGCAGAAAAAAAATCCTCCTATTAGCGGCACTCCTCCATTGCAGCCGACGCTTCGTCCATCGATGTTGGTCACCAGAAGACACCCTGTCCACTGCCTGCCTGATGCTGAATTGTGGCTCGCTACTGTGAAGCCTGACTCCATCCTTTTTTCCCCATTGCAGAGACTGAAACCCGGCCTGTAATTATTCAACGAAAAACAGGAAGTGATATAATATTACAACACCACTGATAAATAAATATAAGGTATGTAGGCTGTGGAGTGCAAAAAGTCACAATTTGATTTTCCTAGTAGACAATACAATATTTTTGAAAGTGCGTACTCTGAGTCACCTTTTGAAGGATAAATAAGTATGGGCAAATTAATGTAGCGGATCTTGCCCCTCAAGCTAGGTGTACTGTAAACTGTGTTTTAGAACAAAATTAGATCTTCCTAGCAGTGCTCCCACCCAGACCCTTACTAAAGCCAGTCGCAAAAATATAGAAGACCCCCAATCAAATCTCAAAAAACGAGGCCTAGCAGAAAACTGGTGACAAAACTTACTTTGAAAGTAAAAGTAGGCCGAAGTACCCCCTTCCTAATTACCCCTTACCCACCGTGGATTGCATTCAAACCACTTGCAAGCAACCAAGCAAAAGTAGCCATAGCCAGCATCGCAATAGAAATACTGCTAACCCTAACGAACCCTAAGTTAAGAATAGTGGCAAAGGCTTTCTTTAACTATGCCAAATCCCCCCTTTCCCACCATGGATTTTCTTCAAATGACTTGCAACCAAAATTACACATTCTCACGAGTGCTCTAAGACCCCAGAACTCAGTTGGAAAAATCTAGAACACCCCGAAACACATGCAATCCTGCTGCTAGGGCTAACCCTAACGAACCCTAAGTTACAAAAAGTGCCAAAAGGCTTTTCCGCGAGGATTTTGTCCCAACCACTTCTACCCGGTATTAGACCTTCCCAGGAATGCCCCAAGACACGCCAACCCACCCGCCAAGAAGCATAACACCCCCAAACAGGCCAAAAGCATAATCTCATACTTGCAATATTTCTCGGCCTTCGGTCCAAACGCGCTGCGTAGCTAGGCCATAAGTCGGGGTTGCCACGACGGATTTCCTGAAAAGCAAATGCAATCAAGATTAGAGTGTCCCAGCAGTGCTCCCAGACCACGAAACTCACCCACAAACACCAGGAAGCCCCCCAAACAGGCCCCCGAAAACGCTACATTGAGCAAAATGTCAGAAATAGCCCCAAAACAAAATCGGGCTGGATTTTGTCCCAACCACTTCTACCCGGTATTAGACCTTCCCAGGAATGCCCCAAGACCCGCCAACCCACCCGCCAAGAAGCATAACACCCCCAAACAGGCCAAAAGCAAAATCTCATACTTGCAATATTTCTCGGCCTTCGGTCCAAACGCACTGCGTAGCTAGGCCATAAGTCGGGGTTGCCACGACGGATTTCCTGAAAAGCAAATGCAATCAAGATTAGAGTGTCCCAGCAGTGCTCCCAGACCACGAAACTCACCCACAAACAGACGGAACCCCCCCTAAGAGCACCTCAAAGGCAAGCAAGTCATCAAAAACACAAAAAAATTTCCGCCTGGGATTTGGTCCAAAACACTTTTATCCGGTATTAGAGCTTCCCAGCAATGGCCCCAGAGCCGTCAACCCAGGACAAAATGAGTAGAAGACCCCCAAACAGCCAAAGAGCAAAAGTACAAAAATGGGGACTTAGTCAATTTTTCACAAATTTCCCAAATCACTCCGCGCGCGCTCTGCAGCTAGGCCCTAACTCCCCTCTGCCACCATGGATTTGCTTCAAACCTCTTGCAAAGTAAAGTATATATAGCCAGCAGTGCTCCCAGACCACGAAACTCACCCACAAACACCAGGAAGCCCCCCAAACAGGCCCCCGAAAACGCTACATAGAGCAAAATGTCAGAAGTAGCCAAAAAAAAATCGGCCTGGATTTTGTCCCAACCACTTCTACCCGGTATTAGACCTTCCCAGGAATGCCCCAAGACCCGCCAACCCACCCGCCAAGAAGCATAACACCCCCAAACAGGCCAAAAGCAAAATCTCATACTTGCAATATTTCTCAGCCTTCGGTCCAAACGCACTGCGTAGCTAGGCCATAAGTCGGGGTTGCCACGACGGATTTCCTGAAAAGCAAATGCAATCAAGATTAGAGTGTCCCAGCAGTGCTCCCAGACCACGAAACTCACCCACAAACAGACGGAACCCCCCCTAAGAGCACCTCAAAGGCAAGCAAGTCATCAAAAACACAAAAATAATTCCGCCTGGGATTTGGTCCAAAACACTTTTATCCGGTATTAGAGCTTCCCAGCAATGGCCCCAGAGCCGTCAACCCAGGAGAAAACGAGTAGAAGACCCCCAAACAGCCAAAGAGCAAAAGTACAAAAATGGGGACTTAGTCAATTTTTCACAAATTTCCCAAATCACTCCGCGCGCGCTCTGCAGCTAGGCCCTAACTCCCCTCTGCCACCATGGATTTGCTTCAAACCTCTTGCAAAGTAAAGTATATATAGCCAGCAGTGCTCCCAGACCACGAAACTCACCCACAAACACCAGGAAGCCCCCAAACAGGCCCCCGAAAACGCTACATTGAGCAAAATGTCAGAAATAGCCCAAAAAAAAATCGGCCTGGATTTTGTCCCAACCACTTCTACCCGGTATTAGACCTTCCCAGGAATGCCCCAAGACCCGCCAACCCACCCGCCAAGAAGCATAACACCCTCAAACAGGCCAAAAGCAAAATCTCATACTTGCAATATTTCTCGGCCTTCGGTCCAAACGCGCTGCGTAGCTAGGCCATAAGTCGGGGTTGGCACGACGGATTTCCTGAAAAGCAAATGCAATCAAGATTAGAGTGTCCCAGCAATGCTCCCAGACCACGAAACTCACCCACAAACAGACGGAACCTTCCCTAAGAGCACCTAAAAGGCAAGCAAGTCATCAAACACACAAACATATTTCTTCCTGGGATTTGGTCCAAACCACTTTTATCCGGTATTAGAGCTTCCCAACAATGGTCCCAGAGCCGTCAACTCACCTGCAAAGAGGTACAACAACACCCCCACAAGTGCTGAGTCTTTCTTCATTGGGCGTAAACCAGCCCTCTGGTTTGATGGAAATAGGAGTCTGGAGGAGGAGGATAGAGGAGCATGTTCTTCTGAACTTGCGAACCTGAGGAATGCAGACTGCGGCAACTTCAAATCAATTAGCAAACCAGCGAAGACAGTTCTGCTGATGGGCTTGATTTTGTGATTATCTGATTAAAGTTTGAAATATATTAACTGTGCACAACAAAGAAAGACAGACACACAGGAATAAAAGTGAATAGGGACGAAAAAGAAAGTTATTGATTCGTTGTCTCATTTTCAGGGCTCGGTATCACGGTCCAGGAATGAGAATAAGGCTTCGTCATCATACTCTGCGAATTCAGGCAGGGTGAGCTCAGTGTCACCTGACAGAGTAGAAATTCCCTCATCTATGTTGCTGGCCACCTCCTCTTCATCCGGCACGCTCTCTCGTACTCTGAAATCTGGTGGTATGAGGTGCTGATTCATCTTGATCATTGTTAACCTCTCCACATTTTTGGGCGAGAGGCGGCTCCGTTTGGGAGTTACAATCCCACCAGCCGCACTGAAAACCTGTTCAGAAGACACGCTTGCGAGTGGGCAAGACAAGTAGTTTAAAGCCAGGTTGGTGAGCTGTGGCCACAATTCTTTTTTCCCATGCCAATACGCCAATGGGTCAGAATTAACATAGACCTCTGTTGAGTCATTCAGATAGTCCTTCACCATCGACTCAAGGTCCTCATCCAAGGTTCCTCCACTTTGCTTAGCTCTTGCTGTGCCTCTGACCTTTTGAGAACCAAGCCCACGCAGAGCTAGCCAATCCTCTTCAGCCTCCAATGTTTCTGTTGTGTTTCGTGCAGATGATCCGGTTGCCGGTGTCTTTAACGGCTGAGAGGTCACTTGTGCCACAGCCACAGGTGCAGAAGTGGATTGTTTTGACTGGGGATGGCCTGCTGATGTACTGCCATTTCCTTCAATTTCCAGCCGTTCTGTTTCAAACCTCTTGGCTGACAAGGCTAGCCAACGTTTGTACTTTGGAACATGTTCATCATCAAAAGGAAAGAATGCTTGGCCTGCCAGCGCCTTTTTGTAGCGTGGATCCAGAATAGTAGCACAAATGTAATGCTGTTCTGAGTGGATCTTTTTAAGACGTTCATCACCTTGTAGGAGCTCTAATAATTGCTCAGCCAGAAGCAAAGAGTCTTGGTTTTTGTCATCTTTTCCAAACACAGAACACACCTCCTTCAGTTGGTCCTCCAGTATGTACAACAATGGGATAGCTTTTCCCAAATTAGAGTCCTCCTTGCTGACTGCACGCGTGAAGAACTCAAAAGGACGAAGCATGCGTGTCAGGCTTTCAACTATGTTCCATTGCGGCCCACCCATCCTCAGCTCCTCTGTACCCTCTTTAAGGAAATATTGATCGAGTTCTGTATACTGCTCATACAGACGCTCAAGCATGTAGAAGGTTGAGTTCCAACGTGTTACCACCTCCTGGATGAGTGCTTTCACTGGCATTTGACGTTGATATAGCAGGCTCCTCAGCTGCTTCCGGGCCTTAAAAGAATGGCTGAAATGCTTGCACATTTTTCGGCAGGTGTCCAATACACTGTACGCTGCACTGCCTTTATTACCCAAGAATTTTTGGACAACCAGGTTTATACAGTGCGCCAAACACGGCACTCTGAAATAGTAACCGTCCCTCATGGCCTTAACTATATTGGCGCTATTGTCCGTGGAAACATAACCAACCTTGCGTTTTAGTGGGGACAGCCAGTTAAGGACCTTTGTGTTAAAGACATCCAAAATGTTTTCTGCTGTGTGACGTTTCTCCAAACCAAACATGGCTAGTGTTGCATGTTTCCGAGCAGCTTTAAAAACAATGTTCGTGTCAACACCTGTGTTTAGCTTTGCTTTAGCCCCTGAAAAAGAGACCCAGTGTGCAGTGATGCACATGTAATCAGCGCCTGCGCCACTGGTCCACATGTCTGTTGTCAGATGTATAGTGTGAACAGCACTCTTCTGCAAAGCTGCCCCAATCACCTTCAGAACATCTTCATGTAGTGCTGGAACCGCAACTCGGGCAAAATAGAACCGGCTAGGAACCTTCCATTTAGGGCAGAGCGCTGCCACTAATTCTAGAAAACCAACCCCTTCTACAAAAGAAAAAGGGAGAAGGTCCAGAGCTAGCATTTTAGCCAGCTTAGTGTTATACAGACGCGTCATTGGGTGGTTGCGTTCATATTGCGCTTCTGTAAACAACATCTTTTTAATGTTGCCCTGGACCAAGGATTTACGGGATGATGATGATATCTTCGACCCAGTTACGCTCGCTGATGAACTTTTCCGCATTGATGTCTCACTCTCTCCCACACTCTTAGTGTGGCTCACATGGGGTGTGCTGCTGACAGGGGTACTGGGTGTAAGTGAAGTGTTTGAATCGTCTTCTTCCTCCTCGTCATCATCAGATGAAAAATCAACGTTTTCATTGCGTGCAATTCGGGCTTCCTTGATCGCGTGTAGGTGCGCAAACCATTGGACATCGTGCGTTCTCCTAAGATGACCTCTCTGGCCTCCGGTACCATAGTTGGTACCAAACTTACCACGACTAACTCAAAGCTTACAAATGCTACAAATGGCTACATTTTCCTTTTTTGGGCAAACACTAAAGAAGTCCCAAACTGGAGACTTGAAATGTCTTTGGGGGCGTGAGGAGGCGGCGATACTGGTGGTGGTGGTCCTGCTGCTAATGCCAGATGAAGTGGAGGATGTGGATTGCCGAACTTCAGTACGTTTTGCACTTTCACCACCACGAATTGAGGTCGAGGACGAGGTGGGTACCTTCTTGCGAGGAAGAAATATGGAAGCGGTAGGTTTTGGTGTACTACTTAACTCCAAATCTAATGATTCCATTTCCATTGCCTCCTCGCCGACATCATCATCACGCTCAGCAGCTTCTCGGGATAGGGTCAAAATGTCTCTTTGCTGCATGCCCGGTGGGGCTGCAGTGACCTTTGTGATGACTGGCTCGTCGTCATCGTGAGAGGCTTCATCACCAGCAGTATCTGTCACTTCTTGTTGAGCCTCATCACACTCCATAGGTTTGAGTTTTTGGACGACCTTCCTTTTACGCTTAGGTACCGGTGTCAGATCATGGTGTGCCTCACTGTCAGACCGCAGTTGTGGTTCCCAAGACAGATCACTTGCATCAGAACGAGGTGGGCTTGAAGAAGATGTAGACACCCCCCTTGATCTTTTCCTTGCTAGGGATGTGGAAGACAATGAATGATCATCAGGAGGAGTGGCTTCCAATGATACCTCGGCTTCATTGTCGATTTCCTGATGTGCCCCTACTTCGGGAGGAACAACTATTGTGGGCACTTGTGAACCTCCATGCACCTTTGCTTGCGCATCTCCTTTTGCTGCCTCTCCTTCCACATGTACTTGGGCGTGTACTTGCACATGGTGTTGTTGTTGCGGCTGTGGTTGTTCAACACTTGTCAGATGAGTTACAACAACCTGTGTTGATTCAGGGACATTGCTGCTACTTTCTTGCGATGAGCCAACATCACTGGTCGATGGTGATTGGAGAAGTACACTGACTGCCTCTGAAGCACTCAAGGGCTTTGACTTAAGTTGGCGTGGTGGTGGAGGCACTGAACCCAATGGAGCAGGGGTGCTGCTCCCAGCTTGGTCCCCAGCAGATCCTGCTGCTGCAGGCGTACTTTTTTTTTTCTCCCAAAAAACGTGGCGGGTGGCACACCAGCCTCCTTGGTAACTTGCTTCTTCTGCTCCTTACTAGCAACTTTCTTGCTAGAGGAGCTACGGAGACCTTTCTTTGGGGCCATCTTCTTCAGAGCAGGTCAGACAGCAGGCCGCAGTTGCACGAATTGTAGAGTTGTCTGAGGCCAGACGTGACGTCGCGTGACGTTATGCTGCACACACACACCGCTGCAGGACTTCTTCCTGGCACTGGTGGTTCTCTTGAGTCTTGTGCACCTAAAAAAAATGGAAGACAGAGGAACATCAGTTCAGTTATAGAGCACAAAAAAATCGAAAAACACTGCAAAATCAGCACAATCCCAATCCATCCATGCCCTCCATAATGTTTAAATTCAAGACAACCCACAGAAAGACTAGGCCCATGCAAGACTCACTACCCCTGGGCCTAAATAAAGGTTGAAAAGTAGGCAACATGGTTGGAGGCCTAACAACAAAGCCTGCATTAAAAATGGCCACTTGCCTGCCAGCACATGGCCAGTGCCTGTAGCTGCCCTCAAAATGGCCACCAGCCACATGGCCTGTCCCTCCCCATGAACACCCCCAAAAATCGAAAAACACTGCAAAATCAGCACAATCCCATTCCATCCATGCCCTCCATGATGTTTAAGTTCAAGACAGCCCACAGAAAGACTAGGCCCATGCTAGACTCACTACCCCTGGGCATAAATAAAGGTTGAAAAGTAGGCAAAATGGTTGGAGGCCTAACAACAAAGCCTGCATTCAAAATGGCCACTTGCCTGCCAGCACATGGCCAGTGCCTGTAGCTGCACTCAAAATGGCCACCAGCCACATGGCCTGTCCCTCCCCATGAACACCCCCAAAAATCGAAAAACACTGCAAAATCAGCACAATCCCATTCCATCCATGCCCTCCATGATGTTTAAGTTCAAGACAGCCCACAGAAAGACTAGGCCCATGCTAGACTCAAATACCCCTGGTGAAAAGGCCACAAGTACAGGCCCAAAAAACGAAAATCACTGAAAAATCTGCACAATCCCATTCCATCCATGGCCTCCATGATGTTTAAATTCAAGACAACCCACAGAAAGACTAGGCCCATGCAAGACTCACTACCCCTGGGCATAAATAAAGGTTGAAAAGTAGGCAAAATGGTTGGAGGCCTAACAACAAAGCCTGCATTCAAAATGGCCACTTGCCTGCCAGCACAAGGCCAGTGCCTGTAGCTGCACTCAAAATAGCCACCAGCCACATGGCCTGTCCCTCCCCATGAACACCCCCAAAAATCGAAAAACACTGCAAAATCAGCACAATCCCATTCCATCCATGGCCTCCATGATGTTTAAATTCAAGACAACCCACAGAAAGACTAGGCCCATGCAAGACTCACTACCCCTGGGCATAAATAAAGGTTGAAAAGTAGGCAAAATGGTTGGAGGACTAACAACAAAGCCTGCATTCAAAATGGCCACTTGCCTGCCAGCACATGGCCAGTGCCTGTAGCTGCACTCAAAATGGCCACCAGCCACATGGCCTGTCCCTCCCCATGAACACCCCCAAAAATCGAAAAACACTGCAAAATCAGCACAATCCCATTCCATCCATGCCCTCCATGATGTTTAAGTTCAAGACAGCCCACAGAAAGACTAGGCCCATGCTAGACTCAAATACCCCTGGTGAAAAGGCCACAAGTACAGGCCCAAAAAACGAAAATCATTGAAAAATCTGCACAATCCCATTCCATCCATGGCCTCCATGATGTTTAAATTCAAGACAACCCACAGAAAGACTAGGCCCATGGAAGACTCACTACCCCTGGGCATAAATAAAGGTTGAAAAGTAGGCAAAATGGTTGGAGGCCTAACAACAAAGCCTGCATTCAAAATGGCCACTTGCCTGCCAGCACATGGCCAGTGCCTGTAGCTGCACTCAAAATGGCCACCAGCCACATGGCCTGTCCCTCCCCATGAACACCCCCAAAAATCGAAAAACACTGCAAAATCAGCACAATCCCATTCCATCCATGGCCTCCATGATGTTTAAATTCAAGACAACCCACAGAAAGACTAGGCCCATGCAAGACTCACTACCCCTGGGCATAAATAAAGGCTGAAAAGTAGGCAAAATGGTTGGAGGCCTAACAACAAAGCCTGCATTCAAAATGGCCACTTGCCTGCCAGCACATGGCCAGTGCCTGTAGCTGCACTCAAAATGGCCACCAGCCACATGGCCTGTCCCTCCCCATGAACACCCCCAAAAATCGAAAAACACTGCAAAATCAGCACAATCCCATTCCATCCATGGCCTCCATGATGTTTAAATTCAAGACAACCCACAGAAAGACTAGGCCCATGCAAGACTCACTACCCCTGGGCATAAATAAAGGTTGAAAAGTAGGCAAAATGGTTGGAGGCCTAACAACAAAGCCTGCATTCAAAATGGCCACTTGCCTGCCAGCACATGGCCAGTGCCTGTAGCTGCACTCAAAATGGCCACCAGCCACATGGCCTGTCCCTCCCCATGAACACCCCCAAAAATCGAAAAACACTGCAAAATCAGCACAATCCCATTCCATCCATGCCCTCCATGATGTTTAAGTTCAAGACAGCCCACAGAAAGACTAGGCCCATGCTAGACTCAAATACCCCTGGTGAAAAGGCCACAAGTACAGCCCCAAAAAACGAAAATCACTGAAAAATCAGCACAATCCCAATCCATCCATGGCCTCCATGATGTTTAAGTTCAAGACAACCCACAGAAAGACTCAGTCCACGCACCACTGAGTACCCCTGGGCAAAAGGCCCCAAAACAGCCCAAAAATCGAAAATTCCAAAATTTTAATTGCAGCAACTGTAATGCCCCAAACAAACTTACTTGTAAAATTTCTAATCCAACAGTGATCCAAAGAAAGTCAAAAAGGCCTCAAATCCAAATATCCAGCAGCATCCACAAAAAGTAATCCTTCCAGCTCCAGACCCAAATGAAAAGTGACCAGGAGATGGACAAAGCACTGGGAGGAGCCTGCTGAACAGGAACAGGAAGTTGAAGACTGTGGGGCACTTCCTTCCTCCCACCCCCCTGCCCCCCTCCCCAAAATGGACTCCTCGCTAAAAAAGTGCAGGCAAATGTCAAACTAAGGAGTTATTCAGATAAAAATCATCATTTCTAGAAGGTTTATGCTGCTTGCTGGTGGATTTCTTGTGCAGAATTGCAAATTTTATATTTTCGCTCGCCGCATCTCAAATCTCGCAATTGCGAAGTACTGCGAGACGTGATCTCGCCGTACTCGCGTTGACAAACTATCGCTGGCAAGCCGCGATGACGTAATCGCGCTCGCCAATTCCCGCGGGATCACACAGCAAGATCCAAAATGGCGCAGCACTCGCAAACTATCGAGAAAAACAACTCGGCAAACGATGATAAACGCCGCGCGCCGCAAAAATTGTATCACCTACGCCGCGCGCCGCCAAAAAAATCCGCTGCGTGCGAATTTGCGGATTTTGCGGGAAATTCGCAAATCTCGCGGATTGCGAATTTCCCAAAAATCCGCAAAATCCGCGAGCGTAACGGATTTTCCGCCCATGCTTAGTCAGAATATGGTCTATCATAAATATTGTGTCTTCAATATCTTTTACAAAAATATTGCCCCGTTTGAATTAATAATAGAAAATCTAGGTCCAATGGGATACCATTTTTGTAAACGATTTGAAGGACACAATAATAATGTCAGATGATATTTCTGTAATCAGTATTCTGACACACAAAGACTCCATTATTTAATGACTAGAAATAGTCATTTACTTTCATCATTCAGAGCTCATACAGAGAAATGTGTGGACTAACTGAAGACACATAAACCTGCTTTAGTTTGTTGGGTTATCAGAGCTGATGTGCATCGAGAAACATTGTTAATTATTTGGCATTTGCTCATACAGGCACAGTTAATTAAACAAAATATCATGTTCATTCTCTCACCACCAGTCTATTCCTTTCAGACAAGGTGAACAGAATGCCATATCCTATTATCCATGCAAATGTTAAGTGAATTCACTTCATGCTAATTTATTCATCCAATTTCTGCATATGCTAATGGCTCAGGTTTTATGGAATTTAAAACCATAAGCAGAGATGGTCACAGCTTGTCCTGGAGGCGTTAAAAAGTGTCCATTCGATAATCATTGCACCATGCCATTAATGTCCCTGGTTTTTATGGAGAAATACATGTGCATTTATGAGACTACTGTTAAAAGGACTAGCATGATATAATTTTACAAGAATGTAAATTGCATTTAGGCGGTCCTGTAAAACCGCACATCTACATTGTGGATGAGCAACAAAATATATAGTCCAATTCATAACCTTTTTGCACCTGGAAGTTGCTATCACATGCATAAAAAATGATTTAAGGAAATCCATGCTTACTTGAAGAATTAGAATTAGCCTACATTTGTATGCAAACGGAGTTACTTCTGCAGGTGATATGCCATTGGCAGGTCTAAATAGTTTGGTGTAACATACTGGTTGCACAGGTACCAGTTGGGCAACACCCAAATCTGGTACAAACCTTTTGCGGGTGCTTTCCCTACCCAAGCAATTACTCATGCAAAGAGCACGAGTAGGTTTATTTCCACATTTGGAAAGAATAAGTGCCCTTTGCCCATATTTAAATTTACAGTGTAGGGGACACACTTCTTCACAAGAAAAATATTTTCCTAGTGAGAAAAAAATGATTTAAAATGGGTTTTTGCAAACTCCCACTGCCGCCATTGATTGCTGGGAGTGTTTTGTATTAACCATGCTTGGTTGCCTATGTGTGGAGGAGGCGTTAAGAAAGTATGTGCAATGTATGCATAATTTGTCTGCTGCTGTCATGATTGGTCGACTCTGTTTGTTCGCTATCCTGTGCGTAATCGACTGACTCAATGTGGCCATTGGTGCTCGTTATAGCAAGCGTGACAAACATGTTCTGCTAAACATACAACACAACTTACACAATCAAGATGAGACATAGGGCTTGATTACGGGTTTGTTGGTTTTGCAGCGGGCCGCCGCAGCATTGCGAAACCTGTAGACAGACTGCCTGCAATATTCCGACTGGAATACAGGTTGGGCGGTCCTGCGGCAGCAGTCCCACAGAGGTACCTTTCTAAGGCTCATAGGAGATCCTTACAAAGGTACCACTGTAGGAGCACCACAGTCCGTTCCTGCACGGACCGAAATGCACAATGTTGTGCATGCCGTTCTTTGCATGAACAGCGGGTGCATACAGACAGGGGGGCAAACCATGTGCCCCCGCCCTGCACCCACCACCATGCACAGAGGCAGCAGGGGGCTCTGTAGGGCCCCCTTAGTTTCCTCAACGTCAAACTCTTCATGGCAGGCTCACCACCATGAAAAGGGTTGCAATGAGGAAACTCATCATATGATTGGCAGTGCCTCAGAGGCACAGCCAGCATATTACAGCCTCACACCGCTGGGTCACCAGGTTGCGGTGGTCATGCGGCAGTCCAACTGCCGTAGTTATGATACGGCGGGTGTACCGTCAGTCTGGCGGTCCAGGGACTGCCACCACAAGTTTGGCTGTCCCATGGACCACCAACTTCGTAATTAGGCCAATAAACTCCTGAACCATACTTGTGGGTGAGAATCGATTAGAGAAGATACATGAGGAGTGAACCGCCCTTGTCTATTAATGGTTCACAGGCACCACTTGTAAGATAAACATAAACAATCATTTTATTTCACTTTTAATGTCTCCACGTTTAACCATTGTGTCAAGCTGGTGTAAACAACAAAGGCCATTTATGGGAAACCACAGATACACAACACAACTTCCAGCTGTATGTCTTTTAACTGGATTTTTATCTAAACCGGACTATACCCCATTGACTCTGCAGTTGAGTGATGTGTGAACAGCTTAAGTTCACAGATATTCGTTTTTATCTCCTTAAAAGTGTATAACTACGGAATGCTGCCACTTCCGCTGAGACCAGGTGGTCTGATTCACCCAAAGTTACGGTTATTAGGAACAGTACTTCAACCTATTCATGGTTTTCTTTAATGATTGCAGTGCTTGTGCTATGTACTCATGTGTGCCTCACAAAATATTTAATAAAAAACAAGCGTTCTGACAACTACACATGTTTAATGCATGCATAGGTGGAGCAGTGATCATCAGTCACTGTAAAACATGTTTATGTATTTAGATCTACCAACCATTCTATAAGGAAAGACACATTCTTACCTCTGTACAAAGGTGCACAATGCAGTTATATTAGGGATCCACTTCACGCTGAAGAAGTCCATCTGTGGGCGAATTGGGGGCTGAAACATTTTGGCAGTTGAGAGGATGAATGAGACATAACTCTTATGTTCATCCCTTCTCCGATTTTTAATCCAGCCCCATATACCCATGAATAAAGGGAATTCCTTTGTTTATACATAGATACATTTATCCAGATATATCTTGAAGTCCCTTTAGATAGTATTATAAAGGTGGCATAAATCAGTTCCCGATGAAGCATGCCACAAATGTGTGGGTGAGGCTTTCTGTTCCATTGTGAATAAGACTATTTCCCTTTGGCCCTTGTCCCACTATTAGGACTGGTTTATATGTTATGTTTTCACATTGGTTTCATGGTTTAAGGGTGATTTTAACAAGGACGTGGATAAGTTAAAACCTCTCTTCTTGTGGTGTTCTATTTTTACAGTATTGGCTTCCTTTTCATTGTGATACTTCCACATTGCCTCCATCGCATCTTTCATCACTGCATCCTGGAGGTAAGTATCATATTTATATTCCAACATCATGTACCATTAGATCATCATTCACCTTAGTTTTCATTGTATTAAAAAAAAGCATTTACAATTTGATAAACCTAACTATATCATTGGTGCATGCAAATTTAGGGTCTCTTTGCACATTTATTACCAGAATGATCTTTTATTCACTGTATCAAAAATTGTTGAGAAGTGCAAATGCACAATACTTGGCCCATCATTCCTGTGATATGGATGGCTATCTCCCAAGGCAAGTATTGCTGCATTGTACATTATGGACATCCTGATGTAAAGGCCTGTGTGTGTGTGTCTTGTGAATTACTGCATAAAGAAATAACCACTTTCAAGAGGCAACTCTTGAGAATTTGGCATAATACTGTGATTGGTGCATGCAACGTCAAAAGGATCTGGTAGCTACAGCAAGAATAATGTCTTACTTTTTGTGTGTGTGCTGTAAATGCAGCACGCAAAGAAAGAGGAGAAAACGAGGAGAAATAAAGATATTTCTCCTCATTACAACTCCCCCAGGGACGTTTAGCATTTTGATGCATTACTGGGTCTACCAGTGATGGTAAATATGGGAGTGCGGCAAAATCCATGGGTGGATGCGAGGGAACACCCATGGTCCACCCATAGAACGCCTCCCTTGGGCAGAGTAACGTGATACAGCAATTTGCGCTGCTTTGTGTAACTTTAGATTTATCAAGCCACTCAGAGTCATGCAAGGTGGACTTGCGTAGCGTGACAAATCTTAAGAGTTTTGCCGCTCTCACGCCCAGTTGCATGGCACAATGTGATGCAACTCTTTGAAAAATATGCTCCAAAATCTAAATATTGTAGCCATAACAACATGTGGCATCCCTGGGTCCAGGCTCTTTTATCCAGGCACCTCTATACCTTTGGATACAGATTTCCAATGCAGTTCATCAAAAACATTTTGTACGACACACAACAGCAAATTTCAATTCCTCTCAATGTTTAATTACTTCTTGAACTTCATGTCTAACGAGTGGTCAATTGAGGTCGAAATTGATTTGCTGAGCTAGGTAGGTATTCAGCATACAATGCAAAAACTATTTTGCTGACCATTTATATTCGTGTAATCAATTTTCCAGGCGTTTATTCCTGCCTGTTACGACGAAACCTGGGGCTGGAATTTGCCACCGAAAGCGTAGCTACCATTGCTACAACAGGTCCAGTGGCACGGGTGCCCATTGAACCCTGATAATTGCTCCATTTTACTACTCTGACAGTAGTCGAAAGGGCCAAAGCTTGCTAGTACCAAGGCCCATGGCATTCTTGCCACACTACTGTTTGACAGACAGAGTCACAGGGCTAGTACAGCAGTCCATAGTGCCATCGTACTCGCGGAGGTGGTCCTACCACTGCCACACGGCTGCACCATGCACCGCATTCTGAATGTGGCGGTTGATCCGCCACAGGACCGCTGCCTCCAATGGGATCCAGGATCCTGCGGCAATGCGGTTTGAGGCAGGAATATGCTGGTGTGTCACAACGGCACCGCCGAGCATATTCCAAGTTGCCAATCCACCACCCTTTCCATGGCAGTGAGGCCGCCATGAAAAGGGTGGTAGTGAGGCAACTAAGGGGGACCTAATAGGGCCCACTGCTGCCTCTGGGCCTAGGAGGATCATGCGGGGGCACACATAGTGTCCCCTTGGTTTGCACCCCAGTTCCCCCACAGTGTGGCATGTATGCCACACTGTGCAGGGAGGTTCAGTCTGAGCTCTGAAAGCAAAGGTCTGCATGTTGGGCTCTTCTATGAGCCGGTCAGACCGTCGCTGTAATGTAATGTAATGTAAGGTACACTTTTATAGCGCTACTATTACTCCAAGGAGTATCTTGGCGCTCAACACCAACCCAGGTGGAATAGGTTGGGGGGAAATGGAGGCAAACTTAGTCACAATGTACTTTACACCAGTGCTCTACAAGCAACATCAGTGAGGGAAAAATCCATGTTTTAAGTGCCTTTATAAAGTGCTGTCAGAGTGCCGCAGCACCACCCGCCATACCAGGGTTTAACTCCTACTTTGTCGGGCATTAGAGCCACAGCTTTGGCACTCCTACAGCAGATGGCGCATAGCACCATCCGCTTTAGGGCCGCCAAAGTCATAATCCATAATCTACAATTACCTTGCCTTGAATATTAACAGTACCACTACAGACATCAAAATCCTAAAGTAAGATTGTTTTATCAAAGGGGTTCTTTTCTTCAAGTACGTCACACAGATATATTAGTTTATTCAGAATATTCTCTCGGGTGGGAGATAAAATTGACAAAGATCAGGTCTGAGCTAAAATTTGACAATAAGTTGACTATAACATCTAGAAAGAAAATGATCCCTGGATTTTTAGAAGAAGGAGGCTGACTTCTCAAGATCATAAGAAAGTCCTTTTCTGAGAACTCCTTTTGAAACGTCCCTGATTAACATTTTTAACATATATATATATATATATTTTTTTTAAGCTGTACTTCTATAATACTAGAGCATCAGCAGAGCATAATTCTTTGACGAAAATGATGATGATGTTACAGCGTGAAAGAAACGTTAAAACATAAAATCAGTACAGCGTTTCTGTCCCACTGATTTCCAAGAAATAAGATACATACTCCATCATAGTTATGTTAGAGGCATAATTTATTGAGGAGGCAGACCCGGAAGCAGAGGACGGCCCGGGACCAGGGTTCAATCCCCGACGCGGCAGGGTCGTGAACCAGGGTCAGCGGACTCGATAATTCTCGCCTCGGTGCCTACTCTAACCAGGGATCACACTCGGCAACTCTGGGCATTAGCTTGCCTCATCTCCACAACGGCCCCCCACAAACGCCGGGGATGCCTGGTTTCACCTTGGAGATACCCAGGAGGGACCATCTCACAGGGAAAGCCAGGACGGGTTCCCCAGCGGTCTATAGCGCCAGGACGCCTCTGGGTAGCAGTGCGCTTTACAAGACACACACATTTACATTTACATGAGTCACCCGACTCAGGATGGAGACTTGATCATCCCAAGGACTGCTTATCTCCCCTACAAGCCTAAAAAAAGTCATAGTATTCCGCATTTAAGGCTTGGTGTGCGAGGTTTTGGCACAGGACACTGCCACAAGGAATCTTGCTGTGCTGCCCTGTGTCAAAAGAAAAGTGCAGGATTGCACCATATCTATAAGATAAGGCACATTCATGTGCTTTTGCCCTGTGCTGGCAGACAATGGGCTACCATGCGCCAATGCAGGCACCCTTGCGCCATCGTGCAAGGGTGTCTGCATTGTAGAGGTGATTGTTTTTGTGCAGAAAGGGACACCTTCCTGCCACCTGCACAAAAACAATCCTGAGAGGTGTTTTTCTCTTTCTATGTGTGCTGCAGAATGCAGCACCCATAGCAAGACTTAAAAGCGAGCAGAAATAAGGATTTTTCTCCTTGTTGCACCGCCCTCATACGACCTCTGGGGTGGCGTTAGACTCTGACGCATTCCAGATTTACGATTCCTCGTAAATCTAGAAATGCTTCAGATTCCATGGGTGTGCCGTGGGAACACCCACAGCAACACCCATGAAACGCCCCTATCACACAATGTTCTGCATGAAAGGGGCACATATTTACAAGGCCATGAAAAGTCACTCAAAGTGGCTTTGCATGGCCTTGTAAATAGGCTGAGCCACATTGTGCCACCAGAGCATCAAAAAAGTGACGCTCAGGTGGTGCAAAAGTGCTGCTATGGGACTCGTAAATGAGCCCTGAGTGTCCTATCTTGGTTTTGACCCATATTGGGTAACAGTTGAAATTGAGCTTGGAAGTAGAAGCAAGATATTATGGCCAGCCTTGTCCTCTCTTCTCCAGCCCCCCTTATTTGAATATCAATATTGAATGCCACATTAACCATTGCTCCATCATGGTCGGTCTTGCTAAATATCATGGCCCATTCTGTGGATATTTTACATATGGCCTCCGATTTATCTCAATTGCTGCTGAGGTCAATTTGAGTATGGTTATCTGAAAACTTGAAACAGTGAGAAGAAGAACCAAAACCACCTGCAAAATGTCTTTTGTGTTGTAATTCAGAGTTGAGCAACACAATTTAATATTTGGACTAGTATCTCATCTGTTAATGCGCAACACTTCTGCTAGGTTGGGAAAAATATAACAAAAGTAAAGAGATTCTGAGATGGTCGAGGACAATTTTTCAGGATTGTAGACATACATTCGATAGGAAGGATAAAGAGACATACATTGTTGTTTGTTGGCTAGCAGCTCTGCACTAGGCACTTGAACGAAGGCAAGCGACTTTGGTGGGAGTGGAGGCAGCCAGCAAAGTAGTGAGTGTGGCCTCCTCCACATATCTCCTTCCCTCTTCCTGAGTCTGTCTGTAGTTACTCTCACCCCTACAGATGCCCTTGACCACCAACCCATCATCTACATGACCACTTCGATATCAGTAGCTCCCCATTGCTATTGGTAATTTAAGACAGTTTTTGTCTCTGCTTCGCTAGTGAGAGGTGGAGAGCAGACAGCGGGTTGGGTTCCCTCCCACTTTAGTAGAGGGAGATTGTAATGGACACCCCAGGATGTGTACGTGGGGCACCCTGGAGATGAGTCGCATCGTGTCCTACAGATGGACAAGATGGTATTGTTGTCTGCTTACTCGCACACTTGGGGGTCGATTCTGATCCTGGTAAAAAACCATCCATACGATTCGTATCCGGAGCCATCTCCGTATGAATCGTACCCGTCTGTCCGAGTCGCGTAGAAAGATCCGTATTTCGGGAATCCGTCCGACAGAGTAGTGCAAGGCTGAAACCGTGAAATGTACGACTCGTACACATGCCATACGACCCGACGAGTACGATCCGGAACAGGGTATGAGGACGCGATTTGTACGGCCCACGTCAGGTAAGGGCGATTCGTACAGAAAAGCACACAATCACATACACACCGTACGGTCCGTATGCCCCATGATTGCGGGGGGTACGGTGCGTACTCTGCGATCATGCGGTATATGCATCGTACACCTGCGATCGCAGGGTGTATGCACCGTACACCCTGCGAACATGGGGTATGGTCCGTACAACCCATGATTGCGGGGTAGGGTGTGTACACCCCATGATCGCAGGGGTATGCACTGTACCCCTGTGATCATGGGGGTACGCACCGTACCCAGGGGGCCGTTCCATACCTGTTTCGAGGCAAACTCTGCTTTTACGGCTGTTTTCGTCTCTCCTACAAAAAGGGTCGTACGGTGGGTACCCGACACGAATCGTACTTGCTGGGTCGGAAAAACCAGCCGCGAACCATACGGATGTTGCGTACAGTGGGTTCCGAGGGAGAATCGTACGGGGATTTCGTTCGTACGGTCTCTGTACGATTCGTACGGAGTCCAGCTCCTGGTACGAATCGTACTTCGTCGTACGTACGGGGACGTTGCAGGGTACGATTCGTACATGAAAAACGCTCCGAACGGCTATTCGGAGCGGTTTTTCACAAATCGGAATTGACCCCTTGGTATGTGGGCATTAGTACCCAAGCAGCCGCTTGTTTTTGTTCATAGTTGGGATGGGCATAATTTGTGTAATTCTGTGTAGCAAAATCACTCAGAATTACTCAAAAATTCGGTGAGATCATGTGGAATTACGTGAGAAGAGTAATTCAGCATTTAGATCTATTTTCTTACTGCAAAATGCCCCCTTGAATGCAAAATGGACTCGAGGATGAATTTTATGCTAAGAAAATAGCACTAACCGGAACTGAATAGAAACAGCAGCACAAGCAGCTGCACCATATCTCTAAATGTGCTCTTGAAGTAGTATTTTTTTGCCCAAACTACTCTTAATTAGGCAAGCGTGCATAATCATGATATCAGCGGTAATACCGTGTTGAAGAGTAAAGTGGAGTTACCAGAATGACTTTGATTGCTCTGATGTAATCAAAATTTCACCCATGCCTCGTTCATACACAATACATTGTTTTTATACATTTGCACAGACTTGAACTTTTATGCCACCTGCGGCACTAGTCTTATTGACACATGATCCTACCTAATTGTATTTATTCCAAGTGGATCGATTGTTAGCACAAGTCTAATTCACTCCAAACATTCTCTAACTTTATCCAGAAGTTGCTTTGACAACATTCTAACCCTGTGATATCAGCCAGGGGGCAAAAGGTGTAAGATGACCAACAGCCATCAGCAGTAGCTTGTGTGCAAACCCATATATTCCTCTTTTTCAGAGACCTTCTTCCTTTCTCATTTCCTCCTTCGTTGAGATCGTTCTTGGAGCATCTTTAGAGGCACAGTGAGCTGGAGCTGGCAAATCAACAGAATATTGATTGCCGGCCACTGAAATTGTTTTGCAATAATTGCAGGCTCCTTCACTCTGAAAAGTTTAGAATGCTTTCAGCGACAATACAACATTGAATTCATTTCACTCGAGTGATGACACTCGTTTGGGTCTTGACTTTGCTCTTCTGCTTCTTGAAGTAGCATGCCTATGACTTCTCCTGTCCAGCAACCGAAAAACCGTGGGGCATATTACCAACGTTTAGCGATATTTATCGCTAACGATGCTTAGCAACTAATTTTTTAACGCTAAGCATCGCCGGAAATTATTGCAGAGATAACTTGCTATTGCAAGGTTTATCTCAGAAGTGATAAAAACCCTTGCGCTAACTGCGAATTGAGAGGTTATTGCTGGAAAACCAACGATAATTTCTCGAAGTTTGGCGTTAGCTTGATGATAGGGGCTCACAAACTTAGCCATGATATCCACCTTCCATAGGATATCATGGCTAAGTCAGGAAAATACCAGGTGTAAAAAAAGCAGCGCTAACCGCGGTTTGCGCTGTTTTTTTATCACTAACAGGGTTAGCGTAATCCTTGATAATAGGAGAAATGTCGCTTAACAACATTTCTCCTATTATTTTTCTCTGGAACGCCCCCTTTGCATCTCATTAGAGATGCAAGGGGAAGCTTAGAGAAAAAGTGCTAACATGCGAATTTGCGTGTTAGCACCCTGTTGCTGATAGGGAGATAATTTTATCTCCACTTTCTTGGCTTTTAAAGCCAAAAAAGCGGAGAAAAATCCCTTGATAATATGCCCCCGTGGATTTATTTTTGCATTTCATCACCTTCTTTTTCTAAGGTTTACTTTTAACGAGCTTGTTCATTTTCGAATTATTACGTTCATGGGAGAGGGAGCCCCATTCCGCTCAACATATGTCAAAGGGTCACTGATATAACTCCAATCTAGTAAAATAGACAATACCTATTTATTTAGCATAGATGTGTCTGGATATATGTTTGCTTTATTGTATAGTAATACATTTTGCATGCGTTTTCTGATAGAGCAATGAGATTTACTTAAATTAAATGCTTTCGGCTTGTAATATTTTTAATATAATAATCCTGATTCCTCTTCTTCTCAATGATATATTAAAGTATTTTATTACAATAAAGTTGATACATGAGACCACAAGCGTTATGCACTTCTTCTAGAAATGTGTGCATGGTCTGTCTGCTAATGAGCAGCTCTGTGGTCCAAAAAGTACACCTACCTGTCACTGCAAGATCAGAGCAGACCATAGCAGTCAGGTCAAACTTTTTTATACGTGCTTTATGGTCAGTGCAAAAACCTCGCTGTTCTAACAAGCGCCTTTTATTCTGTGCCTCTTTTCTCTGTTTTAGCTTACAGATGCAATTGATTTTGCAGCCTTTTGTACTTTGAAATTTAAAAAAGATCAAATGAAAGCATAGTCCCAATGAACTAGAGGTGTACCTTTAGTTGACTTTGCATGTTCTGGATCAGTTTCAACATCAATGTGCTTTTGGAGGCAATAGAGCAACCTTCTGGTTGTCATGGAAACTCCCATCCCACAATTTCATCAGCTGAACTTTGGTTGCATTGGGTACTTGTAATACATCTGTTAGACCAGTTTTAACTGCCATTTCGACCTAGCAAAATAGACCTTTTGCCAGGCCCAAACCCTTTTTTTAATACATATCGCCGCTTGACTTGACCCTGGGAATAGCCCAGAGGGCAGGGTTTCAATGTACTTAAAAAATAGGACATGTACTTTTAAGTTTTCCATGTCCTAGTAGTGAAAAACTCTCAAATTAATTTTTCACTACTTGAAGGCCTATCTCCCCTGTAGGATAATATTGGAGTTGCCTTATTACATTTTATAAGTGTAAGTTACAAATGGGAAGAGATAACTGTTTTATGTTTGGTGTCTCTGGGATTCTAATTTAAAATCCTAACTTATGGTGAAGTCGCATTTTAAATCACAATTCTGAAAATGCCACTGTTAGAAAGTTAGCATTTTCTTGTCTTAACCATTTGATGCCTGCAGCCTGTCTCTGGTTACATGACTGGGTATAGTTGGCAGTTGGGCTTTGTGTATTTCCCCACACACACAATGTGAGCTCAGGTGTGTCTGGATGGGCCATCACTGGCAGGATGGGAAGGGGGAGCTGGGCCCAGTCTCACTTACACCTGAATCGGCTGTGTCCTGTCCCCATACAAAGGTACCTAACAACCCTGCATTGTCACTTCAGCCAGCTTGGAACCACGGCAGGGAAGTAGGGAATTATCTGCACTTCAAAGACACCATCTAACAGCTTCTCCTACCTTCCAAAGCCGGGGCACCAGGGTATAAAAAGGGAACCCCAGTTGTCAACTCTTTATTACTCTTCTGAACTAGTAGAAACTCTGTCAGGAAGAATGACTGATGTGCTGTTGAAGGAACTGCCACTCTGCTGGACTGCTGCACTGAAGGAATTGCTGCCCTGCTGCCCTCTACCCTGCGTGAAAAGGACTAAGTCTGCATCTCTTGAACCAAGAACCCAGAGATACCCCAAGGGCTTGTTGGCTGGCCTCCTGATCTGAAGCCTCAGGGACATAACAGGCTTCCAATAACCTTGCATCTGCATCTGGACTCTGCCATCTGTGAGTCTACCCTACCAAGTGGTGCCTCCACAGACCTGGACCCTTGGATGTGGGTGCTTGCCAACCTTTGTGGATCCAGCAGAACCGACACATCTCCTCTGCTGTGTGCCACATCCCGAAACAGAACAGACATATCTCTGTCACTGAGTAGTTTGCACCATCCCAAATACCAACATCACCACTGAAAGTCCTCAGAACTGACGCATCACCCAGATTGTGAATCGAAACTTTGGTGCAGGCCCTCGCATCTCCCATCGACTGCAGCCTTGGCGACAACAACAGACTACTCATTGCAGCTTCTCAGCTATTTGGAACGGACATATTGCCTGACTGCGCCCCTTGACCTCAGCACCGGACTTCGCATTGCAAGGCTTCATCGATAGCCTCACCGCATCTCGGAACTGGCGCATCACTTCGGCTGCACGGCGCATCTTTAACACGGATCCTTGCAACGCTCCTCAAACCAGATTTTAAGGTAATTTGTTGAGCAGGCCTACGTGGGCCCCTGTAGCCGGCCCATACTCCATTGAAGATGGCCTGAACTTGTGACTTTGTCCGGGTCCAGCGCAACCAGATATCCACAATGTGTGCTTTTTGGTGCTATTTTTACTATAATCTTTAAAAATCCATAATTCCAGTTCCACTGATTGGATTTTGTTGTTTTATTTATTAAATTAAGCTCTAATTTTCTAACCTGGTGTGGGATCTTTTTGTGTGGCATTTTCACTGTCCTGCTGTTTGAAGTGTTGCATAAATACTTTACAAATTATTTCTGAGCTAAGCCTGCCTGACATGCATCAAGCTTGCAAGGGGTGTCCACAGGTTAATTTGGGGTTTGCTTGTGCCTTATTCTGACAAGGATTGTGTTTGCTGCTTCACCAGAGCTTACATCCCAGTCAACCAGTAACCCAATTTCTTACAACATCCTTTTCAATACTCTACATGGTAAAAGCCTGCACGATTCTACCATGGACATTTTCTACTCAACTCATCAAGCCTGTCAGGTCTATAACAGCATGCTAAGCAAAACTTGTCGCTAATGTACTGATACCCAACCTGCCTATTATGAGTAAGTGCATGCACAATCCATACCGCCCCACTCCTTCATTGGGGATCTGTGGGTATGTGGCAACAACTGTCACACGTGCTGGCACAACTGGCTTCTCAAGATTCTTTTGCACATACTGGCCCTAGTGACAGCCATGCTGGGGCAATGGACACAGAATCTTTCCACTAGGGCCCACTGGTCCTCCACCAGCAAGCCCACCAATGATGTCACTAGTGCTGTTAGCACCATTGGGCACATCTGACACACAGCTATGAGCCAGCAGGACTCAGAGAGTTCATAAACTGCTAATAATTTCGGATCTCAAGTTGGCCTTCGTCATGAGTTGCCCGGTGTTAGGGGAGCTATTCATTGCAGCTGATAAATAATTATAATGTGGGTGATATAAATAGAACTGATTATGAGTTTCCACCCGAAAATAGGTGCTTTTAATGGGCCGACATTTTGTTTTGGAGAATATAGATACTCTCTTGTTAGAAATGTCTGCTCATTTAACCCATTTAGCGCGTCGAACATTCCGCCCCAGTGCGGACGTTCGATCGCGCTAACGGGATTCGGACGTCCAACGGTCGTGCGCATCTCCAGCGAGGTAGTGCACGCGACGACCGTTGGACGTTCGAAGCACGGAAGGGGTGAAAGAACCAACTTAAAGGAGGCATAATCTATGGAGTACCAACATATGCATGTCCCAGTGTTTTCCTCTTTAAATTACAGCAATTCATGCCAAAATTTTAGTGGGTTGCATTTTTTGTCGCACCCTGTATGTATCTGTTGCCAAAAAAACTACAAAACTCATAACGCCAATTTCAGGAGTCATAGGAGTTGCCACACCTATTGGAAATGATCAGGGAACTTGTAACAAGAGCCTAAATCATGTGTCACCAACGAGTAGCTTGTGAGCTACTAGTAGCTCTCCAGCTACCTTTGAGTAGCTCTCCTGTGTGCAGACCAGCGTACTGATATAGAAGGTTTACTTGATTGAACTATTATATGTATAGCAAAATTAAAAACGCATGTATTCAAGATGAAAATTTGTGTATTTTCAAAACTCATAAACTGATGTTTTGGAAAAATTATTGCATTTTCAAAACATACTTATTACTATTGTATGACTTGCAGAGATGGTTCACTGATAAAATCTCGATGTAGAAAACATCGATATACAAAAATATCAATGCCAAAATATCAAATGCAAAAGCATCAACTCCCTATATATTTAAACAGGTAAGTACAAGAATACTGAATGCAAAATATCAAAGTAAAAAACTATAGATGTACAAAATATCAACTTAAAAACATATATGACATAAAATAAAAATATTAAAATATTAAAAAAATTAATTAAATGTAATATACCTTTTAACTAAATATAATGAACAAACGTATTTAAAAATATTTAAACACAAAAACATAAAAATGTATTCATACCATTTTATTATGAATTCAAACATTTAACTAAATAAAATAAAAAAGTACAATAAATACAACAGTAGGGAAAATGCAGGATAGCGAAGAGGTAAAAATTACTATTCCTACTCCAGCGAGTGCAACAGTAGGGAAAGTGCAGGATAGCACATGAGTAAAAATTACCATACCCATTCCAGGGAGTGCAACAGTAAGGAATGAGCGGGATAGCGGAGGGGTAATAATTACTATTCCAACTCCAGTCAGTGCAACAGTAGGGAAAGTACAAGTGCATAGAAGTTGTGCATTGAAATCTATAAGATTTCAGTGCGCCAGTTCTAGGAAGCCATTGCGTCAAAACATTACGCCTGCCTCATGGCAGGTGTAAGGGTGACGCAGGCCCTCTCTTATGGGGCTTGCCCCATGGGAAAGGACACATTTGCTGGAGTTGCGCCTATTTTCAGACCCACCCCAGCAATGAGTCACTTCTGCACCTACAGATACGTCAGTAAATCTGATGTATCTGTAACTCCTTGCGACATGATGCACCGTACTGTAAATACGGCGCATCTGTGGTGTCGAAAGGAGGTCCGACTGAGAAGTGTTACATCGCTACTTTGCCGCAAGGATGCAACACTTCTCATAAATAAGGCCCTGAGTCTTTGCAAAGAGCATTAATTGATGCGAACTACATGATGTCAGTCCACCTCACTGAATCTTGAATTGTACCTAACAGCAGGGCTTTAAGTGGGATGAAAAAACTGTGGGTCTCTCGAAGGGGGGTGGCCAATGTAATTAAGGGTGTGGCTTAAAAAACACTTGAGCTAAAAATCTGTGCTCAGCATAGTGTGCTGCCTGACTTGTATTTTGCTGTTTCTGTCACTGCATTCAGATATTTAAAACAAGTAACATCTTACCTACAAGTAAGGATTATTGGCTTTGTCAATGGTTGTTAGTTGCAGAAGATAAATAAGCAGAAACTATGGCTTGTATATAATATCGAAAAAGCTTCCACTTAAAGCTCTGGTGACCACAGTGTTGCTGCTCCTGAATTTCAAAAAGAGAAGGGAAATCCAGAGAGAAAATGACTCTCTTTAGAGGATTTCCCTTCCCCTACAACGTACACTCACCTGGCATGACGTCATGCCGTAACTTCACTAGTGAGAAGTGAGCAGTGTGAGCACGCACACTATGGTGTGCCTGCTGTCACTGCAGTCCAGAATGGGGATTTGGGGGGGGCAACCAACGGGAGGCTTGCCCCCACAGGTAATTTTGGGCCCGGGGGGGGGGGGGGGGGGGGATTTAGGGGGCACCAGAGACACGGAGTGCTATTGGGCTGGTTTGGGCTGGGGGGAAGGCTTGGGCTACTTTTGGGCTTCTTTTGGGCTGGGGACCTTCATATACGGACATTTTGTGTCACTGGTCACCATTTTGGTGCAGTGACACAGCAGCTGGCTTCCGGGCAGTGGGGGCACGAGATGTTGCCCGCCCTCCCGCCCTGAGTGAGTATTTTTTTGGTTGGTCCCCACTCCCCCGGGGTTTTTTTTGGTGGTACTTCGAAGGGGTTTTCTTGGATGATGGTGCACGATTGATAGGTGGTTCTTGATGGGCAGTGTTTGTCGCTGGATCAGGTGCTGGTGTTGCTTTCTTCTTTGGCGCTTCCCTAGTTCAGAAAGGGGGGTAGTTGGGGGTAGTTGAGGAGGCCTGGGCTGTTTCTGGAGGGGGTGGGGGACACTGAGGACATTTACAGTTGGTAGGCATGGGGGGTATTTGTTGCGGACAGGATGTTTAAGATGTTGTATGATGTGGCAATGATGGGGATCCGGTTAGGGGTGGGGGTTGTTAGGTTTTCACATATTTAGCTAAGCATAGTTTTGTTCGGCAGAGGACAAGGTTGGGGAATAGGCAGGGGGCACCTGATTCCAATAAAGCGGCCTTTATCCGGTGTCTGTGGTCAGTGCCCCCCCCCTACTGGTGGGCCCCAAAAACAGACCGCCTGTGTCCGGGCACAAAACAGAGCCCGATTGAGACTTCGAGGCCCCCTTTAAAAACTGCTGGTGTTCAGCACTGGTGAAACTTAAAGGACCTGACTAACTGGTTAAATGAAAGGAGATTATCTCATTGAAATACGACGACTATTTTCGTATAGGAGGAAGAATAGCGAAAGAAATTAAGTATGCAATGAACAAATACACAGCTATGTTAATTGGGCTTTACTGAATACAAACACACTCAAAACGCTGTATTGTGTTTTTATACCCCAGGGGCGTATGGTGAATTCACCTGACAATAATAGGCAGATGGAACATGCCTCGCTCGAACACCATTACGTAACAAAATGGCCGCTCGACCACCATTACATAACAAAATGGCCGCGAGTGTACAAGGGTAAGTGTTATGAGAGGATGCTAGCACGTGCGCAAGGACACAAACCTCGTCGAGCCTCAGTGTCCCTTCTGGTCCAATTAATCATCCCGCCTCAGCGATGACTGACGCTTGATGGCTCTAAACGGTTGGAACATCTCCCAGACCTCAAAGAATGCAGCGTCAGTGCCAGATGAAGGCGGGACAAAGCGGATCTCTCCAGGCTACTGGATAATGTCCACATCAGGGTTAATTGGAGTTCCTTGTCCTTGTCAATCTGTCAAAATGCAATTCTGTGTTACAAAGCGCCGGTCCCCCTGAGACGGAGGGATTCCTCGGCAGCTCAGACGGGAAATGAGCTTCGTAGAACCAGATGCGGCTGTTAAATATACATCTTTTAGAATTATGTACTTCCCTGACAAGAGCAGTGATTAATGTTCAAGGTAAGGAAATATGCTTTTGAGAGGAAGGGACATGTTTCCAAGAAATGGGATGAAACACTGAAAGATGTTAGAGCGCTCTGGTTTTTAGAAAATAGACAAAGTAGAAGGGCATTATGCCAATCCTTGAATCTGTAGGGTTTCAGTCAAGGGTCTCATTGCACATTTTAAAGCAGGATGCGCTGCCTGCTGCAGAAAACATGAGCTTCATAATGCACATCTAGGGACTCCTTTTCCTAGCAGCACCTTTTTGATGCTCCAGTGGCACAATGTGCCATACAATTTACAAGCCGTGCAAATGTTATGTTATGTTAATTTCGATTTATATAGTGCCAAATCACCGACAGGTCTCTTAGCGCTTGCTTTGGGAACCCGCCCTGGCTTTCCCTGCGAGATAACCCCTGCTGGGCATCCCCAAGGTGAAGACCAGGCATCCCAACGCGGTGGGCCGTAGTGGAGATTAAGCAAGCTATTGCCCAGAGTTGCAGAGTGTGAACCCATGATTCGAGTAGGCACCGAGGCGAGAATTATCGAGTCAGTGGACATTTTTGAGCTCAAGACCCTGCCGTGTCGGGAATTGAACCCTGGTCCCAGGTCTGACCTCTGCATCAGGGTCTGCCTCCTCTAACCAGTGAGCCACATGTTGTACTCAAAGAGAAGCTGGAACTGTAGGTTCTTAAGTTACTTTATTAAGATATTAAGTTATAATGTTAACCCCATCAGGAGCAGCTGTCCTGCTGCTCAGCCCTCACTCAACTGACATTCATAACATACTAACATTCCACTAATCCAACATTCTACAACACATGCATTCTAGCTGAGCAGCAGGGAGACTCAAGATACAACATATCTCCCTTCGTTATAGGGGAAAGAATTACATAGTGAACAAATAAGATAATGACCACATGTTAAGTACACGTAGTCACAAACTTAAAACAATGCACAAATAAAACATATGCAAATATGCAACACCATTCTACTAATGAACTTACAAAGAAGATACATCCTGAATCGCTATACCACAATTCACCAAACATCAAAAGAAAACAACCTGAGGCACTATGTAACGCCTCATCTCACACACCACAGTCTGAGCAGAACGACACGAAAGGTCCCTGAAATAAAGCACTATCCATCATCACACACCATCAACCCGAAATGCCACACATCATACCAGTTGGCCAGACCAGAACAACATGCAGCACTCACAGAAACAAACCATAGCACCAAATAACAGGAATCAACGTGTACACTACAGACAAATGAACAAGCCCTTACAAAACTCATTCACACACCAGATCGAGCACTTACATAACTCAATCATAACCAGAACGAGCACTTACATAACTCATTCATACACCAGAATGAGCACTTACATAACCCATTCCTACACCAGAACGAGCACTTACATAACTCATTCTCACACACCAGATCGAGCACTTACATAACCCAATCATAACCAGAACGAGCACTTACATAACTCATTCATACACCAGAATGGGCACTTACATAACCCATTCATACACCAGAACGAGCACTTACATAACTCATTCTCACACCAGATCGAGCACTTACATAACTCAATCATAACCAGAACGAGCACTTATATAACTCATTCATACACCAGAATGAGCACTTACATAACCCATTCCTACACCAGAACGAGCACTTACATAACTCATTCTCACACAAATGAACAAGCTCTTACATAACTCATTCATACACCAGAATGGGCACTTACATAACCCATTCATACACCAGAACGAGCACTTACATAACTCATTCTCACACACCAGATCGAGCACTTACATAACTCAATCAAAACCAGAACGAGCACTTACATAACTCATTCATACACCAGAATGGGCACTTACATAACCCATTTAACTCAATCATAACCAGAACGAGCACTTACATAACTCATTCTCACAAGGAAAACACACACACAACCAAACCACAATAATGAAAAGAGTTGTCCCCCACGCTGGCTCTTGGACCCCAAATTACGGTACCCCATTGTGCAGTTGAACTTTACAGACACTGCCCAAAACTGCGTCCACACTGTTATACACACTGTTAACTGTTATATCCACAAAGAAATGGTCAACACAGAAGAAAGTCATGTTGATTGCGATAAATATGCTTTTAAAACGCTGAGAGTTCATTCTGCACCGATTAACGCTGAGTCTGAGGCCCGATTTTTTGCCCCCGAAAATACAAGAACAGCAGAGTAAGAGTCATAAATCCTTCACTCTTCATAAGCTCATACTAGACTGTGAGGCCCGGTTTCTGCCCCCTATCTCTTTCAAACACAGAAGTTCCCACACGAGCCGAGCGTTACTTAGCAACCCTCATTGTTGCTGTAAATATGCAAATGGTTGCCAACCTCGTCAGAACGTAACAGCATGAGTCACCAGGAGCTGCAGCTTGTGGAAAACGTGTGACGTGGGACACGCAGCTCGTCCACCATGAGCCCCAACAATTGTGAAACGTCATCAAACAACAGACGATCTCCCAGAGAAAGGATCTCCTCGTGCACAAAGAGCACAGCAGTTGGCAGTTGGAGCCAAGTAAGTTTAAACTGTCACAGCGCTAATCACACGAATAGCAAATAGCTATTCCAAGAATTAGTCACAATTCCCCACCGAGGCTCGATCTTCTGCCCCCGAAGTTCAAACTAATTAAAGGTCAGTGAGAGTCAGTTTCCGAACAGAAAGCGGCAGTAACTTCAGCTTTTCGACAGTTGCTCTCTTCACAATCACCATTACTTCCGTGCCAAAAACATTTATATTTACTCGCTGTTTCAATCGGTTTCAGTCCATTCTCTGCTTGTGGCACACTAACCTTTAAACAATTACAGCGCTATTTATTTACTCGCTGTTTGAATCGGTTTCAGTCCATTCTCTGCTTGTGGCACACTAACCTTTAAACAATTACAGCGCTATTTATTTACTCGCTGTTTCAATCGGTTTCAGTCCATTCTCTGCTTGTGGCACACTTTCCTTTAAACAATTACAGCGCTATTCTCTTTTTGCCATGCTACAGTTTTTCCCTTTTTTTTTTACTGACACAGCGCTAGTTTCTTTTGCCTTCCTAAAGCCTTGTGAACGTTTTATTTTCCTTTATAACTGTAACTGCACTAGTTTCTTCTGCTTCTCAAAGTTTAAACTGGCACAGCGCTAATCTCTTCTGGCTTTTATTAACAGAACAGCGCTAAACACTTCTTCCTTGCTAAAGTTTTTCATCAGTTACAGCACTAGTCCTTTCCGTTTTGCCAAGAAGCTTTAACCAGGTAACCATGCAGAACACAACGATAGTAGATTTTGTGTACTCACTCTGGCAAATCTTGATTACAGGGCGACCGATGTAGGGGTCGCTGATGGGGTTAGTCTGCCAGCCAAGGTTACACACACACTTTACATCCAGACTTAAAGTGTTTTACCTTAGTGTTTCTTCTCTCTTCTTCAACAGTACTTGTATGTTACCGGTTCTTTATTCTTTTCTTCGCTCCTTGGTCACAATGAAGTTTTTCTTTATACAGTCCTCTTCTTTTAAGTTGCACGCGTAGATTCTTTATAAAACAGTTCCCAAAATGTCGCCAAAATGTTGTACTCAAAGAGAAGCTGGAACTGTAGGTTCTTAAGTTACTTTATTAAGATATTAAGTTATAATGTTAACCCCATCAGGAGCAGCTGTCCTGCTGCTCAGCCCTCACTCAACTGACATTCATAACATACTAACATTCCACTAATCCAACATTCTACAACACATGCATTCTAGCTGAGCAGCAGGGAGACTCAAGATACAACACCACACTTCTCCACTTTGCGTGGCTTTTCACAGCCTTGTGAATAGGTGCTGTTTTCACACAGAACACTGCGTTCAATGGATGTTCCTGTGGGTGTTCCACCCATGGAATCTGAAGCCTTCCCAGATTCACAAGGAATCCTAAAACTGGGAATGTGTCCAATTTTACCGACACACCAGGGGTAGCGGCGGCAGACTCAACGAGGAGAAATATCTTTATTTCCCCTTGTTTTTTCCTCTTTGTATGTGTGCTGCATTCTGTGGCCCATGTGCACCAGCACAGGTGAAAAAGACAGGAATGAGCCACATTCCTGCCCTTTTCTTTTGGGGAAGGCAAGATTTCTTAAGGCGCTTCCCTGCACCAAAACCTTGTAAATGAAGCCCTTCATTTTATAGTATCAAATGAGGAACATTGTCTTCAATCTTGCACCCCATAAATAAACCATTGCAAGTCATGTATAAAAAAGTTTTTTTCCAAGTAACAGTTTATTTATCAGCAGGGGCGTAGCACAGGCCCCCGCAGCCCCCGCGATGCGCGGTGGCCCCCAACCTCCAGGGGGCACCCTCAGCAAGGGACTCCCCTCCACGTGCCTTGCAGGGAGACTCCCTCGAGTTTCGTTACACCATTGCTTTTCAGAGAATCAGTCATGGTGCCTTTAGGGTATGAAGGGTATTCATTACAAAGAACAGCACATGCAGCGGGCGTGGTGTGATGGATTTCGCAAAGTGATATTCTGCAACAACCAAAGAACCCCATAAGCTATCTTCTCTCTTATAGTGTTATAATGGTCAAGTTGAGTATAGTTTTCTTCCATTACTATAAAATCCTAAAATTGTACAGAATTGATTCAGCAGAAAACGTTATGACACTGATTCTGTACACTGTTGTTTGGGGTTCAGGCCTGATGTTTTGAGTATGTGGATAATCTTTAGAAGTTTGAGTCGGCTGGAGAGCAGTGAGTTGCTTTCAGAGCCGAGAAGCAAACGATCCTCCACCATGCAGGCAGAAGGCATCCCTGATGGATCCATTGCTTAATTTGTGCTGGTGTTTGCTGGCGCTCGGCACTGGTACTTTTTTCTAAACACCAGCATGTATTTATCTACCGCATAACAACATGCTGGGCTATTTCATTTGCAGAATTTTGTAGTAGCAAGTTCAAACACTTTCAAACACTTTAAAAAAAACTAGTGCAGAGGTACTACTGTCACAAGCATTTGGCAGAAGTGGCAGGAGCTGGGATAGCACTAGTTTCAGTGGACTCCGGATAAATACTTTAGGCCCTGGCATTTAATTGTTTACAAATTAAGCACCACATAGATCATAGTACATGTTTTTTTAAACAACCAGCACAATATGGTGATGTGGAGAAATAATATTTTTCTGTGCCAGAAACTTGAATATTTCCCACGTCTATGCATTTTAGTCAGTATGTTTCTAAAACTGTCATCTAAAATGAATCAGTGACCTCACTTAAAACTACCTTTTGGGGCACGACCACTGCTAAACATTATACAGATGCTTTTGCTTGTTTTCTGCACTCATTTGGTGCAATATGGGGGCTGGAATGCGACCATTTGACCAGGGAGGGTTGCATGAAGCCTTGTCCTCTTCCCATGTTGTGATTGTTTAAGTACACATATTCACCAGAAGTGACTTCACCTCTTTGCAGTGAGTTTAGTCACACCAGGGCATACCTCACCCTACATTTGGGCCAACTTGTGCATTTGGTTCTGAGCAAGATGACAGATGGCCTTTATAGAAAGAGAGACAGGACAGGTAAGAGGCATTCTGCAAGCAACAATGACCTGCAGTTGAAATGAGTAGAGGGAACAAGCATGGGATGCAGTTTAGCCCAACTCTACATGGGTTACAGTGCTGATGACGGCGGCATAACAAAACATGATAAGGCCCCCTGCAGAATGTGGCGAGAGGCATCTGAGACTCCCATACAGGACTTACACCGTGCATGCTAGATATCTGCAGGAGCCTTTTTGTAAAACACTCAGACGCGGCCGGTATATGTAAGAGCAGTGGGAGGGGTGAAGGGGGGAGTCAATAGATGGGATCGGGAAAATATGAGAAAAAAAGAAAGAAAGCCGATTACCTTGCGCACGCCGCATCGCCAACTCAGCGATGCGGCGAGCGCAAGGTACGTGTTTTTTATTTTTATTTTCCCTATACCATTGTCAGTCGTCTTCCCACCTGCCCGCCATGCCTCCGCTCTGCCCCACCAACCCACTGCTCTTACCTGCACCTGCTGCGCCTGAAAACACTTTGCACACACAACTGACATACCACCCTTTCCAAGGCATTGGACTGTCAGTTTATCTTGATCCACCTTTTATGAAAATGCACAGTGACTGTGCCAGCTGCAGGTGGCGAATGAGTGGGTGAAATATGTTTAAAAAGTCTTCGTAAGAAAGAAGACTGTATGGAGAGAAACATATACCCAGTGCTATTGGCCAATCGGGTGGGGTATTGTGAGGACTATTGATCTTAAAAGGTAAGTCAAAGATGTATGTTACAGGAGTCTGCATGTAGAGAATTGACACTCAGGTAGATATGAAAAAAATAAAAGCTGTGTCATGTTAACACAATTTGTAGAGTGCTTGTATATCCTGAGGTGTCTTGGTGGTGAAACTGACTTGAACATGACTGGAAGGAAATTCCATATTATTAAAGAGCCATGTTTTGAGTTCCTTCCTAAAGAAGATCAGTGAGGGCAAAGCTCGAATATGGGGGGGGGGGGGGGGGGGGGGGGGGGAGAGAACGTTCCACAACTTAGTCATTACAAAACCTTTGCCACCCCAGTTCTGTTTACGGAATCTTGGGTGTAACAATTTGCTTACCCCCTGCTGAGAGCAGGAGTCTGGTGGGCTGGGACCATTTGAAAAGATGCCTCGGAAAGTCTGGGCCAGTGTTCATCAGGGCATTATGGGTGCTGCAGAGGGCTTTGCATTCAATACTGTTTCTTACTGGAAGTCAATGAAGTTGATAGATTTCTTTGGAAACAAACTGGAATTTGGATATTCCCAATAGTAGTCTGGCTACTGCATTTTGAACCACCTGCAATCTATGTAGGTGTTGAGCCTGATTATTCACATAGAGTGCGTTGCAATAATCCAATTTAGACAACACTGTGGCTGTGATAACCGACCTTTAAGTACCAACTGGTAGAAAAGGAAGGATTTTCTTGATCATCATTATTGTAAAAAACAGAGGAGGAAACCAAGTATTAGTCAACGTATTAGCAATCAAAACGCCTAGTTTCCTGGTCTTGGTTACAGCTGTGGGTAAGAAGCCTAGGGCTAGATGTAGGTAAATCATTTTTACCGATTCTAAAATACCGAATTTTACTGATTCGGTGTTTTAAAATTGGTAAATCTGATGTAGGGAAATATTCAGTATTTTTTACCGAATCGGTAAGATTCGGTAATTACTGAATCGGTATTTTCCGTTTCGGTGATTGCCATTCATTCCTATGGGCCTGGAGGCCCATAGGAATGAATGTCAATTACTGAATCGGTAATTACCGATTCGGTAAATACCGAATAATTCATGGGTGGCAGGGTGTCACTTTGACACCCTGTTGCACCCCTGATTATGGCTTGTGTGCCACATGGCACAGGTGTACATGCACAGATTTGCATATACACAGGTATTCGTTATTTACCACCAACTAATAGTTGGTGGTAAATAACGAATCCTTAAAGCCCTGTGGCACTGTTTACTGTGCCACCTACGTCTCAAAATACAGATTCGGTAATTTTACAGAATCAGTAAATTTACTGAATCGGTAAAATTACCAATTCGGTAAAATTACTAAATCTGTATTTTAAGATACCCTACATCTCAGTATCCAAATATTGGTAGGTAACGGCCGAAAATACCGATTTTCAGCCGTTACCGACCGGTATTTGAATACCTACATCTGGCCCCTAGTTCTTCTGGCCACCGAGGAGATGCCCAAACTGTGGAAAGGCTTCCACACTGTACCACCTCGGTTTTTCTGAATTAAGCTTCAGTCAATGTTTGCTCATCCATGAGCTGATGGGCAGCATACAATCGGGGAAGCGTGTGCAGATAGATGGTTAATTTTTGGAGACCAACACAATAATTTGTGTGTCACCAGCATAGGAGGTTAAAGAGAAAACAAAAGTTTTAATCAAGGTGGCCTCCTCAGTCACATAGACATTAAATAATGTCGGACTGACCGAGGATCCCTGTGGGAACCCACAGGGTAGAGAGAAAGGAGCAGAATCAAACTGCGTCAGTGCTATCAGATATGAATGGGGTAAGTAAAGACAACGCTTTGTCTTAAAATCCTAGGTCCCCCAAGCCATTTGATCAACAACTTATGGTCCACTGTATCAAACGCTGTTGATAGGTCAAGGAGAATAAGGGCTGCCACACCACCTCTATCCAAAACCACCCTTATCTCCTCGGTGGCTTTGATCAGAGCCCTCTGTACGGTAAACATAGTTTACAACACAGTGTTAACACCGCAGTGCCTTTACAACAATGCCATTACAACGTAAGTCGTTACTACGACTTGCGCTGGATGGCGCTGTTGAACAAGGAATGTTGTAATTTTATATTCCAACACCTTCCCCACTGTTACGTGGACAGGTGTTGGAATATAAAATTATAATATTCCAAAATCCGCGCCCTCCAACGCAAGTCGTTGTAATGCCCACGTTGTCAAGTACAGCGATCTAAAAGATCGCGTTGTACTGACATACATCCCCTCTGTACTGTGCTCTGGTCGGAACCCAATCAGTGTGGGGTCCAACAAATTATTCTCTTGAACAAACTGGGCCAGCTGATTATTCATAACTTTCTCCACAATTGTAGCTGGGGGTGGGAGACTGGAAATCGGGTGATAGTTGTTGGGATCTGCAGCGTTCAGACTAGGTTTCCCATTGTGTAGGGAAAACTCCTGTGATAAACACTAAGTTGAAAATGGCCAAGAGATTTGTACCTATCAGATTGGAATGGATTTTAAGGCGATGGAGGACAAGGGTATAAGCGGGATCCTGATTTAGCTGTTAAAATCATGTTTTCAACCCGATCAGATCTAACTGGAAGAAACTCTGAAAGGGACTTTTGTGTATGGTTCACCTGGGAAGTGTTCACCATGGTGTCAGAGTCGCTTAAGGCTTCAAAATGTTATTAGATGTTATTCACTTAGGGCCAGATGTACGACCAATGAATTTTGCGACTCGCAAATTATGGCAAATTGCAAGTCACAATTTGCGAGTCACAACATTCAATGTACAACAGTGTCTCAGACACTGTTTGCGACTCCCAATGGGGTTGCAAATTGCATGCCTCATGAATAATAATGAGGCTGTCGCATTTTGCGAACCCATTGGGAATGGCTAGCACTCCCAGGAAGGGTGGCCTGCTGGGGTCAGCAGACCACCATGTCTGGGACTGCTTTTTCAATAAAGCAGATTTTTTTAAAAATGCAGCCTGTTTTCCTTAAAGGAAGCGAGATGCAGTTAAAAAAGAAACATTAAACTTTTCAGTTTCATTTTTTAAGAGCAGGCAGTGGTCCCTGGGACCACTCTTAATAAATATTTGTGCACCCATTCACAAAGGGAAAGGGATCCGCTGGGGACCCCTTCACGTTTGCGATTGGTTTACCACCTACATGAAGTAGGTGTTAAATTGCTTGGCACGCACCTTCCGAATATCGAGTCACTAACCCTATTTTGCGAGTCGCTAATAGATTAGCGACTCGCAAAATGGGGTTAGTACATTGTGCTTCCATTTTTTGCGGTCGTAAACGGGCCAAATGCCCCTTTGCGACCGCAAAAATGGTTGTACATCTGGCCCTTTGTCCCTGTGCCCGGTTTCACAGAAAGTTTGGCTATTACTATTTGCCTTACTACTTGATATAGTGTAGAGTCTAGTTATTACCAGGATCAGTTTTTTTGTAAAGTTCTTTGCTGATTCAATGTGCTTAGGAAAAGAATCACTTTTTTCTTTAGTCAGTAAAATGTTGTACTTAGATAGTGCCAGTTTGTAGCATTCTTTCTCATAGCTTAATTGGACCTCCAACGACTTTCTTGTCTCCTAAAGGTGTGCTTTTCTAATGTAAGTACTTTGGAAAACCAAGGTGCAGAGGGATTGGTCCTGTTAGCAGATGCTTGTTTAAAAGGAGCTAGCCTGGTTCAGGCAGCATTAAGCCAGTCTGTGTAATCCCGTGTGACTTGCTCCGGATCAGGTTGAGGATTACGCTTCGTCAGCATCAGGTGATTAGTGAGTTGATGGTTATCGATTTTGTTCCAAGTCTGAGAATGGGAGGAAATAACTCTGTTGTGACAAGTAATCGTGTCTGAGGGAGTGCCACTCAAAATAAAATTGCCTAGTGGTCTGTCCAGGCAAGGGGCAGTACCTCCTTTATACCAGTGACGGTTCACAGAGGGAGTGCTGCGGGACGGTGGGGCGGGGCAGGGAAGGGGCATGATGAGGCGGGTAGTGGAGTCGGACATAAGGCGGCCAGGAGTAAAGTAAGTAAATAAATAAATACAACTATTTACCTTGCGCTAGCTGCATCGCCAACTCAGCAATTTATTTATTTACTTAGTTTACTCCCGGCCGTCATACGTATGACTCCACTACCCACCACCCTGCCACTCCCCCTCCACACTTCCCCCCAGCACTCCCTCTCCGAAAAGCCACTGCTTTATACCGATGGAGGGGTTATTTGTGAAAATTCCATCAAGAGTATGTCTGGCCAGATGTGTTGATTTATTGATACATTGTGGCAGTCCTAGTGAGCTCATAATTTAAAGGAAAGACTCAGAACCTCTGTCTAGATCGGCCTCCAGATGGAAATTAAAATCGTCTAAAATAGTGAAATCCTTAGAGCAAATCTCTGCTTCCCACAGAGGACCGACATTATCTATAAAATGACTCCTAGGGCCTGGCAGAAGGGACTATGGCCCAGATGTAGGTCGCCAAATACCGGTCGGTAACGGACGATTTCGTCCGTTACCGACCGGTATTTGGGATTTGACATGTAGGTGGCCTTATATTTACAGAATCGGTATATTTACCGATTCGGTAATTTGACCGATTCTGTAAAATACCGAATCAGTAAATTTACCGAATCGGTAAATCCAGATGTAGGTGGCACTTCAAACAGTGCCACAGGCCATTACCGATTCGTTATTTACTATGTAATACTATTGCATTGTAAATAACGAATTCCTGTGTACATGCACATCTGTGCCATGTGGCACACATACATGCCCTAAGGGCATGTATGTATGTCACATGGCACACAAGCCAAAATCAGGGGTGCAACAGGGTGTCAAAGTGACACCTTGTCCCCCTTGTAAATTCGGTAATTTTACCAAATCGGTATTTACCGATTCGGTAATTGACATTGGTTCTTATGGGCCTCAAGGCCCATAGGAATCAATGGCAATTACCGAATCGGTAAATACTGATTCGGTAATTACCGAATGTTACAGATCCGGTAAAAAAATTGGTAACAATACCTACATTGCATTTACTGATTTGTAAATACCGAATCGGTAAAATTCGGTATTTACGAATCGGTAAATGCCATTTACCTACATCTGGCCCTATACGATGTAATAACACAATCAAAATGATCGCAGTTTTTACAACGCAAGTGTTACAATGACTTGCGCTGGAGGGCGATGGACTTAGGAATAGTAAGATTTACTATTCCAACACCAGTCTAGGTACAGTAGGGAAGGTGTTGCAATAGTAAATCTTACTATTCCTTAGGTTATAGCGCCATCCAGCACAAGTCAATGTAACGACTTGCGTTGTAGCGGCTGCGGCGAACTGCATCGCAGTGCACTCACCGCAATGTCATGGATGTTTCCCGGCAGAAGGTATAGTAAAATGCCTTTAAAGGACCTTTTACTATTATTTTCTAGGCTGAAGAAGAAAACTTCACAATCTAAGGAGGGGATAATTATAAACAAAGCTGTATAAACCTCAGGGTAGATCAGAGCTGATACACTGCCTGGTTTTAGTGGTCTGTTAATACTGTATACTGAGAGACTAATGGGTATAACAGCGACAAAATCAAGAGTGGAAGCAGCGTCTGCCCATGTTTTGGTCAGAAACAGCTAATCAGGTTTCTGACTATTTAAAAAGCCTGCCAATTCTAATTTATGCTTGGACAAGGAGCGGCCATTTATGAGGGCACAGTGCAAGCCAGAAGTCTTGATGTTCCTGCCGGAAGAAAAGGGCTGTGACTCATTACCCAACACTGCGTTAGGCGTGCATGCTAATGGGTCTGGGATTTGAAATTCAGAGCAGCAATGGTTGGACTTCTCTAACAAGGGGAGTACAGCAAGATCAAATCGTATGCAGCCAGTCTTAGAAACGAAAGAATTGAAGGCACGAATCTCCTTACCAGAGTATGTGCGACCGCCGGCCAATTTCCTCGAGATGGCCAAGGTTAAAGGCCTGGAGTGGGCTAGCAGCATTATGAACGCTCCTGAGCAGGAGGACTCTGAGATCGTCGGCAATCCTCACCCCCCATCAGAACAGCAGCCCGGCGCAGAGGCGGGCCCTTCTAGATCCAAGCGGGTCCGCAAGCCCACGATAAGGGACTTCCCGGCAAAGCCGCTTCCACCACCCAGAAGCAGAATAGTTCTGAATCCCAAGGAGGTCGTTGCACCGCAGGGTGCTCCTCCGCCCCAGGGGCCTCCCACCCCGACGGACAGTACCACAGCCTAAGGTAACTACGCCACTAGGGACGATCTTGCCAAACTCATGGACACATTGAACAGTTTTATATCAAGGTTACAAGCAGGTACTGTTGGCCCCAGCCCTGTGCATTCGGGCAACAGCCTAAGGGTAAGGGAAGGGGCAACGTTAGCAGCGGCAAGTGTTTTGGCAGCAGGTGTTAGTGAGCCAGTGGGGCAGATGGGGTCCGCAGTGGGGATTCCGGCAACCCCTACCTCCCGGGGGCAATTCACAGTGCCAGCACCCGTCTCGCTCCTCTCCCAATCATCCAGCCAGGTTCCACCCCCTATGAACACCAGTGCATCGGCCGCATCAGTAATGTCTCCTATCACACCCGCTCCCATACCCGCCAGGGTACCTCAGGTCACCACCGCCTGCTGCTGTCCTGGCGATGCTCACTGGCCTGGCAGGTGCCCCACGCAGCCAAAGAAGGAATTTGGAGGAGGAATTGTTTTTAAATTTGTACCCCGCTCATGTTGGGCCAAGAGGGCCTTGACGCCAGGAAGATATGCAAACAACTACAAACTTAGGGGTCTCCAAAGGGATCCAAAAGTGATCCGCTACTCAAAGTAACCTTATCAACAGTACAAGGGTACGATGACAGTGACACTCACAGACCAGATCACAAGATGTGAAGAACCAATAACGTGAGTCACCCCTGGTTTAGGATTCCCATCAACGGTCTTGTAATGATCAATGTTATCATTTGGTAATCCTTATCGGGTATTGTGTCTCTAGATCATTGAGACCGGCATACCCAGATACCCAGATTCGGGGTAGCGACCCACAATCACTCGGTACTACCACATGATGTTGATGTGATGGGAAGTGCAGTGTAAAAATATATGTAAGTGGTGGTCTAAAAAAGGATAGGGAGCTCAACCAAGGTAAATTTAATAATTGTTGGCCCCTTCCCTAATAAAAACAAGAACAGTATAGTATCATCATCGCAGTTAAGCATGGGCGAATTTTGCGAATCTCGCGTTCGCGAATTTTGCGGATTTGCGAACTCGCAATCCGCAAAATCCGCGAATTCTCGCGAATTTGCGGATTTTTTTTTTTGTGTTTGCGCGGGTTTCTGCCAGTTCGCGAGGGTTTTGTACAATGTCGCAAATTGCGAACTTACCTGTCGGGTCGCAAGTTTCGCGAACTTGTTGTTTCTACGTGTCCAGCCTGTTTGGGACATTCTTCTTCATCACTGCCACTCTCTGTCACCACTGCCACTCTCTGACTACTCATGCCACCCTCTGGCCCACCCATGCCACCCTCTGTTTCATCACAGCACCCTCTGGTTGTCCAGTCAGTGTACATTATTGTGGCAACGCAAGCACACCTTCCCTGCCTCAAGTGACCTGAATTAATTTGGGGCTGATTAATGTGTCACAGAATATTTTTTTAGCTGGCACCTGCTTCCTTAGTGCTTCCTGATTAGTGATCTTTTGCACTTGCTAAGTGCTTTCATTGTTGCAAAATTAGTTACAACACCTGCCCTGCCCCAACTGACAATAATGAATTAGGGGCTGATTAATGGATTTGAACTTCCAGCCTGGCTCCTGCTTGTCTCCCTTAGCTGTAATTCAGGACCTTTGTGGCATATGTGTAACTATTCTGAGGTTCAGAGCAGGGTCACATAATAGTTGCAACTGGCAACTGAACTCTGGAGGGGCCCCTCAGGAAGCACTACAGGAAATGGCTACTAATGATGAGCCTGAACTTTTGAACCTGGTAAGTAGTTTCAGTTTTGCTAAGATCGTATTTCTGCAATTTTGCACTTATTCGCGGGGCGCGAAGTTGTACTGGGAAGCCGCGAACTCACGCGAACAGTGCGAACAGTGCGAGCAAAATCCGCTGCTCGCGGATTTGCGGATTTTGCGGGAGATTCGCGAATCTCGCGGATTGCGAATTTACCGAAAATCCGCAAAATCCGCGAGCGAAACGGATTTTCCGCCCATGCTTAATCGCAGTCCACACAAATAGCTGCGAGGAGACCAACATGTTTCAGCCACTAAAGGTTCACTCCTCTGGCTTTCGTCAGGGTCTCTGTTCAAATAATCTACTACTGCTTACAAGTGAATAAGGTGTGAAAAAATATACAAAAAAACACACACAAGTGAAAACCAGTAAAGGATATAATGTTCCATAAACTGTGTCAACTCCTCTCTTCGGCACCTGGTTGCAACTATACTGTGTAAGGAGGACAAACGTACAGGAAGGTCACAATCAGCTACTCAGGTCTGTGATAAACATAGTATTGTTATACAAAAATGAATCTATTTGCTTACTCACCCAGGGTGTCCGGGGAGTGGACCTCACCTCTTCCTGGACCTGGCTCAGGATATGTGAGACCCCGCTCTACAATAACACAAACCGGCTGTGTAAATTACAAAGACCAGGAGGTCAAACATTAATTTACTCTGGCGGTCAAAATACTGTGTATGGAGCTCATTAACAGCCATCTAAAGATACTCCAAACCACCCTCTCTCCACTCCACCATCAACTACAGGCTGAACAAGCTGTTAAATTCAATCATCCTTTGGTCCAGCAATTAGTCTGACAAAGTGATGAAAAGCCTGATACAAAGATACAAAGAAAAACAAGCTGTTAGACCAGGTGGCCCAATTCTCTTACCTGTCCGTCGTTGTCTCTGGCCGTGACTGAGTCAGGGGGAGGCACAGTCTCTCCTGTGCACTGACTACTTCACTGTGCTGGTTGGTGTCATCCAGCCTATCAGCCCATGCAGGGGAGTGGCCTAGTCGCCGCCTACACAGGGAACCCTTTGTACAACATTGCCAGGATAGTTGATCTGGCACTTAGACTGGTACATGTGCCCATCGCTATAGTCAGGACTAAACCAAAACACCCGGTGCTCAGTAATCCCACTTCCTCAATCGCCAGCTCATTCCCGGCATCCCGCTCGTATTCTCGCGAGACTCGCCCGAGTCAAACTACCGAATGACGTCACGTCGGCCATTTTGGTAGTTTAGTAGTCCCGCATTGCGGACTATCTCAAGTTTAGCCACCGAGAACTATTCATCTTCAATGGCATAAGAGCGCATCCGCCCAGGATAGTATCGAGGTAAATACAGTCTGTCCACTGGAGGCATCCATGCCCCGCGACCCGGCCTCGCGCTCAATCTCTCACTAGATTAATGGAGACTACAGAATGACCTCACAGTTTCGGAGTCTGTAGTTCTTAGTTCTAACATCCGTGTAACGGACCTTGCAGAACAAGAGCTAGAACAATGTCTACTCGATGACGCAAGGCCGCGTCCATCGATAGTGATACCACAGTAGAACCATCGCCCCCTCGGAGGGTGTATTCGCCTAGTGCTTAAAACTGAGGTTAGGTCATATCGATAATGGAAAGTCAATATAGGTCATATGATGGGCGCGAATAAAAACTTAAGGATATTTATTCGTGGACCCGGCTCGCAGGCATGCCAGCCAGGGGGCACCAGAGATGTCTCCAACAGCCCACTGTCCTTAGCCCACCCGAAATAATAGTTCCGGTCATGATTACTCCAGACCAAAAGTAAAGCAGTCTGGGGCTTACGGTGATAACTAGCCCTACGGTCGCTCATATATTAAACTTCATGGCGAGAATGCTGTTGGAAGCAGGGTCAAGCGATGACCAGTAATTAGCTCTTTTACTGTATGCATTCCACGCGTTAGCTCACCAAAGAGCAGTATATCAGGTCAGGGAGAACCACGGAATGTCATCGTTCAACCCTTGTCTGTCTGTCCCCAATTTGAACACCCACTTCTGTTCACGAATAAAAAGGTACCGAGACACATCGCTCACATGTGGTGGAATGTATGGTTTTTCCAAAACATGCCACATGAAGTCAGTTTCTGCATGCTTCCGTGTAATGAAATGCTTAGTGAGTTTAGAAATGTCTTTCTTGCAGCGAAAAGTGCTTTTATGTTCCTGCATCCTCACACGCACCTTTCTCGTGGTCATGCCCACATATCGTTCATTGCATGTGCAAGTGATGAGGTAGATTAAGTTGGTACTGTTGCAGTTTGTAAACTGCCGCAATTCCCATGGCCTATCTGTACCAATGTCCACACTGGTGATCTTGATCGTTAGAGGGCAAATCGAACAGCCACCACACGGATGGTGCCCTACCACCGGGGGGAGATCCCATAATGTGCCTATCTCTCTCCTAGGTGTATCTTTGGGTCGGGTGTGTACCAAACGATCCCTCAGGTTGGCTGAGCGTTTAAAAGCGAAAAGTGGGAAGGGGATTTTATCTTTGCCACTGTTCAGAATTTTCCAATGCTTTTTTATCACCTTCTGAACATAGTTCGATTTGGTGTTAAATGTGCTCACTAGTGTTAGTCGGTCCAGAGGTGGTTTCTCTACACGTGGTTCCAGAAGGGCAGCACGATGATTATTTGCTGCTCGTTTGTATGAGCGCTGGACCAATTTATTAGGATAATGCCTCTCTCTCAGTTGTTTGGAAAGATCGTCTGCGTGGCGTTTGAAGGTTTCTGGAGTAGAACAGTTCCGATGGACTCGAAGGAACTGTCCAAAAGGCAGATTATCCCTCAAGGACTTGGGATGTTGGCTCTCGTACAGGAGAAGGGAATTCCTTGACATCGGTTTCCTATACAATTCACTCTCCAGGCCCCTCGTGGTGCTATAAATTGAGAGGTCCAAGAAAGGAAGTCTGTCTTTGCTCATTTCCATCGTGAACCGAAGGTAGTTGTTCTGCCTGTTCAGCCATTGATGAAATAGTGTGACCGATTCACTAGTCCCTCTCCACACCATCAGGATATCATCAATATATCTTTTCCACCAAATTATGGATGGAAAGAATGGGTTGGTGGGGTGCAAAACTGTAGTCTGTTCAAATTCATGGACGTACAAATTCGCCAGCGAAGGCGCAAAAATACTGCCCATGCTGGTTCCAGAGACTTGGTGGTATATCTGCTCCTCGAACATGAAAATTTTTTCTTTCATGGCTATGGTAGCCAAGGCCATAATGAACGGTACTGGAGTGATGGAGTCCAATTCCGATTCGCCCAGGATGGATCTGATAGTGTCCAGAGTCGCATCCTGGGGAATGGAGGTATACAGGGACTCAACATCAAGAGAGACAAGAAAGTCCGTCTCTCGATCAAAAACTATGTCTGGAATCACTCTCAGGACATCAGTGGTGTCCTTGAGAAACGTAGGCATCTTGCTGACCAAAGGTTTGAGAAAATAGTCAGCAAACGCTGAGAGGGGTTCAAGAAGTGACCCTTGACCTGAAATTATAGGCCTCCCTGGAGGCGGTCTCTGTGGTTTGTGCACCTTGGGTAAGGTGTAGAAATAAGGCATGGTGGGATGTTTAGCCTGCAGGAATTGTGCCTCTGCGGAAGTAATCCAGCCTTCTCCTAAGGCTTCTTCAACCAGGACTTTGATTTCACTCATAAGTCTCGGAGTCGGATCAACAGTCAGTGGATGATAGGCATTGCTGTTACTCAACTGACGGAGGCATTCTGCCCTGTAAGCATCTACATTTTGGACCACAATGGAGCCCCCCTTGTCGGCGGGCTTCACAATAATAGTCCCATCTTGGGTCAAGGGTTTGAGACCCTGTCTCTCCGCAGTGCTGAGGTTGTTATACCCTGATCTCGAATTGTACTGTATACAATCAATATCATTTTTCACAGCCAATTCAAAAGTTAGTACTTGAGTAGGTATGGTATGTGAGGGGGGTGAGAAAGTAGATTTATTCCTCAAACCGGTATTCGTGTCCTTGTCCTCCTCTGATTCTTCAGTGTTCTTGTTTTTAAAGAAATAAAGGAGCCTTAGCTTCCGAAAAAACTGTGCTAGTTCCATTTGTAGGACGAATGGATCACCCTCATCCGTAGTCACAAAACCTAAACCCTTATTCAGCACAGCCTCCTCTGTGTCTGATAGAGTTCTTTGACTGAGATTGACCACCAAGCTCTGTTCAGGTCTATTCATTGATCTTGAGCATTCCTTCTCGTCTGACTCCGAGTTCCTGCGTGGGGGCCTGATGTATCTTCCCATTGGACTTGAGGTTGTCCTTGTGCCGGTCTTCTTTTGCCCCGTGACCATCTGGGGCCACGCGCTAAAAAAGCTGGCTATTGAAATTTTGAAAGCCGGGAAACGGGCCCATCGGTGGCGCAAAGTTACCTGGATATCCCCAGGGTCCTGGTGGCCACCAAGATTGGCCGGGCATGTTGTAATGGCCCCTATAGTTTTGTGATCTACCCCCTCTGCCACGATTGTTACCAGCATTAGGTGGCTGATTGCTGGCCTCTGAATCACTTCCTGTCTCTGAGCTAGATCCTGAATAGTTAGATCCATACATTCTCCCTCGTTTGTTGAAAACTGGGGCTTTGTAGTTGTCGCTGGTATAGGGATAGACAGTCTCCAGGAAGATATGGTCTAAGGAGGAGGATAAAAAAGTTAAACACCATCCTTGGCCAGAGAAGAACATAGCAAACTGGCTTGTGGCTTTTTCCATCCTAGCTCCTGTAACGATGGAGACATTTCTAGAACAGGGCCTGGGGCTGGTACAGTCTTCTAGGACAATATATAATGAGGCTATGAAGTGGGGGGTAATTGGCTGGCTGAATTATGATAGGGAGTTCAGGATGAAGATGTCCCAGTGCCTGGAGATGGGTTGGGACCAAAAATAGGTCCAGCTTTGGATGGACCATATGGGGGCCTGTGCACAGCAGAATGCAGGCCCCCAGGTAAATACACAGGGGAGAAAAGCTCTACCCAGGGGACGCAAGAGGCAAACAGGCATTTCACTGTGCATGCTGGGGGGGCGACAGGTACATGCCGCCTTTTTAACAATGGATCCTGCTCCTGGGGTCAGACATGTACGTTCCAGCATACATGTGGCGGTTTCCTGCCACACTAAAGAGTACAGACAGCCGGCCGGCAAGGCGCCACTGGTGTCCCAAATTCATTGATAGCCAATGTTGGGGGCGAAGTACCCTGAAGGGCAGGATTACTCCTTGGCCGGTCCCAAATTTTGGGGTAAATCAGGGTTGGAGTATTAAGTCCTCAGTCCTTAGGAATCACTCAGCATTCCTCCAATCCAAATAAGGGCCATTAGTGATACATCAGCGAGTGGGTAACATACACCGGTTATCAGCGTTGGCATGTCCCGGAGACACGCGCGCTTCACAAATTCACAGAGCTGCAACCAGTAGGGTACCAAGTGGCAAAAACCAGTAGATAGATTGAATATGTGTCTTTCTGGCCTTACAGGGGTGTGGAGCCGGTCTCATTGAGGGGTACCCCCAGGTGATAATTGTGTGCTTCGTACGTTCTTATGACCTATACGGTTTGTAGTAGCACACCAAGCTGATTGTTTAGGGTCATCCTGTGCTGCCATCCCAGGAAATGGGGGAACAAGGTGTCAAGCACAAAAGATTATGTAATAGAGATTTTGGCAAGTCCAGTGTTCAACAAAAATTTAATTCAACAGGGCAGGTTATTTTCCACCCCTGGGGCTGCTTAGTGTGGGCAGTGTGAAGCCCTGCCCCCCTATTCGTGAATATGTTAGGGTGGGGGTACGTAGGACTTGGTTGATCCTTAATGTTAGGCTCCATATGACCGGCAGTGGGCACTGTATAAAATCAGACATTCTCTGAGCAGGTATGCCTATGGGGTTTCACCACAGAGGGAGCTGAGCTGGCGTTCCTCATAAGGATCAAGGGATGCCGGGCAAGGACATTGTCACATACTTCTAGTTATGGACACTGTGGTGCGCTGGATTTAGAAAGCAAAAGGACTGTCCAAAGGCTAAAGTATAATCTTTCTTGCCCTTTAGCCTAAAGTAGGCAGGTGGGTGTGGGAGCGGTCAGCTAACAAGTTGGCTGTTGTCCCCTGGATGTGCAGCACAGGTGTGCAGGACACACAGTGCTAGTTGGACAGCAGCTAGGTGAGATCAGCAAATTCAGGGGGTCATGTGAGCCATAGTGTCTGTATCTGTCCCGCTCAGAGCTAGCACGGGGCAGAGTCATGTGGAGCAGTGGAACTTTCCCATATGAGGATTAGTTCTTGGCACAAGTTCACAGGCCAGATGGGCTTTTGGTTTTATGAGACACTGGCCGTCTAACGTCATGGGTTATTGGGATATAGATGTGGTCCATCTATCACCAGTAGGGAGGGATCCCTTCCCGTGGATTGGCAGAGGGCCTGTAAATGAGAACTTGCAGGTGAGAAAGGAGCTGTTTTGGTGGGGGGCTCTGCCAGCGACGGTTGCCGCCGCCAGAGCTGTGGCAGAGTTACAGGGCGATCTGGAAGCAAATGGGTACAGAAGGGTACCTGTGCACGGCACATAGGGGTGCCAGAGCCCAGGAGTCTCATGGGAGGTTCCTGGAAACCGTGTTGGCGCCCTGTTAGTCCTTCGGGCGGTTGTGGGCCTGAACAACCGGGGGCTTGCCTTGCTACGCTCTGCCCTGAAAGGGGCGTGAGTAATAAGCGACCAGGTATCACGTGATCCGGGAAAGGATCACCAGAAGGGGCAGCACAGATGGGGTTCGCCCCAGTGCTGCTTGGCTCATCAGGCGGGCAGGTGGCGAGATTTCTGCATGCCCGTGGTTCACCCATAAAATGACCCACCATATTACATAACGTTGTATGTAATAAACCTGCAGTAGTTTTTCCCAAAACAAAATCTGTGTGGTGTGTACTTATTTGCATGCATGCTATGTGCTTGCGGGTGGGCAGTGTTGCCATGATGGTACTATAATTGTTGCAAATGGATTGGAAGCTGCACGACCAGGGGTCCTGGCGATCTAGCCACAAGCGGGCTGTGCTAACAGCTCGTCTGCTGCGGGGAAGAGCTACCTCCGGCCTTAAATGTCCCTCCATGTCAGAGGGCATGTTAGAGCAACCAGCGCTGTAAAGAGTGGTGTAGGAAGGGGGGTGCGGTGGATGGGGGCCACCCCGGGTGTCATCACTCAGGGGGATGACAAAATGGAAAAAATATGTGTTTTAAACACATAGAGCCATATTATCAAGAACGGGCGTAACATTATCCCCAGTTTAGCGGCAGGAAACTGCTGCCAAAGCGGCAATAAGAGGCTTGATAATATTCCCTAGAAAATTCCAATGGAAGCCCAGGTTTGATGTCCTTCCCACCAGAACCTGGGCCTCTATTGGAATGCTCTAGGGCATATTATCAAGCCCCTTATCGCCGCTTTAGCAGCAGTTTCCTGCCGCTAAACCAGCGATAATGTTATCGCTAGGTCTTGATAATGTGGCCCATATTTTTGCCATTTTGTCAAGCCAGGGGTGACAAGAAATTTTCAAAACCGGGTCCCACCTGACCTTGCTTCGCCACTGGCTGTAAAGCACAATCTAAAACAGGGGATGTATGTCATTACAACGCAAGCTTTTACAACGCATGCCTTTACGACGCAACTTTTACAACGCAAGTCGTTACAACGACTTGCGTTGGGGGGCACTGGATAGTGAATAGTTTAATTTACTATTCCAACTCCAGTCCCCGTGGATAGTAGGGTGGGTGTTGGATAGTAATTAAACTATTCCCTATCCTAGAGCGCCCTCCAGCGCAATTCATTGTAATGACTTGCGTTGTAAAAGTTGCGTCGTAATGGTAGTGCGTTGTAAACGTTGCGATGTAAAGGATGTTTCCCAAAACAGGTGGGGAAAATGAAGATGGTGTAAAACAAGTGTTCAGCAATTCCACAGTCCCTCACACGCTCCCCTGTGAGGGGCTGGTACTGGTAAAGTGAAACAAACAAAAGTGAATGTGACAATTTAAAAACATAAAATCTGTAAAAATGCAAGGAAATGCTCCTTTCCAAGATGGCACCCGGCCAAGTGGGAGCCAAGCACCTCTCAAACTGGCACAGAGTTGCCTTCAAGGAAACTAAAAGCAAGTTGATCCAGTCATGCTCAATGAGAAATATATAATGTTCGTATTGTACGGCATGATCCGAAAACCCTCAAACAGTGGATTGATTTATTTGCAAATACGGAAATCTATAGTGATGTAAAATCATCAATTAACTAGACAGCTGTACAACAGGACTAAAAAACCATTTTCAAAGCAAAAGTAGTTCTCGTATAGGCAAGACCTATTGACTGTGTCAATGCCTGTTGCACCAACCACCCTTGGCACCAGCTCCCACTAAGCGTGACTGTTGCCTCTATGAGTGAGCCCTCGACCCTCTCTTTAACTGCACCAACCTGCACGTGTCTCTGGCATGCCTTTTAAACCATCTTTATTATTAATGCCTTTTCTATTCGAAGGAAATAATGAGGCTGCGTTCACCTGGGAGCATCTGCCTGAAGGGGCTCGTTGCACGCGGTTAAAGTAAGAGCCGCGTTCACCTCTCAGCCTCTCCGCTGCTACGCGACTCTCTGGAAGTGTAGAATTGGTCTAAACGACGCCCCCCAGCACACTCTGGCTGAGCATATATTTTTATAATGTTCGTCACACACCTTTAGGCATGCATTACAAGCGCCGCTGCTGTGCCAGTCGCATGTCCCTGACCCGTTTTCTTAAACAAAATTAAGATGGCCGACTCTCGCGGAATGTGCACTTTCAACTCAGTCAATGAATAATTTATGTGTAGGTTTGAAAGTGTAAGCACTGCTCTCCACCCCCCCCCCCAGAATGCATAAAAAATGCGTAAGCCAGTGGCCCCCACATGACAGTAATGTATGCGTGCTATCCCCAATGACGACTTGTGCTGCTGGTTCTGCTGCAGAGGAGGCAGTAAGGTCAGTTCAGTAATGAAACACCCATTGGCAATGCCAATAGGTCTCCCCTAGGCAAGAGCTATTGGGTTTGCCAATATGTTTTAGCCATGTTGACCACCAGTGTGGCCGCAGTTCAACAAGGCTAAAGGTTTGTGAGTTAAAGGAAAATGGCGTGGAGTGAGTTGTCGTAAAATGGAGTGGAGTGAGTTGTCGTAAAATGGAGTGGAGTGTTGTGGAGCGGCATGGAGTGGCGTAGAGTTTTGTAGAGTGAAGTTGCGTGGTGTAGAGAGTAGTGGAGTGTTGTGGAGTGAGTAGAGTGTCATAGAGTGGAAGGGCATAGACTGCAGTAGAGTTGAATGGGGTAGAGTGGGGTAGATTGTCGTAGAGTGGAGTGGCATAGACTGTCGTGTAGTGGTATAGATCAGAGTGGAGTAGAATTTAAAATTTTAAGTAGAGTGGCGTAGAGCGGAGTAGATTTTTGTAGAGTGGAGTGGCAGAGAGTGGAGTAGCGTAAGAGAGTAGAATGGAATAAAGTCAAGAAGAGTGTGGAGTCAAGTGGCGTAGAGTAGAGTGGAGTAGCATAGAGTGGAGTAGCAGACTTGAGTAGTGTGTCATAGAGTAGAGTGGAGCAAAGCAGCATGGAATGGCATGGAGGGAGTTGGGCAGAGCGTCGAACAGTTGTGTTGTGTTGCAGAGTGGCATACAGTGGAATAAAATGTCATAGGGTGAGGTAGAGTTTAATTGAGTAGAGCATTATAGAGGGGAGTATCATAGAGTGTAGTGTCATAGAGTGGAGTGCCGTAGAATGGAGTCGGGTGGCCTTGAGGCAAGTGCCATAAAGTGCGGTGGTGCTGAGTATACTGGCGTAGAGTGCAGTGGCGTAGAGTGTATTGGTTTTAAGTAATGTGGTATAGAGTACATTGGTGTAGAGTGCAGTGACGTACAGTAGGGTGGTGAAGATTGCAGTGGTGTAGAGTAGAGTGGTACAGAGTAGATTGTACTGGCACAGAGTGCAGTAGCGTATTGCGCAGTGGCCTAGAATAGATTGTTTCATTTTAGAGTAAAGTGGTGTTGAGTGGAGTGGTGCAGGGTAGAGGTGTACAGCAGAATGGCATAGAGTGAAGTGGTATGGAGTGTAGTTGTGCAGAATAGATTAGAGTTGCATGAGTGACGCAGAGTGTAGTGGCGTAGAGTGAATGACATAGAGTGTAGTTAAGTGACATAGAGTTGAGTAGTGCAGAGTAGCGTGCAGTGGCGTAGAGTAGAGTGGCACAGAGTAGAGTGGCACAGAGTAGAGTGGTACAGAGTTGAGTGGTGCAGAAAGTAGTGGCATAGAGCACAGTGGGGTAAAAGTAGAATAGAGTGGCATAGAGTGCAGTGATGTAGAGTGCAACGGTGTAGAGTGGCATGCCGTGCAGTGGTATAGAGTGCTGTGTTACGGAGTAGAGTGGCACTGAGTTCAGTGTTGGAAAGGGCATTTTTGCAAATTAGAGTGGTGCAGGGAACTGTGGCGTAGAGTACAGTGGTTTACAATAGAGTGGCATAGAGCGCAGTGGCTATGAGTAGATTTGTGTGGAACAGAATGGTGTAGAGTGGTGCAGCTTAGAGTGCAGTGGCGTAGAGTGCAGTGATGCAGGGTAGAGTGGAGTGGTGTAGGGTAGAGTGCAGTAGCATAAAGCAGTGGCATAGAGCACAGTGACGTAGGGTAGAGTGGTGCAGAGTAGAGTAGAATAGCATAGTCTGTGGAGTGGAGCAGGGTCAAGTGAAGTGGTGCAGGGTAGAGTGCATTGGCATACAGTGCAGTGTTGCAGAATAGAGTGGTGCAGAGCGGAGATGCGTAGAGTGGAGTGGTGCAGAGGAGATTAGGGTGACCTAGACTGGAGTATAGTGCAGTGGCAAAGAGTGCTGTGGTGCCTAGAAAAGTGGGGTAGAGTTCACTGGCATAAAGTAGAGTGTTGCAGCGTAGAGTAGAGAGGCGTAAAGTGAAGTGGCATAGAGTGAAGTGACATAGAGTGCATTGGTGTACTGTGGAGTAGAGCGGCATAGAGTGGTGCAGAATAGAGTGCAGTGGCATAGAATGCAGTGGTGCTGATTAGAGTGGTGCAGAGTAGAGTGACAGGGAGTTCAGTGGCAGAGAGTGTAGTGTTGCAGAGTAGAATGTTGTAGAGTGCAGTAGAGTAGATCAGAGTGGCCTGGAGTGCATTGGTGTAAAGTAAAGTGGCATAAAGCAGAGTGTTGCAGAGTAGAGTATAGTGGCGTACAAAGCAGTGGTGCAGATTAGATTGGTGTAGAGTGCGGTGGCATAGAGTGTATTGCTTTTGAGAAAAGTGATGTAGAGTGCATTGGTGTTGAGTGCAGTAGCATAGTGTGCAGCGGTGTAGAATTCAGTGGCATGGAGTGGTGCATGGTGGATTGCAGTGGCGTAGAATGGATTGTTTTCAGAGTAGTGTTATAGAGTGCACTGTCGTAGAGTGAAGTGTTACAGAGTAGATTAGAGTTCCGTTCCATGGAGTGGAGGGATGCAGAGAACAGTGATGTAGAGTGTGGTGGCGTACAATGCGTTGGCACAGAGTGCAGTAAAGTGGCGTAGAGTGGAATGGTGCAGAGTATTGTGCAAGGGCATAGTGTGCAGTGGTGTAGAGAAGAGTGACGTAAAGTTGAGTCGTGGAGAGTGCAGTGTTGCAGAGTAGAGTGGCACAGAGTGAAGTGGCGTAAAGTGGAGTTGTGCAGAGTAGAGTGGGGTGGTGCAGAGTAGAGTGGAGTGGTGCAGGGTAAATTCCAGTGGCAGAGAGTGGAGTACTGAAGAGTGTACTGATGTAGTGTGTAGTAGCATAGTGGAGTAGAATGCACTGACATAGAGTGGTGTAGAGTAGAGTGGTGGGGAGTAAAGTGCAGTGGTGTTAAGTGCAGTTGCGTAGAGTGCAGTGGCATAGAGCTCAGTAGTCTAAAGTGTAGCGTTGTCTAATAGACTGTCGTAGAGTGTCGTAGAGCGTATTGGTGTGGAGTGCAGTGGTGCAGAGTGGTGCAGTGGAGTGGAGCAGAGAGAAGCTGCATAAAGTACAGTGCTACAGAGTGGAAAGGAGTGGCATAGTGTGCAGTGACGCAGAGTACAATGGCATAGAGCACAGTGGCATGAAGTGTTGCTGAGCTCAGTATAGTGCCATAGAGTGCATTGGTGCGGGTTAGGTGGACATGGAGTGCAGGGGCATAGAGTGCATTGGTCTCGAGTAAAGTGGTGTAGAAGGCTTTGGCATAGAGTGCAGTGATGTAAAGTAGACTGCAGTAGCGCACAGTAGAGTGCAATGGCGCAAAGTAGAGTGGAATGGCACTGAGTGCAGTGGCACCAAGTATAGTGGCATAGAGTAGATTGTTTCAGAGTAGAGTGGAGTGGTGCACGGTAGAGTACAGTGGCGTAGAGCAGAGTAGCATAGAGAGCAGAGTAGATTAGAGTGGTGTAGAACAGATTAGCATAGAGTGCACTGGCATAGAGTGGTCCAGAGTAGAGAACATTGGTGTAGAGTGCAGTTGCATAGAGTGCAGTGCTAGAGAGTAGTGTGGCATAGAGAAAGTGGCACAGAATGGAGTGTGTATAGTGCAGTGGCAATGAGTGCAGTGGTGCATAGTAGAGTAGCGTGGGGTAGAGCGCATTGGTATAGAATAGAGTGGTGTAAAGCAGAGACGCATAGAATAAAGGGACATAGAATAAAGTGGAGTTGTGCAGAGTAGAGTGCAGTGAAGTAGCGTGGAGTGGAGCGGCATCGTGTTGAGTGGTGAAGAGTAGACTGCAGTGGTGCGGAGTTGTGCAGAGTAACGATTTTGGCCATTACCGACTGGTATTTGGAGTTTGGGATGTAGGGGCATGTCAAGATACAGATTCGGTAATTTTACCGAATCGGTAATTTTACCGATTCGGTAAAATACCGATTCTGTAAAATTACCGAATCTGTATCTTGACATGTAGGTAGCACTGTAATCAGTGCTACAGGGGTTTAAGAATTCGTTATTTACCACCAACTAAAAGTTGGTGGTAAATAATGAAAACCCTTTAAAAAGCATTGTTTTTGCTTTTAAAACAGTGCCATGTTGCAGACATACATGCCCTAAGGGCATGTCAAAATGACACCCTACCACCCTTCTATGTTCCCCCATTATTGACATTCATTCCTATGGGCCTCCTGGCCCATAGGAATGAATGGCAATTACCGAATCGGTAAATACTGATTCGGTAATCACCAAATCATACTGATTCGGTAATTAAATCGGTAAAATTACCTACATCCCGATTGCCAGTTCTTAAATACCAAATCAGTATGATTCGGTATTTAGGAATCGGTAATCTGGGATTACCTACATCGGGCCCTAAATCCTTTACACACATTGGGGTGATTAATGATTGTGTAACTTAATTTGACCTTCAACTCGAGCACCTGCTTTACTTTATCTATTAGTGCTTCCTGTTGAAGCTGACTTTGTAGCTATTTTAGAATGGCGCTGGCAGCTTGCCGACGCCATTCTAAGTGGGGCTGAGGGCAGAAGGGCACAGAGTGGGACAGAGGGGGACAAAAAACGAGTGGGGCAGAAGGGCACAGAAACGAGTGGGGCAGAGGGCAGAAGGCAGAAGGGGACAAAAACGAGTGGGGCAGATGGCAGAAGAGCACAAAAAAGAGTGGGACAGAGGGCAGAAACGAGTGGGGCAGAGGGCAGAAAACCACAAAAACGAGTTGGGCAGAGGGCAGAAGAGCACAAAAACGAGTGGGGCAGAGGGCAAAAGGGCACAAACATGAGTGAGGCAGAGGGCAGAAAGGCACAAAAACGAGTGGTACAGAGGGCAGAAGAGCATAAAAAACGAGAGGGTGGCAGTGATGAACCAGAGGGCGCATCACGGTCTCGCCCCAAAAAAACACCAATAATAAAAAATCCGCAAATTCGCACAAATTTGCGAATTTTGCGGATCGCGAATTCGCAAATCCGCGAATTCGCGAATCGCAAAATTCGCCCATGCTTAGTTATTTTATGTCCTGCCTCCTCCTGCGATATTATGAGATTATGTATATTTACCATTATCTTTATTATAGCTTTTAAAAATTGGAAATGCTTGCAGGACTTTCTTAAACAATACTGGGAGCTGTTTTTAAAGACAGCGAGCAAAGTAAGCGTATCACTGCTGGAAAGTGCCAAGGTAACATGGGATCTGTACCGCTGTAAAATAAGTGTAGGTAAATATGCTGTTCACAGCTTTCAATTTTTCTAGGTGTAAGTGAGAATAGCTCTTCTAATCGTTTGCATTGTGGGATTTGCAGTCCTGTTCTATAATTGAAAAATGAGAACTACAAGTGCCATATTACTAGAAAAAACCTTCACTTTGGAAGCTTGTGTGTACATACCAAACTTGGGGCCTCATTTTCCAGAAAGTGCTGCAACGCTGCACCGCAAGCCCTTTGACTGCGCTACGCTGCAGCACTTTCAAACTACAGGGATGCATCATATCTACAAGGATATGACAGATCCCTTTTGTTAGACTTGGCATCTTTTGGCGTGTTTCCCCTGAGTTTTTGCTTTTCTGACCTCCCAGTTTTGACTCTGTTTTTGCTGGCGTAGTGTTTCTGCGCACTTTTCTCAGTACTGATCAGTGGTAAAGTGCAAGTGGTCCTGTGGTAAATTGTGTTATGGATAGGAGTTTCCATGATTGGATATTTGATTTACTTGTTAGTCCCTAGTAAAGTGCACTGAGTGTGCCAGTGCCTGTGAATCAAATGCTACTAGTGGGCCTGCAGCACTGATTGTGCCCCCCACATGAGTAGCCCTGAAAAGGGTAATCAGACCCACCATTTCAGAGTCTGCCTGCAGTTTGTAACTGCCATGCCGACTTGGCCAATGCACACACTTGCCAGTCCTTCACCTTCCCTTTTCCTACATGTCAGCCACCCCTAAGGTAGGCCCAAGGTACCCCTGTGGGTCGGGTGCAGTGTATGTGAAAGGTAGGACATGCCCTGGTGTCTGTGACATGTCCTGGTAGTGAATTACCGCCAATTTCATTTTTCGCTATTGCAAGGCTACCTGTTCCCCATAGGACAGAATGGGGAGTTTGTTTATAACATCTTATAAACATAACTGGCCGGGAGAATTAGGTAGGAAAATAAAGTTTAGGATGCCTGAACTCAGAATCTAAAGATGCATCTTTTAGTGAAGGTGTTTGAAAATACCACTTTTACAAAGTAGGTATTTTCTTGTTTAGTCATCCCGTGTGCCACATTGGAATGTGGATTGCCTGTCTGGGTTTTGGATGACAGAAGGCTGGGGAGCGGGAGTGGCTCCAGATAGTCTAGGTGGGTCAGGAAAAGGCTGAATAGACCAAGGCTGCAATTGGGGAAAGGGGAGAAGATTTCCTTGCATCTAAACGGACCTGGTCTGCTTCTGACCATGCCGTCTAAACCTTCAGCCCGGAAGTCACAACAGAGAAGGCAGAACTAGTTCTGGCTGGTCAGAGAGTCTCTCTGCATAAGAGATCAAAGGATTTTGGGATATAAATATTGGGGCCCAGACCTCTGAACTTTAGAGCTCTTTTGGATCAAGAAGACTGCCAAGAAGAAGAGCTGGAGAAGCTTTGAGGAGGAACTACCACTTTGCTGTGTGCTTTGCTGTGTTGGCCTGCAGTGGCTGCTTCTGTCTTGGGCAGTGAAAGGACTGGGCTGAACTTTCTGCAACCTACTTTGTGAGTTTCTCTAAAGGCTTGAGGTAGAGATTACCCCCAGTTCAAAAAGTCTCAGGAACAGCAAAGATTTCAAGCTCTTCTGCCCTCAGCACTGGGATCTGGGTGTTTTGTAATGCAACAGAGGAAAAAGCAACCCGATGCTGTCTACGGTGCCGGAGCCAACTCCGTGTCCTGCAGGCACCGCAGAGGGCACCATCGCAATGCTGCACGTGACCCTGGTCTCATGATGATGCCTGCTGATGCCGCCACCAAGCTGCTGCTCGCACCGTGACCGGTGGGCATCTCACTCTGCACTGCCTCACTCCACGACGACACCTTAGCCTCCCTGACGACGACTCTCCACGTCGAAATCGATGCTGCTACTTGCACCGTGGTTTGAGGGCACCGCTCGTAAAATTACTCGATGCACCACCCTCATCCAGCACCGCACCCTTGGCCTACTAAAGCCGGTGCCAATGACTTCAGATGACAGTGCTCCAGCAACGACAACGCTGCTGCTTGCACCATGACCTGCCAGCACAGCGCATTCACTTCGCGCCGCGACCCTGGTCTCCCCGACGACGCTATCTGATGCCTCCACTGATCTGCTGCTCGAAGGACCTGATGGCACCACACGCCGCACCGCTACACTTTACCCCACAGCACCCAAAGCCTGCCGACGCCAGCGCTCCTGACTTCAACAAAGAGGAGTTTGATCTGCAACGCGTGTGACTTTGAGGGCCCGATGACTCCTGAACCGACCGACACCCCAGCTCCCTTCCACTTGAGCTCTTAACACCACCAGCGTCCTGTAATGACTACCACCTCTCTGACACCACCAATACCCATAAACCTTCCTTTCCTGACACCTGTAGCTTCCAGACACCTCTAGCTCCCTGACACTTCCTGCCTCCCTACATTTCAAGAACCCTGACACCTCCAATTTCCACCCACCATCACTCCCTGCCACCTAGGCCTCCTGACACCCACTCCCCCCACCAGGACCTTACATGCTGTGCTGCATAGTCACAAAAAGATCCCTAGCTCATCCATCCCCAACACTTGCACCCCTAAACCATCTGCAGCTAATGAGCCCTATATCCTTTACTCACCTCTTTCCACAACAGACCTCCAGCTCTATGAAGCCTTGAGCATCTGCACTATTCCACTTCCAGTGTGCCACCCAGATCTATGATATCTCCAGTGCAAAGAGTCCCACCATCCTTCCTCCCATCCACCAAGAATCTGGGGCTCAACTTCCAGGAGGCTACAGGGAGCACTTGCGTATCATATAAAAAAAATGGGCGCCATGCTTTCGGAAGCTCAATAAGAGGTCGCCGATGCCCGGCATTTCTAAAAGGTACTGTTTGCGGGTCTTCCCGACACCGTAGCTGGCCCGCAATGCCGCGGTCAACCAGAACTGTTGGAATTTGTGTGTTCACGACGCCGTGATAGCCCCGGACAGAGCTATCGACTTCAAGGAACTTTTTTTCAGGGTTATTTTCATAACTGAAGATTTCTAGGTACTGTATTGTGAAGTTTTTTAGTTGTTGATCTTGTCTTAAGTATATAAAAATATTGGATATTTTTCTAAACTGGTGTTGTGTCCTTTTGTAGTGCTTACACTGTATTACTGTTGGTTATGTGGAAATGCTTTACACACTGCTTCTAAGATAAGCCTGACTACTCGTGCCAAGCTACCAATAGGGTGAGCAGGGGTTATTTTAGGAGTGCAACTCCCTTATCCTGACTAGAGTGGTGGTTTCCGCCTGTCTTTGGCACATGCCCCAGCCTATCAAAAATCCCATTTCTAACACCTTTGCTTTCCCCTGCGCTGGTGCAGAATTAGATGCCATGCGCTGACAAGGGCAACCTTGCACCATGGGGGGGAGGAGCTTCGCGCGGTTCCAAGATGAACGCGTGAGCAAAGGGCTCCCGAGACCCTCATCGCCTCCCGCATCTATCCTGCCACAAATCCTGATTTGAACGACGGGTACTTATTGCTTATGCCCTGCTGATCCTGAGAACTTTTTTCGAAAATTAAATCGGACGCCGAAAACCGGACTTGCTGCATCCTGAAGTTTGCGGCCTACATCATAGACCATCCTCGGACTTGAGTCCCCGAGGTACCCAGGTGGCAACTCAACAACAACGGCCAGTGTGACATGCCCACTGCCCCTGTGGTACTTTCGGTTTCGCTTTGGGTCATTGTTGACGGCGCTCTACGGCCGCCCCCAGTTGACTTCTCGTTCCTGCGACAGATCCTACGCTTGCTTGGGATCTTAGCCCTTTTTGCCCCTGAGGATCATCGAGAGCGAGATCATTTTGACCAGGTCCCACCGGCTCCGTGGGAGTTCATCGCCCACTATGGCGGGCAAAGCAGATGCCGAGAAGCAGAATACCAAGGGCACGCATCGTGGCGGTGTTATTCAAACTCAAACCATAGAGCGCTTCACTCGCCCAAAAGGATCCCCAGGTGGAGCGAGCAAGGCTCTCGAGGGGACCAAAGATGGTACTCCTTCAACGGAGGAGCTGACACTTAAGGACATCATGGGGGCCATCACCAGTGTTCGGACGGCTATGGGCCAACAATATGAAACCCTCGCCGTGAAGATCGACACGGTGGCGATCGAGGTTAACCTCATTAGGGCGGACCTGGGTAAGACGAACGAACGGGTCAAAACTGAGAGATTGACCACTGATGTCTCGGACCTTCAGGCTGAGGTTCCCGCTCTCCGTACCTCCAACGACCAGTTTGCCTGCCGGCTGGAGGATTTCGAGAGCCGGGCCAGGCGCAATAACGTCCGCATCGTGGGGGTTCCGGAGAAATCTGCAGATGTATCCACGGACCTTCTGGTGGAGGATCTGGTCCTGAAACATCTTGTGCCTAAGGGCCTTAGCAACCTTTTTACCGTGGAGCGAGCACATAGAGTTCCCGGTGGGAAGCCCAAACTGGGGGCCGCACCAAGGCCTATCATCGCTAGGATCTTTAATTTTCGAGACCGGGACGCTATCCTGCAAGCCTCACGTACTACAGGTCCCACTAAATTTGACAATGCCTCAGTCAGTTTCTATCCGGACTTCACCCAGGCGGTGCAGAAGCAACGCATGGGTATCACCGGGGTGAAGAGACGGCTAAGAGATATGGGACTGAAGTATGCCATGCTTTTTCCAGTCCGGCTGAGGATCGAGTATGAGGAGCGGGCGTTTTTCTTTGATTGCCCCGAAGTGGTCAGTGACTGGTTGGACACATTGCCATCAAACCGCACCGACAGTGAGAGCTCGAGAGGTGCCGAGGGGGGCCTGGTTGAACAGGAGTAGTGAGTCTGCATCGGCGAACTGGTTACTATGGACTTATAGCAGTGGCTTTATCTCAGTCTTGCTTTATAATGTAGGTACCCGGGGGCGGGGGGAATCGGGCCTCTTCTTCCTCCTCTGGGGGTTTTCTCTCTCTTCTTGTAGGTTAGTTTAATGGGTCGACAGGCACACTGCAAGTTGGGGTGGCTTTTTGGTGTAACGCAGGGGTGCAGGGTGGGGGTGTGTGTTTTTCAGGGTTCCTTGGGGGTGGTGGGGGGTCTTTTCCTTTTTGTTTTGTTCGAGGCTGCGCGACGTTCTGTCTTTTCTTCTGTGTGCTTGTTCCCGGGTGGGGGGGGGGGGGCTGGGTGCCCAGTGCGGGGATGGGGGGGACTTAGGGTGCTGAGTTGGAACGTTAACGGTCTTGGTGATAGGATAAAGCGGGGAATTGTATTGCAATATTTGAAACGCTGTGCCCCAGATGTGATTTTACTCCAGGAGACGCACTTGGTTGGAAATGCATGCCACGCACTGAACAGACGGGGCTACCGTTTGGTGGCCCACTCGGGGTTTACCTCCGGGTCGAGAGGGGTGGGGGTCCTGGTAAGAACTTCCCTCCCCCTGGAGATAGATGACGTAGTGCTGGACGACAGGGGCCGCTATGCGGCTATTACGGGTCGGTGGGAAGGGAAAACGATTTCCATTTTGTCTGTATATGTCCCCCTTGGCCTGCAGGCCACCACATTTGCCGATTTGGGTGATGTGATCCTGGGGTTCCCTGACGGTGTACTGGTAGTGGGTGGCGATTTTAATTCTGTAGTTAGTGGAGATGAAGACCGTAGCCCCCCAAGAGCCCTGCCTGCGGCACAGCTTTGGCTTGGGAAGCTCCTGGACACGCTTGGTCTAGTCGATTGTTGGAGGCAACTGCACCCTGGACAGCTTCAATATACTTTCTATTCGGGAGCCCACGGGAGTCTATCGAGATTGGACTATATTCTTGTGCCAGCAGCACAGATGGTCTCTGTACGGGAAATCAGGCACTTGGCAAGGGGGATCTCTGACCACTCTCCGCTTTGGCTTATAGTCGACATACAGTTGGGTGCCGAGGGCCGGATCGCTCGGATCAACCCCTGGCACCTTCGTAATCCTAAAATCAGGTCGGAGGTAGTGAAGTGTATGGACTACTATTTCGCTGAGAATGGGAGATCGGTACCTTCCCCTATTACATTGTGGGAGGCTTATAAGCCAGTGATTCGTGGTCAAGTCTTGTCCCTCATTGCCAGCGAAAGGAGGCGTAATAATGCTGCGGTGGTGGATCTGGAAAATGAAATCACTGACTTAGAAAGGCAGATGGAGTCCGGAGGTGGTGCATTCTCTGGCCCTGAAACAATCTGACTATAGGGTGCTGGTCACTGATGCGGCCAAGGCGATGCACCGTGAGCAACAGGGGCATTTGTATGATGTTGGCGATAAGGCGGGAAAGTTGATTGCATGGTTGGACAAAAAGGATAGATTGAACCAGGTGGTGCCTGTTGTTGAAAGGATGGATGGTGTGCGTGTTGTGGACCCGATTGATATAGTCCAAGTATTTGCCCAGCACTTTCAGGCGGTGTACGCGCCGGTCTCAGATAGGCCGGAAGAGGACTCGCATTTATAGCTTCGAGATATAGCCCTGCCTAGCCTGTCGGATTCGGACAAGGAGCTTATGGAGGCGGATTTTTCCACCAATGAAGTAGCGCTCGCTATCCGTTCACTTCGTTCCGGGAAGGCCTCGGGCCCGAATGGGATACCGGTGGAATTATACAAACTATGCCCCGACAAAATGGCACTGTATCTCCGTCGGATGTTCCTGTCGTCGCGAGATCTCGGATCTCTTCCCCGAGATCAGAGATTGGCATCTATTGTGGTCATCCACAAAGATGGCAAGCCCCGTGATCATTGCTCATCGTATCGTCCGATTTCGCTTTTGAATGTTGAGCCCCAAATTCTCGCCAAACTTTTGGCAAATTGGCTGATTACGGTTATTGCTGACTTGATCCATCCAGACCAATCTGGATTTATACCACACCGTAACACCGCGCTCAATTTACGTCGCCTCCATGGCGTCTTAGCAAGGGCGGGGTCTCTTGGAGAGCCAGCCATCTTGGTTTCCCTTGATGCCTCGATGGCCTTCGACACGGTGGAGTGGCCATATTTGTGGGCTGCCCTTGCTAAGTTTGGTTTTGGCCCTAAATTCATTGGGTGGATTAAGCTTTTGTATGAGCAGCCGCTGGCACAGGTGGTGGTTAATGGCAGGGCGTCGGCGCCCTTCCCCCTCGAACGCGGAATGAGACAGGGGTGCCCCTTGTCACCGCTCCTCTTTGCACTTGCCCTTAAGCCCCTGACTGCATGGCTACGTTGGGAACCGTCGCTTAAGGGCATCCGTTGGTCGCCTGACTTCGAGGACCGGATATCACACTATGCTGATGATATATTGTTGTATCTTACCTCTCCCCGTAAGTCGCTGGGTGTCCTGTTTGATGTGCTACGCTCCTTTGGGAGGAATTCCGGTTTGGTCATTGACTGGGCCAAGTCCTGTATTTATCCACTTACGGATGATGTGCCTCTTCTCCCCCGCATCTGTCCGATACCGGTTTCTAGAGTTGGCTTTAAATACTTGGGGATCTACATTTCACTGGACCCCAAAGCCCGCTATGAGCGGAATTTGTTGCCTCCGCTTTCCCGGCTTCGGTCGGATGTTGCGGCGTGGTGTGGCTTGCCACTCTCCCCTCTGGGAAGGGGGGCCCTGTTCAAAATGATGTCTCTCCCCCGCTTCCTGTATGCCCTTCAAAATACACTTGATTTGGTACCTGCTAGCTATTTTCGGGAGATCGAGGGCTTGCAGAGGAAGTTGATGTGGGGTGGGCGACCGCGTATCGCATTGGCGAAATTGACTTTGCATTGGTATGATGGAGGTATCGCGTTGCCAGACATCAAGCACTATTACTGGGCCTCCCAGTTGAGTGCTGTGAACCACGCTATGTACGGCCCTGTCCCGAACCCCGCGTTTGAGATGGACAGATGGCAACTGCCCGGGGGGTATTACAATCGAGCGCTCTATTCTAGAGCTGACCGGAAGCACCTCACGGACCCTACTGCTGTTGCGGTGCGTATCTGGGGAAGTGCGACTGCCGCCACGGGATGGACAGATAAACTGACGAAATCGACCCCACTGTACGCCGCGGAAGCGCTCGGTGGCTTGTGGACGTCGAAGGGTTTTGACAGATGGGATCTCATCGGTATCAGCAGGGTGGGCGACCTTTGGGCCAAGGGCACAGTTAAGACCTTCGAGGTGCTCCAGCGGGAATATAAGCTGAGTGATAGGGAATATTACCGGTACCTTCAAGTCAGCCATGCGCTTAACTCGGTTTTCCCGGCTGGCACTACGATCCCAGAGTCCTCTCCTCTTGAGGATAGAGTGCTTGACGGATACGTCCCCGACAGCACTATATCTCTTATCTATAAGAAACTGATCAACGATCGCTCAGATCTCCTTTTACAATTGAGGAATGCTTGGACCAGTGACGGGCTAGAACTGGACGATGAAGACTGGCAGGCGGCGATATCTTCCCCCAAGGAGGTTGCGATTCCGGCACGCCTTAGGCTGGTGCAACTTAAAATACTGCATCGGGTGTATGTCACGGGCCCGCGACTGGTACATATGGGTTTCTCTGTGGATGAGTTGTGTAGGCGTGGATGTGGTATGTTGGCCTCTTTTTTGCATATCCTCTGGGAATGTCCGGAGGTGGCGACGTTTTGGCACCGAGTGCATGCGGTTATGGGTGAGGTGACGGGTATTGTGTTATTGCCTGAGGCCAGACGCTGTCTGTTGAATGTTTGGGAGCCGAATGACTGTACTGTTGCTCAAACTCAATGGGTCACATTGGGTAATATGGTTGCTAAACGAGATATAGCCCAGCTTTGGGGTTCTCAGAGGCCGCCATCACTCCTAGCATGGAAAGAAAACATGGACTGGGCCATGTTCAGGGAAAAAACTGTGTATGTCTCCCGTGGCAGACCTAAGAAATGGGGTAGGGTCTGGGGTCAATGGAATGCGTATCGTGGAGAGATTTGCACCCCCCCATTCACCGACATTCCAGATCCGCTTCTTCTCCCTTGACTGTGCGTTCCCAATGCTTAGTTCTTGTTGACTGCATTGTATTGTTTTTCCCCTGGGTCCCCCCCCTACCCTCCCCAGTAATTCTTCTCTTTCATATTGTAGCATGTCTTCCACCCGTCTCCCACTGCCATAAGGGACAGCCAATCTATCACACAGTAATGCCTCGATCTTTTTTGAGTTATGTTTCTTGTTTATTTATATAAAATATAAAATGTGAAACCTTTCACTAATCCTATTTATACCACGTGCTTTTATAAGATCACGAGATATCGCTGCCGTAGCCCCGGGTTTTCGGCTGAAGAGCTGTGTATTTTGAAATTGATATTGTTGTGTGCGACTGACCAGCCTCCGTGGTTGTAGGTCTGTAACTGTCTCTTTCTTTATATAATAAAGGTTTTAAAAAAACAAACAAAAAAACAAAAAACCTTGCACCATGATGCAAGGATGCCTGCGTTACTGGGATTATTGTTTATGTGCAGGAAGGTGTCCCTTCCTGCAAATAAACAATCTAAAATGTGTTTTTCAACTTCTATGTGTGATGCAATAGCACACAAAGAACTTCTAAAACATATTTTTTTAATGATTGTTTTTGTGCAGGAAGGAACTGTCAGGCTTCAGGTCCAGGACTCTCTTCAGGATTACACCGATGATGTTATGGGTTCCATCTCATGACGCCCCCGGAGTCTGAAGTGATATACACAGACTACCAGGATAGTCACACGAGGGAATAATAGAAAAATAGAAGGATAGAAAGCCAGGAAGGAAAGGAAGGGAACAGCGGGGAGGGAGATCTGGAACGACAAGTAACAGATGTTCAAATACAAATCAGGAATACATAGAACAACATCAGATCTCAATTCCCTAGAGATAGCTTCAACCCTCTGCCTACCTGTAAAGCAAAATACGAGGGATTATATTTAGGAGAGTTCTCGGGATGGAACCTGGACTTTGGATAACCGAAATCAAGAAAACAAACCTTACAACATGGGTCGAAAGATGTGGGACTAAGCATAGATCTATATATGTATCAACTTAGAGAACACACCTGAAAACATGTTTCTTGTGCTTAACCAAAACCACTGACAGTTCTCCCAGGTAATTCTCTCCTAAAACAAACATGAACACAAAAGAGCAATGAATGGTAGGTTCGATAGTTAATACGTCTTAACCTGGAACCTTACTGGTGTTGATATTTGAATAGAGGTTACTGTTGCAACAAAGACACCAGGTGCTGCAATATTGAATGTTCAAGCACCGAACCTCCAACACAGAATACCACAACAAACTGTTCAAAAGTCTGTACTCAATGCATTGGGATTTTCTTCACGACTCCAATAGTCAAAGTACTGAGGAAAAGAAATCTCTCGCTCTTACGTCAGAGCCCTACCAAGGGGTCTTTGCTGCTTGCAACACGAAACAAAGTTTACTGACCGCGCAACTCTTAGCTTCAGAGCCTACGGTCTATTCAGAAGTTCGAATAGTTAACGAGTTTCATAGACAACACCCTGTGTATAGGATAATACACAGGTTCGAGACAAAGATACCTCAGATCGAACAGTTCATAACAAAGTCATCAGAACCAATTGTACCACCGCTAGGAGAAGTTCAACGGCTGGGATTAAATCGGAACGACCTTACCGGATTTCTGGACTAGCCACCAGAACCAAACGAATTATCGGCAGCGTTTCTGGTTGCGCCGGCTTGTTTTACTTCCTGGTCTGCGTCAAGACGTACGTGACGTCTGGCTCTCCGTTTCTCCCACGCAGGCCTGCCGGGAGTTGTAGTTCTGGTCTATCGCCGACTCAGGTACTGCGGAAATAAGAGTTCGTGACTGGCCGGGTTACTCAGTTAACGGCCGCCACGACTCAAAACAGGATAATCATGACAGTAACACCTTCCTGCACAAAAACAATCATAAGAGGTGATTTTCTCATTCTATGTGTGCTTCAGAATGCAGCACACATAGAATGAGGGTAAAAAACGGGGAGAAATGAATACATTTCCCCTCGTTGCGCCTCCCTACGCATTCAGACGCATTACCAGGTTGAAGATTTCTTGTAAATCTGGAAATGTGTCAAGTTCCATGGGTGTTGTGTGGGAACACCGAAAGCAACACCCATGGAACAACCCCAGGAAGAGCTACCTTGCGTGGCTTTTCCTGTCCTTGTAAATATGGGACCGAAAATGAGCTGCCAGTGCATCACAAACGGTGGCGCAAGGGGCTTGTAAATAAGCCCCTTGGTAGCTCTGCAGATTGTTGTCATAGACACACTAAAGCCTTTCGAGATTATAGCACCTAAATGGATTTGGCGGGAAGCGCAGTCCTGCAGAGGTGGTAAGGAGGGCTATATGCAGTGCTTAATTTGAGCCAGTGGTTTCCGGTACTCTGCACTGGCACTTAATTGTCAACACTGGCAATTATGACCGTCTGCCACATATTTTAGAGATGAGCACAGCAACAGTTGTTTATTAATGCAATATACATAAAAAATGACTGATACCTGCTGTCCAAGCCATTCCTATTGATATGTGGGGCTGAAATAGTTTAAATTGTCACAATTGTAGGCGTGCAATGATTACTACTTGTGTTGGTTCTTTCACTGACTGCACTGGCAGGGTCAATGGGTAGTGCAAGCTGCAGTGGCCTCCTGACGAGGACCCTGCACTTATTTATTTTTTTACAAATCAAGCAGGTCTTGCATTGTAAGAAAATTGCTCCCCATGTGTGACTGCTGCCTGACTTTCTGCTCAACGTGTCCTTCTCCGATTCCCAACCCCCAGCTGTTGACTGCTGAACAGGGTCGGATTAGGTAGGCGGGTGCTCGGGCAATGGGCAATAGGCCACTATCTGAGTTGCAGCTGTGGGTTGCTTTTTTGGGCAGGCTGCTGGCTGATTTGGGCTGGTTCTGTGTTGTTACAGATGCCTCCAGAAGCTCAGTGGGGACCTGAGTGGCCTTTCGGGAGGGAAATTGGCCTCTATTACCTCCCTTTTACCAACCTGGCATAGGTGTCATTCCCAGTCCCTTGCTGGGCCGGCCCATTAATGTAAGCAGATTGAGCAGGGGTAGGGGGCCTGAGCAGAAGTAGCCTTACTTATATTCAGGTGTGGTTCACCATTGTGAACTAATCCGTGCACAAAAAGACCTGGCAACATTTGCATATTTTTTTTTATCTCAGTGAAGTTAAGAAACCATGCCTGTTTTAGAGAAACCCCCTCCATCTTTTCATTATACTTAAGACACTGAAGCAGTGTTTCTTAGACACTGAAGCCCTGTTTTTTGTAAAGGCGCAATCCGCAAATGCGGGCATCTTTTATAAGGTGCCCGGAGTTATTTTTGATCCCAACCCAAACCTGCTGCTGAACTAACATTCGCAGCTGCTGTTTCTAGTGAAAGAGAACCAAACACAGAAGAAATAATTCACCACCTGCTGCATCCACAGGGAAAGTTAATTATTTATACCATAACTAATTAATGATCTCAATATGTTGTCATACTGAGGGCCGGCCACATACAGTTCCTTTTCTCCTTAGTGTTCCTGATCATGAGGCCACAGCTCTGCTTTAAGCATCTCCATGCAAGGATGCAGCACCCTCAGCACATCTCCCCCTTTCTCATCAGTTAATAATTTTAGCTGTTTTGCAACATTCTAGGATAATATAAGTAAATGTCTTTTTATGTCATTCTTCCAGGGGTCATCGGTATATATTTCATTATCCGTCCTGATGATGGTCTTGTGAATTGATCCGTTAAGACCGAAACGTCGACTTATATGTCCATTTCTGTGCAACAAACAACTTGCTACCAGTGACTTACCTCTTATCCAGCAGTAGTCATTGTTTAATTTTTTGGTAACAGTTTGGACTTTATCTTTTGTAATATAGGAATGAATGTAATATTCCTTGTACATAAGATTTCTCTATTTGTTTCATTCTCATGGCTGATAAAGAACCCTTGTGATTTTACAACAAATAATAACATCTTTTGATAAAACAAAACCCTTGTGTTGCAAATACTTATTTTTCTAGCTAGTGTGGTAGTCGTTTTTCCTCAAGTAACCGATATCGAAATTAAATACAGCAACTGATGTTTACAGTTTGAATCTCAACAATTGTTTTCAGTACTGATTCTACATGCTGTCAAAATATTTCAGAATAAATCCCTTGCAGGCAACTAATACTTTACAGATTCAGGTAACAGCATTATAGGCCCCTGGCAAAGCAGTGCACTGGGCTGTGCCTACACAACCACTCACAAGAATAAAAATGTTTAAGGCAAAATTAGTGTTACATTCTGCTTTGCATGGGGCCCCTATGCTCGTGGGGCCCGGGGCAATTGCTCAGCGTGCCTAGGCATTAAGCCGGCACTGGCTGCAAGCACTGGTTCAGTGAAAGAGCACGTGCTGGACAGGGGTGCGAGGCCCAGCACTGCACTTTACAGCACATGGATGGCTGTCAGGGTCCTTTCATTCACTTGGTAGGCATTATCACTTCTTCCTCCAGTCTTCCGACACAGGAGCAGGAAGACATTAACACCGGGGTAGGCGGTAGGGCCGCTTCAGCAATTGATGGGGTTGGCAAGTGTGTAACTAGGTATACCAGTGCCCCACTTTACAAAACCTCCAGTCCTCCAGACAGCTGTCATCGCCTAATGACACTGGTCACCATGACAATGTTAACCCCAAACTGATCTGCTACCTTACATCACAAGCACAATTGGAAGTTTCAGCTCCAACAAGACAACAACCTCTTCCAGGCATCCTATTTCCTGACATGTCCGGCTCCCAGCCACCACCAGCTTCGTGGGGCCTCAGCTCTCTTCAAACTTCTGCTCCCTAACATCTCCAGCAACCCTCCTGTTCAACTCACTGACACCCCAGCTCCCTTCCATCCCTGACACCACACCCCCCTGACATCCCTGACACCACAGCTCCTTGGCATACCTGCTCCTGGAATCCCAGCTTCTTAACATCCCTACTTCCTAACAACCCAGATCCCTGACATACCTGACACCCCAGTACCCTGACCTCCCCGCTCCCTGACATCCCTGACACCCCAGCTCCTTTGCATCCCTGCTCCCTGGAATCCCAGCTTCTCGACATCCCTGTTTCCTGGCAACCCAGCTCCTTGACATCCCTACACCCCATCTCTCTGACATCCCAGCTCCTTGACATCCATGCCTCCTGGTACCCCAGCTCTTTGACATCTCTGCTCCCTGGTACCCCAGCTCCCTGACATCCCTGCTCCCTGACACCCTAGATTCTTGACACCTCAGCTTCCAGACATCTGAGCTCCCTGACACCGCAGCTCCCTAACGTCTCCAACTTCAAGGCACTCCAACTGCCTTACATCTCCAGCTCCATGCCACCTCAGCCTTCTGGCATCACCACCTCCTGCTCCTTGACCTCTCCAACACCAAGATATCTTAATCTCACAACTACCTTCAGCCCCATGACTCCCTGACACTCCACCGCCTCTGCAGCCCGATCTATGACACCACCAACTCCCTGTCACCACCCTCACACCACCAGCTTCCAGATACACCTGCACCCAGCCATCTTCACGCTCTTACAGCTCCAAATCCCCAAACACCTTCCACTCCCTGATATGTACCCCTCTCTGACACCTCATCAATCATAACGGTGACCTGATACCTCCAGATTCCAGACAGAGCAAGCTCCCCAACACTTCCAGCTTTCCAACATCTTCGACACCCCGACACTTCCAGCTCCCTGACACCCCAGCTCTTTTCAACAAAAGCTCTTAACACTTTCAGCTTCCTGACATGACCACCTTTCGGACACCTCCCACAGCCATAAACCTCCCCTTCCTGACACCTCCAGCCTACAGACTCCTCTATCTCCTGACACTTCCTACTTCACTACATGTCAAGAACCCTGACACCAACAGCTCCCAGCCACCATCTCCTGACACCCACTCCCCCCAGCAGGAACAGAACATGCCACGCTGCTTAGTCACAAAAAGATCCCAAACTCACCCATCCCCAAAACCTGCACCACTAAATCAACTGCATCCAATGACCCCTACATAACGTACTCACCTCTTTCAGCGACAGACCTCAAGCTCTATGACCCCATGAACATCTGCACCCTTCCCCTTCCAGTGTGCCACCCAGATCTATGAAGAGCTCCAGTGCAGTGAGTCCCACCTTCTTCCCTCCCAGCTACCAAGAATCTGAGGCTCAACTTCCAGGAGTGTACTGGGAGCACTTATATATTTCTTTTTTTTAAAGGGGGAGACACAAGGTTACTCCAATGAAACAAAATCCAAAAAGAAAAAGCCCACATTTGAGGGGGTAGCTGAAGATAACAATTTATTTTCCTGCTTCCAGCCAGCCTCCATGACTTCTGTCAGCATTGCCACATCTGTCAGTCCCTCCCATAAGTAGTGGTATCTGGGTCCCTCACGAAAATCAGAGTAGACCCATTGACATGTTTCCAGGTATTCGAGAATGGGTTCATATAGTGTCAGGATTTTTTCAGAAATCTCAGGGCAGGCAGGGTATATATACTGGGATTCAACTGTGTCTATCAGAGCCTTTGCCATTGATGCACTGGGTCACAACCTTCCTACTGAGTCCAAAATGAAGCATCAAACACTAAGGGCCATATGTATCAAGCTGTTTTTGAATCGCAAAGGCCGAAATTCGCAGAATTTCGGCCTTTGCGACTCGCAAACGGCCGTTTTGCACGTTTTGGAATGTATGAAACATTCCCAAAATAAGGAATTGCAAACTTGTGTGATTCCTTATTTTTCCATAGCATTTAGGGAATCGCAAATTTGCGATTCCTTAAATGCTATGTATGTAGCAATTTTAGCTTGCAAATTTTGTTTAAGAATTCGCAAATTACCACCAACTATCAGTTGATGGTAACTTGCGAATTCTTCCAGAAATGAACAAATTGGCCTTTTTAAAGGTGGGATATGATGCACACACATGCCCATAGGGTATGTATGTGTGCCATATGCACATACATGTTCTTTTCAGGGGTGCTGCAGGGTGTCTTTGAGACACCCCTGCACCCTTGCAATAATTCTCAAATTGCGATTAGCAAATTGCGAATTCGCAATTTGAGAATTATTTTGCATTCATTCCTATGGGCCTCCTGGACCATAGGAATGCATTGGAAATTATTCCTTAATTGCGAATTCGCAAATAAGGAAGCTTAAGGAATCGCAAATGAAAAGCAATTTTGTTCATACATACCATTTTGCATTTCCTAAATAGCGATTCCTTATAATTCGCTATTTAGGAAATGCAAAATAGTTTGATGATACATATGGCCCTAAGCATCCTTCTAGCCATGAACTTTAGGTCAATAAAGTAGAGCAATCCAAGGCTTACTAAATGAGGTGGTGTGTGATTACAGGCTTAGAATTCAATACACTACTTATTCAAAGTCAACAACTCAATGTCCAGCAAGTGCTTAGTCTTTGAAAAAGAAATATTCCTTTACTTAAATTGCATCTAATGTAATAATAATGTTATGTTATGTCATCACAACGTTTAGCACACTACTACCCTTAGGTGTCTAGGTGCTTACTGTACAGGGAACTTCGTTTTTGAACAGCCAGGTTTTAAGATTTTTCCTGAACTCAATCAGAACAGGTATGACTGAAACTCCCCCCACGTCATCCTCACTCTAGAAGTGGGCATAAAGAAGGGATTAGCCGATCGCAGTTGTCTACTGGGGGAGTACCAATTAAAGGTATGCCAAAGAAATCGTGGACCTACTCTGTGAAGTGCCTTGTGTGGTATACACAGCGCCTTGAATTTCACGTGTTGAGCGACTGGCTGCCAGTGCAGCTATTGTATCCCGGCCCTAATGGACAGATGTTTAGGGACATCCAGCACCAATCTGGCACAAGCATTCTGATAGATACATCTGCCGTGTGGATTCCTCACCTTGTGAATATCCCCCTTGCACCAGCAACATTCGGAAATTCTTTTTCGTAGCCTCGCGCCGACGTGGATAGGACGTCACAGAGACACGGCTCCGCTCGCGACTCCGCTGACGTCACCGACGCCTATAACAGGCCCACGCCGGCGTGATGACATCAGTTCCCTTTTTTCCGCGTCGTCGACGCTAACGGTTATCGGGAATCTCTGTAGCCTTTTGGTACTTTGTTGCCATTTTGTTGGTTAATTCTGCTTCTCTGTATCCAGTTTCTTCGAAAATGTCATCTAAGAAGACCGGCTTCAAGCCCTGCAGGGAGTGCGGTAAAATGATGTCCATTACCGACCCCCATGAAGACTGCATCTGGTGCTTAAGTTCCGACCATGATGTGGAGGATTGTTCTTCATGTCGGAAGATGAATCCGAAGGCCCTGAGGGAGAGAGAAGCCAAACTTCTGGTTGCGAAGGTGAAAGCTGGAAAGGAGAAGTCGTCGAGGTCTCGTTCTCGAAGGGCGAGGTCGAAGTCCAGGGCGAGGTCAGTATTGCTTCTCGAGAGAGGTCGTCTTCGAAGTCGGCGTCGGATCATGTTTCGAAGTCGAAGAAAAAGCACAAGAAGAGGAGACATGAGTCCCGACGCCGGTCTGGTAAGGAGTCGGGCTCGAGGTCGAGGTCGAGGTCACCGAAGAAGGTACGTTCGAAGGTGGTTACCCTCGAAGTCTCCGAGCATGAAGGTGAGGCCTCGCCATCTGAGTCGCGTGGGCGATCTCCATCTCCGGCTCCGAAAGCTTCTCCGGTTCCGAGTCCGTCTCCGGCGCCGTCCCCGGCCCGTGATGAGGAAGAGGCCCGGGAGGATGTGGATTCCGCGCCTGTCGTAGAGCCGAATCCGATCCCTCTTCAGGACCGGCCTGATGGTTTTCAGCCGCCCTTTCCTGCTCCAGGCCAGGACCCTTCTGCGTTTCTTAACGCAATGTATGGTGTCTTCTCAAGGGCATGGTACCCCTCTGGTGCGCCTTCGGGCCCCACTGGTCCATTGGCATTCAGCCTGGGAGTTCCTCACTCCTATCCTCCGGCTCCGTTTATGCCCTACATGCCGGCTCCGGCGCCGCATTGGCATTTCCCGGCTCCGCCGAAGTCGTCGACGCCGATTCCGGCTTCGCCTGCTCCTGATCATCCTCGAGGGCATTCTTCTGTGCCGTCGGATTCGATACCGGCGCCGGCCCCGAATCCGTCGAAGCCGCTGGTGGATCCGGTTGCGAGGCGTGTTAAGGAGAGATCCAGAAGAGAAGCACAGCGCCTTCTGGAGGAGCAGAGTTATATGGGCTCTCAGTCTGACGTTGAAGAAGGTGAGCTAGAGGAGAGCTGTTTTGAGGAATTGGCGGATTCCGGGACCCTTGATTTCTCTCCAGAGTGGGAGTTGCCCTCAGGCTCAGGTGCTCCATCTAAGGATATTCAGCCTTACCATCTAGTAATGAGAAAAGCTGCTGAGCTTCTTCAATTGACTCTGCCTACAGTGGAGTTCAAGTCTAACCTCCTCACAGAAGTCTTGCATTCTCCTAATTCGGTGGTTGAGCCTTTACTTCCATTCAATGATGCCTTGACTGATCCTATTATGGAAGTCTGGAAGAAACCCTTGTCTGCTCCTGCGGTTTCTAAGAGTGTTGCAAGGAGGTACAGGGCCGCTCCTGAGGACCCGGCTTTTCTCTCTTCACATCCTTCGCCGGAGAGCCTGGTCATTCAGGCTGCCTGTTCGAAGAAGAGTCTTAGTGCCTTTCCGCAGGTTCCTTGTGAGAAGGAGGCTAAGAAACAGGACCAGGTGGCAAAGAAGACCTTTTCATCGGCTAGTATGGCCTTAAAGTCTACTAATGCCACATGCCTAATGGGGAGGTATGTTCATGCCCTGATGGACTCCTTACGTATCCTGGCCCCTAAAATTCCTGAAGCAAACCGAAAGGATTTTGAGGAGGTGATCAATGACACTCAGGCGGCTGCCCGCCAGGTAATTCAAAGTGGTCTGGACACTGCTGACTCTGTGGCTCGAATTATGGGCACCGCTGTTGCGACAAGGAGATCTGCCTGGTTGAAGTCATCGGACTTTTCGGCTGATGTTCAGGCGACTCTGCTTGATCTCCCCTTTGATGGCTCAGGTCTCTTTGGGAAAAAGGCGGATGCTGCTCTTGAGCGGTTCAAGGATTGCAGGGCAACAGTGAAGTCTTTGGGCCTCCAGATCAGGGGCGCTTCTTCCGGCAGAAGGTTCAGGGGCTTTGGTCGCTCCTTTCGGAATTTCCGGCAAGGCCAACAGCAGCAGCAGCAACAGCAGCAGCAGCAAAATTCAATGTACAGATCGTACAGGGGGAAGCAAAGAGCGCGTCCTCGTGGACGTCAGCCCTCCTCTTCCTCCACCTCTTCCAACCCCCCTGCCGCAGAAAAGCAGCCCTAGATCCGCTATTCAGGATCATGTGGGTCCGGTTGGGGGTCGGCTTACCCATTTTCTACAGGATTGGGAATCGGTTACGTCAGATCTTTGGGTTCTCAATCTTGTAGAAAATGGGTATGCCCTTCCCTTTCGGGAATTCCCCCCTGTTTACCCTCCTTGTCAAGGTTTTTGCACCCAGGAACATCTGTCTCTTCTGCAGGAGGAGGTTCTAACTCTGTTACGAAAGGGTGCGATAGAGGTGGTCCCAGAGCAGGAAAGGGGTCAGGGATGCTACTCCCGGTATTTCCTGATCCCCAAGAAGGATGGCAGGCTTCGTCCTATCCTGGACCTCAGGATCTTGAATCTCTATCTGAAGCAGGAGAAATTCAAGATGCTCACCCTTGTTCAGGTTCTTCAAGCGTTGATGGAAGGAGACTGGATGGTGTCGCTCGACTTGCAGTATGCGTATTTCCACATCCCAATCCTGAAGTCGCACAGGAAGTATCTCCGTTTCACGGTTGGGTCACAGCACTACCAGTTTGCGGTCCTTCAGTTTGGTCTTACTACTGCGCCTCGAGTCTTCACCAAGGTGATGGCGGTGGTGGCAGCGCATCTCAGGAGATCGGGGATACCTGTGTTTCCGTATCTAGACGACTGGCTGATCAAAGCGGAGTCGTCAGAGAAGGTGCTCCATCATCTGCAAGAGACAACTCAGTTGTTGTTCAGGTTGGGTTTTTCGATAAATGTACCCAAGTCTCACCTGGTGCCCTCCCAGCGCAACCTGTTCATAGGTGCCGTACTGGACACTACTGTTTGTCGTGCATTCCCTCCTCCTCAAAGGATTCGCGACATACAGGAAATGATTCCTTTGTTTTACCCTGGAGCGGTCGTTCCAGTCCTGAAGGTCCTTCGCCTGCTCGGTCTGATGGCTTCTTGCATTCTCCTGGTCAACCATGCACGCTGGCACATGAGGGCACTCCAGTGGTGTCTCCGCAGGCAGTGGTATCAGCACGTTACGTTACGTTACGTTAAAAGTATTTATACAGCGCACGTACACCAACGGTTTCATGGCGCTATTGACGTAACGGCAGCTAGGGTGGAGGAGTTACTCGGGGATTGACTGGAAGAGAAAGGTCTTCAGGAGTTTTCGGAAGTGATCATAAGTGGGACAGAGGCGGAGTGTATTAGGGAGAGAATTCCAGGTGGTGGGTGCCATGGCTGAGAAGCTGAGGCCTCCGTGCTTTTTGCGCCTGGTTTTAGGGATTACCAGGAGGTTGTGAGTAGCAGAGCGGAGGTCTCTATGAGGGACGTACCGTGTCAGGCAGGACGAGATGAATGCTGGGGCGGAGTCTGAGAGGGCTTTGAAAATGACACAGCCAAGTTTAAAGATGCAGCGTTTAGTGATGGGGAGCCAATGGAGACTACGCAGAAGAGGAGTGACATGCTGGTATTTTGGCTGGCGAAAAATCAGGCGGGCTGCCTGATTTTGAACAAGTTGTAGCCGGTTAAGATGGATAGATGGTATTCCGACATACAACGTGTTCGCATAATCGAGCCTGGAAGTGATCAGAGCTAGGATGACCAGGATCAGAGCATCTCTAGTGAGGAACCTACTGATCTTACGGATCCGCCTAAGGTGGAAAAAGCAGGATGAGGTAACTGCATTAATTTGAGGCCTCATGGAGAGGTCCTCAGAAATGATCACCCCCAAGCTCTTCACCGTGCTGACTGGGTTGGGTGGAGTCCCCAGAGAGGAGGGCCAAAAGGTGGAATTCCACGGGTTGGTGGAGCCTCCAACTAATACCAGCTCAGTTTTTGTAGGATTCAGTTTTAACTGACTGTGAAGCATCCACTCAGCAATGTGAAGCATAGTGGATTGAAAGTTGGAACGGGAGGAAGGGAAGGGGTCAATGGGAAAAATTAACTGAAGATCATCTGCGTAGTTAAAGATAGTGACCGGAGTGTTGCGGAGGGAAACAAGAAGGGGCTGAAGGTACAAATTAAACAATAAAGGTGAGAGCGCGGAGCCCTGGGGGACCCCGCAAGTGAGAGGTGAGTAGTGAGCGCAACGGAGATCTCAGGGAGTCGGTGAAGATCTCCAGAGAAACTGCAGCGGATCTGTCTTGGTGGAGCGTGGAAGGCAACCTGTCGCAAGGGAAGCCTTTCCATCTACCTCCATCGGTGGCCACGGTGATTACGGATGCATCCACTCTAGGGTGGGGTGCTCATCTGGGGGATCTGGAGGTCAAGGGTCTTTGGTCTCCAGAGGAAAGGTTGCTTCACATCAACCTTCTAGAGTTGCGGGCGATACGTTTGGCGCTCAAGGCCTTCCTCCCTTCCCTTCGCGGTCAGTCGATCCAAGTCCTGACGGACAACACGACCGCGATGTGGTACATCAACAAGCAGGGAGGAGTGGGGTCGCAGTGTCTCTGCAGAGAGGCTCTGCGTCTCTGGTCCTGGGTTCAGGACCACCAGATTTGCCTGATGGCAAATCATCTGGCCGGAGTTCTGAACGTACGTGCGGACAGTCTCAGCCGGCAGTTCTCTGCCGACCACGAGTGGAGGCTTCATCCAGAGGTGGTTCGACACGTTTTTCGGACGTGGGGGACCCCTCGGGTGGACCTGTTTGCCACTCGCGAGAATGCTCACTGCCCGTCATTCTGCAGTCTCCAGTATCCGATGCAAGGAGCCTTGGGGGACGCGTTTCAGTTGTGTTGGGGAAGTCAACTCCTTTACGCGTTTCCTCCCATACCCTTGATTCCTCGGGTTCTGAGGAAAATTCGCCAAGACCGGGCCCAAGTTATATTGGTCGCCCCGGATTGGCCAAGAAGGGTGTGGTATACAGATCTACTCCACCTCTCCTCTCACCCGCCGCTCCGTCTCCCTCTCAGGGCAGACCTCCTCTCTCAGATGGAGGGGCAGGTTCTACACCCCCACCTCCAGACATTGCACCTTCATGCCTGGAGATTGAACGGGGCAACCTGATTTCCTATTCTCTCACACCTGATGTGGTGGATGTCATTTTGTCTGCTAGACGTGACTCCACTAAGACTGTCTATTCTTATAGATGGTCTAGGTTTGTTGTTTGGTGTGGTGAGAATGATATTGACCCGTTGAGAGCCCATTTATCAGATGTGCTCCGGTTTGCTCTCTCTTTGGCTCAACAGGGGCTGGCAGTTGCCACAGTTAAGGGCTATCTTTCGGCACTGTCAGCTTTTATTTGTTTGCCTGATCAGCCCTCTCTTTTTAAGTCACCTGTTGTCTTGAGATTTTTGAAGGGTCTTGTAAATAAGTTTCCTCCTACCCCTTTTATTGTACCTCAGTGGGACTTGAATCTTGTTCTGACTTTTTTGATGGGCTCTCCCTTTGAGCCTCTTCATAAATGTCCTATGAGGCTTTTGACCTTTAAGGCAGTTTTCCTAGTTGCAATTACCTCGGCAAGGAGGGTGAGTGAGCTTCAAGCTCTTAGTTCCAAGCCCCCGTTCCTGACCATACATGCTGATCGGATGGTTCTAAGGACCAGGGCTGCTTTTCTTCCTAAGGTGGTGACTCCTTTCCACCTTGGTCAATCCATTACCCTCCCTACCTTTTATCCTCCCCCACACCCTTCCAAGGAGGAGGAGAGGTTGCACCGTCTGGACCCTAAGAGGGCGGTGTCTTTTTATTTGGACAGAACTAGAGACTGTCGCTTGGACGATCAACTCTTCATTGGCTTTGCTGGCTGCAAGAAGGGAAGAGCGGTCCATAAAAGGACTTTATCAAGATGGATCGTTCTGTGCATAAAGATCTGCTACTCTTTGGCCGGTAAGGAGCCTCCGGAGGGTATTAGAGCTCATTCCACTAGAGCTAAGTCATCTACCTCTGCTTTAGCTAGAGGTGTTCCTGTGGAGGACATTTGTAGGGCGGCAACCTGGTCTTCCCTCCATACTTTCGCGAAGCATTACTGCTTGGATACGGAAGTCAGGAGGGACGGCCACTTTGCGCGCTCTGTCCTTCAGGATTTCCTGGTTTAGAAGAGTGGACACCCTCCTCCGGGAGTGGGGACTGCTGTGGGACTCTATTCACAAGGTGAGGAATCCACACGGCAGATGTATCTATCAGAAGAACAAGTTACTTACCTTCGGTAACGCTTTTTCTGGTAGATACTATATCTGCCTGTGGATTCCTCACTGACCCACCCGCCTCCCCGTTGTCCACTCTTCTATGCCAGAGTTATTGTACTGTAATGTATATTTGTTTTGATGTCAAGGAAATGTTTCATTTGCTTCCTGCATTTGCTTTACACTGTGTGTTTTGCCTTGACTATTGCATACTGTACATATTGCTTTGTATATATCTACTGTCATTGGTCCGTCCGTGTGCCTCGATGGCACGGAAAAAAGGCGGAACTGATGTCATCACGCCGGCGTGGGCCTGTTATAGGCGTCGGTGACGTCAGCGGAGTCGCGAGCGGAGCCGTGTCTCTGTGACGTCCTATCCACGTCGGCGCGAGGCTACGAAAAAGAATTTCCGAATGTTGCTGGCGCAAGGGGGATATTCACAAGGTGAGGAATCCACAGGCAGATATAGTATCTACCAGAAAAAGCGTTACCGAAGGTAAGTAACTTGTTCTTCTGTGCCGACTGCAGTCTAATAATATGCAAGAAGCAGCAAATGAAGCCGGGCAATACATATAGGCTTTCAGCGGTTAGTGCAGGAGACAGCTTAGTCTGCTTCCATTGGATGTATCACAGGTCCCAATTGGTCATTGGGGCTCTCCTTGGCATGGACATGAGATTCAGGAAGTCTTTGAGGGCCTTGTTGTGGGTAGGTTGGGTGATTCTCCCCTCCCCATTGATGTGGACTTCATTCACCCGCGTTTGTCTTCTTCTTGGTTATGCAGCATTTTTTATCATCTGGATCATTGAGTAGAGCAGGTAGTGCCTGTGTTTTTCTGGTGTTTCTTTGGGCTGCACTGCGCTACGTGGCATGTGCCACATGGAGCATGGAGAAGAAAGGCCATTGAATTGCTCTGGCTCAGCTGGCCGATATGCAAGCAGCATCTATGGATCCGCTGCAGTGTTACCAGTCAGAGGAGGCATTGCCAACACTAGGAAGCTGAGGTGGAGCCATAGTATATGTGGCTTGATTGATCTTAGTTCTTGGAATCTTCCTGAGGCCACACAGACAACTCACCACCTAAGCAAGCTAGATGCCCAATGTTGGTGAGCGTGAAGAGCCTCTGTCAATGTGGTTTTCCTCCAGCACACCTGCTTCTAGTTTGTGGAACCTGAAAACTTGAATCAGGTTTCTCATAGCCCTTCATATCTTCTTGGAATTGAAGTGTCTCACTGGATATCTGCCAGGCTTGAATTTCTCAATTCTCCTCGGTCCATGGGGTATTCAGTCTGTTCATGCTTCCGAGACACTTCAAGGACCCCTGGGCGCATCCTGGCAAAGTTGTGAAGGTCCTTTCTGAGTGCTGTGGCAGACATCTTAGCTTGGTCCCTCTCTTTGTCCTGGAATGAGACCCACAGAAAGGGGGCAAATGAATGGGAGGTTGTCCAACTTATTACAGTTTAACCTGTGGGGGTTGAGCAGTTCTTTCAGTGAACAATGGGCCAGGAGAAGAAAGAGGGAAAATTCCTAATTTGAAATGGCTCCTCTGTCCCTGCTTATCTATATTGAAACGTTTGACCACTACTAAGGAGCCCTTGAATGCCGTGGAGGAGCTGTGAAATCTTTATTTGTTGTCTGGGCTCTCTCTCACTCCCTATCTTAGGTACACCTGGATGTAACAAATACCAAGGAGGTTCCATTGTGGCTATGGCTGCATGTATCATCCAAGCTCCCTACACTTCCTCTAGAACTGTGGATTAGTGTATATACGGAACATCAGGCATAGGACCAGGTTGCAACAGACTGCCAGACCAATTTACAAAGGTGCGTAGGCCAATTGGCAACCCTCCTTTGCAGGAACCTGCCTCGCCACTATAATGAAAAATACAAATATTGTGTCACGAAGATCAAGGACAAAAATATCTTGAAGGTAAATTTATATACGTAAGTAAAGTTTTACTCTATATAGCTTCACACATATGTACCTTGACGAAACATATATCTTCAAGTTAATCAGGTGTGGTTAAGAATAGTAAATCTATACTTATCTACTTGCAATTACTTTATCGATATTTTTGACACAATTTTCTGTCCACACAATATTTCTGTTTCCGATACTGTCAGCGATCCACACAGACAGATGATGGGATGCTTCAACAGACGGAACCCCATCTGCTTTGCCCCCTATGGAACAGAGGAGTTTCAGGAACGGTTGGCTTAAGGGCACTAATCATTCAGAAAGGTACCAAAGGAGGTGGAAGAGGATGAAGATCATTGTTATATGAAAAACAAAACCTTACGCAGAAATTTGCCAAGCGGGGAACTCTTGTACAGACTGAGTGAGTGCATGAGTTCCCTTGAACCCGGCATAGAATACCGCAACATAACATGACACAGTTTGAAATAACTAAGGGGCATATTATCAAGGGTGGCGATAGGGAATTTTTGCCTCTTTAGCGGCCGTTTTCAGCCGCTAAGCGGCGATAATTCTATTGCCCTATTAGTTAGCCATCCCTAACAGCAGTTAGCGACAACTTGTAGGCGATAGGGAACGGTTTGGGGCCCGCTTTACATGTCAGCGATATTTATCGCTAATGACATGCAAAGTGGGCGTGCCCAAACTGTTAGCGACTGAAAGCAGTCGCTAACATCGCTATCGCCTATTAGCAAGGCAAGCGTAGCGATGGAAATATTCGCTCTAAGTGCGAATATCTCCAAATACTAACACCTGCCCAGACCAGTTCTTAGCCATTATATCCAATGGGAGGTGGATAACATGGCTAAGAGCATTGCGTCGCTAATGCTTGAATATCGCTGTATTTTTCAGCGATATTCGTGCATTTCGGCGCTATCGCCGGAAAATGTATCTCTTTGGAGATGTTGCACGTTATCTCAGCGATAAATTCCGGCGATGCTCAGCAATAACAAAATCTTCGCTAAGCCTATTTAGCGATAAATATCGCTACTTGTTGGTAATATGCCCCTCAATTTTATAGCAAAGGTTTTGAATTATTTTCATTGAATTGTGCAAGGTAGCCAGTCAAGCCGTTCCAGGCTTTCTGATATTGCCATTTGGATCAGTGTAGTGTTGAGTGTTAAAAATACCCTTAAACCACAGCTGTCTGAGGCCAATGTCAATCCAGTTACTTCTTCTGTTCTACCAATTCTGCAGCAAGATCTAGGTTTGCATGATTTCCTGTTGTAAACAGTTACTTCATTTGTTCCACCTCTTCTACCAGAGCTTTAGTTTTGCATGATTACCTGTTGTAACCAGTTAAATCTTCTGCTCCACCACATCTGCATAGTGCACTCATTTCGCATGATTACCTGTTATAATCACTTACTTCTTCTGTTCCACCACTGCTGCAGTGGGCTCTCATTTGGCATGATTACCTGTTGTAACCAGTTAATTCTTCTGTTCCACCATTTCTGCAGAGAGCTCTAGGTTCACTTGTTTACCTGTTGTACCAGTTACTTCTTCTGTTCCACCATGTTAGAAATGGGTTTTCTGGTTGGCTACGGTTTGTACACGTCTAAAATAACCCCTGCTCACCCAATTGGTAGCTTGGCACGAGCAGTCAAGCTTATCTTGGAGGCAATCTGTAAAGCATTTGCCCATAACACGCAGTAATACAGTGAAAACACTACAAAAGGACACCACACCGGTTTTAGAAAAATATCAAATATTTATCCGTGTAAAACAAGAACAAAAGGATAGAAATCCAACATACAATACCAATAAAGCAAAAATAGACTTTATATACAGTTCCTTGAAGTCAATAGCTCCGTCCAGGGCTATCACGCTGTCATGAGCAAACAACTCCAGACAGTTCTTGCTGATCACAGCATTGCAGGCCAGCTACGGTGTCGGGAAGACCCACAAAACAATCCCTTTAGAAATACAGGGCATTGGTGATCTCTCTTTGAGCTCCGAAGAGCCGGGTGTCAGCAGGAGTTGGTTCCAGATGTCAGTGCAGGAGTCGTCGGGCACTTGAAGTTACAATTGTTGGAGGTCGAACTCCGTGAGTATGACGTCAGGAGCGCCGTCGTTGGCAGACATTGTGGTTGCAGTGTGAAGTGCAGTGGTGTGGTGAGCGGTACCCTCAGGTCGCTGTGCAGGCAGCAGCTCAGTGATGGTCATCCAGCAGTGTCAGTGAGAACAGGGCTGCGTTCCGAAGGGATGCGGTGTTTGTCATGGTGCTGGCAAGTTGCGGTACAAGCAGCGGAGTCGTCATTGGTGAAGCGCTGCCATCGGTAGACCTGAGGCTGCGGTGCGAGATGTGGAAATGTGTTGTGCGTGGCCCACAGGTCACAGTGCAGACAGCGGCATTTGTTGACGATCTGGAGTCGCTGGCGTCAGTGGGCTAAGGCTGTGGTGTGGGACAGGCAGTGCATTGAGTAACCTACAAATGGTGCCCTTTAACCACGGTCTAAGCAGCGGCATCAATGTTAGCTTGGACCAGCTTTGCAAGTGAGTCCAGGGCTGCAGTGTGAAGCAGGACAGTGCTCTGTGTTCCCCACGAATTGTGCCCACAGGTCATGGCAGAGGCAGCTGCCTCAGTGATGGTTTTGCAGCATCGTCGAGATACCAATGCTGAGTTGTGAAGCATGGTGTGGGGAGCAAAATAATGATGTATTAAACCCAGATCCTTGTAACTGAGTGTGAATGATTGCATTGTTTAGCATTCCGTCCATCAATTGTTTCTTTTGCATTTGTTGCCCTAAGTGGGAAGGGTATGCCCAGACGTGGGTCCCATGCTCACTGCGCCACTGGATTCAAGCTAGCCTGGCTGATGAGGGGTGATGCCTCAAAACCGGTCCCAGGATGCTTGTTTCCGGACGAGGGAGGACCTGGCTTGGCAGTTCGGGCTGGACTGTTCCCATAAGGAACAGGGTCAAGACTGATTTGCATATGGCTGGGTCCATACTGGGGTGGCGTGGCTAGCAAAAGAATGATGGAATAAACCCAGATCTTTGTGACTGGGTATGAATGTTTGCATTGTTCAGCATTCCGTCCATCAATTGTTCCTTTTGCAGAGTCCTATAGCCAACAAAAAACAGTCAAAAAATAGGAGGCCAAGAAGCAAAAAGTCTGGGCAGAAACCCAATGAAACAAAACAGGTCTAACAGAACCCTTCCGCATAAAGCTCTTGTTTGATTACCTGTTGTAACAGTTAATTCTTTTGTTCCACCAATTCTGCAGAGAACTCTCGTTTCGCATGATTACCTGTTTCAGCCAGTTACTTTTGTTCCACCACTTCTGCATATAGCTCTCGTTTCACTTGATTGCGTACCCCACACTTCTGAAGACAGCTCTAATTTCGCATGATTACCAGTTGTAACCAGTTACTTTGCAGAGAGGTCTAATTTTACATGATTACCTTTTGTAACCAATTACTTCTTCTGTTCCACCACTTCTGCAGAGCTCTTATTTCTAATGTTTACCTTTTGTAACCAGTTACTTCTTCTGTTCCACCACTTCTGCAGAGCTCTTATTTCTAATGATTACCTTTTGTAACCAGTTACTTCTTCTGTTCCACCACTTCTGCAGAGCTCTTATTTCTAATGATTACCTTTTGTAACCAGTTACTTGTTCTCTTCCACCGCTTCTGCAGAGCTCTTATTTCTAATGATTACCTTTTGTAACCAGTTACTTCTTCTGTTCCACCACTTCTGCAGAGCTCTTATTTCTAATGATTACCTTTTGTAACCAGTTACTTCTTCTGTTCCACCACTTCTGCAGAGCTCTTATTTCTAATGATTACCTTTTGTAACCAGTTACTTGTTCTCTTCCACCACTTCTGCAGAGCTCTTATTTTTAATGATTACCTTTTGTAACCAGTTACTTCTGCTGTTCCACCACTTCTGCAGAGCTCTTATTTCTAATGATTACCTTTTGTAACCAGTTACTTGTTCTCTTCCACCGCTTCTGCAGAGCTCTTATTTCTAATGATTACCTTTTGTAACCAGTTACTTCTTCTGTTCCACCACTTCTACAGAGCTCTTATTTCTAATGATTACCTTTTGTAACCAGTTACTTGTTCTCTTCCACCACTTCTGCAGAGCTCTTATTTCTAATGATTACCTTTTGTAACCAGTTACTTCTTCTGTTCCACCACTTCTGCAGAGCTCTTATTTCTAATGATTACCTTTTGTAACCAGTTACTTCTTCTGTTCCACCACTTCTGCAGAGCTCTTATTTCTAATGATTACCTTCTGTAACCAGTTACATGTTCTCTTCCACCGCTTCTGCAGAGCTCTTATTTCTAATGATTACCTTTTGTAACCAGTTACTTGTTCTCTTCCACCGCTTCTGCAGAGCTCTTATTTCTAATGATTACCTTTTGTAACCAGTTACTTGTTCTCTTCCACCGCTTCTGCAGAGCTCTTATTTCTAATGATTACCTTTTGTAACCAGTTACTTGTTCTCTTCCACCGCTTCTGCAGAGCTCTTATTTCTAATGATTACCTTTTGTAACCAGTTACTTCTTCTGTTCCACCCCTTCTACAGAGCTCTTATTTCTAATGATTACCTTTTGTAACCAGTTACTTGTTCTCTTCCACCACTTCTGCAGAGCTCTTATTTCTAATGATTACCTTTTGTAACCAGTTACTTCTTCTGTTCCACCACTTCTGCAGAGCTCTTATTTTTAATGATAACCTACTGTAACCAGTTACTTGTTCTCTTCCACCGCTTCTGCAGAGCTCTTATTACTAATGATTACCTTTTGTAACCAGTTACTTGTTCTCTTCCACCGCTTCTGCAGAGCTCTTATTTCTAATGATTACCTTTTGTAACCAGTTACTTCTTCTGTTCCACCACTTCTACAGAGCTCTTATTTCTAATGATTACCTTTTGTAACCAGTTACTTGTTCTCTTCCACCACTTCTGCAGAGCTCTTATTTCTAATGATTACCTTTTGTAACCAGTTACTTCTTCTGTTCCACCACTTCTGCAGAGCTCTTATTTCTAATGATTACCTTTTGTAACCAGTTACTTGTTCTCTTCCACCGCTTCTGCAGAGCTCTTATTACTAATGATTACCTTTTGTAACCAGTTACTTGTTCTCTTCCACCGCTTCTGCAGAGCTCTTATTTCTAATGATTACCTTTTGTAACCAGTTACTTGTTCTCTTCCACCGCTTCTGCAGAGCTCTTATTTCTAATGATTACCTTTTGTAACCAGTTACTTGTTCTCTTACACCGCTTCTGCAGAGAGGTCTAATTGTGCATGATTAACTATTATAAAAATGTCCACGGTCTTCTACTCATGTGTAGTCACTCTCATATTGAAACATGCAGTGGCAGAGGAAAGTAGATTACCTGGGATCATAATGTTTGCACATATGTCATGTATTATTGTTGAGGTTCAATTTGTAGAAATGTTTTGGGGCACTTGTGATTCAGTTGGGCCCTTAGAAGATAAAAGGTTAAGAACCAGGTAACTTTAGGCCTTCAGTGAATGGCCAGAGCACGATTAATAGGGCTTCTCATGCGGAACAATGCTGCCAGTCGGGTTGTGTTTAACTGTCAGATAAATTATAAAATCCTTGTTAGTTCACCGAGGTAGCATTATGAAACATGGGGTACCACTGCTCTGGAATTTATTTCACTGGTAGCCACGGATTTCAAATGGAGGTTGAGAATTTCAGGTTCACCAGAACATTTCAAGTTGTCTATTCTTCCCATTATTGACTCTTACCTTTTTTATCTTGTGCCGTATGGGGCCTAGTCACAAACTGCTTTCTGTAGGACGTTTAGTGCTACTACAATAGTACTAGTAAAGTACTACAAACTGCTATTCTCAAACCTACAAGTTTAAATCTCTGCCTCCTCCTATCCCATCTTTTTTATGGAAGATACTCACACATGCATGTTTACTACTGAGGGGCAGATTCTGATGTCGGACAGACCAGAGTCCATCCGACATCGGATGGGAACTGCAACCAAACCCTGTTTAGTCGCAATCCTATACTTTGCTGTGAGAGCATGCATTGCAAAGAACAGAGGTGCAGTTCATCCCCGCACCCGGTGGTAGGGGAAATGACCTTAACAACGCGGTCAAAACATCGCAATACATTCACATCGCTGCTTTTACAATGCAAGTCGTTACAACGACTTGCACTGGAGGGTGCTCTAGACTAAGGAATAGCGTGATTTACTATTCCAGAACCTTTCCTACTGTACATAGGCTGGAGTTGGAATTGTAAATCATACTATTCCTAATTCCAGCACCCTACAGCGCAAGTCGTTGTAACGACTTGCTTTGTAGAAACAGCGATGTGATGTACCGCAATCAAAATGATCGCGTGATAACATCATACATCCGTTCAGGCGGGAGAGCCAATAGGAGGCTGAAGAAGGCCCGGCGTCCATTTTAAAGTCAGGAAAAGACAAAAAAAAACATGAGAAAAGGAAAAAAGGGTGAAAACAAAGGGAAATAACAAGAAATAAAGTTGAAACAAAGGATGCAAAGTAGAAATAAACGGAAATTACAACAAAATAAAGGTGATATACAGAAACAAAGAGAGCAAAGGAAGAAGCTGCACACAGAAAAAAAGAAAGGCACCACAACAAAATGTCAGAAGACGCAAGTGACAAGAATTGCGCAAACGCAATCTTCCGCAGACCACTACCGTTCGGCCTGTCAGAACCAGAAACAGGCATTCGGTAGGGAAGATGGATAAGACAATTAGAAAGATACATGCGTGCCACATGCAAAGCGTACACAGATGACCAAAACTTTGTACGGTGATGAATTTGATGACCTGTTAATAACATTTCCAAGAGATCAGACCGCTACATACAAGGGACTGATAACGTATTTCACAGACAAATTTGCCCACAAAGAAATGTAGATTTTGAGAGGTTGAGAGGTCAATACCACGTGTTAACTACCAGAGTCCCTTGACGATTTCACAACCAGACTACAGAAACAAGTAACCTATTGCGAATTCGACAAGTTTGACAACGAGCAAGCCATACGACTGCTCTTCATTGAAGGCTGTCAGTCAGTGAAGTTCCGGACACGAATTCTGAAGGAACTGTCCTCGCTAGAGAAAATACTGCACATGGCCAGAGCGGAGGCCAGAGCTACAACACATGCAAGACAGATGGAACTTGGGAAGGCAAGAAGAGTGGAACAAGCAAACCGCGTAGCTGGAAACGCCAAGAAAAGAGAAAATACACCACCGCCACGGAAAAAGCAAGAAAGAACATGCTATTGACGCTGACTTGAATTTCCACATGCGGGTGCCTGCCGGGCGATGGGCCAGAAATGCCGGAAATGCAACAGAGAAAATCACTTCACAAAAGCCTGCATGAGTGTACAATTCAAAAGTGAGTGAGTGAGACCAGCAAGACCACAGACAGTGACAAGCAGATACACACGACACATAGAAACACAGAATCGCAGTACCTCAGCTGAATCGGATGGAGTAAACACGTCAGAGGCTGCGGAACAACTGTATCTCATGTCAGATGCACCAATGGAAGACCACACGCCAGAACACATTCATCTCGTGGAGAAACACCAGATAAAGATATATCTATATCTCTATCTCTCTACATTTCTTCCGTCGTTTTCTTTCTTTACACAAAGGGGAAGATGTAGTGACCTGGGGAAGGGGGCACCAGGACCCTGCATCCTAATGTGCGGAGGGGACAGCAACTGGACACCATTTCTGGTCAGGGAGTGGGGAGGACACTCTGGGGACAACAAGGGCATGGGACACACGTGCATGTGGGCACGAGAAGAAGAAAGAGTAATAAAGAACTAACTCTGACCTACCTGTATCCGCGTGCACACCTAGGGCCACATGCATCAACCTATTTAGGAAGTGCAAACGGTGCGAATTGCAAAAATAGGCCGTTTGCGATTCCTAAATAGGTTTCTGGGATACATCAAGCATTTTTGGTGAAATCGCTATTTTTAGCGAATTCCAAAAATGCGATTGCTTTTAAGGAATTTGCGATTCCTTAAAAGCAATGCATGATTACTTTTAAAATTGCGAATTCGCAATTAGGGGGTGCAAATTACCACGAGGTTGAACATCGTGGTAATTTGCGAAAATGTGTCAAAATGCCAAAAGATGCATTTTAAAACACTGTCATGTTACAGACACACATGTCCTTAGGACATGTGTGTGTGCAACATGCACTTCAAAATACATTTCAGGGGTGCAGGGGGGGGTCCTTTGGACCCCCCCCTGCACCCATGGAATGCATCAACATTTTGCGAATTCCAATTTGCGAATTCGCACTTCCCATTGATTCATATGGGCCTTTTGGCCCATAGGAATCAATGGGAATTGCGAAATCGCATAATATTTGCAATTCGGTAAAAATTGCGATTTTTACCGAATCGCACATTTTATGCATTTTCAATCATGCATCCCGTTTTGCGATTCCTTATTCGATGCATGTGGCCACTAATGCCTTTTTCATCAGTAGAGCTCCATTTGTTTCTGGACATAATTGTTCTTATTCCACACTACCCTCTAAAGGAATTCTGCGGATGACACTTCCAGATCCTACACCCCCTCTCATGCAATCTCTGGGGCATTTCTGCTTCAGCGCAGATTAATGGTGGGATGTTTCCGAAAATCTATACACCGCTGAAAGTGGACCCAAGAGGATGTGTCACAAACAAACGGAAAACCGAGCGAATGCCGCTGGGACGTATTTGGGAGGGAGGGCTGGAAAAAGGTAGAGGCATCTTGGTCTTTGTTGACCCACAATGCTTTGCGACGGCATTGACATCAGGGCGAGCAGCTTCAGCAGCAGCTCTATTCCTTTCCCACGGGTGCCCGTGACGCACAGGTGCGTGGAAAAAGATCCGCCATCTTTAGATTTAAAATGAAGGCCTGCCGGGACACCCACGGGATTTCATGTCGTTTCCAAGCAAAATGCCTTTACACCGGGAAAATATCGCTGCTATATTTTGGGCCTCCTGAAAGTACATATTTGTTGTACGATTTAGGCATATCCATAATTAGTAGAAATATCTTCTTCAACCTCTCCGTCTTTTAATGGAGGTAGAAACCTGGAGTTGTTTTTTTTTTTAAATACCCTCATTTGAGACAGAAAAGAAAGGCATTATGGACCAGGAGCACAAGTGACTACCGAAGGATGACGCAATTTGTTGTTCTCTTTGCAGGGCTTTGGTTTCAAATGTTTCTTGCTGTTGAATTGGCTCTGAATTGCCTTTGGCTTGTTGAGAATCGCCAAGTTCACTTCCTGCTAGGCTATGAGACTGGAGTTTCCACAATACCCCAAGCTGTCAAAGACAACATCATAATTAGCAATATTGACCAGGCATCAGTGCATTAACAAAGAGAAAAAAGAGCACCAGGACTGATTATCTCACCTCCATCCAAAAGGTGAAGGGACTAAAGAAATTCCTTAGATTCATTGGACCAGCTCAACAAAGAATCAAACATAGTTGGTGATGTGGTGAGGGGCTAAGCTGCCTTAGAGACAGACGACCTCTCAATCCAGACCAGAAGAAGGTGGGTTTTTGGTAGGAATGTGGGTGGTAAACTCTCTCAACCACCCTCTGGTTGGGGACTCCCAGGATTTTGCGGAGGCCCATCAGCTGGAGCCAGATCAGCAGCTGAGCGGCAGGGAGCCGAGGTGAAGGGAGGGGTGCGGTGAAAAACCAGCCCGCGCTGAAGTCAGGTGGAACCTCCCCACCCTGGTAGAAAGAGGGGGACCAAGAAATATTGAGCAGCCTGTCCAAAGGCTGAAAGAGACCTAAGCAAACATGGCGTGAGATGGTGAAGGGGTAGGAAAACAGGGATAAAACTAACAGGGCCAACAGAGTGATGATGCAGAATTGCAGCAAACAGCACATGGAGTAACTGTGTGTCCCGTTTACTGAATGAGTACAGGGAACTCCCCTCGCCGATGGGTTCGATGATGAGCTGTGTGTGTGAGAGCATTTGGAGGAGGCACGAGGACTGTTCAGAGCATAGAAGTGTAGCGGAGGTGAACAGACTGGGCCAGATACAAAGGGCCTCATTTATGAGGCTGTGCGTCACTTTTACACCGCCGGTGGGTCACTTTTTGTGACGCACCAGTGGCGTAACAAATGTGCCTCGTTGCGCCATATTTACATAGTGACGCATCTAGGTAGATGCATCCCTTTGTAAACCCCTGCACCACATTATACCTGTGCCAGGTATAATGTATGCAAGGGGGGCGTATTGACGCAAGGAAGGGTCGTAGAAGTGACGCAATGAAATGTATGAGATTTCACTGCGTCACTTTTAGGACCCTGTTGCGTCCAAATCTTGTGCCTGCCTCACAGCAGGCGTAAGACTGATGCAGGCCCTTTCAGATGGGACTTCCCCCATGTGAAAGGATGCTTTGCTGGAGTTGTGTCACTTTTGTGACACACTCCAGCAATGCGTCACTTTTGCGCTTACAGATACGTCAGAAATACTGACGTATCTGTAACCCCTTGCGACATGATGCGTCATACATTAAATATGACGCATCAGAATGTCGCAAGCAGTGCGCACTGAGAAGTGACGCATCGCTGCTTTCACGCAGCGATGCATCATTTCTCATAAATGAGGCCCATAGTTTCATGGCAGTTGGGCATTGCTGTAGAGGCATAGAGAAACCTAAACAGGCTATATAACGACAGTGCCTGATTACTCCTGAGAGCCACATTAACCCCTGACGCAACAGAAACAGTAATGTAGCCTATAAAATAGTGTCAAAGCTGGAAAAAAACACCAAAAACACAATCTATAGGAGATATGCTAGACCCCAAAAACCAAACAAACCAGCAACTAAGAACCCACAGGGCCCATAACTGTTCGAATAGGACGTGCGACTCTGCAATACAAATCTCCAGGCTCCTTTGCGCAAAGGGGATATTCAGCTTTTGCTTCTTAAATTTAAGAAAGGGATCACTCGATGATGCCCCAGGACTGTGCTAAGGGCACTGATTCCATATATGACCATACTGAGACGCCTATTACTGTACAATTCATGAGAGAGATGAGCTAGACACCAAGGTAGCTGCTCTGAATTGTAAACAGAGGGGGCATATTATAAAGCACATGCGATAATTATTGGAAATCATAGCGCGATTTTCATTATCGCTGTCTGTGGCTGGATTTCAGCGCCGGGGTAGCGACGTATTTTTAACGCTTTTCACCCAGGCAATGTGAAATCCAGCGATAGAGGGTGATAACATGCATTAGCGTGAGAAAAGCAGCAAAAAATGACCTGCGATAATGTCAACCTTGATAATAGGCTGGTGTGGACTTAGCCCTGAAATCCACCTCCCATGTTACAGATGGCTAAATCGGATTAATAGCAAGAGTTAAAATCCTGAGATAAAGGGGCCTTAGCGTGACTTTGATCATCAATTTTAGTTTACATATATGTTGTCATTATGAATCTGAATGTAATTATTTACAGTAATTTTTTATGAATTATTAAAAAGTAAATAATGTTTGTACCTTTTTTGTCGGTTTCTCCTTTGTTACTCCCTACATTATATTGTTGTGCATATTGCTTGTTTTATCTTGATTGCCTAGGAGGTATTTTCGTCATACATTTTTACCCTGTCCTAGAAATTGAACTATTTACTGTTCGGGTCCTTGTTTTCCTCACTTATAAAATGAAAGTTGGCAATGGTTCCTCACTGGGGGCAGTATGGCAGGGATATTCTGGCCCTGTCAGTAGTTTGCAAGGAACACATGTCAGCCCTTGAAGTTTGGTCATTGAATTATGGCCTCTTGGCTCATACATGGCATATTCCTGAGACAGCAAATACAATGAGACCAACAGCAGCTCGTTATCTCCTAAGCTGCTCTTGATGGTCCCACAGAGGGCTCGGCTCTCATCAAGCTGTGAACAAAGAGGTGTACAAATATTGTTTGCAGGAAAACCAATTAGGCCTGCCTGTCAGTAGGCAATTTTACACAATGAGACATGCTGCATTGTAAGAGGCAAAGTCCCAGCGGGAGCCGCCATTTCACACCGCGCCAACAAAGTTCTATGTGTTCAGCAGAAGAATTTAGAAGAGAAAAACAACTGAACTGCTCTAAAACGCAACCCAGAAGGACAAAGAGACTGACACCCAACAGCTTCCTGTTCTAGAGAAAGCTAGAATATCATGGAAATAAGAATCAGACCATGAGATGTTTCCTGCAGAGAGAAATCGCAGCAAATCTTGATGCTCCGCACTGGAACCTAATGGCTCCTTGATCCGCAGAAGACATTGGCATCATGCCAACAAGAATACGATCATGGTTGCTTCCATGTATGGTATGGAGACAACACATACATTTTTGAGTCCAGGATTAGATGCTGAGACTTCCCAGGTGTGGGGCATAGAGATGAACCTCAGACTTTCCAGATGTTGAACCTGCACTGTATCTCAGAGAGTTCCTTATGTGAAGGAAGCATGGCGCACCATCTCACAGAGGTCCCAGACCCAAGGGTCTTTACATGTGTTAACACAAGAGCGCACAAGCAAATTCTTCGTATATGATTTGCTCCAAATTATGTGAGACTTTGAAAATTTGCATGGACCTCTTGTTTGACACAATATATACATTTTAGGTAAAATGTATGTATTAAATTCCATATTGGTTACTTTAAAAGGGCTTGAGGGCCTTTCGTAGCCTAAGTAGAGATAAGCAACAAAGCACTTTGAAATGACATATCTTCCAAAGCACTCGAGGCTTAAACAGCAAACCTCTGTTCTCCAGAACTTCTATATCTAGTTTTGGAAACAAAATCTACTGTTAGGAGGGCACCCTGTAACTGTAATAGGTTTTATTGCATAACATTTATCTTTGTCAGAGTATCTTTGGTTACTCTGTAACTGAACTGAGTTCTAGACTTAAATGCACGAGCAACTCACATTATGAAGGGTAACATCCCCCTTAGTAGCCAAGCAAAGCTCGAACTGTGCACAGTTCAGTTCCTGGCAGCCTTTGCAGGTTTCATTGCAGAGCTGAGGAAGCTACACACATAGACAGAGCCAGTGGTCACACTGGTCACAGGGTGGAGAAAGTATTCTGGAGCCATTGCAGACACCCAATTTGATAATTCGATAATCCCTAATACAGGACATTAACATTGAAAGTCAGGAGTTCATTAAATCTTGAACTCTTGATTTGTGGTAGATAGCAGTAGGGAATGGTTGAACTCTCTATAGCTAATCGAGTATGAAAAAAAGTCCATGGAACCCCAACAAGTTGCAATGGAATCTAATCTATTGGTGGAAAACTATAAACCCATGCCGACAAAGTCAGCAAAGAGTTGAGGACATTAATTGTGGGTTTCTAACGCGCTAGAATCGACTCCCGAAGGAGTATCTCTGCGCAGTAGACCGCTGGGGAACCCGTCCTGGCGTTCCCTGTGGGATGGTCCCTACTGGGTATCTCCAAGGTGAAAACAGGCATCCCGACGTATGTGGGGGGCCGTTGTGGAGATGAGGCAAGCTAATGCCCAGAGTTGCCGAGTGTGATCCCTGGTTAGAGTAGGCACCGAGGTGAGAATTATCGAGTCCGCTGACCCACGTCCACGACCCTGTCGTGTCGGGAATTGAACCCTGGTCCCGGGCCGTCCTCTGCTCTCGGTTCTGCCTCCTCTATCCAGTGAGCCACACCACTCCACACATTCGCACTCATTGATTTACTTTCATCCAACAACATTTTCTGCAGTTGGATATTCCACTAAACATGGACGGGACATCAGTCAGCAGGGAATAGTTTCACCACCCAACATGGATGAGCCATCAGGCTGTGGGGGATTGTTTCCCCACTGTCACTCAGGGTTGCTCTACCCCTGACTGAAAGCAGGGAAAAACAGTGGTCTCTACTTAGCAGCAATGCCAAGTACTAGATCTATGCAGCACAAATGAAACCATGGTGTGCAGTGCTCAGTGGTGCATTTGTAGCTTTGTATCACATGAGCAAAATTCCACTGCAGCATGGACCCCTTTTTTGTACCCATTTTTTTTTATTTTGTCAGCTTTGCAAATAAAGAAATTGGGGATGATCAAAAAGAAATTTGTGAAGTTGTGAAGTCTGGGACAGCTTTGCCCACCTATAATTTAACCCTGAGAGTGGGGAGAAGAGGGCCTGGTGATAACCTGTCAGGAGCACCTCGTTTCTACTGCCTTCACCCTATTCTCTCTCCCTCACTTAGCAGAAGAGCATTTGGTTAGACCTTTATTTTATCCTGAGCACCACAAACTCGTAGATTGGCTTTTGTAACAGAAGCATAAGATTAGAGCCAGATCTCCTGGGAGTAGATCAGGTCGATGGAAGGCCTCAAATAGATAATATAGGAGGGGAAGGGAGGGCAGTAAATCCCACCACATGCAGGATACTAAAGTTCCCATTTTAATCTGCTGCTAAATGAAGGGACTGAAACCCTTCAGGGTGGTGCCCAAGACATGCTCAGCATGGTCAGGAAGGACAGCACGGTCAACAGCTCAGACGACAGATCTAGACTATTAAGAAAGGATAGTGTCTGTTTATTCGCCTAGGTTGTCAAGCCATACATTAGAGTCAGAAGCGCTGAGCTGTTTTTGCAGCCTCCGGGAGATAGAAATCTGATTGAAGTGGTTCAGGATTGAAATTGTTAACATTTTATGAAGTTTTGTAAGTATTGCACAACTTTTAGAAGTTTTTTGATGGATTAGAAGGGCATTAATACCCTCTGATAGCTTGGCTTAAGTTAGAGGGAATGCGTATCTATGCCGCGATAAAATAAAATGAATGAAAATACAACACAAGAACAATCCCAAACCAGTTTAGGAAAATGGAGTAAATTAGAGTTTTTAAAGTTTGAAATAAAAATAGTGCCAAAAGGCACAAAGCGCCAACTGCGATTATCTGCTCACGCTAGACCAGGTCAAAGTAAAAAGTTATGGTCGACCGCAGTGGATCACTGGGCGGGTGCAAGAATCAGCCTCACCTCTGTGGAAAAATTACCTTTGGACTAAGTCCGTGCTCAGGAAGGCCTTGACGGTACTCAGTGAAGGCCCCCCCTACGCTCAGACTCAGAATCTTTTTGGGGAGTCAGAGCTCTTGAGCGAGGGAAACCAGCAAGATGAGGCCGATTGGCGATTTGATGTTGATGTCTGTGGCTACGACAGCAATTTTAGTCTCCAGGTAAAAAGTAGGCAAAAAGCCCCATTTCTTGCAGTTTTGGGGACATGAGATAAATACTCTGGGCCCGATTCACAGAACTAACTTGAGACAAAATCCTAAACTTACTACCATTTTGGTATTCACAGAAGGCACTTACTCATTTTGGTATTCACAGAAGTTAGGAGTCCTAACTTTAGGACTCCTAAATGCCTTCAGTGAATACCGAAAGTCTTAAAGTTAGGATTTTTCTCAATTTAGTAGTAGTAAAGTTGGACTCCTAACTTTGACTCTAAATGCCTTCTGTGAATACCAAAAGCCTTCAAATTAGGATTTTTTTAAATTTAGTAGTAGTAAAGTTAGGACTCCTAACTTTAGGACTCCTAAATTCTTTCTGTGAATACCGAAAGTCTTCAAATTAGGATTTTTCTCAATTTTACTACTACTAAACTGAGAAAAATCCTAATTTCCCAGGGACTGTGTGGGGGGCAGGAGCACCCCATGCATTGTTTTTATCAATATAGCCCCTGGGAAGGGGCGGTCCTGGGGTCTGCGTGGGGGGCCTTGTAGCCCCTGCATCAATGTATAAGCCCTTGGGGAGGTGGCGGTCCCCAGGGCTGCAAGGAGCCTATGCAAGCCCCCAGCTTATTTTATCACTGCCCCCGGGACCTGGCCCACCCAGGGGCTTCAAGGAAACAAAGTGCTGGAACCCCTCTTCGTTTTTTAAAAACATTGTCGGACAAATTCGCGGATCAACTGCAAATCCTCCTGAGATTAGAAGAAGCTCTCGTGGACACTTTTCTCCACCAGTCTGCAATGTGACTGCGAGTGAAAAAACCTTAGAAATTCATTAAAAAAAACAAAGGTGACAGGGACGTTATAGTTAGGAGTTAGCATTTAAAAAACTTTAGAAATTCACTGAAAAAAACACAGGTTTCAGGGACTTTATATTTAGGAATTAGCATTTTAAAAAAACCTTAGAAACTCACGGAAAAAGCCACATGTTACAGCAACCTAATAGTAAGGCTGACATTTTACTTGTACAACCTGTGAAATTCAGACATTATAATTCTATCTGAGCTAACTATAACTCGTGCCCCGCAATGCACTGCTGACATCCCAAATGACATCATTGATGATATCATCCACATAATCTCTGATGCACCTACTCACACCCCAATATAACCTTTCATACACCCACTCCAAATTTTAGACTACCATTCTCAAAACCATAGACACACCAATATAAGTAAGTACATACCCACTCACTGATTCATAGGTCTACACACTCATCCACTCACTCACCCATACAGCCACTCACACACCCAGTCACTAACCAATACAGCCACTGATATATCTACTCATACACCCATACAGACACTCACATACTGCCACTCACCCATAGAGCTACTCACACACCTTGTCACTCACTCAAAGAGTCAATCACATTGCCACTTACTCATACATACAGTTATACACACACCACCTCACTTATGCATATAGATACTAACACATACTTACTCTCTTCTACAGTCCCTGACACAGGCAAACACTCATCTATACAACCACTCTCACAATCACTCAATAAAACATACAGTCACGTATATACACCAACACTTACATATGCTGCCTTTCACATATGCAGTTACTCACCCATATACCACTGAGACATCCATTCACTCACCAACACAGCAATACGCATCGTCGTCACTCACCCATACAGCCCCTCACAGATGCACTCATGAACCCATACACCCAGCGATTCACCCACTCACACATCCACGTAGGGAGCAACTCACACCCTCACCCACCCACACAGACACCGAGGCACCCATACAGGGACTTAGACGACAATCAATAACCCACATGGACAATCATGTAGCTACTCACAAACCCATGCAGCCACTTACACACCAACTGACAGACTGATACAGATATTCACACCGATTAGTCACTCACCCATACATTCACTGAGACACATATAATCACTCACTTATAAAGTCAGTCACGGACACACTGAATCATCCATACAGACACTCATACACCCACTCATTCTTCAATACACCTTGGAGTATATATAACGTTCTTAAACTTTTTAGAAGCACTCACAGACACTGGATAATGTCATCAGAGATGTCATTTGAGATGTCTTCAGTGATCTCATCAGTGATGTCACTGGCCATGTCATGAGTGATGTAATATGTGACATTATCAGCAGTGAATTGCGGGGGTACGATTTATAGTTAGCTCAGCTAACTACAACGGCTGAATTTTACATGTTTTGTACAAGTGAAATGTCAGCCTAACTACAACGTTCCTGTGAATGAATGAATATATATATATCGCTCATCAGTGAGCAAGGACGTAAGTCCGAAACGCGTCTGATGACTGGCGCCACCTTTACCATTTGACCGGTAATAAATATCTTTTGTAACCGAAGTCTGGTTTGCGGAGATTATTGAAGCAGTCTGTGAACTTGTGTGTGCTGGCTGACGGCTGCCGCCGGCAACAGGTTGGATTCGATATATATATATATATATATATATATATATATATATATATATATATATGTATAAAGAAGGACGACAAAGCCTTGTCATGACAATATTTCAGATTTTCATTGTACATAGATGTGGAGTTAGGAATAGTGAAGCTATACTTACCTATTTACCCTTAACTTCTAGATATTTTGGTGTCCGATACTTTTGACTCGATATTCTGTCCACATGATATTTTTGATTCTTATATTCCGTCCACGTGGTATTTATGGTTCTGATATTCTGTCAGTGATCCATATGCCACAGTACCTCTCTTTCTCTAAATCCAATATGGTAGAACCTTTCTTCCCCTGGTCAGTGCTCCCTGTGCCCACTCAGAGGTGTAGCTATGATAATGAGCAAACCCTCCCTTGTGGTCCCTCCAAGCCAGTGCAGGGAAATCTCCTCCTCCCACTGGGTTTGGGGCTAAGCCGTCAAGGAAGACAAAAGAGAGGCAGGCCGAGGTGTGAGCTACATCTGCCAGTGACAGGGTAGGCATTCATTGAACCTCAGGAAGTGGTGGAGGTCACTCTTCAGGCCATCCTTCTCAAGGAAGAAAAACACATCTCTCACACCCAAGCGTTTTGTCCACTGCTTGGCAGCAATACAGATGTCACCAAAAGGGGGCCATTAGTAGTTAGGTGACAGTTGGACACTGGCAGAAATACCTTTCGTTTTTAAGCAGGAAAAAGACAATTTTCTGAAGGTGTCTTTTTAAAAATAATAATGTAGAAATCTTACCATTAAATTGAATTGAAGGAAATTGGAATTTAAATGTTAAATTGGATTTTAAATTACTATTAAATGAGTCCTTGAATTATTCCCCTAGCTTTTGCCAAATTGAATTTAGCATTTATTATGTGCAATAGAGTAACCCAGTGATAGCCTATGGGAGAGGCAGCCTTGCCACAATGAAGCATGACTTTGGAGGGTTTTTACTAGCAGAATGTAAAACATAAAGTATACTTGTCCTACTTTTAAATTCCACATGCCCTGATATTTAGCATTTAAGGACTACCTTAAGGGAGACTTAGTAGTATAAAAAAGAAGGTTTAGTCCTGTCAAAAGAGTTATTTTAGGAGTACCCCCTGAGAGAGAGGAAAACAGCAATTAGCTATTTCCTACCGTGTATTTCTAGGTTAGCACTATGTGCCCCAACCCGTTTACCGGACAGTGCTTGTCCTTTGAGAAGACCCCTCACTCACCAACCTAGTTGGTGACATGCTTCATCATTGGGGTCCCACCCCATAGGCCGAGTGCCTATAGGGTGTGCTGCGACACCTGACTACGGTGGAGCGGGAAATTGTTTCTTTTTTTATATGTGCTTACAATTACTGTCAGAGGGTATATTAAAAGGGGCCAGTACTACTCCGTTCAAGACTTTATTCTTGAGCGTCTGAACCCCAATAAAACCAATGTGGCACCTATGCCTAGTTAGGAAGACTTTGGTGTCTCGAGAAGTGGACTTGCATTCACCGGGGCTTCGAGCACAGTAACCAAGTAGGTTTACCGCCAGATGACTGCATACTGAAAGTGACAGACAATTGCCGTCTTGGTAGACCCGGAGCCCATGAAGCGAAATTCACCGCTCTGAGTGTTTTTTCCTGAATCCAGGATTGAACACACCCTTTTACATTTAGACCCTTTTTGCGGTCTTCAAATTGCACGTGGGCTGGGCACACCTTAGCGTGTGCGTACCACCCCGTGTAACTTTCACGGTCCTGACAAAAACCAGAGAATTTTTGTAATGGTTGAAACATGTAGACCTAGTTTACTTTATAATTTTGCACATAGCACACTTTGCTATTTTTAATAATTTTAATATATTACACCTCGAGACACCAAAGCCTTCCTAACTAGGCATAGCTGCCACATTGTTTTTATTGGGGTTCAGACGCTCAAGAATAAAGTCTTGAACGGAGTAGTACTGGCCCCTTTTAACATACCCTCTCACAGTAATTGTAAGCACATATAAAAAAAAGAAAAAATTTCCCGCTCCACCGTAGTCAGGTGTCGCAGCACACCCTATAGGCACTCGGTCTATGGGGTGGGACCCCAATGATGAAGCATGTCACCAACTAGGTTGGTGAGTGAGGGGTCTTCTCAAAGGACAAGCACTGTCCGGTAAACGGGTTGGGGCACATAGTGCTAACCTAGAAATACACGGTAGGAAATAGCTAATTGCTGTTTTCCTCTCTCTCAGGGGGTACTCCTTCTTTGTTGTTACTATTAATCTGGAGGACCAGGAGTTCCCACCTCACATATTTCATGTAAATTCCCTTACTCTCCCTCCTGTTATATACAAAAGAGTTATTTTAACAGGTGGCAGTGGTAGTTTTAACAGCACAGCCAGGCACAGAGACAGGCCTGGAGACATGCTTTGCAGAGCTACTGTGATGGGTTGCACAATGAGAGCTGTGGCCCATGTTTAGCATTTAATTTAAAAGCCCTTTGTACATGTAGGACCATATTCTAAGGACATGTAAGTAAATAACATTTCAGAATCAGGTGTGTTCCAATTTTAACATGCCTAACAGGGAATGAACCAGCACTGGTAAGCAGTTGTAAAGGTCATGGAGTTCTACAGACAACAAAAATAGGGTTCAGTGAAAAGGCAAAATAATTCCAGGTGATCCTGCAGGAAGGGCAACATTATAACCCATGCCCCTCCCATCCAAAAGCTAGGCTAGACTAATCAATACCTTGATAGGCTTCTCTCCTCAGGCGATAGAACAAGTCCAATTTGCCTCCTGTGCAGAGGCACTGGTTCGTTTTATGCCCCTTTGAACCTATCTGCACAACTCTGTCACCATCCTCCTGGGCAACTGTACTGGCCCATGGGGACGACTTCTCCTCATCTGCAGACCCCATCCGTGAAGCTGCTAACCTAGCTTGCTACAATTTTTCAAAGGTGTCTTTTTTTAAATAATAATGTAAAAGTCTTACCATTAAATTGAATTGAATAAAATCAGAATTTAAATGTTAAATTGGATTATTTATATTACTATTAAAGAAGACCTTGACGTATTCCTCTAGCTATTTGCTAAATTACATTTAGCTTATATTAAGTGCAATAGAGTAACCCAGTGATAGCCTATGAGAGAGACAGCCTTGCCACAGTAAAACATGACTTTTGAGGGTTTTTACTACCAGAAATTAAAACATTAAGTACTGTTAAATACCACACACCCTGATATTTGGCATTTAAGGACTACCTTAAGGGTGACTTATTAGTATAAAAGAGAATGTTTAGTCCTGTCAAAAGAGTAATTTTGACGGGTGGAAATGGTAGTTTGAACAGCACACCAAGGCACAGTGACAGGCCTGGAGACATGTTTTGCAGTGCTACTGTAAAGGGTTGCACTATCAGAGCTGCGGCCCACGGATAGCATTTAATTTAAAGGCCCAGGGTACACGTAGTACCATATACTAAGAAAATATAAGTAAATCAAATGTCAGAATCAGGTGTATTCCAATTTTAACATGCCTAACACGGAAAGAACAAGCACTGATAAGCATTAGTAAAGTTCACAGAGCTTTACAGCCAACACAAATAGGGTTCAGTGAAATGGCAAAATAATGCCAGGTGAGCCTGCAGGAAGGGCAAATTTACAACACATGCCCCTCCCATCCAATAGCTAGGCTAGGCTAATCAATACCTTGATAGGCTTCCCTCCTCAGGTGATAGAACAAGTACAATTTGCCTCCTCTGCAGAGGCACTGGTTTGTCTTATGCCCCTCTGAACCTATCTGCACCACTCTGTCACCATTCTCCTGGGCTACTGTACTGACCCATTGGGAAGTCTCCTCTCCATCTGCAGACCCCATCTGTGAAGCCCCTAGCCTAGCTTGCCACAGATGCATCCCGGTAGGTAGACAGTGCTTTCATGGCCAAGAAGGTGATGTGATCCATTCTGCCCCATAAGTCAAGCTTCTGTCCCTGACCCAGTGCCCATAAGGGCAATAACCTCCGAGGCTGGGGATAGCTGTCAGTGTAAAGAGACAGGCCCGTGGCCTTCCAGTGTTACGTGGAGGCTGTATCCTCTGGCTTTGGGCATGCCTCACATGAAGTCTTGGGACTGACAATAAGTCCCCCTCTTGCTCGTGAGGTCTGTCTAATCTCTTAGGTTTCACAGAGTGAGGCACAGACGTCCTAGATGATCTGTACCCTACTTCTACTCTCCCTCATGTCATCTCCGAGGTGATATCTTTACACTGATCTCTCAGCCGAGGGTCCGTACACTGAAGCTGATCAGGTGCCTGGCAAGTCAGGACTTCCAAGGTGGAACCACCACCTCCATCAAGAGTAACACCTTGCATCAGGGGTCTAGCTGATGCAAGTTTCCTGTCTTTTGTCTCTGTAACATCACAGGGGGGAACTTCACGTCAGGAGTTGCCGAACCATGGTCAGTCATGGGGTGCTCTTCTATCTGAGTGGGTAACCCCATATCCACTGGTCCTCCCACTGTGGATTTCCTCCACCATGCCCCCATTTTTCTCCATTTGGACCTCCATATTCTTCATTTGGGAGTAGTACCCCCAGTAACCTGAACTTTTTAAATGACCTGGGAAGCTGCCACACCCAGCTCTTCTACCACTGGTGGTTATTATTTCCCAGTATACCTTTCATTGGGCAACTGGGGGCTGACAATGACACTCCTCTGGGCCACCTTCCCACCCTATTCCAGGGAGACCAGAGCTGTAGGTTGGACTAAGGCCTGCCCATTTGCCTGGGTAACCCTGCATACCTGTCCCAGCAGATACGGCTCTGGGGACACCAGGGCAGTATCCACCGCCTTGGTCTGACTGGAAAGGGTATCCCTTTGAGCAGTGACTAGAACCTCATTCATTGTGGTCTGGTATAAATGACAACTCCCACCCACAGGGATCCCTCGCTTAAACTCTGATTCCGCCTTCCACTCAAGAGATACTAGATCATGCTCTACCTTCTACTCCTGGGGATTTTCGTCTTCCCCAAAGGTCACATTGGCACATCTGAAGAGTGCCAACCTGTGGGTGGCTTACTGGACACAGTCAAAGTATTTGAACTGGAAAAGGGGTGCACTAGGCTTCTTCCTATCAAAACCTCCCCCCTTATTCTTTTGAGATTTTATCCGTTTTACCTTGGGCCTCCCCCTTTCTTTCCTTTTGGGGACCTGAACCATCTTCTTGGGATCACTCCTGGATACCTTTTTCAACACTCCATGGCTGAAGTCAGCCGGCTACTCAAGTTCTCTAAACACAGTGAGCCTGGAGTCAATCAGTTGTTGGTGTAGCTCTACAAAGCAATTACTGAGCATCTGCTCTAGCATAAATAAATTGTACAGCTCATCATAGTCACTCACTTTCCTGTACTTTGCCCAACCATCTAATGCCTATCTAGAGTAATACACAAAATCCACCAAGGACAGGGTAGGTAGTTTTGACTGTCCCTAAACTTTACCCAGTATTTTTCTCAGTTAAGATCAACTTGTCAACAAGAGCTTTGTTCATGGCTTTCAGATCCAATTCTTTCAGGCTCATCTCATGTGTCAGCTGAATGTCCTTCTCCTCTAGATCTTACCTCTTTTCTTCTAAGGCTCTCTCAGCTTCTACATTTTTTTCCTCCTGGTCACTTGCTGTAGCTGCTTCAGTTTTCCTCTCTTCCATGGCCAGACTGGCCAGACGCATCTTCAGCTCTCTCTCTGTCAGCTTTCCTGTACTCCAACTGTGCAGGGGTCAGGCTGCTGTAGCAGTTCTGAATTTGAGGCTGTGTTTTCCGGTGCTCGGCAACAAAACTTAATTCTCAACACTTGCACTTGTGACAGCTGCCGCAAGGTGCACTGTATGCCTATTTTGGAGAAGACTACAACAACAGGTAAGTAAGTATTTATTCAATATACATTAAAAATGACTATTACCTGCTGCCCAAGCCATTCTTAGAGCTTTGTGGGCCCAAACTAGTCTGTATTGTCCCACATGCAGGCGTGTGATGGTGAGTAGGTGTGTTGTTGCTATTGTTGATAGCAAAGCAGGGCCAATGTGTGGTGCAAGCTGCTGTGGCCTCCTGATGAGAGCTCTGGCACCTATGTTTTTTAACAAATTAAGCACTGACTGTGGGAGGGTACATACTGCCCAAGACAAGGCAGGGGTCCTCAGTCATGTGGGCCTTCTCTCTCCCCTGGCTCTGGGACCATTACCAGGTCATTCTAATCCTCCTCTTTTATCGTATCCTCATCCTCTGCAGCATCTTTCTCTTGCCTCTGTGATGTACACTGGAACATGCTCTGAAAGGTCTTTTGTCTGCTGCAGTTTCTAGGAGCCTTTTGTTAGCTTTAGTCTCTTCTCCTTTCACAACTTTTTCAGTGAAGCTTTCAATGATATTGAGATCCACCTTATTTCTTGCAAAAAGCAAAGGTTAAAAATATGTGGATAGGAGTGAAATTTAGGGATAAGAAAACAATGACCAATTGATACTACAGAATTGAAAAATATGATAATTTCATTTTTGGCTCATATTTTGGTACCATATTTTACTTTTTGAGCAATTCAATACAGCAATATAATAATGATTGTATCGTGTACTGTTATAAGAGCACATCATATTTAATATAAAACTCAGGGATAAGCAAAAGAAATAGCGTGGCCAAAGGATAATCAAATAGTTAGGCCAACCAACATATCTAGAGCGCCATTGCACCTATATAAAATAATTATTATACAACTTGTGTGTCAGGGTGCTAAGGTCGACAAAGTTTTGATCCCACAGCAAATAATTGGATCATCATCAAAAAAGGGGTTGGGCACTCAAGAATAGTTTGAAAATAAACACAAAACATTACTAAAAATGATGTAATAAGAAAGTGTAGCTTGAAATAATAGAAAAATAAGTAAATAAAATTGGTCATTTAATCTGATAACACATTGATGATTTCAGAGGCACAACTGACAGCTAGTCGTTTGTGTACTCTATCTTCTGAGGTGGTGCATGGATCAAAAATGTAGCAAACAATGGAAAGGTACACACACACTTCCATGAGGAATTGACCAGCGATGGAGGTCCTTAGGAGTCCGTTCTATGGTAGTCTTGGTTCAGCCCCAAGGTTTCAGAAGACCCGCCCTTGTTTCTGATTGTGCAACGCAGTCCTAGGCGGTGGAAAGTTGGAAAATAGGATATGCTGTAATTTCACTTCTTGAAGAGGAGTTGGATGGGAACAAGGAGAAATTTAAAATATTCCGAACACAAATCTAACAAGAAAGTCAGACATACAAATGTTCATAGGTAATTCTAGCTATCCATTGCTTACAAGGAAATCAAAGATTTTAGGCGTTTCAGAATCAGAGGTGATTTAACACTTTCCTCATTGTGACTTCCTGAGTTGATCTCCTGAGAAGAGCTGTGGATAAACCAATATCATAAACACTCTTCCGCTAAGTCTCTGGAAGGAGCCAAACCTATTAGCGTTCCGGAAACCCCTGAAAACCTGCCACTTCAAGGACTCTCTCTAAGCTCTCTGCCCGGTTATCCAGCTGCGTTAGGCCACAGCGCTGGGAGGCCTAAGGATAGCCATGCGCTATATAAATACAAATTCAATTCAATTCAATCATTTGGGGGTGGTTGAGCGGTAGAGGCTTGCTGCGGCCCCCCACATTGAGCAATATTGCCGGGAGGCGGTCTAGCACTTGATTTTCTCACGCTCACCAACCTACCATTGCCACGCAAGAAACTCTGCCATGAGGCGTTTGGCGGCATTTTTCTGGAACTCCGCGCTCTGGGTAAAGCTCTGCAAACTCCGCCAGAGGAGCTCAGTTTACTGTCTACCCATGATATACTTGAGGTTTATTCCCAGGTATATGGCAACATTCTCTCACAGAACCGGAACTCTTTGCATCATATGAATGCCATAAAGGCGGCTCTTACAGTTGGTTACCAGTGGATAATTTATTTGGGTGCGCTATAAGTTCTGATGCCTGATCACAGCCTTGAGACAAGGTTCTGTAGACAATTGTATTATCTGGGAGCATACAGTAGAAGATATATACTTAGCTTAGCTTAAGGTTAACTATGGCTATTATTCTACAGTCTTTGTCATAAAAGTATCTAAAAAAGAGGCTTTGACAGAGGGTTCTAGGCAGACAGCGGTGCTGAGAAGTTTTGACTGAATTTTCTCTTTCCAGTGAGTCATGTAAGCTCTTTGCTTTTAGGCCTGGCTTGAATGTGCAGCTGCTACTAACTTCGTGCGATCAACGGAAAAAAGAGCTAGTACAAGTACTAACACAGAGGGGGTTTGACTGTCTCCATGTTGATTGCCTTAACTTGAGCCTTTAATTGGGCAGAAGTTGTGCAGTTCCCCTGAAAAGAGTGCTGGTGTTACACTTTATTGTGTTGGAAAGCTTACACTTAATAAAGAAGTAGTGAAACTGATAATAACAACAAGCCAGTGATGCAATTTGTTAATTTTTTAAAGTATGATCTGTTACTATGAAAAGTGATGACATAGGTGATAGGATTCACTAATTTATCTTGATAAGGTTATGATTGATATTCCTGTACGGGTGGATTGTAATTATATTGTACATAAATAATTTGTTACAAGGAATCCCACAGACTACTGTAGTAGGAATGTATTTTTGTCCTGGCCACTCTGACAAGCCCTTGAAGTAGAACATTTAACCTCTTGCGTGCTGATGACGAGCTCAGCTCGTCCTGCAGCACGGTGGCGCTGTGCTGATTACGAGATGAGCTCGTCATGACCTCCGCGGAACGCCCACGCAGGGATAATTACCCCGCTGTGCTGGGCGTTCCATTGAGCGGGCGTCCCCATGACGAGCTCAGCTAGTCATCAGCACAGCGCCACCGTGCTGCATGATGAGCCGAGCTCGTCATCAGCGCCGTGGCGCCGCGCGCGGCCCCCGCGTTGCGGGGGAATTAGCCCCGCGGCGATGGGGTTAAGGTCTGTGAGAATCTCTCACAGTCACAAATAGTGGAAGGGTTGTATATAGTTTTGCTAACTATAATTGTGCAAATATTAGCAATTTTATGTTTGTACACCAGTGGCTGCCCTGTGGGGAAGCCAATATTCAATATTGTAGGCTACTTGGATTATTCTGGCAAGTCACTAATAAAGGCTAAAGGCCTGATTAGTTCACTGGGTAAAGTTAAGTCACAAGTCATGTTTCTTATCTGTTTGTTGTGAAAAGTTAAAATAAAGATAGTAGGGCTGGCATATTACAGTGAAAAAACACATGTTGAACACAATGGATCTTTTAGGGCAGATTGTTATTGTGATAATCCTTGTTAGGCCCTCTTGGAGGACTTGTATCAGTTAGTTTGTACATATCTGTAATTGCATTACTGCATGCATGATAATTGCTTTGTGGTAGAACTTATGCACAATACAGAAAGTCAGTGTCAGAAGGTTACAAGCCAAACTTGATTGGAGAGCTGGAAAAAGTTACAACAGTTTCCATATGCCTTACCTGTTTTTGTTTCCAAAAGCTATGACAAAGGGGGTGGTCTTAACTGTTTGTTGTGAAAAGCGTATATTAAAACCACTGTGCTTTTAAGTGTGGATTGTTACTCTCCTGTGATATAGCTTTTTGATAAATATTTTATTAAATAGAATCTCACAGATTACTACATGTGGCAAGGGTTTTGGTGTATGCTACCTCCTTCTAATAAATCTGGAAGGCTATATATTGGCATTTAAAAATCCTTCTTAGCCCCTCTGACCAAGGGGTATATATTTTTGTCAACTGTCATATTGTCCATATTTGTAAATTGATGAGTGTACATAAATGCCTTGTAGTAAAGCTTATGATCAATACACTAGGTCGAGCTGATTATGCTAACAAACCAATGATAAATGTTCTAGGCCTGACTGGGTCACCAGAAGAAATTATTGTAAGATGCTATAGATCTGAACTGTTGACTATGAAAAATGAAAATAAAGACAGTGGCCTGACCTATTATTAATGAAAATATATTCTAAAGCCAATAGGTCTTCAACGAGGAGGACTGTTATTAACACTATTAAAACCTTTAGACAGTAATTTTGTTGCATGGAATGGTACATACTTTAATGGGCAAGAGCCTTCATGTTAGTTAATCATTCCGACAAACCCTGGGGGAAGAAAAGTTTTCAGAGATATATCTTGCTAGACCCTCAGTAATTTCTGATGATCATACTCTATCTTATCCACAATCTTATAGCCCTGTTGGACACACACTCGCAACCTCATACACTTATTCATACTCTTGCAGGATTGTGAGCCACACACTCATAATCTTACAAACTCCTACACTCTTTTGCAGTGCTGTTGATCAGACACTAAAACCATTCCAATCTAAAATACTCAGTGTCAGATTACAAATGTACACCATAGAAAACACATTAACACCCACTCCCACCAATTCAAACTCATATATTCCTTTGCAATCTTGTTGATCACACCCTAGCATCTCACAAACTCATGCATAAGCAAACAATAGTGTTGATCATTCACGCAAACTCTCGCAAACTCCTCAAAATGATGGCAGCACTGTACTCATACCCTCACAAATCTAGACAGATTCTTGCAGTGTTTTCATTTATACTTCCTCAAAAATTCAAACACTCCCTTGCAGCACTGCTGGCCACATACTAATCTTCTCAAACACTCACATGCTTGCAGTGTGCTCGGTCTTATACTCCTGTATTTACACTCATAAAGATTCTTTAAGAATTATGATCAAGTCTTCTCACAAACTTGTACACACTCTTGCAGGGCTATTGATTACTCACTCATAACCTTAAAAAAGCAAACTCACTTGCATTACTGTCTATAGCGAACTTACAAACTCATATACCCTTGCAGTACCTTCTATTGTACACCCACAATTCTATAACCTCAAACTCACTCTTGCACTACTGATGATTGTACATTTAAAACTTTACAAGCTCAAGCACACACTTGCAGTTCTGTTGATCGTGCACTCACAATCTTACACACTCATACCATGTTTTGAAGTAGTGTTGATCGTACACTTATACTCTTACAAATTGAAATACACTTTTGCAGTACTGTTGACCGTACGCACACAATCTTACAAATTCATACCAACTCTTGCAATACTGGCAATAATATACATACAATCTAACAACCTCAAACACACTCTTGCCGTACTGTTGATCGTGCATTCACAATCTTATAAACTCTTACACCTTCAGAGTATGGCCAATTGCCCTCTTACAAACGTAAACCCATTCTTGCAGTAATCTTGATTGTACACTCACAATCTTACAAGTTCAAGCACACTCTTGCAGTACTGTTCATTATACACTCACAATCGCAGACGCTCAACACACTCTAACAGTACTGTCAATCATACGGCCACAATCTAACGAGCACAAACACACTCTTGCAGTACTGTCTATCACATGCCCATGAATTTACAAACTCAAACTCACTCTTGCAGTACGGTTGATCGTAAAACCACAATCTTGCAAACTCATACACATTCTCACATCACTGTTGATTGTATGTGCACAAGTTTACAAACGCAAACACACTCTTGCAGCACTGTCAAACGTATGATCACAATCTTACAAATTCAAACACACTTTCCCAATACTGTGGATCATACGCTCACAATCTTACAAACTTATACACACTTTTGCAATTCTGTTGATCATACACTCACAATCTTACAAACTCACACACGCAGTACTGTTGATTGCAGACTCAAACAACAAATCCATACAAACTCTTGCAGTATTATAGCTCAACCTTACTCTCACATTTGGGTCTCCCCCATCTTATGAATGAGAGCTCACTTTGAAAAGAAAAGGCAAGAGAGAATGCTGAAAAACAGTTTTATTTGTAATTTGAAAAGGTTCACACTGCTGGTGAAAAAACAGTTTTGCTTTGCAACACAGTCCAGTGCTAAAATAAATAAATATCAGACCATGAGATACAAATAATTGTTTGGATTGATGGCAGCCGCTTGCATCCAAAATAGTTACAGATTTGCTTGTCAAGCTCTACTGTCCCAGAACACAAACTTCACATGTGGGCAGAGCCAACACCAAAGACTTGGCACAGGTGGGCTTCAGTTCTGCTAATTTGAAAATGGAAACATTGACATTTTGTAAGAAGTATACAAAGGTGAGAGCCATTGAGAGAACAAGACTGTTGCTAGTAGAAACATCAAATGTGTTCAAGATCATGAAAGGTTACTCTGGAAATAAGGTAAGTTCAAAGCAAGGGCAATAGAAAGATGACCAGGCCCACATTACAATATAAAACAAGCGGATGGTTTTGGAAAAAAATTAGAACATGCTTGTAAAAGCAAAATGGAGGGTGTGGCTATCTCCTCTAGTTGAATGCCAGTGGTTCCTCCACTTGTGACATCATAGATGATTGCCAAGGTGTTGTATCTCATAAATGGAGGTCAGCAGTGATGTCTTGTTGAGCGACAAGTTCTTGCAGTATTTGACACTGGGTTAGGTGGGGCGTCGATTCATAAATTGTGAAGTCTGCCACTATTTCAATGCCTTACCAAAGATAATATAGGCCCTATTAAAAGCAAAGAAAACGGGAACCTAGGGTGCTAGAGGAATGTTTGGTGGAATGCCCTACATCATGATCATTTTACGATATTTTCAATTCTCAAAGAGTAAAACAAAAGTGCTCAATTAAAAGTCCAAGCTTTCTTTTACTTGGGAGGCCGCTATTAGCATTGCCAAACACTGGGTCATACCTCTTCCTACACCACCCTATACATCCATCCTATTTCACTCTTGCTAGTTCTTTTTGATCCCTATTTTCACCTTCTTTGTCCATTTTAAAAAATGTCTCCTCCTTCTTTCTTCTATTACTACCTCTCTCTCTCGCTGTGGGTCAAAGTTGGATGATGAAAAATGAGTCCTTGTTCCCCACAATGGGTGTTGGTGCCTAGCACCTGCATCCAGTGGTGTAACAAAACTTCAGGGTGGCCCCCTGCAGAGTGAATGCAGGAGGCCCCCTAAGCTTTGGACCCAGTCAGGAGCTCTTGAGCCTGCCCGTGCACAGTGCTGGAGGGGGGCACCTGGAGCTCGGGGCCCCTGCACCAAGGGGGCTCCGGGGGCTTTTGCTAAACCACTGCCTGCATCCACCAGCACAAATGTATATCTGGATAGTTCAAACCCAGCTTTACAGTGTGTGACGACTATCTTTGAATGCCAATCCCAGTCTGCAATTCAAAAGAGCATAATATTAAAAAGAAACATGACAGGAGTAATTACTCACCACTAAAGTGCAAACCTGTGCCCATCACAATGAGTTATTTGAAAAATACATATCAGCTATAAAAAAACTTGTCTTATAAACTCACTGCTCTGCATTTTAATACCTGAGCGAAGTCTAGTTTTCCAAATTCCACACCTATATTTTTCCAAATATAGGAGTTTTGTCTTTGAAAGATAATTTGGTGCCTGATAATAACCCATGGAGCATTGGTTATTTAAAGTATATAGGGACACATTCCAGCATGGTGGATATATGGTGCTAAGGGAAGATTCCAGCTTTTTATTTTTCTGTACCATGTCTGTCCCCCACACCCCACCCACCCTTTTAAAAATAAATATTAATATTCCCAGCCATGCTGTGTATGGAATACTTTAATATAGATTTCCTCCACGATGAGGAAGTTTTAACTAACAACGCTTTTCCATCGGTGGCCACCTCAGAGTCTTCTCCAGAACGTACATGCACAGCTAATCCCTCGAGAAGATATTTTATCCATAACCCCCAATCCCACCTCCCGCCCTCTCTTCCGTTGGGTAGGTGGGAATCCATGAGTGTCTTACAGAGTCATTAGATCATCCCGGCCAGCCAGGGTGGGAGGAAGAGTCCCACTGTGCCGAGCAGGCAGACGATGATGAACATCCATAGGAAGATCCTGTCGATGACCATGGCCACGTACTTCCAGTCCTGCTTCACCTGTAAAGACACGAAGAGAGACAGGGATCATCATCTGTTGGTCTTTGCATCAAATCTATAATGTATGGCATTCATTGAGAATGGGTTCTGGGTGCAATCATTAACTGGACTGCACTTGCACTGACCTCAGGTTAGACATAGGCTCTGACTCAGGCTGATCCTCATTTAACAAGTTTGGCTCTCTATGCCCGGGCTTTTGTGGTGAATTTACAGTTAATCTAATACTTAGGGTTAGTTCTAGGCATGAGCAGAATTTCGATTATGCTGGAGTATCAGAGGACTTTCAGTAATTCTACATTACTTTTTGATGTGGAATTACCAGCACTTATGCAATTACTCCTGCTCGTTTATTTAAAAGTAATTTGGGAAAAAAAATCCTACTGCAAGAGCACATTTAGAGAGCAAGAGTGGGTGCTCGCTATTCGTGTTTTGCTACATTTAGCGCTGTTTCTTAGCGCAAAGTGCATCCCTGTGTACATTTTGTATGTGGGGAAAGTCCAACCCCAGAGAACATTTAGCGAGTGCAAGTAACTGCATGCAATCACTATTCATGTTCTGTTGCATTTAACGCTATTTCTTAGCTTCAAAATGCGGAATTCATAGGCAATTTCGCGTGATTACAGTACACAGAATTATGTGAGTTACGCTAACCCCTAAATAGTTTGAGATTAGCAGTTCAGGTAGGGCGATAGTGCCAAGTTTGAGTTATTGCTAGTGTTAGCACTAGTGTTTGTCAAAGATTAGTCAAAGAGCCAGCATCAGGGTTCATAGTAGTTTTATGGTGAGTGCTGAGTTCTTGTTGGTGTTGGCATTAGGGTTAGTCCCATAGTTACGGTGGGGATTTGGTTATTCTTTGTGCTATCAATAGGGTTAATTCAAGTTGAAGAATCGGGTTAGTATCAGGGTTCATGATAGTTAGTGTTAGTTCAAAGTAGGGACAATAGGGTGATGATTGGTTTTTGTGTGGCACTATTATGGGTAGTTTGGGGTTAGGCTAGTGTTAAGGTCCTTGTTAATGCTAGCATTAGGTTGAGGCTTGCAATGTTGTTTGTGTTAGCCATACAACAGTTTCACAATGAGAAACTGCATTAGCAACATGGCTAGTGGTAGTGTTAGTTTCAATTGAATTTAATTTCAAATACTTTCTTCAGATAAAACATATCCATAAAAGGACAAACATATACAATAATACATAAAAGGCACACACATTCATAATAATCATATAGTGCAGTATAAAATCCAAAACGATGCAGGACAATACAAATACAGTTTATACAGTGTTCATCATATTACGCACAGATGGCAGTTTTCAGAAAGGCGCCCACGCGAAATATCAACTCATCGTCTTCTAGATTAAGAATGGAAAGGGGCGACCACTCGGTCCCCCCGAACTTATGGCAGAGTACCTCGATCCCCCCGGGAAGCCATCTTGGGCGGGAGGCGAGTCTCGGCTGGTATGCCCGAAGCGGCGTAGCCGGGGCGCGCCTTTTTCCCGCCCTAGAGTGGGCTGGCCTAGGCACTGACGCAGCTGGCCACGCCCTTGGGGCAGGCAGGGGCGGGTTTCCGCCCGCCCTGAAGACGGATAAAAGGAGACGCAAGACCGGAAGGCATCCTCTTGTTCCTGTGCTCTGAAGCTGCACCTCCTCGCTGCACGTGAGCTCGAGACGGAACGAAGAGGCAATTTTGAGCGTTTTAATCGTTCTTGTTTGTTTTCCAGATACTCTGTTGGAGAATGCCGAAGAAGGCGGGAAAGCGCATGACTACTGACCAGATGCTGCGCGTTCTCATGAAAGAGATGACCGAGTTAAAGAGGCGAATGGACGAAAATGAGGAAGGGAGACCGAAACGTCCTTTGGCGGGAGCTGCCCCGGGAGGGAAAAGCAAGAGGCCCAGGAGAGGAAAAGCTGGGGAAGACATCCCGGGTCCCAGTACCCCGCTAGAGGCACCCACCCCCGTGCCGGAGGGGGGGAATCCGATTCCCGTTGTGGTCACCCCCGTGTCCGGGGACGATATGCCGCCCGAGCTGGCAGCACAATTAGCAGCGTGGTTGGGTAAGGATAATGAGGGCGCCACGGCTGTCGACGCGCAGGGGCTGATGAAGCAACTGCGTGAAACAAGGGAAGCAGCGAAGGCGTCCACGCCGGCTGCGGCAGTAGAGAAGCCACAGGGGACAGGTTCAGTCGCAGATACACCGTCCGGTTCAGGTAAGCGGCCATTGCCGATTGTGAGGGATGAGTCAGCACCTTCCCGTAGGGAGAGGGTGGGTCAGCATGTTCCTTTGGCTATAAAGGAGAAGATATGGGCAGGGGAATATATCAACATCTTCTCGTTGCTCACTGATCATTACGAGATGGAGCATGTTAAGGGCCAGAAGGATCTCATGCACCCGAGTGTTTGGCGCGCAAAAATGGCCGCCTTTAAAGTTAATGAGAACATTGGCAATTGGGGCAAGGCGTGGGGGGTCTTTACATCGATCTTGGGGGAACGAAGGCCGGATTTGCTACACGAATTGCCGATTTATCAGTCACGAATCATGGGGTACTCGGTATCACATGAGGGTAATCATTGGTTTTGCTATGACAATTTGTTTAGAAAGGCTAAGGAACATGATAAAAACTTAACTTGGGATTGTTATGATTCTGTGTCATGGTCCAAAATGAAGGAGACTGGTATGCTAAAAGTTCCATTAGTAGGGAGTAATGTTGGCGAATCTTCCCGCCAGTATGCGGGGGCGCCCTTTCGATCAGGTGCGGGCACCGACAATCTCTCGAGGCCTGCCGGCAGTACAGGTAAAAAGGGGGTTTGTTGGAATTTCAACAGGGGGAAATGTACTAGGCCCCAGGGATCGTGCAAATTTAGACACGAATGTAGTGGGTGTGGGCAATCATCCCATCCTGAGTCCAGATGCAGAGCCAAAACGGGTGATGACGGAGGCAGGGGAGGCGCTAAACAGGTCTAACATAGGCCGAGGGGCGCCCTTACCTACCCCGATTGATACCTTGGCAATGATTCCCTGGCTCAGTGAATACCCGGATCGTACTTCTGCTGGGGTGTTGCGGAACGGGTTCTCTTATGGTTTCCGCATCCCAGTGGGGGACTTTCAAGGTGTAGGGACGTGTAAAAATCAGCTATCGGTCTTGCGGCATACGACCGTGGTACAAGAAAAAATCCGGAAGGAGGTTACTCGGGGTCGAGTCGCCGGTCCGTTTAGTGTGCCCCCAGCTCTTAATTTTGTTTGTTCCCCTCTGGGTGTGGTCCCGAAGAAGGACCCAGGTGAGTTTCGGCTGATACATAATTTATCAGCCCCACGTGGTCTTTCCGTGAACGAAGCGATAGACCCGGAAGTGTGTTCGGTGCGGTATGCATCCTTCGATGAGGCCGTAGCCATCTTGAATCGCCTGGGGCCCGGTGCGCTGATGGCAAAATCTGATATCGAGTCAGCGTTCCGGTTGCTCCCGGTACACCCAGCCGATCAGCGGCTCCTAGGTTTCATGTTTCAGGGTCATTATTACATGGATAGGTGTATGCCGATGGGGTGCTCTATATCTTGTGCCTATTTCGAGAAATTCAGTACTTTTCTACAATGGGTCTTCACAAGGAAGACGGGTTTCCAACATGTGATTCATTACCTTGATGATTTTTTGTTCCTGGGATCAGCTGGGGATCCGGAATGTGGGCAGGCTTTGGCTCAATTTTGTGATTTAATGAATCAGTTTGGTGTGCCCTTGGCACCAGGTAAGACTGTGGGGCCTTCTACTTGCCTCGAGTTTTTGGGGATCGAGTTAGACTCCGAAGAGGGTTGTTTTCGTTTACCAGCTGAAAAGGTGTTCAGGTTCAGGACATCCCTGCAAATGTGTATAAATGGATCGAAGGTCAAGCTGCATCAGTTACAGCAGCTGGTTGGCCAGTTGAATTTTGCCCTGAGGGTTATGCCGATGGCCCGCCCCTTTTCTCGTTCGATTGCTCAAGCCATGGTTGGCCTGAAGGAGGGCCACCATCGCACAAGGCTCTCGGCCGAGGTCCGCCAGGACATGCGCATTTGGTTGGCATTTCTGGCGGACTTCAATGGTCGAGTGGTCTGGAACAAACCAGCCGTGTCCTCTGGGGAGCTGGGACTGTGGACGGATTCGGCGGGGAGCATAGGTTTTGGTGCTATTTTCGGCACAAGATGGTCTGCACAAAAGTGGCCGACATGGTGGCATGACAGTGGATTGACAAGTAACATTGCTTTCCTGGAACTTTTTCCTATTTTAGTGGCCCTGAGAACTTGGCCCGAAGGGTTCAAAGATCACTCTGTGGTATTCTGGTCTGACAATATGACCGTGGTCGAGTGTATCAATAGCCAGGCAGCACGATGCAAATGGATTTTGAGACTGCTCAAGGAAATTGTCTTATTGTGTATGCAATTGAATGTGTTATTCAGAGCAAGACATGTCCCAGGGGTAATGAACCAGGCAGCTGATGCACTGTCTCGTTTTCGTATGCAGGCTTTCTGGGGTTGTCTTCCCACAGCGGACCCGGAGCCGGCACCCTTTCCCGAAGCTCTTTGGTCTCTCGGTGCCCCGAACTTCGTAACCTCGTGGGAGAGAGTTTAGCACCCAGGACGAGGAAGGCATATGAAGGGGCGTTCCGATCCTATTTAGCCTTTTTGGGGACTGCTAGGGAGGAGCTTTGGGGCCAGGAGGAATGGGTGGTAAACTTTCTGATGTCTTTACATCTGGCAGGGAAATCGGTTGCCACGGCCCATAGGCATCGGGCAGCCATTTCCTTTGTCGCTAGGGCTCATGGGATCCAAGACCCGACAGCGTCTTTCGTTGTACAAAAAGCGCTACGTGGGTGGCAACGCCTTGAGGGTCGCAGAGTAGATGATAGGCGCCCGATAGGTTTGGATAGGTTAGCCCAGTTGTTATCCACACTCCCTGCTACATGTTCATCTCAGTTTGAGGCAGTGTTATTCCAAGCCGCTTTTACGCTGGCATTTCATGGGGCAATGCGTGTAAGCGAACTAGTGGCAAGGAACAAGCAGGATGTGACAGGGGGTTTGTGCCAAGAGCACGTTCAGATCAGAGGGGAGACAATGACTGTCTCATTTGTCAGGTCCAAGACCGATCAAAGTGGGATGGGTGACTGCATAATCATACGCAGGATTCCCGGGTCCTCCATGTGTCCGGTAAAGTGTTTAGAAGATTACCTAGCACGAAGGGTGGCATCATGGGGGGGGACTTTGTTGAGACACGCTGACGCCACCCCACTTACAAGGTTTCAGTTTCAGCGGGTGCTTGCGATGTCGATTGCCGCTGCGGGCTTGAACCCGGGCGAGTTTGGGACCCATTCCTTCCGGATAGGGGCTGCTACAGAAGCTACAGCCAGGGGTCTGAATGTGGAACAGGTTAAACAGGTGGGGCGTTGGTCCTCCAATTGTTATAAAAGGTATGTGCGGTTGCACATGTTGTGAAGCCGTAACGTTGTACTCACGCTTCTTGTTTTGTTTGGTTTTCAGTTTCGCAAGCCTGCGAGGCGGGGCGGACTATGCAGTCGACCCAACACCGGGCCAGCGGTCAGACATCACCGGCTGTGAAAAAGGAGGTGTGGGTCGTGGGCCACTCATACGTGAGGCGTGCCGCGGACGTATTCAAAGCAGGTGACATGATTCACGTAGCTGGGGAATACGGGTACAGGGTGTCCTTCTACGGAAGAGGCGGTCTCTGTATTGACCAGTTTCAATCATTTTTCGAGGGATTGTTAGGGCGGATGAGGTCACCGCCGTCTGTAGTCATAGTACATCTTGGGGGCAATGATTTGGTCACCACTGGTAGACGACTTCTCCTTGAGGCGATGCTTTCCACCGTAAGTTGGTTAGCAAGGAGAGTTCCAGGGTGCACGATTGCGTGGTCTCATATGATCCCACGAAAAGTGTGGCGAGGGGCTATTTCTGTTCCCGCCTTGAATCATTCTGTTAGAAAGCTTAATAACAAAGTGAATAGGTTGTTCCGTTCGAAGACATTGCATTCTATTTCGCATGGGTGTATTCATGATGACAGTATGCATTCAGGGGATGGTGTGCATTTGTCTCGGGTGGGGAATGAGTTACTCATAGGAGACTTCTTAGCATGGCTAAAAACATTATAACATGACCTCTAGGTAGGATTTTTGTGGGGGGTCCGGATAGCCGGTCAACTATCCGGCCTGTGGCGGTAAGGTCATGATCGGTGAGCACTAATTGGAAGATCCCTATGAATGGGCGTCACCCAACACGGATGGGAGCGCTCGGGGGAGGTGGCCATTGGCCCCTCAACGGGGAGGCGGTCCCTTCTAAGGATGGGTCGCCGAAAGAAAAGGAAAGGCGGTCAAGGCCCCTTCCTGGATAGGAGGGGTTACAGTCCCCTCCTGTGGAATTTCCCGGGGCCAGGACGTCTGCGACGGCAGATGTGGTAAGTTGTGTGGGGTTTGGGGGGGGGTCTACGCTACCTTCTAGATACCTCACACGAGTTCTCGAACGACCTTTAAGTGGCGTCGATTTTAGTTGGGCCCCCGTCAAGTCAAGGGAAATTGGTAGTTGCACTTGAGGTACGCCTCTGTGCTGTCGCCCCTCACAAGTGGGGGGGGGTAGTTCTGGTTTAGGGATCTTGACACCGGTTACGACCTTGCCGTTGGCCCTTAAACGTTAGGATGTACAATTTCAAAATTTCAAGTAAATGTTTTGTAGGATGTGAGTTCGGCTAGGAGAACCTCTGTATTAGAGAATCTGTTAAGGTTAGCCAAACATCGCACTGTGGTATTGAAATTGTACATTCATATGAAACTGTTGATTTATGTTTTTAATTTTGTTTCATATTTTAATAAATACGGCCGGGGAGGGTCACTCCCTCCCCTCATCCAAAAACTTCAGAACTGTTTCCGGTTTCCCTTCCTTTGGGGATTGTGTTGAGAGGGGGTGGCGGGTATCTCAGCCATATGGAAAGGGGCGACCACTCGGTCCCCCCGAACTTATGGCAGAGTACCTCGATCCCCCCGGGAAGCCATCTTGGGCGGGAGGCGAGTCTCGGCTGGTATGCCCGAAGCGGCGTAGCCGGGGCGCGCCTTTTTCCCGCCCTAGAGTGGGCTGGCCTAGGCACTGACGCAGCTGGCCACGCCCTTGGGGCAGGCAGGGGCGGGTTTCCGCCCGCCCTGAAGACGGATAAAAGGAGACGCAAGACCGGAAGGCATCCTCTTGTTCCTGTGCTCTGAAGCTGCACCTCCTCGCTGCACGTGAGCTCGAGACGGAACGAAGAGGCAATTTTGACCCACCCACCAGCCCCTGAGGACAGCAAGTGGTTTTGAATAAAGTTGATGGATAACTTTGATTTTCGTTTTCAGGTTGTGGTATTATCGTGATAATTTGAGTATGTAATAAAGACTGGTCGATTTGTGTTCTGTGTCGCAAATAAAGAAATAATGCTTTAGTGTTCATTGGTAAGCATGCTGTTAATAAAGCTGTAGTTGCTACTGTCCTTTTAGTTTAATCATTTAGTTAGCATTGTCGTATTTATTTTGGTCGGGCGGTAAGGTCATGATCGGTGAGCACTAATTGGAAGATCCCTATGAATGGGCGTCACCCAACACGGATGGGAGCGCTCGGGGGAGGTGGCCATTGGCCCCTCAACGGGGAGGCGGTCCCTTCTAAGGATGGGTCGCCGAAAGAAAAGGAAAGGCGGTCAAGGCCCCTTCCTGGATAGGAGGGGTTACAGTCCCCTCCTGTGGAATTTCCCGGGGCCAGGACGTCTGCGACGGCAGATGTGGTAAGTTGTGTGGGGTTTGGGGGGGGGTCTACGCTACCTTCTAGATACCTCACACGAGTTCTCGAACGACCTTTAAGTGGCGTCGATTTTAGTTGGGCCCCCGTCAAGTCAAGGGAAATTGGTAGTTGCACTTGAGGTACGCCTCTGTGCTGTCGCCCCTCACAAGTGGGGGGGGGTAGTTCTGGTTTAGGGATCTTGACACCGGTTACGACCTTGCCGTTGGCCCTTAAACGTTAGGATGTACAATTTCAAAATTTCAAGTAAATGTTTTGTAGGATGTGAGTTCGGCTAGGAGAACCTCTGTATTAGAGAATCTGTTAAGGTTAGCCAAACATCGCACTGTGGTATTGAAATTGTACATTCATATGAAACTGTTGATTTATGTTTTTAATTTTGTTTCATATTTTAATAAATACGGCCGGGGAGGGTCACTCCCTCCCCTCATCCAAAAACTTCAGAACTGTTTCCGGTTTCCCTTCCTTTGGGGATTGTGTTGAGAGGGGGTGGCGGGTATCTCAGCCATATGGCCCTATATGCATCTTTGTAATTGACGCATGATTGCCATGTTTTAAAAAAGGGAAGTAGAAACAGTTTGGTATATTGTATATAAAACTTACAAAAGAATAAAAAATATAGAGTAGTTTGACCTGAGTGACCATTACATTGGCAGAGCACAAGATCAAGGTTGGCTAAGAATCCGAAAGGAAAACATAGTAAATACTTCACAGTGCCTGCCCTTAGGTGTAAAAGAAGGCCACGCTCCCAGCGAAACATTAGTTTGATCAGGTCATTGGCCGGATATTGATCAATCTCAATAGTTTGAAAGGTGGCTACACTAGATTTGCAGGACTCCTTATCGAGTATAACCTTTCTACAGTACCTGAATAGGGCTGCCCGTAGGTCTTTTTTATTTACAGTGTCTAACTCATTAGGGCTGTCGAAAATATGTTTGTAATTAATTTTGTGTAAACTAATAGTTACCTCAGCCAGCCATGGAATATCCATGCTTTATCACAATTAAGGCAATCTGTTATGATTTCTATAGAAAGGGACGCCGCAGTGTTTTTCCATATGGGTAGCCAAAATCAAGCAGGCCGGGCCCTTACATAGGGTTCCCAAAAGCTTTCGGCAAAACCTATTCGCCTTGTGCTGAAGATTAATGCTTCCTCGGACCACAGGCCATTAGAAAAGATTTTTTTTAAATTAGTGCATGAATCTAGAGAGGGCATAAAATCCACAAAGCCCTGAACTAAAAGCCACAGGGCATTAGGTGTACGACCTATCAGGAACGCGTCATCAGCATATAGTAGGACTGAGAGTGTATGGCCATTAAATCTTGGGACATCTTTAGTAAGCTTTGTTAAAAACACATGTAAGTTATTAATATATAACATAAAAAGTAATGGGGCTAAAACACACCCCTGCCCAACCCCTCTAAAAACATCAATATTATTCGAGCCCACCCCATGCATGTTAATTCTGATCATCCTAGCTTTCAAGTCTCTATTTAAATATGCTAAAAAGTGCCTTATCCATTTCCACTTTCTATGAGAATAGACCATACAGATAGGTAGCGTTAGTGTTAGGGTGAGGCATGGCTTTTCGTTGATGATATCACACATATTAGTTCAAATCGAGGCATAGGATTAGCAGTAGGTTTAGTCGTAGGGTTAGGTTAAAGATTGGCTTATCATTGGTTTTGGTTTCAGGCACGGCCCATGCAGGGCGTTATACCGGAGCGTTGACGTCAAGCGGGGGAGGGTTAGGGTGGGGGGTTGTAAAATGCGGAATATGGACCATTACAGGTAAGTACCGAAAAAGAAAAAAAACGAATTTCGTTGCCTGCGCTGCATCACATTTGGCGATGCAGCGCGGGCAACGAAATTCGTTTGTTTTTTTCCGGTACTTACTTGTAATGGTCCATATCCCGGATTTTACAACCCCCCACTCTGACCCTCCCCCGCCTGACGTCACCGCCCCGGTATAACGCCCTGCACGGGCCGTGCCTGTTTGGTTTTAGGGTTTGGGCAAGGTTACGCACATGGTTAGTATCAGGATTAGCAGTAGGGTTACTAAGAGTGTTGGGTTATTAATGTTGGTTTTAAACTTATTTCAAGGCTAGGCACAGAGTATGCATCAGGTTTAGTGGTAAGGTTAGGGTGAGGGTTTGGGTATAGGCACACGCAGAGCATCAGGCTTAGTGATAAGAGCGAGGATTGGGTTATTGGTGGTTTTCTCAAGATAGGTATTGAGTTAGGAATATGCTTAGTACAGGGGCTAGTATAAGAGTTGAGTTATTGTTGGTTTTATCTTTAGTATTAGGTGGTGTTACCAATGGGGTTAGTGCAGTGTTAGGCACACAGGAAGCATCAAAGTTGGCGTTTGGGTTAGAGTGAGGGCTGTGTTATTGTTTGTTTTAACCTTGGTGTCAGTTCAGTGTTAGGCATATAGTGAGCACCAGGGGTTGATGGTATGTTAGGGTGAGGTCTGAGTGATTGCTGGTGTTAGCTGTGGATTTAGAACTAAGGGCAGGTATAAAGGAAAGGTTTTGTTTACACTTATCATTATAATGCGCTTTAGGTTGGCAGCTCGAGCCCCGTCAGGTTTAAATATACTGCTATAGCTAAAGGTATGATATATAAAAACGCACTCTGGTGCTGCAACTGTGTATCCCCACTATATCCTGACAGCTAAAGCAAGCAGGCACCATTAGTCCTCAATGCTGATCTGCCAATATCACTCCAGGGCTGCAAAAACACCTGACTGCCCGCTAGGTCCCAAGACGGACATTTAATTAAAATTAGCTTGGTCGGCTTAAAAGATAACGACAAAAAGTGTTGAATCAGACATTTCTCCCCTCGCGACTGGTCGCGTTTATTTATTCCCTTCTTGACTAGGTGAGAGTTTTTATTTGTAGTAACTCGTGCCATTCCTTTCCATTTCAGACCCCGTCCCTATCACCTGTCTTTCTATCTCTCCTAAGACAGGTAAGAAAGTTTATAGCACAGAGATTCTGTGTTTCTGCTCCGAAAACACTGACCCACGCATGGAAAGAAATCAATACCAACCGAAGGCTCGTTTTTTTGTTGCAAAAACAAAACTGTAAAGGAGATTAATGACCCCACAGCTTATTGTTTACATGGTCGAAAAATCAATTTGCATCGTTATCAGGAACATACATGGAAGCCGCAGCTGTGTAAGGGAGCGAAGGGAGGTGTACCAGCCGGAGGAGAGGGGAGGGCAGGTCTGCCTGGAGGGAGGCACTTGGAGCTGGATTTCCACGTTAGCTGGGGTGTTGGTTGGTCCAATTGGCGCAATTAAAATGAACCAAGACTACACCTCCCAGAATGCAATGACATATAAAGAAAGGCTGAGTAATGGAAAAGTAGTATCCCGGTGACACGGAGCCATCTGCTCACCCTACGCCAGAACTTTCTTTGCTTTATGCAATTTCCACTCCTTGTCATTTCCTAAGTCCAATAGCAGCACACAAGAGGATACTTTAGAGGGGCAAAAGGAAAAGGTGGAATAATTGGGGTTAATTTTGTGATGAACAGCAGCGGCAAACAGTGTGACGTTACTTCAACTACCCTTCCTTTGAATTGTTGTCCATGACTGACATTTGAACCAACCAGCCCGCGCAAACACAATTCCACCAAATGAGCTAGTAAAAACATTCGATTGCTGCAAATGTTTATGTACAAGTCAGTGAGTGAAAGTGTGCGTGTAAAACTGACCTGCACCGGTGCTAACTTAAGGTGATTCAGCCCCTTTCAAAACAAAAATCAATATTTAACAAACATTGGCAAAACCAACAGGTCTCGACTGCGCAAGAGCTGTTGACTTTAGCAATGTGTTTTGGTCATGTTGTACACCAGTATGGCTGCTGTTCAGCATAGATAAAAGTTAGTGTGGTGGAGTGTGGTGGAGTAGGGTAGATTGGGATGGATAGGAGAGGGATAGATTGGGGTCGAGTGAAGTGGGGTAGAATAGTGTAGGCTAGTGGAGTAGAGGGGGGTAGATTGGAGTGGGGTAGTTTGGAGTTGGGCAGATTAAATTGGGGTAGAATGGGGGACTGGGGTAGATTGGAGTGGAGCGGGGTAGATCAGGGAACAGTGGAGTGGCTAGATTGGAGCAGAGTAGGAAGATTGGGGAAGATTGGAGTGGATTGGAGTAGAGTTGAGTGGGGTAGAATTGAGTGGGATAGATTGGAGTGGGGTTGTCGTGAGTCCCCTATGAGACACACTGTACTTTTCCCCTATGTTAGCCTAACAAATTGCACACGTTGGAGGCTGCTTTTGCTTTGCATACACTACGAAGTAAAACACTTGTTTTTGTGCCACACTATTATTTTAGAAAAAGGCCGCACTTGTTTTATTAGTCAGCTCATCTGCTGGGATTCAGTCTGAACAATTAGTACAAGGTCAAACAACATTGTGCCCTGTTTTTCTCTGTGATAGGACACTAATACCTGGACTCAATAAAAGACACCCAGCTAGTAGGGCAATTCTTATCATATTAGCGGACACTTGCCATTTTGAAAATAGAGAGGAGGATGTCTAGCTGTGGAAATGTTCTGGGATGAGCGCGCCATCTCTGTGCAATATGAGATGCAGACCAACTAACGGCAAATGCCAGGTATGGAGCCCGGTACCATCCCAGAGGTCTTAGTTATATTATTGGGAGGCTAGGCTTAGACAGAAACACCAATAACCATGATAGGGCTTTTCATTGTGTATGGTTTATTGGTGATGCTAGTTGCACTACTAAGTTTTGTACGTTTTCTAGTTGCAGCACAGTTGCTTCATAATATAGCACAATAGTTTCAATAAATATTGTGAAGTGTTAGCATGTCATGTTTCTGTTTATTATGGACATGCATGAGTGAGAGAACGAAAGGTGATGATATGTTGCAGCGGTTCCCCGAGGAGACTAAAGTGTTGTGTTCTGGTGTACTATCTTACCTGTTACTCTGGAAAGGTTAGGAAGGCAGAGAACCCAAATGGAGCACACATGGAAACAGCAAAACGAGGAGAAAAATTAAGCATTTCTCCTCGTTTCACCTGTTTAAGACCTTTGGCACTACCTCCTATTTATGCTGCAATTGTAATTAGGGGGAGCGTCAAAATCAATGGGCGTTGCGGTGAAATGCCCACCGCAACAGCCATTGCCCTCCCTTTCACGCTAAACAAAGCGTGAAAGCGTGCCTTATTTACAAGGCAGCGTTGAGCCACGTTAAGTGGCTTAATGCTGCCTTGTAAATAAGGTGAGGCCCCTATTGCGACCACAATATCACTAAAAGTGACAATGTGGTGGGGGAAACAACACTTACAACGCAACTTTTACAACGCATTACCTTTACAACGAAACTTTTACAACGCAACATCCATTACAACGCATGCCATTACAACGCAACCATTACAATGAATGTCACTATATGCATACCACTACAACGCATGTCATTACAACGCAGTCATTACAATGCATACCATTACAATGCATACCTACACTATCCAACACTTACCCTACTGTTGCACCCCCTGGAGTTAGAATAGTAATTTTTACCCCTACACTATCCAATACTTACCATACATGCAATGTAATGGTATGCTTTGTAATTGTATGTGTTGTAAATGTAGTATGCGTTGTAGTGGAATGCGTTGTAAAGGTAGTTTCAAAGAATTTGTTGTAATGGCATGCGTTGTAATGGAATGCGTTGTAATGGATGTTGCGGTGTAAAAAATGTGTTGTAAAGGTATGCGTTGTAAAAGTATGCGTTGTAACGACATACATCCATGTGGTGGCGATAGGGGCTTGAAAATATGCCCCATAGTTTCCCAAAGCTGGTGGATTCCATAGCTGTCATGACTTCAGATTGCTCTTATGTTAAATGTCCATGTTTTCAGCGTTCTCATGTGTGTGCTGTAGGCACAGCTAAAATCATACAAAACAGTGGCTGGTAAACCTATACAATGACCAAACTATTCATATTATGCCAACATGTGTCTGCCAGCATACATGCCAGTAGCAGTGAGGTGCATTTGTCAAGGTAAAAAACAGAGGGGAGGGGATCCCTATCTTCTACTCTTAATAGTAAGTCAGTGTGAAGTGCAGAGTTGTCAGAAAATTACTCCTCCCTTGACAACCCTGGAAATCATGGTTCGCTGACTTTAGGGAATTAACACTCTGTGGTTAAACATTTGTCACGAGGTATACCAGCTGACTAACCTAACAGCTCCTGTTACAGCAACTCCTGCAGCCAATGGAGTGTTAGAGGTGGTTTGTGGAGGGTGTGCGGTGGCATACCGCTACTTCTTCCTTTGGGATAGTGACACGCTTTAAAATACAAATCTTCACAAAAAATTAGGGGAAGTATTTAAAAAAGAAATGTAAATAAAAATATATTCCCTACGTCAAATGCCATGGAGCTTTACTTCACCTCCCAGCTACTGTGGACTAAACCGTCTCTTCATGAATGATTGCAGGATGCCATTCCCACCAAAACAAATACTCGCTAGTGAAGCTTCCCTTTCTTCATGACTTCAGTCCTTGCATCTTCTTCTCCCTCCCACTTACTCACATCCTACTCATGAATAAATCAAGCTATACCTGGATGAATTATGCATGAACAACTTTCTGACATAAGTCTTTACTGACACACAAAATTGTTCTGGCTTTGTGAACTGTGTGTAAGATATGAAAGCATAACCCAGGATTGTTTTCCGTATTATGCAACCTTATTAAAAAAAATAATAATAATACACTTTGGATTTGTATATCTAGCCTACAAACAGGTCTATTTCTATGTTTGATTTTATTAGCCCGAAGGGAAATTTGTAAATTATGGAAAGACCCTGCATCTCCTTCTTATGAGAAGTGGGTTCGGGCTGCACTGAATATGGCGAGATCGGACCAAAGGGAAGGCAACATGTTACCTTTGGTATGTTGGGGCACGAAATTGCGGCTGGTTTAAGATGGTCCAATGATTACACCAAGCCTCGTACAAAAGAAGCTGGCCTGGTGGGCCCAAAAGTGAATGCAGGAACATAGACCCAGGGTGCGCAGGATCGATGGGGTCTATTATGTTACAATTGCAGACGCTTACGGTGGTATGAGGACTAAAAAAAATAAAAAAAAATAATACACTTTGGAATTTGGGTCTTTTATGTATATTACTCTGATTTCTTTAGCAAATTAACTGGAGAGAAAGTCCATAACAACCCTTCTTCCCAACCAGAAACTTAAAATAGAGAATCTGGAATCCGAAATATTTTAACGCGTATCATTATACAAATGGGCACTTGAAGCTTCCACCTGTTTCATATGAACCTTGGAAAATCCCAAATGCAGTCAGTAAAATTATATTTCTTACCAACGGTTTTCAAAATATACATCACTAGTGTGGCTCTGAGTAAAGTGATTTGCCTTTGGAAGACTCATGAAAAATACTTCAAAATAGTGTTTCCACTACATTGAATTTCTTTTGAAAAACAAAAATGCAAAGAAAGAAGTGATACAGGTATTATGATAAAAAGATGTCTTCCAAAGTAAATTTAATACCATCACCAGATGTAAAAAGAAAGAGGTTCCCCCAAATCAATTCATCAGCTTTTCTGAGGAAGTTGTTTATAGAAATATTACACCATTAGCACATGGTTTTGAAATTGAACATATTCAATTCTATTTAACCTACAGGCTGAAGATGTGCAGGTGGCAATACTCTTGAGATGCTTCAAAAGATTGAAGACAAAGCCTTAAATAAGAACATGTGCCCTCGTTTATAAAGCTGTACAAGATTGTAAAGGTTCAATACATGTGGTGTTCAAAAATCTTAGTATTTCATAGGAGCTCTTTACAGATTTTGAAAATGCCACTAGTATATAATTCAGTATTTTTTTTTAACATGAGATATGCCACTGAACAAAGCACAGACAAGTATGTAGAAGACATGTGTATAGAGGAACATTAAGATTGTACATACTGAATTCAATATTTAAATTGCATTTGCAATATTAACTTCCATGCATCATGAAAGTGGAGCTGTAAACAGTGACCACTTGCAGTGGTCTGAGAGGTGAACTTGTAGAGAAGCCAAGGTTTGACTCCTTACCCTGTAAATTCATTACAATTTGATGTTTTGAAATTTAACAATTTCCCATGTACATATTTCCTATGATTTCAAAGTTTCCAAATCATGCCATGTATTGACTTTGTTTTTTGATTGTCATTTTGATGAAGATTCAAACACATATATCTAAGGAGAGCATAATATGTCCTAAAATTAATTTTATTCTGAGATCATGCAAATAGGTTAATAACATTTTTGGATTTTGAGATCTCAATTGAGAACGATGAATGTTTGCAACATCCTCTCCAAAACTCCCTCCTCGAGAATGCAATGTATGAAAGCCAGAGTCCATCCGCCAAAAAAGGACTGCCTGTATATTACAGAATCAGTGATTGTACATTTATATTTGTATGTTATTGTATGACTTAGTAATGAGGCGTTTGGAGGAAAGATGTTGGAGGGCATATCCTATGTTACATTTGTCATGCAAATTTGCATATGAATATTTGTTTTTGCTTGTTCAATAACAGCCAGGCAGATGTATTACAAACTTGGCATAGATGTACTGTTTGTGCCAAGGAGGGGTCTTTGCTTGTTTTGGTTTCAATCTATTCAGAAGCTTTTAAACAAAATTAAAGAACAAAATACTGCGATAACTTATCAATTGGAATTGAGAATGAGTTTACAAAAATAAATTTGAATCTCATCTCAGAAACTGATTAGCTGGAACATTTTAGTCCCCATTGGCCAATTTGAAGTTTGAAATTGACTCTCCCAGTCCTTGTTGAGAAAAAAATCTTTGCATGACAATGTTTAATGTAAAATTAAAAAGGTCAGCATATCGCAAAAATGGGAAGGGTTGAGGCAGAATACAGAGGGGTGTAAATGCCTCCATTCTAACAAAGTCAATATTAGACGTGAAGTTCTTGAACAAGCTCAATTGGTTATTAAACCCAGGTTTTATGAAAAATCCGTACCAGGTCTAGAAAGCTATAGTGAAAAGTTATGTTTCTAGGCCATGCAGGAACAAGTTGGGCACATCTCATATAGAAATCTAACGAATACAAGGATACATTGCAGATGGGTAAAATTGTTTTTATTTATTTTTTAAAAGCTCAAAATTATAATACATAGTTCATGAGCTAGCTCACTTGCTTCACACATAACTAAGCATATTTTAGGAAACAAATTTACAGTTGAAGTGAAAAGGGTCTTTATCTAGGTTCAGGGATGGGCAAACATGTACACAAAGAATTGGAATATGATTAGCAATAGGGGCAGACAAAGTCCTGGGTAGCTCACAATTATTCAGCCACCTACGATTTGTGGAATTTCCTGCTTTTTCTGGATTAAGCCTGTGGGGAGTTTCCCCTGCAAACCGGCAATATTTCGTTTTCAGCATTAATTGATAGATGTGATGTTTTCTTGAAAGTTAACCTAAATACCATATTCCTTGAAACGTCGAAACTGAATAGATGTTTGTGGTTATTTTTCTCAAAACAACTTAGATGGGGTGTAAAATGCCCCAATTAAAAATTCAGAAGTAGAGGACTTTGAAAGTTTTGGGTAGTAACCATAGTATTCGTAATAAAAACTCTAAACCCTACATGGGTAAATCCATAATCACAAATGTTAATGTTGGTGGAACCTAGAATCATCTGTGTTAATCTGGATTTAAAGAAGGGATGCACGAAATCATGCAACTTTTGTATCTCACAAAACTGCACAAAATTCCATAGCAAAATGGGATTAGCAGGTATCTAGCCTGACTTTGTTTTACGCCTGCACCTACCACAGGTAAAAATAAATCTTGCAAGATAATGGGCAAAAGAATAGTTAAATAAGAAAATGCCTCTCAGCCAGACATTTTCTTTGTGAATCGGTCCACCGCTTGTATCTTGCAGATTTTTTACTCAAACATGCATTTACTTAAAAATTGTTAATGAAATTCATGTGATACAAAAGTTGAAGACATTTTCTAAATTTCTGTGATACCCAGTTTGTGCCTCTCACTAATGTCATCTATGTAATTATAATTTTGCCCACACCTAATTTAAACAGCATGACACTCGATAACCTAGTCGATGGGGCAGTACATGATGAAATATAAAAGGCAGTGAGGATGCCTGAGACAATTCACAAGCTGTCTTTTTTTGGTGAGTATGATATCAAATCCATTTTCGAAAGTTTGAATGGTGTAGAAGAGTAGTAAAAGAATGAAGTACATTAGAATGTTGGGAGATCCATTGAAGACAATGAAGTGGCTCAGGGCCAATAGTGGCTGATATAATCCTTCGTTCTAACAGTCCTATGTTTGTCTTTCTTTATCTCTCTTTTTAATATAGCCTTATAGCCCGCCGTAGAGGGCTATACCAGCTATTAAAGGCCCTCTCCAGCGTTAAAGGCCCCGAGCCGAAGGTGAGGGCCTTTAACAAGGGAGAGGGACTTTAATAGCGGTATAGCCCATCTACGAAGGGCTATAAGGCTATTAGAACATTCTGTCACTAGAGGACGGAATGTTCTAACAAAAAAAACAAAGCCTTTTGGGAGCGGGAGGGGATTGGAATCCCCTCAGGTTCCCTGAAGCCTTTGTTCACAGCCAGAGCTGTGAACACAGAAACATTGGAATGTTGGAGCTCCAGGCTTATACCAGCCATTATAAGCCCGGAGCACTCCATTGTTTTCAATGGAGCTCCCACCTTTCCAATGTTTTAATACAGAACATTCTACCTTGAGTGGGTGGAATTTTCTATTAGCCTTATAGCCCTCCTGCATCGGGCTACACCAGTTGATAAAGGAGGCCATCGCCTATAGCTTGGACCTAAAACTCGGGTTCAGGGACTTTAACAACCGGTGTGGCCCTCCCCAGCCGGCAATACAGCTAGGATATAATTTCATATTGCGACTTTTCATGTTATTTTTCAAGAATGAAAGGAGTTTAACATAGATATGAAGTTAATAGAAAACCATAAAACAAATACATTTCTGGGGACAGGGACACACATGTAATGGTAGATGTCCTGCAATACCAGCCTGCCTTCAAGCTTCCCTTTCAATCCGTTGCTGGAAAGATGGAAAGAAGCTGATTGCTCAACAAATACAGCTCCAGAGGGAAGGATCATGTCTTGTGCTTCTGATGATTGTGTCTGTAAAAGGATACTGCCCCAGCTCCCCTCCCTTCCCCCTTCCAGTTGTAATGCAGGCCCTGTGCACGGCAATGAAGATTGCATGCTACAATAAAGGTTGAGTGGCTCTCACTGAGAAGTGGCCCTGGGCTGGTCCCATGAGAGCAGCAGAGAAATTGCATCTTCTCCCCTCAAGGCAAGAAGAGTTACAGATCCTGGAAATTGGAGGGTCTGATCTCAGCTGCTGCGCCTGCTACCTGTGGGGCTGCTCATCTCAGAATGAAGGGGACTGAGATTAGAAAGAAGGAAATGGAGAGAAATGATGTGAGCAGGGTAAACATGTTGCAAAAGCAGGGCCAGGAATAATTTACAAAGTCAATGTGTTTGACTTTTGGAGAATGCATAGGCAGAGCGAGAAAGACATCATACATGCACCTATTCACAATATGGAAAAACACATTCATGCACACAGGAAGATGAAAGGCACACAGGCCTTCTTGAAAACACACCAACAGCCACCTAGTTAGAGAACAACTGACATAGAGGCAGCACTATGAACCGGCCAACACACTGCAGTCATCCATTAAGAAAGACCACCTTTACCAGGTTTCAATATTTAAACCAACCAGCGTTTGGCGTTTAAGATATTGACAATTCCACCTTTAATAGTTTTTATTTCAAAGGAATATACTAGGTTTTACAGACATATTGAAACATTTTAGATGAAAGCTGCAACGCTATTCTGTGGTGTATTATGCTTTGTTTGACTTCCAAGCTTGTTTATTGGGGGGGATTGTTTTACTAGAGCAGACACATAGGGCACCATGAAATACATCTTTTGAATGGGATTTGAGAAAGATAAGGCACATAAAACCACCTTGAAAGTCTGCAATTGCACTTATCCTAGGGGTGTCACAGCATCTCACATCTCCAATGTATTTGATGTGAATAAGCAGCATTTACTCAGGTAACCCTATAATTAGAAAAATATAAGAAAAATAGGAGGTGTTTTGGAGAGTGAGAGATAAACGAGAGTATGTGAATGTATAGGGGGCAGTAGGAGTTAGAGGGGGATTTAAGAAAGGAAGGAGAAGGGGAAAATGAAGAACGTTAGAGAGATATAGAAAGTAAGGAAAAGGGAAAAGGAGATACAAGGAGAGAGCACGTAAGGGGGAGACACTGATGGAATAAGAGGGAATATGTGAGGGAGAGATAAAGGAGTGAAAGTACAGAGAGAAGGTGGGAGAATGAGGGGGGAGTGACTGTGAGAGGGAAGGAAAGAGAGGAGAGAGAAAGGCAGCATCTGTGGGTTAGAGAAAGAGAGGGATCAATAGAAAAGGAGGAGGAGAGAATTGGAAAAGGAAGGAGAAATCAAGGAGATAAATCGGGAGAGAGAGAAAGACAGAAATAGGGAGAGGAAGTGAAAGAATGTAAGAGACCAAGCACGAGAAGGAATGGGAAGGTAAAGAAGGGAAAGAGAAAAAGAAAATTGGAAGGGAGAGACACAGAAGGAGAGCCAGAGGAACAGGGATGAGTGAAGGAAAATAAATAAAGAGAGAAAGACAACAAGAGATAGACCAGGCTTCAGAGAGGTAGATTAATAGATACAGAGACGGAGAGAGACAAATCTAAAGATTGTAAGAGACTAAGCACGAGAAAGAATGGGAAGGAAAAAGGAGGGAGAGGAAAAAAGAAGAGAAGGAGGGACACAGAAGGAGAAACAGAGGGACAGGGCAGAGTGAAGGGAAATACATAAACAGAAAAAGAGAACACAATAAATAGACGCTACAGAGAGGCAGAGGAAGAGAGATAGATCTTCAGATACAGAGAGAAAGAGAGAGAGGGGTACTTGGGGAGCAAACAATCTTTCCAGGAAACACGCCTATGGCACTGCTAACACTTGAAAGCAGATTGGTGTTGATACAAATTGTGAGGCCCTCACCACAAAATTGATTTTTTGGATACCCCTCAATTGCTGCCGATTAGATGTGATGATGTAGGTATCCTCTACAAAAAAAATGATACCACTCATACACACTGGCATAGACTTGGTCAAACCCCTTTCCAGGCACCCATCAAAGTCTCTCATATTCTTCTTCGATGGCAGTGGTAGTGACACCCTTCTTGAGCTCCTCAAGGACTCTAACCAACGCGATCCCAAACTGAAGAAGATTTTGGTTCTGAAATACAACCTCTAAATATGAAAATACATGTATTCTATTTACTGACCTTAGTGCAGCGACCCAAACCAGAAGTATGAGCTTCAGGCAATGTGTGCATGTATGTGGGTATGTGGTAGTTGTACAGTGCAAACCTAACCTAAGATTAACGGCACATATACAATCCACAAGCGGTTAGGTGGTTTGTGGTTTGTTACTGCATGATGGTGTAAAAGTTCTTTTAAGAGGTGTGTCTACAACATTTTCCTGAATTGGAGCAGGGTTTGGGTGGTCCTCATGGACATGGGGATGTTGCTCCAGATCTCGGTTGCAGAGATGGAAAAGTTTTTTGCCTCATTTGTTTCCTTTTTACAACTTCTTTGTCTCCAGTCTGATGGCGTCATAGCTCTGGGTCTGCCGGAAGCCACCAGTTATGGTGAGTTTGTCATCTAGCTGTGGATAGCTGTGTGTTGGCTTTGTAAATGATGCAGATGGTTTTTAAGAGTGTGCAGGCCAGAAAGGGGATCTAGTGGCGCTTCATCAAGATGGGGATTACATGATCCTATTTCTTTAGGCCCTTGATGAGACCTGCTTCAGCATGGATGATGGTGTTTAGAGAGGTCAGGCTAGAGTCTCGAGACTACCATCCAGATGCAAGAGTATGAGAGCTTGAATGAATGTTCTGACATCGCTTTCTAGGAGACCTGGTTTCACATTCTTCAGTAGGGAATGTTGGGACTAGACCGTCTTTGTTGTTTTAGTAATGTGTTTCTTACGGGTGAGGTTGGTCTCTCACATCAATTCAAGTGTAGTGTATTGCAATTCTGTTTGTTAGGCTTGTTTACTGACGCCATCATAAGAATGTATTAGCACTGTTTGGAGAATGTATTCCTTTGATTATTAGGACCCTTCGGCAGTCAGGAGTTCGATGGGCTTTGTCAGTTGCTTATCGGACTTCGGACTGGTGAGGCGCTCCTCCTGTGGTTGTAACCTTTGTATTAAACTCGTCATTTTAACCTTACTTCGTCTTACCTGGATTTCTTAAGACCACATGGTCTTCTACATATTGGCGACGATCGGGTGACTTGAGATTACTTGAAAGTTGGTTTCGAAGCAGTCAAGGTTTATGTCATTGAACCAGGCCTGTGCTATTTGTGCTTGTTGTTCTTGGCTATTAGCAGGAATTCTGTCTTGTTGGGTTTAGCTTCAGCTAGGCGTTGGATATCATCGTCTGGCTGAGGTTCAGGCAGTGTTTAAGGCATTGGATCTTTGAGAGAGAACTTTTTGACCAGGAATTCCAATATTCAGAATGGTACCAAGCATGAGTAAAGGTGGGGCAGTACAGCAAGCCCTGTATTCTTTCCCCTACATAGGTGTTGTGTACTTTCCAGTAGAGTGTCAGAAATACAATGCAGTGGTGTGCAGACATTAAAGGTATGTAAGTTGGATTTGGGTCCTCTTGACTTACTCATGGTGCCTGAACCCCTTCATTGGCTCATAAGACCATATTGGGAGAGTAAAGGGCCATGCTTAGATAAATGCTTGAAGTGTTCTTGTCCAGGTTTTGTGAGACTCTTCTTCACTTCCCCATGTGTACCCTTGTTTTCACTTGTCCCTTCTTTTTTTAGAGCCTCCATTTCCTTCTCTCACCTCCTTCTTTCTCTGTTTTCCCCTCCACATGGTTATGTGGAGTTTAACCACCTATGCACAGCTAATGTGTGTTTCTTATATCTTACAAAAGGTTGACAAGAGCTGCACCTTGATGCTGAAATTACTCATTACCTTGCAGATCAGTAAGTCTGATTTTTGGGGGGATTTTGGCTTTTGAGGCGTGCATTGTTGGTAATTGGCTCTGCAGAGCATTGCTGCTTTGCTATTAATAACAACTATTTGCCAAAAAAAATGGATAACGGTGTGCTACTCGCCTGGAACAGCTTCTTGGTTTCCACAGTTGTGTACTTCATATTCCCTGTTACTTGCAGTCCCGGCAAAGGATTTACAACAGTGGAAAACAGGAATTAATGGGCTTACCGTGTGGCACCGATTGTGTTTCTTCTTGTGTGACAAAAGGCGAACAGTTCCCTGCAGCCACATGTCCCACAGAACTTCAGGCTGCAGAGAATTGAAAGCGATGATGCGGAAATGTTGGACCATCATCATAAATGGTGTAGTTCCCAGACTGTACTCCTATTTTGAGGCCCAAGCTTCTAATTAGCGCACTCCTTCTTTGAAAGAAGAATTTCAGAAGGTGCAAATTCAGGCACAATGATTGGAAGAAGACTAGTCAGCTGCCATTGTCAAAACCCTATGTAATGCACTTGGATGTAAACACTGCCCAACCAGTCCCTCCATTTCTAATGAGTGGACACATGCACAAATTGCAGAGTACTTTGTAGCAAAACCGCCAAGGTATTGTACTTCTCAATGGAGGACAACCACTTCACTAGAGGTGCTGATGAGAAGGACAGATGCACAAAACAGAAAGAACTGGACTGGCCCACTGGAGAGGCAGCTTGAGATGGAAACCAAACTGGACTGTTGCATGACCCTACCCATGAACCATATCGCAGAAGGATAGTCCTCCTCTGTCGATAATCCAAAATGCACTCCGACCAGGTACACACCTAGCGACCTTAAACTGTGGATCCTTACACGTACAGCTCTAGTGACCTGAAACTGGAGATCGAACAAAATACAGTTCCTGAGACCTCAAATTGGAGATCAGACAAGGAACAGCTCTAACAACCTCAAATTGGAGATCAGGCCAGGTGCAGCTCTTGCAAACTTAAACTGGGCATCCAACCACGCACTGCTCTACTGAACCCAAACTGGAGAACTGATCGGGAATCACCCTTACAAAATGATTATGACAGCCTTGAAGCTATACCCCAATGGATCGAGATTCTACTCTCTATCAACAGCTTGCCTTCGGGGAAAGCCGCAGGACTGGACGGTATACCAGTCGAATTTTATGTAAAATTTTATAAATCACTTAAAGTAATACTCACGGCCCTTATGATTCAAGTATTTATAACGGGAAAACCACCAAAATCCTGGTCAATGGCAAAAATAGTAATCTTCCCCAAAAAAAGGATCCAACTGAACTCGGATCATACCGCCCCATAACTTTGATTAACTGCGATTCAAAAATCTATTCTAAGATGTTAGCCACCCGACTAGCCCCGATCATCCATAAAATCGTATCGGTACAACAACATGGATTTGTCCCCGGTCAGATCATGTACAAAGGGTGATAATATTATTTGATATAACAGAGGTTACGGGAGACCCTATGGCACTTATATTATTGGATGCAGAAAAAGCATTCGATAGGGTCTCGGGGCAATATCTTTGGACAGTCATGAGAAAAAGTGGAATCGGAGAGCAATTCATCAATGCTATTCAGAGTTTATATTATAAACCAGAAGCCGTTGTGATGATAAATGGCGGAATGACGGGCAAGATTAAAATAACTAGGGGAACCAGACAAGAATGTCCATGCTCACCCTTATTATTTGCAATATTCATCGATCCCTTTATCAGTAAACTAGAATGTAATCAAAATATGTTACCAATAAAAACACCGAACGGAAATACTAAAATATTAGCTTACGCCGATGACATCGCGATCACCACAAGCAATCCATATGTTACAATAAAGCTGTTAGAAGAAGAGGCCTTACGTTTTGGAGAAATCTCTGGATATAAATTAAACAAAAACAAAACCCAGATAATAATCAACAAAAATATAAACTTAAGCGATGAAAGAATAGTCAGAAATGCTACATATCTCGGCGTTAATATCACCTCTAATTTGGACGAACTTGTCAAAATCAATATAGATTCCCTCCTAAAACAATCATCGGACAGCTTGAGCAGACTAAACAATCTACATTTAACTCTTACAGGGAGATGCAATGTAATTAAAATGATTTATTTACCGAAGTTTTTATATTTTTTTCGCACTATATGTTTAAATTTCGATACACTAATATTCAAACAAATCGAAACGCTTTTTTCCCGATTCATATGGGGATATCAAAAGACACGTCGAGCATATAAGCACATCTCACTTCCAAGAATCAGAGGGGGTCTTGCAGCCCCAAATCTTAAAATATATTGGTGGGCTTCATTGTTGAGCTACAGCAAAGGCTTACTTATGTTGGATGATTCTCCGATTATTGAAGGGGACGTCCCTTCTCCGTGCAGACTTATTTTGGGAGCAGAAACGAGTGACCATTTATGGCGACTAACATATGACAATCACTTCAAAAAAGTCCGATTTAAAACACTGTTAGGTATCTACAGGGCTTGGTCTAACATCCGTAAATTACTAGGAATTGGCAGATACTCTCATTACACTAGTCTTATCCGAAATCACAACCTCCCAGGAAAATTTCATGATACATGCATTATCAGATGGATCAATACTGGAATTACACATTTGGGGGTATTTTTTTCACCATTGGCCATTAAATCTTTTGAGGAACTAAAGATGGAATTTGGGCTTGAACATAGGGATTTCTTCAAATACCTCCAAATTAGAGATTTTATAATAAAAAAAGGGGGAGGCAGGGCCGAGTTTCATAAAGTCCCAATTATAGAAGATATTATAGGCAAGTCCCCTATTAAAATAGGAGATATTTATAAAACTTTAATTTCCCTGCTACCAGATGATCTGGATAAACATAGTCTCAAATGGCAAAATAAACTAAATATCACTATAGACGGCGTACAATCAGCATTTCAACTCTCTCAAACATCACTAATATCTACGAAATTACAGGCTCAATATTATAAGACTTTCTTTCAACTATATTACACACCGTCTCAGATTGCCAAATGGAGTATGGGTAAAGGTACGAATTGTCCAAAATGTGCTACACATGCCGCCGATATAGTACACATATTTGCCACATGCCATTCACTAACTATTATCAGATCAGAAATTTCTAAATTTCTTTCTGAAATTTTTCAAAGACCAATCGTTATCAGGACAACAGAAATAATGTTGGGATTAGAACAAGGTCTAAGATCCAGGGAAACACAGGGCTTGATATCCATATCTATGGCAATCTTTAGGATCTGTCTGGCAACCGGATGGCTGGATCCAACACCTCCGCTATTCCAACAGTGACGATCAAGACTTCTAGCTAGCTACAGTCTAGAAATAGCTATATACAGGAGGAAGGGGATACATAAGAAAACAAGGGGTCTCGAGATTTGGGGCCCCCTAATTAATTGGCTGCAAAATAGCGAATAATGACAGGCAGCAAGTAACTTATAAGTCGTGTGAAAAAAACATGACTTAATAACTTGCAAACGAATGGATGAATAAGTATGGAAATAGAAAATAAATATCCCTAACTTTTATAATTTATCGATCTAATAATCTAGCTACTTTTTTTTTCTCCTTCTTCTCCTCTCCTTTTTTCTTTAACAATGTGCTAGTATGTAATTCATCATTTGTTATCATATTTAGCAAGAACTAGTGAAATAAGTGTATATATTTATGTTTTCGTAATGAAATTCTTGACCAAAAAAGTGTATAAGCTGGCTGGGCATGGGTGGGGAGAGACTAATGCAAAAATGTACTGAATAAAGAACTGTTTAAAAAAAGAAATGCTTGCTGGAAACGGACGTAATAAAATCGGACACACTAGTGAAGAAAAAAAAAAAAGGGAATCACCCTAGCGACCCCAAACTAGAGATCAGACCACTACAGCTCTATCGACCGTGAACTAGAGATCATCCAGGTACAGCTCTAGCAACAACAAACAGAACAACAGACCAGGAATCACTCTAGCGACCCAAACCAGAGAACAGGCACAGCTCTAGCAACAACAAACTAGAGATCAGACCAGGTACAGCTCTAGCAACAACAAACTATAGATCAGACCAGGTACAGCTCTAGCAACCTCAAACTAGAGATCAGACCAGGTACAGCTCTAGTGACCTCAAACTAGAGATCAGACCAGGTACTGCTCTAGCAACAACAAATTAGAGATCAGACCAGGTACAGCTCTAGCGACCTCAAACTAGAGATCAGACCAGGTACTGCTCTAGCAACAACAAACTAGAGATCCGACTAGGTACAGCTCTAGCAACCTGAAACTAGAGATCAAGCCAGGTGCAGCTCTAGTGACATCAAACAGGAGACAGACCAGGAATCACTCTAGCGGCGACAAACCAGAGAACAGGCACAGCTCTAGCGACCTCAAAACTAGAGACCAAACCAGGTACAGGTACAGCTCTGGTGACCCCAAACTAGAGATCAGACCATGTACAGCTCTGGCGACCTCAAACTAGAGATCAGACCAGGTACAGCTCTAGCGACCTCAACCTAGAGTTCAGGCCAGGTACAGCTCTAGCGACCTCAAGCTAGAGATCAGACCGGGTACAGTTCTGGTGACAACAAACTAGAGAACAGACCAGGTACAGCTCTAGTGACCTCACACACGAGATCAGACCAGGTACAGCTCTGGCAACCTCAAACTAGAGATCAGACCAGGTACAGCTCTGGCAACAACAAACTAAAGTTCAAACCAGGTACTGCTCTGGCGACAACAAACTGGAGATTAGACTGGAGTACAGTTCTGGTGTCAACTAAACTAGAAAGCAGACTAAGTACACCTCTAGTGACCTTAAACTAGAGATCAGACCAGGTACAGTTCTGGTGACAACAAACTAAAGAACAGACCAGGTACAGCTCTAGTGACCTCACACAAGAGAGCAAACCAGGTACAGGTACAGCTCTGCTGACCTCAAACTAGAGATCAGACCAGATACAGCTCTGCCGACCTCAAACTAGAGATCAGACCAGGTACAGTTCTGGTGACATCAAAAGAGAGACCAGACCATGCCAGCTCAAACAGAAGTGAAATCCTGGAAAGTCCAGTCACAACTTCCTGTCTTCCTCGACCCTCTCAGCTCTCCAGAGAGGCCTGGTTCTCTAATAGCTTTTGAGGTCCTTGGACACGATTCAAGCTTTATGAAATGCAAAAAATGAATAAATTACAAGTGTCTACATCTTTGTACCCTTTAAGCTTATGGCCAAGGCCAAATAGCCCTTCAGTGTCCAAGCCTGTCCATTTAAAACTAGACACTTAATGGCACTTTCTCCTGCACTGTACAAGATATAGAGATACAAAAAAAGTATATGCTCTCCTCTCTTATAAGAGAAAAACATTACCTAGAATATATCCTGAATAAAAACTGTGCATAGTCAGAGAGGGAGCAGAAATAGCTGGCAGATATGATATATCTTGTCATCGTGGTATTGTTATACATGAAATGTAATGTCAAGCATGTCTGCCTAACTGTATCATTGTTTAGGTGCATATTCCTGTGTTAGAACAGGGAAGGAGCCTGATCAATGACATGAAGAAGGCAGGGAGATGCATCTGCGGAGCCATGACAGAACCCCCTCTCCCCGATCAATTCCAGGAAGTGAGAAAAATAGTGGCAGACATCTTTTGGGAGACATTCAAATTAGACAGCGTTTGATTTGCTCCTAGCAGTTCTACGGCGAAGAAGAACTCAATATATGGGGAAAAGTGCCAATAGAAAATCTGTCACGGACTAGAAATAGAAAATGAGAGATTTCTTGAAAGAACAAACATATAGACAACTATTATTCGATTAAGTCAAAGGTTTGAGCATGGTACCCATACATTAAATCCAAAATGGCACCCAAGGCTACTGTCTTAAACATAATCACTCTTTATTTATTCAACATGTCTTCACTTGCATCCTAAATTACATTTTATGCCTGTATGGACAGAGCCTTTTTTTTACTTTTATCTTTTTTAACTGAGTATTTTGCACCTAACCTTTTTAGTTCTCGCCTGGCGAAAGCAGCACATGCGCTGCTCTCACAATGTAGAGGTCCTTTTGCAATTGATCCAGCCAAAGCTGAATGTACGCACGTCCAGATGGACAAAGATGGCTGCTTTCGCCATCCACACAGCTAAACATGCACGCGTACGGACATAAAAATGTATGCATATGTGGACAGCCCGACGCCATCTTTGTTTACTTTCATTAGCATAGGGATGTGCACACACGTGTGCATTTTTTTTTGTCCGTACGAGTGCATGGCGGCGTGCATTCGCTTTCCCTTTCTGTCTTGTACCCCTCACTTGGTGTCTCGTCATTGGCTTCCTCTTTTAGGGTGTCATGCAGTATCTCGAACGGCAACAACAGCATTCCTTTCATTATGCCACAAATATGTCCTAATGCCTCGCTGTCTTCACAACTCTCTGCATGTCACTGTTCTCAAAGCGGTTTCTTGAAATCTGTTGTAAATCAGTAGTGGAATACAAGCACTACCCTAATGTGTAACTAGATGGCTTGTTTTTTGTTATCATCTTGTTTGCTTAAAAGTGTCTCACAATGCACCCTAAAAGGCAACAAAGGTAGGATAATAACTTTCCCTACATACAAGGTTTACTTGATTTTTATAACCAAACATATTGCTATTTCTTTAAGTTTCTTGCTTTTTTTCCTCGTAAAATGTAAATTCACTGCAAGTCAATACCAAAACAAGCATTAAAATGCCATAGGTATCGCCTTTGATTAAGTTAAAGCCATTTGCTTGGCTAATGGTATTGTATAGCAAAACAAATGGCTTTAACTTAATAAAAGGCGAGACCTATTGCATTTACAATGCTTGTTTCTTTCTCGTATTTCTCTTTACTTCTATATTTTTCCGTTCATTTTTTCTTACATCTTTCTCAATCATTTTATTCTTTTTGTATTTTTGTTCCTTCCTCTCTTTTCTTGCCTGTTTCTTCCTTTTTCTGTCCTTTCCATCCTTTTCTTGTTTTTCTATCATTACTCGTTTTTTCACCCCCTTCTGTTTATTTTTCTACTTAATGGTTTAAGCTGCTGTATTGTACAAAACATAAAAGTAATATTATACTAAGACTGCTCTTGTGTTCCATGGATATAGGCTAATGTGCTAACTTTGGCAACACTTTATTAACGTTTGAGAGACAGAAAAAGAGAGATGAGAGATTGTAAGAGAGAATTTGTGAGAGTGAAAAGGAGATACAAGAGAAAAAAGAGTTACAGTGAAGGGTAGGATAGAGAGAAAGAAGAGATGGAGAGAGAGTACTTTGTAAAGGGAACGATAAAGACATGCCACGCTTGTTTGGTTACTCAAGTATTAATTAAGCAGTTGATACGTTTTGGAAGCAAAATTGATTTTATTTGCTCTGTGACCATTTCGGTAAGGATTAAAATCAATGTTGTTTGTAGTAGCATTTTCTTATTCTTTTTTTTTTTTTGTTTGTTTTTGAAAACCTTTATTGTGCATGAAAGAAGGACAAATACGGGCCTACAACCATCCGGCCGGCCACAAAACTTTTAAAGCACCAATGCAAGCATTACGGCGACACAGTAATACCCCATCATCCTAGTCAAGCATTAAAGAGTTACACATCAATTGCTGTAATACCGTGTCCCAGAACCAGTGAAGGTTAATTTTAAAGTTTTTTAACGCAATCATTGAATCAGATCGTACTTCCCTGAATCGTAAGAGAAGAAGAAGCAAAAAGGAAGGATCCATGCGGGAGGAGCATGACATTAGCTACAAATCACTACACAGGATATCGACCCAACCGTCAAGTCCCACCCAGGCAGCATGGCAGCAATTTGTAGAGCCAACTAGATGACCCTTCCAACATCCCACCCATCGCCCGTCGCCACCTAACCTCTAGTAATCTAGACATGGACCCAGACAAAAAGGAAAAAATCAACAATAGGAATAAAATAAGGCACCATAGAAATAATAACTAGAAGCTACCTACTAACCCCCACCCTACACGCATGCAGAGGCTACGGCCTGCCCCCCCCCAGCAGTGTGTCTGTCGCCCAATAAACCCGAAATATAGCGAGAAAGAAAGAAAGGAAAGAGAAAAAGAAAAAGGTATAACATCCAATATAGAGAGGGAGAAAAGGACACCCTAATCACCGCCTCTCAATGACAAATAGAACAGGAGGAGGATCAATTCTAGGCAATCCCGGTCCCCACCAGCTACAAGTACATCTCCCACCCCAAGGTCAGGATAGCCGGCTAGCAATAAGGCAGATACAGGGGTGAGACGTCAATTTGCAGCGTTCGATTAAACTGGACATAAAAACAATCCCAAACCCGGTTCAACCAGCCAAGAAGCCGATAATAAGGAAATCAGCCTAGCCCTGGCCCGAACGTGGGTACACCCCCAGATACGCTCCCCGGGAGAGGCCCGCCCACTGTAGAACAAAGAAGCAACATGGCGAGAGAAAGAACGAAAGTGAATTAGGAACACAAAATGGCCGTCGAAAGTCACCAGAAAATCCGTCGACTGTAGCAGGGAGATCCACAGAGACATCAGGATAATACGAGTTTTTAGGCAGCAAAGTCAAAAAACACAACACAGGAGCCGTCGATAGAACCAGCAATGCAGCAGATAGGTCCCAAGGTGCACGCGATATTAAGTCCAACAACAATGTAGCACTCTCCATTGAAAGGGGAAACAAAGTATCCCGGGCGGAGTTGTCAAGCGGGCGGTCTTGGGCGCCAACAAAATCGGAAGCGAGCACAGGTGTCCAGCAGGCAGGAGAAAGCGCTGTATCCCCGTGGAATGTAGGCGGAGGCGAGTGGCAGCTCTGCGGGATCAGCGCGTCACATCCCCGCCGCAGCGCAGATGCCATGTCGTCCAGCTTGCCTCCCAATCTTCCGTAGCAATGGCACATATCCGCACGGAGGTCACACAGGGCGGACAGAACGGTGCCAAGAGAAAGTGTAGGCTGTAGCTCCTGCCTCTCACTTCCCTGGGGAGACTCTGGAAACTCGGACCCCGCCTCAGGCGGGGCAACACAGGCCACCGGCGGGATCGGGTACTCTCCCCCACCACACAAAGCACTAAGCAAAGCCATTATGGCGAGACTCCGGGGTAATCACAGGATAGACGAAGCACCAGCGTTTGCCCATTCAATGCTGGAGGAGCACTATATACCGTGCCAGTAAGGCACACATTGCAGGATAGGCGCCCTGTGGCAGACTCGGGTAGAGAGGCATGGGGCAAGCAATCTTGGTCAAACAAATATGGCCGAGCAAGCCTCTCCCCGTACCATCAGCCGCTAACAAAGGAGCCGGTCCGAAGGGGTGCTGCAGCGTTGTGAGCGCTTCCTTCTCCTCGCCCGCTTCGAGTCGCTTCAGGTGGCTTAGCACAGAGAGCGCATCGCGGGGATCTCACCGGTGGTCCGGCATCCAGCGCCGATCGAGCACACCGGCCGTCAGCAGTTCTCCGGGGCACGGCAGGAAGAGACCGTGCAGGCGGGGTCCAGGGCTGCAGGCTGTTCCGCGGCTATCTCCGGCCGCCGGGCAGGTCGAGAGTCCGGGAAAACATCGCCGAGATCAGCGCCGCGCCGCACACAATCTGTAGTCAATTTGCATCAGGATCCGTGCCAGGATGTCGGTGCGGCGGTGAAAGGCTGGCGGAGCCGGGAGCCTACAGGTCTGCTACGGTCGCCATCTTGGCTCCTCCCCCCATTTTCTTATTCTTAAGGTGTTTGCACTTTGCGGTCATGCAGCGATGAACTCATGACTAATCAATACCTCTAAGGGCTACACATTTTATTTGCCCTGTTTCTGTACAAGCCCTGCAAACAAACTTCTCCCACACAACCCTTATAAACATACAAAACAAAACATGGATGATCCAAACCATGTGCTTTTTGGCACTTCTAGATACTGTAATATAAAGTGGAAAAAAAACGAAAACAAATCCTCCCTTGAAAACCCTTAAGAGGGTTGTTTGTTCTGGGCAGGGCGGTCACAAGGCGGAAAATAATAATGTGATTGGAGCATTTACCTGAGCCACTTATGCCGTGGACTTTGAAAAGGTGAAAGTCAAAGCGGTAATTAATTTGTGTCGATGGAGACAGGTGTGGGGGCACCAGCAGTAGGGACCCGATTCATAAAGGTAAATTTACACTTTTTTTGTGTAAGTTTACTACTCTTCAGTATTCACAAAGGTAAACTTAGACCTAAAGTCTAACTTTATTAGCAGTAAATTAGCTTTCTGAATACCGAAAAGTAGTAAAGTTAGACTTTTGGTCTAACGTTACCTTTGTGAATAGCGAAAAGTAGTAAACTTACACAAAAGTGTAACTTTACTTTTGGGAATGGGGCCCTTGGTTTGTCAGAATTTTTTGCAGGGCACAGGCAAAAAAACTACATGACTGGTCCTATTTCTTCCTTTTGCGCCAGGTGGCATGAGCACCTGAATAAAAGTATATGAGAATGTACTTCAGAAAACATCTGGGGCCAGATGTAGGTGGCCTATTACCGGTCGGTAACGGCCGAAATTGGCCATTACCGACCGGTAATAGACTTTTCCTATGTAGGGGGCATATTTACCGATTCGGTTTTTAACGAATCGGTATTTACCGATTCAGTATTTTCCGAATCATCATACCGATTCAGTATTTACCGAATCGGTAAATGAAATGTAGGAAGCACTTTGAAGAGTGCTTCTGTGCTTACAGGATTCGTTATTTACCACCAACTATTAGTTGGTGGTAAGTAACGAATACCTCTGTAAATGCAAATATGTGCATTTACACCTGTGCAATGTGACAGACATACATGCCCTTAGGGCATGTATGTGTGCCACATGTGCACATAAGCACTATTCAGGGGTGCAACTGGGTGTCAAAGTGACACCCTGCCACCCTTGAAGCTTTCCCTATTTTACCGAATCGGTAATTACCGATTCAGTAACTACAGAATCTTAACGATTCGGTAACTTTTACCGATTTTTTACCTACATAGGATTTACCGATTCTAAAATACCGAATCGGTAAAATTCGGTATTTTAGAATCGGTAAATCCAATTTACCTACATCTAGCCCCTGGTGCTTTCTAGTGGCATTTCGGTGTTAGCTTAATACAAATATTAGGCTTGCTCTATAAATCTATAGACAGATTTTGAGTCAGTTGCGTGATGTCTTGCAAAGCCATGCTTTATGCATCCCCAACGACTTTCTCTTGAGACAGCGCAGATGCCACTAATATTTATGTCTTGCCTACCCGACATAACCAGTTGTCTGGTTTGCGAACAGACCTATTGTCAGCTTACAGTGGACTTAGAACCCGCTCATTGCTTACCATTGGTTGGCTTTATTGCAGTGCTTAATTTGAGCCTGTGGTTTCCGGTGCTCAGCTCCAGCACTTACTTATCAACATCAGTACTTTTCATGAGCATCAATGGGCAACAGTTATATGTTTAATAGTAATAGTATTTCTTTATTCACAGGGAGATTAAGTAATTTGCCCAGAATCACAGGATGTGTAGCTGCAAAGACTCGAACTTGGTTCCCCAGCTCCGAAGTCGGCAGCTCTGGCCAGTACACCACATCCTCCCCCCATTTTAATGGTTAGTAGTTATTTCTGTCTGAGGCAGTGGTACAAGTTGCCTTCTGACGAGAGCCCCGGCACATATTCTTTTACAAATTAACCATTACGTTATTGCAACTCATTTGATGCATCGGATGTATGACGTTACAACGCATACTTTTACAACGCCTACCTTTACAACGCATTTTTTACACCGCAACATCCATTACAACGCATACCATTACAATGCATGCCATTACAACGAATTCTTTGAAACTACCTTTACAACGCATTCCACTACAACGCATACTACATTTACAACGCATACCATTACAACGCATAACATTACATTGCATGTAAGGTAAGTATTGGATAGTGTAGGGGTAAAAATGACTATTCTAACTCCAGGGGGCGCAACAGTAGGGTAAGTGTTGGATAGTGTAGAGGTTAAAATTACTATTCTAACTCCAGGGGGTGCAACAGTAGGGTAAGTGTTGGATAGTGTAGGGGTTAAAATTACTATTCTAACTCCAGGGGGTGCAACAGTAGGGTAAGTGTTTGATAGTGTAAGGGTACTATGTGTTGTAATGCTATGCGTTGTAATGGTATGCGTTGTAATGACTGCGTTGTTTTGGCATGCGTTGTAGTGGTGTGCGTTGTAGTGTCATGCGTTGTAATGGTTGCGTTGTAAATGCATGCATTGTAATGGATGTTGCGTTGTAATGGTAGTGCGTTGTAAAATTTGCGTTGTAAAGGTTGTTTCCCGATGCATCCTATTTGATAGCTCGTGGGGGACTTTACTTCCTCGTTTTGTAATTGTCCCATCCCCTGAGCATGGTTGTATTACATGTGTCCTTTCATCACTCACTTTTGAGGCACTACATTTTTCTTTTCTTTTCTCCAAGAGAGTGCATGTGTTTTCCAGCAATCTCCCATGTGTACTTTTCTTCCTTAGCACCGCACTCATCAATGCTATCTCTGCCCTTATGCTTCTTTCTTGCCCACTATTATGATGTGCTCAGGGTCGGATTGGGATTGAAAATCGTCCCGGGCACACAAAAAAAATTGGCCTCCATTTGCATAATGCCTTTCCTCAAATCACTGCTTCAGCGTAAGTGCATTGAAAAGAAGGAGGGGGGCTTAAAAAAAATGCACGCATTAGTTTACACTAGTGAAACACACCTGAAAGCAAGTGAGGCCACTTCTACTGAGGCCCCCTGCTCTGCTCAGTATGTGCATACATTAAGGGGCTGTCCAGCGAGACAAAGGGAGTGATACCTCTACCTGTTGCTAAACCGGGGGTGGTGGACCGGCAGTGTTGGTGGCAGGAGGGGGTGGTAATGAGCGCCCATATGCCTGCAAAAAGGTCACTCAGCCACCCACTGGGCCGCTGCTGTATTCCGAAAATAGAGACACCGCCCAAATCGGCCCCAGACTGCTCAAAAAAGCAGCCCACAGCAGGAACTCAGACACCGGCCCCTCGGGCATTGCCAGAGTGCCCGCGTTACCAATCCGAGGCTGGATGTGCTCGCCCTGTATGCTTATCTCTCACGTTGATTTCCTGTCTGTTTAGTTCTCCCCGGGCTCCATGTTTCTCTGTCGCTCATCCCTTTGCTGTTTTCCCAACCCCCGCATTTCACATTGCCCTCTTTCTCACTTGTTTGCTCTACTTCAACCCACCCTGTGTTGCTTCTCACCACCCGCACCCGCCATGTTGTTTTTCCCCACCAGCTTCCTCCATGTTGGTTCTGCCCCCGTCCTGTGTTGCTTCTGTCCCAGGCGCCCTCTGTGGCTTCCCCTACACCTGCTTTAAAAGAAAATGCTTTTGCATATTATTTTCTTTTTATTTACCTATCCAATACGGATCGGTAGGAATAAAAAAAGGGCCCACATTATTTTGCATCTCTTCAAAATGATGCTGCTCAAAAACACACAACTTTGTTCACCCCCTAGTTTTAACTGGAGAACTTCTCTTCGGGTCTCACAGAATTCCTGAGCTGTAGACAGCCGACCTATCTAGTTTTCCGGCTCACCAGTAAGTCACAATTTGACGAAATCAGAGGTATTTGTAAGTTTTTTTACACGTTTTTAAGTCTCAAACCACAGACGGAAGAGCCATCTCTCAATTTAACAAGACTTCGAAGGCGCTTTCCTTCGGAAGACTCTCTGTCTCCCCAGAGTGGGACGTAATGCAGACTTCTATGTTACTGGGGTCATCTTATATTTCTTATATCCAAGGCCACTACAATTATGCGGCTGCAGGGGAACACATTATTCGGCCCTAGAGGTCCAAATTATACACGGAAAGAAAAATTATGCAGCATACTGCGGCACATTTTGTAATAGTGTTATTTCCTCGTTTTGTAATTTGTACACAGGGTAACACTGTCTGGGCACATTTTCATGTCATTAGCATCGGTTTAACACCCACATACAGCAATGAGCAATACAAATAGGACCAATCGGACTTTGCAAATTCCCTTCCACTATCATCATCAACACCTTTCAGCATTTTTAGTAACTTTTGATCCATTGGAGCTCAAACCAAAATTTGTTTTCAAAACCTGCAGATTATGCAGCAGATGATGGATTATGTGGCAAATGTGGCAAATCCATAAGGATGCAGAAAACATCACTGCCGCAAATTCGCATAATTCCAGCAGCCCTCCATAAATTGACAGCAGCCCCCCCCCACAGTATGACAAATATCCGAGTCATCCCAATACTAAACAAGTAAGGTATGCACTTGAAATATGGGCTGAGATGGGAGGGGGTGGAAGAATGCATTGTAACCAAAACTTCCTAATTAGACCTCTCTGTATTTTAGTCAAACCCCCTCCCCCCCCCGCCTCATACTGAAGCGTGGTTGTAGCTGCGTTGGGCACCTGTGCGCATCTGAAGAGATTGCCATACAAAGGAAGTCCTCGCCTGCTTCGCTTGGCACAGCGTGCTCGCTTGCTCCCTCAAGGGTACACCTCTGAACGCGTTCATTGTACCCAGGCAGCGCAAACCTTCCAGCAAGTGAAAGCCAATCTGTTGTATTGACTCAAACCCACTTGAAGGCCTACTCATCTGGAGAGCGCGCGGGATTGGCTGGTGTGGGCGGCTCCATTTGGAAGAGCTGGGACACAATGTAGCGCAGTATGTTCAAGTGGCTCTTATAAGAACATGCGTGGATGGGGTTTGCTTTGATTGCCTTTCTGAGGGGCTCTGTTCTCAGAGCCCAGGAAGGCGTTGAGCGGGAAGAGACTGAATGCGCTGTTGTAGCTAGGAACACTCTTGGAAACTCAAGGAATAGTGCAGCTGCTGTTTTGTCACCTTGGGTTGCATCATACAGTGTTATTTGCAAAGATTACCCAGAAGCCTCAATTTTCACCCCAACATACCTCCGTCAATACTGCAAAATTAAGACCCAGAGCAGCCATTTTGGATCCTACATATCACTTTGTCAATGTACTGTAATTCTACAGGGCGCGGCCCAGTTCTGTGCCAACAACGTGGCTAGAATGATGGGCTACCTGATGCTTAGTACTAGAGTTCTGTCCGGATGTGGTAGTTCGTCTCCCCAAAATAGGGCATGGCTGTGGCACTATGCCACAGTTGTTACGCCTGTTGGCCAAGATAGAGATTTGCTTGTATTTGCAGAGCTCTTTATTGCCTTTTGTATTTTTACCATTATATCACCCTATGTCTCTCAGTGTGTCTGGTTCCTCTATTACTGGGTGCCTTACTCATGACCAGACTATGCAGTACTCCTTTGAAGTGCCGTAATGAGACCCCAAATTTGAGCCAGGAGTGGGCCCAAGTGAAATTTAAACAACGCTGTAATTCATGTAATTTCTGGAATTTCTTATTACGCTTATTATACAAAATTACTGATATTATGCTATTACTCCATGTTGTGTAATTACACTTCTGTTTGAAGCTACATTATAGCCTGGGAGCACAGGAACCATAACACTAGAATGGGAGCAGCTATTAATCACAGCAATTGTGTTTTTCGCGTATTTTTCTTTTTTATAGTGAAATGCATCCTGGTGTAAATTTTTCACTCGAGGATGTATTTCATGCTAAAATATATCCTAGCTGATCAACATGCATTATTTCGCAAAGTGTTCCAGAAATTGCATGCACTTTTGCAAAGGCAAATTATGCACATTTTTGCATGTCCCGTAGTCAGGAGTGGATTTTGCCTATCCTATGTTTGCCTGAATTGTACTTTCAATGGACACTCAGGGAGCACTACCCCTGACCCATCAGTCTACCTTTGACTTTTCTCTGAAAGTGATTTTTAACATGCAAAATTATTGATTGTGTATAATTCACGTTTAAAATAACAATGGCTACTGTAAGCCTGTATTTTAAAATGGCTAACCTTTGGTTGCCATATTGCCTTGTTTCATGTGTCTTTCTTTTCCAGGAGAAGCTGATGCCAAATGTATTATTTCAATGTGCCTTTGGTTTTCCGTTCCCATGTGAAATGTTTTCTTTATGTGATTCTTTTCGAATGTGATGCACCTGCATAGTAGAGCTTGGTCCAATGTATTCCATTTTGGTTGAAATAAATTTGGGGGCATATTACCAACAACTAGCGATATATATCGCTAAATGAGCTTAGCGATATATTTTTTTATCGCCGCGCATCGCCGGATTTTATCGCAGAGATAACGTGCTATTAGCAACGTTTATATCAAATGCAATAAAATATCCGGCGATAGCTGCTCAATGCATGTATATCGCTGGAAATTCAGCGATATTCAGGCATTAACGCCAATAGGGTATTAACCTGAATATCCAACTCCCATTGGATATACAGGTTAAGAAGTGGTCTGAGCAGGCGTTAGTTTGTGGCGATATTCACACTTAGCACAATTTTTTTTATCGCTGTGCCTGCGTTGATAATAGGCGATAGCGATGTTAGCGACTGCTTTCAGTCGCTAACAGGTTGGGTATGCCCACTTTGCATGTCATTAGCGATAAATATCGCTGAAATGCAAAGCGGGCCCCAAACCGCTCGCTATCAACTACAAACTGTTGCTAACTGCTGTTAGCGACAGCGTGCTAATAGGGCGATGATATTATCACCACTTTAGCGGGAAAAAGTCCCACTAATGCGGCGATAAGGCCCTTGATAATATGCCCCTTGATTTTGAAAAATGTTTAGAGTTGCCTCATTGTGCAGTAGCTTCAGAAAACAATTGACTTTTCACTTGCACATGCATCATTGTCATTTGCATTCGCAAACGGTGCGAATCGCAAATTTCGGCCGTTTGCGAATGCAATTGACAAAATTGGGATGCATCATGTTTTTCGCAATTTTAGAAATCGCAAACGGCTACAATGATGCATGTGGCTGTTAGTTATCTATTTGTGCCTTAACTCTGATTGGCCCATTATGTGGGAACCATGTGTAGGTGTATGGAATGTTAGAATTGTGTGAGCTAAATGAATTCAATGTAGAGGAGAATTCATAACCTTATTCCCTGACTTACTAGAAGATCCTTTCCTGATTTAGCAGAGTGTGGTGCTCCATTTATGGAGGAACTGATTTTGATTAACTTTCCTTTTTTGAGACAACTTTATAATAGTTTGTCTTTGTTTTATGACTTTTGAATTCCTTTGAAATACATGGACTATTATATTCATTTATTGATTATCGACTAATGACTAATTTGAATATTTGGATTTGTAACTTTGCTCATCCTTTAATAAACATTTATGGTTTGAAACGTAACCACTCTTTGTCTTTCTTGTGGAGCCTGATGTTCTTCATGGTATTGAAATGTATTGCATTTTGATGTTAGCCTAAAACAGCTTGGACTTAGAACTCCCAGAGTTCCTTTTCATACAGGTCAATCCTAAGTGACACTATGCAAAGCCCAGAGCTAAAGAAAGCAGCTCAGTTTTGCTGCATGCCTGCGTATTTCAACTCTGATTTTGACACCTGCCTCCAACAGCCTGTCCCTGATGCAATAATCGATGCCCTTTTCTGCACCGCTGTCAAAATATAGACTTGACGTCTTGACCTGCTGCTTCCTCTGGTTCTCCAGTTTTAAACCATGGTTTAGAGACCTCAACTAGGACGAGCTCAGTGGTGTCATTTCATCAAAATCATAGAAGACAGGATGGCACATGAAGTGCTCTTTAACTCCCTGATGGCGTCACAGGAAGTTACTTTTCTTGACATAAGGCCTTAAGGGTAGAACACCATAACTTTTTGATCAAAGTTTAGTGTTTTGAAATTACTTTTACCTGATTTAGTTTAAATCATAGAAGGGCCACACATTCACCAATGTACATAACAGTCAAGTCAGACAATGTCAAGCCATGAACGAAAAATCCATGACTGTTAATGACTGCCGCCCCAATTTGTGCTGCTGCCAGAGAACAACACCATAGATTATCTTGTTATCTAAGATACTTTATGAGTTTTACAATGCCATGTGTGTGCCCATTAAAAATCAAGCTCAGGTAGCTGGATACATAAAATTATTCTAGCTGTGTGGAGGGCAGGCACTTTTTTGTGGAAGCATGCAACTTCTGCCCAATCAAAAGATATACTCCTGGCTCCCAGCATGATGGTGGAGCCAAAGACCCTCTCCTGATGGTTCTCACAAAATTGTCTGGTGACAGCTGCACTTGCAACCAGACCATAAAAACTAAAGAACATTATTAAATGGTGAATGTTAACCACCAAACACACTCAGCTACTGAAAGTACAACATATGAAAGGCAGATGTACTTGGAAAAGGTCTCTATTCATGATGGTAAATCACTATGTTTGCACAGCAGCTCACATTGTTTGCAAGCAACCCGATAGGCAAGGTATTTGGTGCACACTTGGAAAATCCGTTTTTAAAGGACCGCAGTGCATTTGGCCATAGGTGTGCTTATACTATTTCCATTATGTTGGAAAGTGGGTTATTGGTAGGGGCAACTGTAGGTCTGCCTCTGGCAATAAGGCCACTAAGACATGGTAAGATTCAGCATAGGTCTTAGAGAATTATTCCTATGCTTAACCCTTGGTAACGTGGCTGCGAGCAGACAGGCTTAACTTCAAAGACAGGTATGTAAAGCATTTAAAAACACGATTTCATTAAATAATTAAGACAAAGCACATAATGAAAATCCAACACCAATTTATAAAAATAGGAAATATTTGTATCACCGAAACAACAAAAATCCAATTTAGGAAACCGGGATATACATTTTCAAAGATGTAATAAACTATAGCACTTAGAAGATTATAGCACCATATTGTATTAACTGCTCGTGATAGACCGGGTCAAAGTCAAAGTTTCATGCTGACCACGATGGAGCCCTGAGCAGCTACAACCTGAGGCAGGTCCAGGTCTTAGTCTCTACTTCATGCTTAGAAACTTTTCTGGAGCTTTTCTCCTCCAGGCCCCTCGGCGCTCCAAGCCAGTCCGGATTCGGTGAGGGTCCGCCGGCTTGACTTGTGACGAGGTCCCGGTCAACTTCCCTGGGGCGGACTTAGACAATGTCTCAAGATTGCTTCAGTGGTACAACCCAGGAACCCAGGCCGACACGCGATGGAAGGCAAGCGGCTTGGCTCTCGCCGTTGCTCCCGGTGACCTTTTCTACGAGCGGACTTAGAAACTTTTCTGGAGCTTTTTCTTGCAGGGTCTCTCGATGCTATTCATGTAGCCGGATCCAGTGAGGTTATCATGGCTTCAGATTTCTTCTAGTCCCAGTCAATCTATGGAAGTTGCAGCGATTGAGCTTTTAGCGGGATGAACCCGATTGGCATGGCCGGCTTGTGGTTGAATGAAGGCGGCCTGGCTGGCCAGGTTGAGTCGGTCCCTCTATGGAGCCTTTTTCCAAAGTTGCTCCAAAGTTGCGCCAAAGTTGCTCGAAAGTTCTCCAAACTTCTTGAACTTCTTCCTGAAGTTCTTCAAGGGGTCCCAAAGTGTCCCAAACTCACTCCAAGGGTCTGGAAGCTCCAATATGGTCCTTGAAATTTGAGGACTTCAGTTTCCACAATCCACTGGTACAAAACCCTTGCAAATCCACTGATGTTTCCCCAAGGTGCCGATTTAGGGTGATGTTCCAGATGAGCTCTTTTAACCTGTAGCTTTCAGGGAGTCGACTCTTTAGTTTTTTTTCAACAAGATAATCCACAGGGCTGTAGTTTCAGATGGTGCAGTCTTCAGAGGTCAGGATCTTTGTACAGCAAAACTTCTCAACAGGGCACTTCTTGCTTCAGTAAGTTTCAAGCAGCAGATCTGAGAGGCTCTGCCCCTCTCAGATACTTATTCCAAGTTCTCTGGGTCATGCAGGAGGTCACTTCCGACCAATGGGAGCAGGGTAACTCCTCAAAGTTATGACCACATCCTGTAGAGTGTGGCATTATTTTGTCCAAGAGTGCATCAAATCTTCCAAATCCATAATGCCTGATTTTCCAGCAAGGAGGTACGAGCTGGCTAAACACAGCCCTAGGATGGCTAATTTTCTTAGACTCCCCCCCCCCCATGCATCTGCTCATACCTCCCTTAATCCTACCATCTGCCTAAGGTGAGAAGATCAGAGCTGTAAATGACACAGGTCTCTGCTCTCTTCTTTGAAGAACATAGTTTACAACTCCTTCCCCTGGCCTGGCATTCCTATGGAACAGCACACTGCCCTGCCAGCAGAACTAGTTAACCACAGGGACTCTTTATCACCTCTTCAAGGCAGCCTGGCTAATCCACTTAAAACGGACCAATCAGGGCAGACCACTGGAAGGCTGAATTTGGACTTACAAAAAAGAAAATCTTAAAACTTCTTGTATGTACACTTTAGGAGAAATTCAACAATATCATATTGTTGTATTTAGTAAAACCTTTCCGGGAAGTCTTTGAATGGCATTTCTAGTCCTCTCCTATCAAGAGTTATTAAACAATAATTTCCTGCCATGTTAACCTATGTATCAAGGGATTTGCAATGGGAAAAATGACTTGGGCTATTTTTCCAGCACCAGGACTTACAAAAACATATTTTATAAGTACTTGTCTTATATGTACAGGAACCCCACCCCATGGGCAACTAGGGGAGACTTTAGGGGTTCCGAATCTGTATAAATATTGTAGATACTCCCTCTACAGTGCTACTAGCATCAAAGTCGAATTTGAGCAGCACTTTACCACAATGTGGGGAGTGAAATTTGAAATTTCACTTTACCCAGGCATATAAAAACTCATTTTTATAAGGGTTTACCTTATAAATACTTGACCCCCCCCCCCACCCCTGTGATACCTAGGGGAGACCCTGGGGGTCCCTAATATGCCAAAACATTGTAGGTTATCCATTCTTAAGTGCCCTAAACACCAAAGTCGAGCTTGGGCACAATTTACTTTTTAAAAGCAGTCCTGGCACCCAGGGCTGTTTTTAACCCGACCCCAGGCTTCAGCAGTGTACACATGCAAGTGCAGAAAGGGATGCTGGCCTCTAAACTGCCATGCCCCAGGGTACTGGGGACTTCTAGGTCGTTTCAATCCCCTGCCCTATTATATACTTGGGGCCTATGTGGGAGGTCATGCCAATCACAGGGGTACCTCACCATACAATTGTGTACCCTGGTGTATGTAGGTGTTTTAACTGTATTCTAATGTGTCTCTTTCAGCATAACACTGGCCCTGGGCCTGGGCCTGGTTAGGCAGAGCTAATAGTCAGTCAGAGTCAGTTACCACCAGTATCAGTCAGCAAAAAATTGGGGGGTGCCCAGAGCACAGGATAACTTTGCAACACATTAGGTCAGCACAATTTGTCTTCTAGGAGAGTGGACACTGAAATGCACTTTTTTAGGAGTGTTTTATTTACATAATTATTTATTAATGATTTACATAGAGTGCAAGACCTTTTCTTTAAGTTACTTCAGGGCGCCAGAGATCCCAATCTCTGACAGAGAATCTTCATGCTAACAGTCTTCAATAGTTACTCCTTTAAGCAAAAGTCCAATTATAGGCAATACGGAACAGTTCTGTTGTCAAGCCCTTCGTGGAATACAAGTAGTTTGCTCTTCTCTAACCTCAGGGTTGGCTTCAAAGCTTTTCATTTTTAAGACCCTGTATCCCTCCTGGCTTGATCAGACTGAAGACCTGCTGGATGATCAAATGTACTGTCACTGAGTGCAGGATCCTGTTGGGCATTCAGTGGGTAGATTTTGAAGCCACAGAGCACTTTTGTCTCATTAGGTCTTGAGAAAAGAGCAGAGTGCTTTGAACTTGCGCCTCACTCCCACAGCTGGCCAGCGAAGCAATTTCAGGGCCGGCTTCTTGCAGACACAAAAGGTTCAAAAATAATCTGACAACCTTAGTTGGAGCCTTTGAAGTCTCTCGATGAGCATCTGCAGGAGCACTGTCCAAATTATGTGGCACTATTCTATCAACCATTACCAAGGCTTTTATCTACTCCTGCGGTGGTCGATAAGGAAGAGAAGTACGATTCTCCAGTGTAGGAAGAGTTACAGGGTGAAAAAGAACACTCTAGTACTTTACTTTCAGTGAAGTGTGTAGTGGTGCTCAGGATCTTGGAAGCAAGTCAAAGGATGGAGCAATAGCTTCTGTTCTCCTTAGTGAGACTCTCAGGCTAGTGCCACAGATATCAACGCTATCATTTTCTCACTAAATTGCCTTCCTTTCATCATCACATATAAATGAGGATCCATTTTAAAGTTTTCAAGTGAAGGGACCTACTGGAACAAGTGTGTGACAGCAAAATTGCTGCTTTATATGCCAGTGGATCGACTCAGCTGACATTTCACAGATATCTCCAGGAAATTCCCAATTGGCACTTTGCCAGATAATAATGTACTTTGATTGATGGCAATGTGTTTGGGTTCAGAGTAGATAATCAAGTGCAGAGTATTGCCTAGCATGAACATACCAGAAGCAAACAGAAATTGTAAGAGATATTACAACTTATCATCCACTAGAAAAGCGGTTCTTAGCCTTTTGACTTTTGTAACCTCCATTGACTCACTACTGGAAGCTGGGGATCCCCTCCTAAGCAACTTTAACAATTTGAAAATGTAAACAATGCAAAAAAATACAGAAAATTTCAATTTTCAATTTTGCTTTATATGTACATTTGCTTTATTATTCTGCTAATATTATTTAATTTTCTAAACTTCTGTGCACCCTCTGAGTGGGTGTTGCAGACGCTCAAGGATCCACAGACCACAAGTTAAGAACCACTGAACTCGGCAATGTGCGCCCTTGCTAATAATAGAGACTCTCTATCATCCAACTCTCTTCTACAGGCTTTGCTTCTTGATAAATTAATCCTGTGATTTATTTTTTTATTAGTTATCAGGATGAATTGAATGTTGGCCATTTAACATTTCATGGGTTTGCTGTTATAATTGCCCTTCTTTCAGCTCCCCCACACTGCTTGGCTATGTGCCTCTCTTCCAAGTTGGCCTGTTGGCATTCTTTTGTACCTAGAGGTACTGTCAGTTGCATGCATACGCCAAATTATCACTTGCCCCATCCTACTTGCGTTTTGTGCCTGTTATTGTTCAGTGCACCCATCTGTGCATAGTTAGGCATTATTTTACGTATTACATCCCTCTGTGCTTACTCAGGCTTTATTTTACCTAGTGCACCCATCTGTACTTACTCAGGCTTGTTTTGCACCTGCTTAGGCTTTGTTTTGTGCTCACGTGGGCTTAGTTTTGTGTTACGTGGGCTATTGTGCTTGCTTCTGCTTTATTTTGTACAGCGAGCCTCACCGCTTGCTCGCCATTCCCACCATCTGTTTCCCACATCCCCAGCGCTCCTCACAGGACCTACTTAATGGAGGCCTCAGAGTGGCCAAATGAAGTACGCTGCTGGGGTGCTGAAGGCCAGCCTGTCTGCGCCTGGAAAACAGGCACATAAGCCCTTATCACCAGCCTTCCAGACTACGGAAAGCCACTGTATTCAAGGACCTCCAGCAAACTCATGAGAATGATCCAGACGATACAGAACTCAGCGGCCAGACTGATCCTCAACATGCTCAAAAGGGTCCACATCACCCAGCACCTGGGAGGCCTCCACTGGCTGCCCATCCAGAACAAAATGCCAATTCAAACTACTGACACATGCCTACAAAGCCCTCCACGTCCGAAGACCAGCATACTTGAACCACGCCTAAACTTCCACCAACCACCCAGAGACCTTTCATCTGCCTCCCTCACCGTGGCACAGACTCCACGATTCTGCCGTAACCACAGTGGAGGACGCTCCTTCTCTCACTTCACCGCCAAGTCCTGGAACAACTTTCACCTCCAAACATCTCTCACTGGGCAGACTTCAGGAAGAAACTCAAGATCTGGCTCTTCGACTAGGACAGCTTCACAGTGCCTGGATACCCTTACTGATGATAAGTCACACTCTACAAGTAGCGATTGATGGATTAATTGACTGTGTCCAGTGCCAGGAACCCTGGTCCTCTGGGCAACCCCAGGTACTCCAAGACAAATCTCTGAGCCCTATACCCCTATCCCTCAAGGCTCATCCTTCAGACCCACCCTCTTCAATCCCTACATGGAGCCCCTGGCTGACATCGTCGAAACCCATGATTTCAACATCAATTCAATTCAAAACAGTCTTTATTGCGATTATTCATCTTAAAAGACAGGCCAGTCAATTAATTACAACGGGTTTCAACCATAAATACACCATGAATTTACATAAAGCTGGCTTTACAAAATATATCAATAAAATGTAAAAATAAATACATATATTTACAATTTAAAATCAATTCTTAAAAAGAGATTAAATATATCACACGCACAAGACTTAAGACACATCATGATAAAAGGCCAATACAAATTTCCAACTCCACGCATTAAATTCAGTAGCCCAACAATAAGCAACATGGCTATTTCGACCCCCCATTTTTCTCCCGTAATACCCAGGCCCAACTCAGGAACTTAGCTACTCCTATTACTGCGATGTAGTTTAGACCAAATTTCAGTATCCTCTTTGCGACCATTGCATAGCTAGTTCACAAGGACTGGCATACTGGTTTCAACCAGATACTTCATGGTATTTGGTAAACCGGACAAACAAATAGAAGATGATCAATATTTTCTATATGATCATGACAAAATGGGCAATTATTACTCATTTCTGGGTTCCATTTACTTGTTAGCCTTCGAAGGGGTAGTGTCCCTACCCTGAACTGATGATAAAGCTTGCGATCTATGGGCTTCGTTATGAGGTCCCAATAGCTTTCCAAAAGGGGTTAATCTTTTATCTCAAGGAAATCCCTCGACAGAGATGAGCTGGTGTGGGAGGAATATCTCGTAATTTTAATCAACTCCCAATATGCTGCTCTATAAGATTTTTTGAAGGATATATCAACTTCATATCCTAAACCAACAACACCCAGCTCATCATCCCGCACACCACCACCAAGACCAACTTCCACCACTGCATAAAGAATGTTGCAGCCTGGAGAAGGACAACTGTCTGAAGCTCAACACAGACAAGACTGAAGGAATGACTTTGGGCAACCATGCCTCCTTCTGGAACGAAGGCAGTGGCCAGTTGAACTCAGACCCACTCCCACACCCAAGAATCATGGCCCCAACCTCGGCATCATCCTGAACAGTAAACTCACCATGAAACAACAGATTAACACAGTCGCCTCTGCCTACTTCCACACTCTCTGCATGCTCTGAAGAATCACCAAATGGCTCCCCACAAGCACGAGAAAAACACGCAAGCCCTAATCACAGCCATCTGGACTACGGCAACACATTGTATGCAGGAACCACAACCAAGCCCATGAGAAGGCTCCAGGTGATACAGAATTCAGCTGCCAGAGTGATCCCCAACCTGCCAAAATGGACCCACATCACCCAATACCTGAGGAACCTCCAGTGGCTCCCCACTCAGAGAAGATGCCAATTCAAACTACTAACACACGCTTACAAAGCTCTCCACGACCATGGACCAGCATACATTAACCACCACCTAAACTTCCATCAACCAACCAGAAACCTGTTTTCCGCCTCCCTCGCCCTTGCACTGGACGCCACGCATCCGCCAGAGCCACACCAGAGGCCGCTCATTCTCCCACCTCGCCGTCATGTCCTGGAATGCCTTTCCTCTCCACTTCTGAACATCACACTCGCTGACGGACTTCAGGAAGAGATTCAAGACCTGGCTTTTTGACTAAGCCCAGCAAAACAACGCCTGGATACCTTCACGGGTAATAAGCATGCTTTGCAAGTACTGTTTGATTGATTGAGTGATTGATTGTTCTGGTTTTGTTATATGGAGATTAAAGTAGTTTACACTAGTACACTTTTCTTATTCCAAATTCCAAATCCAGTTCCTAACCCATCCCCTGCTGATGACGGAACCGCTCCGTCATCAGCTACGGTTGGGCTGTGCTGATGACGGAGCGGTTCCGTCATGGCCCGCCCGCCGCTCATGCGCGGCACGAATTCCGCGCCTGCGCTGAGCGTTCTATTGAGCGGGGCGGGCCATGACGGAACCGCTCCGTCACCAGCACAGCTCAACCGCGGATGGTGACGGAGCCGTTCTGTCACCAGCATGGGGCCGCCGCGCGGCCACCCCACCCCGTTAGCGCTGCGGCGGAATAGCCGCCGCAGCGAAAGGGTTAATCTGTGGAGCCCCAGCAGTACTCAGGGTGTGAAATTAACCCTCCTTCTCCCTTTTGTTGCAGTTACAGTTAGAAAGCAGAACTAAAATGGGATATCACCCACTGCCTGTAGAGTTAAGAGTTGAGTTGGCAGCAAAAGTCTTGCACAAATGGAATGGTTGGTCCTCAGTTTTCATCAGTTTCCACTAATGTACTGCATCAGTCTTACTGTAGTAGTCTGCATTTACATCTACATTTGAGAAATACCATGGTTACTGGTTGTTGTAATGCAATAACCCAGCGATGTATCACAGGCCCCAGCAGACTCTGCAACGTGGGGGGCGCCAACCTCTCCTAGGGGTCCCTTATTCAGCCCAAAGCTGTGAATATCTGAGAGATATGGACCTTTCATCACAATCTGCAGGATGGGAATCATTTTACGTGACGCCACTGGTCACGCCTTTAGTTTCGATTGTTTTTCTTGTGTTCTTTCTAACAGGCTCATATTCAATCAATCAATAAATCAATCAATCGGGATTTATAAAGAGCGGGTAATAACCTGATAGAGTATCCAGGTGCTTGCAGGTCCCAGAGGCTTATTCAAACAGCCAGGTGTCGAGGGTCATTCGGAATTTGAAGTAAGGTGATGGTCTAGAGGTACGCCCGGAGGCTCTTCCAGGTCTTTACTGCAATGTGGGAGAAAGAGCGTCCTCCAGTTCTGCTTCGGTAGATGAAGCGAGTATGGGCAAGTGAAAGAGGGGCAGAGCATAGTCTTCCCGGCGGTTTATGGAAGTTCTGGCGGTGGTTGATGTAGGCGGGTCCTTGGTTGTGTAGAGCCTTGTGTGTGTGGGTCAGCAGCTTGAATTGGCATCTCTTCTGTACGGGGAGCCAGTGGAGTTGCCTGAGGTGGGGTGTGATGTGGGTTCGTCGGGGAAGGCCAAGGATGATCCTGTCAGCAGCGTTGAACAATAATTTATGCGGATGCCATTTGTTACCTCGTTCTCGCCTTGGCTTCTGCGCAGGTTGACATGTGTGAAGTCAGCAGTGTCTCCCGGAGGAGCCCCGAGATGGCGTTTAACAAGGAAAGCAGGTCACCGCAGGAGATGCAGCGAGGCGCGTCCCTATCCCGGAGCTGTGCCGGAGAAGGAGTCTGCTGCTGCAGAATGAACTGTCCAAAACCATTACTTACCTGCCGTCGAATTTCAGTGAAATCATTTCTTTCCTAGCCCCCTGCGGAGCAGCGACTTGGCTGAGATGAAACAGGCAGCTTCCGCTGGGAACGCCGCAGGGATATCCATCTTCACATTAGATAGAGTAGAAAGAGGCCAGGCTGACTGCCTCCACACAGTGCACCGTGGGAGACGCCAATTAAATACAGAACACACGTCCCCCAACTGGAGTTAATAAGACAATAAAATGCCACCAAGGGGGCTGAGAAATCATAACAATAGATGAGGCTATTGGCGGAGTGCTTTGTAAGGCCCCGAAACCCATGAGGATTTTTTCAGTCCTAATTAAATATGATTTTAGACCCCGTTCTCTGAAGAATCGCTTATTGTTAAGACTCGAACATGTTTTCAACCCACAATCTCCCGTAGTCACTCGTTGTTATCACTCATACATAGCTGTTTACTCCTTTAGCAAGACATTCCCTTCCATGTTCAAGTTGTACGCATGTTACTATGTTATGTTAATTTAATTTATAATGCACACAAATCACCCCGGAAGGGGTATCTTGGCGCAGCTTAGAACATAAACAGGTAGGCCAGACTCTCAGGCCACAAGCAGTGCAGTCCTGAATTTTAAATGATAATGTAAGTGGAAGACAGACAATGCCACTGGAATTATGTGATTCTGTGGCCGCAGCATTTATCACAAAAGTATTGCTTTTTCACCTTTGGAGGACAGACTACTCACTGATTACATGCAACGTGGTGCGACTTCACTTACATACCGGAAACTGCTAAATAACCTGACTGACCCTACACTGAAGCTGCGGGAAAGGTGGGTGGTGGAAGTGGGTGACATCGATGACACGGAATGGAATGAGACACTAGCATCCCCGAAAGAGGTGGGAATCTCGGCTAAATTTAGATTAGTACAACTTAAAATCCTACATCGCATATATTATACTAGACCCATGATACATAAACTGCACAGAGCGCCACACCCATTCTGTCTTCGTGGCTGTGGTGAGGAAGGTACACTGCTTCATACACTCTGGGACTTCCCACGCATAGCTGAATACTGGCGACAGGTGATGCGCTCTTCAAGTTTCCCTGGTACCAGAACCACGTAATTGTCTATTGAATATATGGGAACCGACCGACTTATCTAGATATGGCCACATATGGGGAACACTGGCCATTATGGTAGCCAAAAGAGACATCGCACAAAAATGGGGCGCATCAGATTTGCCCATGGTGACGCAGTGGAGCAGGAACATCGACATGCTGATGTTCACAGAGCAGGCGGTATATGTGACTAGGGCCTGCCCCCGCAAATGGAACAAAGTGTGGACTGCATGGAATATATTCAGAGGGGAATTGTGTGACCCATTGCCGGAAGAGGAAAGTACAAGCTCAGATGAGGAGGAGGAGGGGGAATAGACAGGGAATAGGAGGGTGTGCGACCTGGCCGGTGGAGAGTGTGATACATCACAGATATGACGCACTTCATAGCTCCTCCTCAATGTGCTTGTGGCTCTAAACAGTGCGTCGCCACGGACGTGGTGACTGTCGACGTGTGTGTTTTATATCTTGAACTCAGTTGCAAGTTATGTTAAAAATGAAAATGTTAGACCTGAAACTCTGCCGGAATCGACACAGGTTGCTTATTACTACATTCACGACTACTACGCCGCCGGACCCCAGGGTTTTCGGCTACAGGGCTGTGTTTAGTCTGACAATATTGACAAGAAAATGCAAATGACGAGGCCGGCCCTAGGGGTTGTAGGCCTTATGCTGTGTTTTTTCAAAAGTGTCCAATAAAGGTCTTTAAAAAAAAAAAGTATTGCTTTTCTGCATTTGCTAGATAATTTTTTCATCTGCTACATAATTAGCAGATTTTCATTACAAAATATTTCTAGCTCAAACAGCTAAAAAGTTGGGAAAAAGAGGTTGACACCTATTACCGTACAGTGGAAGACCCTTTTCAAAGCTTGACTGTTCACTGTTCAGTTGCTTTTTGCTGTATTTAGTTGGTAAACTGGTACTGGTACTAATGATGTGAACCCTTTGACAGTGTAAAAATGACAAAATAATGAAGTTATACCATTACAAAATATGACGCACTATGTCTTTCTTTGCTTAACTCAGTCAACCATGCCACATAATTTGGCCTTCCACTGATACATAATTCTAATAATAAAACCAATAATAATTGTGGTAAAAAAGATACAATAACATTTCAAACTTGCTTCACTATGGAAGTTTTGCTCACTTCTAAAGACCAGTCTGATCACTGTATTGGCTGAAGCACATGTATTATCTAGACTGTACTACCGCAACTCCATCTAAGCTGGCCTGGGAAAAGCACAAATACAGAAACTACAAAGAATCCAGAGGGAGGTCTTTGATATGATTGCAAATAGTTTTAGAGTGAAACAAACTATTTGAAAAGTTGAACACAGATCAGTCAAGCAGAAAGAAAGTTTTGAACTGTCAGAATTTGTTTCGCATGGAGCTGATAAAAACTCCTGCGTCACCTTTACACCGCAGTTGCATCACTTTTATAGACGCAGCGGCGGCGTAAATAATGCACCATGTTGAGTCATATTTATGAAGTGACACATCTAGGCAGATACCTCACTTCGTAAACCCATGCAATAGCCTCTTTAGTGGCACGATACCAGATTCAGTAGAATTCGAAGACTTCCCGAGTACCTTTATATGATGGTCCAATAAAATGACTCGCACAAGGAAATTCGAAGTAGCTGACGCAAAAAGATATGGAGCAACTACATGGTTTGTGTGGGTGTGGATATATTTGGAGGGAGTAGATAGTGACCCCATGTAATTTCGAGTGATTGGATTTTATCAACCTCGAATCCTCGAACAATATATATTTTTTTGTTTGTTTTCTTTTTTGGCAGAATATGCTTTCTTAAAGCTATTTTCAGCACTTTGCACTTTGGGGTTCATTAGGAGTGTGGATAATCCGCATCCTCCGGGCCGGCGGAGGCCACCGCCGGCCCGGACGATGCGGATTATCCGCTGCAGACTGGAAAAAGACCCCCGCCAGATTAGGATGGCTGGGGATCTATTTTCCGTCCACCGCTTTTCCGCCGCGATCACCTTCCGACCGCGGCGGAAAAGCTCTAACATGGCTGGCGGTGTCTATCAGACACCGCCAGCCATATTATGATAGCTGCAGTCATATGCCTTTCCACAGCGGCATTTCTGCCATGGAAAGGCATACGGTGTTGTCTTCGGGGGCCCGTTGCGGGCTCCCAGGGGTGATGGGGGGGTGGGGGGTACACATGAGGGGTACCTATGGTACCCCCCTGCCTTTGCGTGCACGAAGCGGCAGGCACCACGCGGTGCCTGCAGCTTCATGTACGCAAAGATAAACATGTTTTTTTTACCATTGCGGCATGTGCTGCTTCAAGCAGCACCTGCCGCAATGATAAAAATACATGATGTTGCCACCAGGGTGGCGGTCACATCCTAATTTGCACGGAGGGACCGCTGCTGCCCCTGCAGACGGTCCCGCCTCCACTGGGGTGGCGGACGGACGCAGGTCCGTCCGCCATCCTAATAGGCCCCTTTATTAGGTCTAAGAGAGAATAGGCAATACTTAACCAAAGTCATACATTATTTTTATTTTTTTATTATGATGAACTATACCTATTTATATATTGTTAATCAATTTCTAGGATGTAACGAATTTTTCTATGTTTGCTGTTCAATTAAAAAACATTTTTTAAAAGAGAAGCGGGTCCTGCATCAATTTCTCAGACTCTGCAGCAAGTGAAAAGCACTCGGAAGGGCCTTACACCCTCCCACAGAATTGGGTAAAAAGACATCAAAGAAGCTTGAATTCTCATTCCCACTGCTTTGTGGCTAGTGGCAATATGGTTAACTTCAAGAATGGGGTCCCTGTTTAATTGACTATCCAAGAGGAACATACTTAGAATACAGGTTCAAACGTAGGAGCTTTAAAGTGGTCCCTTTATCTCTCTGGGAAATCCAAGGGCTAAAAGAGGTACACTAGCCTTCCAAGAAATTGAATGTTTATGAGGAACTATACTGCCCCTGAGTGTCATTAGAACAGACTTCATAAACAGCATATTCACTGACCTCAAAGCTCATGTCACCAATCATAGAACAATTAACATTGCCAAAAACAACACTGAATTCTGAAAGATTTCTATTTCACACCAGTTTTTTCACAATAGGAAATGTGGCTTTCTTTTCACGGCCTATGACCGGAAAAGGTGGAGTATGGTCAAGGCTGTGCTCTGCACACCCAGGCACCAGGAGATGGGCACAGCTCAAGACAGAAGACTTCTGCATTAAGTGAGTTATTATACTAAGAACTGAAGATGCCCTTCCTTGTGTATATCTGGCAAAATTTAAAAAAACCAGAGGTACCACAGCTACTATGTTTGTGAACAGGTCTTGAACCATAGTTAGAATCTGAGAATTTGGCTGACAGTCTGGTTGACACATAAGAGCCAATCATTTCAAGTTTGGCAAACATTTTGTGGTTCACAAACTAAAAACCGACTGTGAAAATAATTATAAGATGTCACATCACAACATCAGGGAAAACCAGTGGCTAGCCCAACGAGATAGAATGTGCCCTATTGCTACAAAAAAGCTGCTACATTTGGCTATATGGTGTGAGGCAGGTTTAGGTTCACAATCCCTTATAGTGCTGTGGGCAGCCACAGAAAATCCATATTTTGATTTCTTATATCTTTGCCAACATCTGACGATTCTGTACAAAACTTTTGAAACACAAAATATGTCCACCTATCTCTTATCTTTGTGAGGTCGATGCAGACATGGGGGAGGAGGGCAAATATAAGGCTGTCTGAACCCTCTATATGCTGCATTTTCTTTTAAAATTCCCAAATGGGACTTAGAGCAAGTTACAATTTAAAAACTGCTACCCGAGTTCCACATAGTATGGCGTGGCCACAATGAGGCTGCCTGCCTGGTAGTCGAAGCACTCTGCCACAGTTGAGCAAAATCTGTCCTGAGTGACCGACACCGATTCGCGTAAGCACTAATGTTGCTTTCAAGCTGCTCCGTACTGTCCGTCTATCACTTTATGGCAAGACATCCCATTTTTATCCTAAACACTCATGAAATGCACCCATGCAAGCAAGCTGTGACCATTTTTACAAATGGCTCACCACTTCTTCGGAAGCACTTTTTTGGTTTCAGTCTATACGCTCTGAATGACATCGAAAAACACAAAAGGTGATGGAAGGATGCTTGTGATAAGTCAAACCACTGGCAATCGCTTTGATAATTATATGAGGTGGCATGTGGGCAAAAGAAAGATGGGTTGGGATGCTACCCCGAGCGATTGCCAGTGGCCAGACTTATTGCGAGTATCATCCCATCACCTGTTGTGTGTTTGATGCACCAGCCTAAGTGGCTAAGGGTAGGCCAAGATGTGGGTCCCTTGCTAACTGTGCCACTGAAACCAAGCTACACCTGACTGAAGTGCCACAGCAAAACTGGTCTTGATTTGCTTTTATTCAAGTTTAGAGAGGACCTGGCCTGGCAGTTCGGTATAAACTGTTGGAGCAGGGTCAAGACTGATTTGCATATGGCATGCTGGACAAAAGAATGATGGATTGGAATGCTGTACTGAGTGATTGCCAGTGGTTAGACTTATTACAAGAATTCCTTCTATCACCTTTTTTGAGTTTGACACTCTGAAAAACAACTTCCAGGGGATGCCCAGTCATCTTCTCTTCAGAAAACCTCACAAAAGTTGTCTGTTTTCTTAATTTATTTTTTACAGCTTATGGCATATCCTGCAATAGCAACTAGACACCCGGGTGACGGTGCATTTATCAAATACAAATGGCCATTCTAGTAGAAATTGATATCGTGGCATGTAGGCACATGGCATGGACATTGAATACTAAAGGCCCAGCCACTGGGAAATAGGTAGGGGTGATGGTCAGGGAGATTGGGGAACCGTTAGCGTCTGCCAGATTGAAAGTTTAGAGTGATAAAACTCCATTCAAAATATCAATCGACCTTTCATTAATAAGAGTTATTTATATGCTAAAACTGTTTTTAATAAATGCAATAAAATATTTTATCTGAATGTACATTATATTCCCAACTGAAAACCTTAAAAGTCACCGAAATTCCCCAGTTATGAATAGCTGCCAAACCATTAAAACTCCCCGAATGCATTACTCACGACCTCAAGATAGTCCACATCTTTGACACATTTGTCCACTAGCATGTAGTGGAGAGTGTCACCACTGTAATATGGTTCCAAAGATTCCAATGAAAGCCCTTCAGTCTATTAATTAGAATTTCCTAGTTAACACTTGTATGTGCTGACAGGTACACAGGGAGAGCCTGCTCTGTATGGTTGTTATAATTAAGCATAACCATGACAACCTCTCTACTACTGGGTGGTGCTCCTCCTGTTTCCCCTGGTAGCAGAGGCTTAGCTACCATTGGTGCAGCAGGTGCAGTGACACCAGGGCCCAGAGCCCTGAGGTTCCATTCCTATTGAAACAAAAAACAAGACAACCCTTATGTACGTGCGGACAGGGGTATCAAGGGAGGTTCAGTTCAACCCAGATAAGTGCTACATGTATTACCCCAACAGCAGTCAAAGTGGTAATTTTCCTTCTTTGCGCCACGGTCCATAGCATCCAAGCTACGCTACTGTCTAGGAATTGGAACCCTGAGAAGTGATTGTGGAAGAAGCTGTTGCTGGTAGTTGCAGAAATCCATCTTATTTTGCAAGATTTTGTAGGTAATCAAATGGGCTTCGGGCTTCATTCTGATTTATATTGGTCCCAATATGTTTTGGCTGTTTTGGTGGGCAGAATTTGCGTAGTCGCGGTACGCAAAGCTCAGCGAAGCGGTAAAAAAATGTCTGTGAGCACGCAAAAGTTCAGCGAACAAGCGATTGCTTGTTCCGCCCGTTCGCGATGCTTTTTTCCGGTTCGCGAACGCTGTTTGCATGCTCTGGGACAAATATCTCGCAAACATGCATTTTGAAAGCGCGAACAAGCACAAAATTCCGCTAAGCCGCCGATCATGGAATTTTTGGCAATCCCGCGTTCTCTGCGGAACGCAAAATTACCCAAATACCGTGAGCAGAACAGAATTTACCACCCAGGCCTAATTTTGAGACAATCCTTTTCACTCCCCCTATCAATTTAAGCCGAAGCCTGCTGTCCCTGATTAACTGACTGGGGTTTACTGCTCTCAAGGGGTGAGTGTTGTATCAGGAAAAACAATTATTAGCATAGCAAGAAGGTTGTTAGGTACCTTGAAGGTGAAGTCAAACAAAACCCTGCCCTAGTGCCCAGAATATTGAACTGCCATTGCTAAGCTTAAATAGGAACAGTACATAATAACGGCCACATGTATCATTGTAAGGTTTTGCGATTCTTTATTTGCGATTTTTAGGGAATCGCAAATAAGGAATCGCAAAATGGGATGCATGATTTAAATCGCATAATATTTGCGATTTGGTAAAAATCGCAATTTTTACCGAATCGCAAATATTATGCGAATTCTAATTTGCGATTTCGCAATTCCCATTGATTCCTATGGGCCAAAAGGCCCATAGGAATCAATGGGAAGGCATTGACATTTTGCGAATTTCAATTAGCGATTCGCAAAATGTTAATGCATTCCATGGGTGCAGGGGGGGTCCAAAGGACCCCCCCATGCACCCCTGAAATGTATTTTGAAGTGCATGTTTCACACACACATGTCCTAAGGACATGTGTGTCTGTAACATGACAGTGTTTTAAAATGCAATTTTGAGCATTTTAATACATTTTCGCAAATTACCACGAGGTTCACCCTCGTGGTAATTTGCACCCCCTAATTGCGAATTCGCAATTTGAAACACAATCATGCATTGCTTTTAAGGAATCGCAAATTTGCGATTCCTTAAAAGTAATCGCATTTTTGGAAATCGCTAAAAATAGCGAATTTCACAAAAATGCATGATGCATCCCAAAAACTTATTTAGGAATCGCAAACGGCCGAATTTACCGATTCGCACCGTTTGCACTTCCTAAATAGGTTGATGCATGTGGCCGTAAGTGTGTTCTGGTACAAATTGGAGAAATCCATTTTTAACATGCAATTCACAGGTGGAATCTTGGCAGGGATGACTCAGTCCTTCATCCTTCTGAGTCGAGATTTCTGAAAGAACATTATAGTCAAGGTAAGCATTTTGTTAATGGACTGCCTGGCACTTTTATGTGGTGATATTTACAATGGAAAATCTCTTTGGAAAGGTCTGTGAGCATTTGTTCAAAGTCTAAATATGAAATCTGTGAGCACAGAGATCCATTTGTAACTCATCAGTAAAATGAAAATATTTCAGGCTGCAAGAAAGGGATTCTAAACAAATAAAGGGTACTTTTTCAAATTATATTTACTGCTGTTAGCCTGTTAATGAACTTTAAGCAAGATAGGAAAGGAGATACCCCAGGTTTAACTTGAGAAAGCACAGTCTAATGCCCAAACGTTTTTATCTTAATCTCGGAATATATTTGAACATAGTGCAGAATTCTCTCTTATACTTTGTGTAGCAATATTGCACAGCTCTTGGGCTATGGTTGTGAAATATCTTTGTATCTTTGTATTTAATATATCCTAAAAGGGGGCTCTTATCAGTTCCCCCATCCAAATTACTGTGTTAATTCGCTTTTGTGTGGAACAATTTTTTTTAACTTTCCCTGGCTGCACGCATTTAAGATACTTATACTAAAGCTATTCACAGTGTTTGAGCCCCATTCACTGTCAAGCTAAGATATCTTAACAAGGAAAAGGCAGACAGCTTCTAACAGTCTGTTGGAATGCTTGCTCTTTTTTACTTAGGTGTGTGAAGCAGATGCTTCATGCTTTAGCCTTAGAACATTTGTGGGATTCTCTATTTGTGCCTCGGTACCTTTCTATGCACTTTGTAGGCATTATCAGATTGATTTTTTTCAACTTCATCTATTTGGTCATTATGATTAAACTCTAAGGGGCGATTATGATCGCGGATGGACTTTCGTCCGTCCGCGATCACTGAGGAGGAGGGGACGTCCGCATGGGCTGCGGAGTCCCCTCCTGTGCGATTAGGATGTGACCGCCACCCTGGCGGTCACATCATCTATTTTTAACATTGCGGCGGGTGCGGCTTCAAGCTGCACCCGTGGCAATGTTAAAAATGCAGTCATTGCATTTGCATGCAGAAAGAGGCAGGCACCTCGCGGTGAAGTTACACATGCTTTTCCACGGCGGAAAAGCCGCCGCAGAAAAGCATGTTTTACATCCCATCCTAATCTGCCTGACGGTGTCTGAGAGACACCGTCACCAGATTAGAGCTTTTCCGCCGCGGTTGTAAACCAGCCACGGCGGAAAAGCTGCGGACGGAAACCAGGACCCACCAGACATCCTAATGTGGCGGTGGGTCTTTGGTCAGTCCGCTGCGGTTTTTCCGCATCCTCTGGGCCGGCGGTGGCTTCCGCTGCCCCCGAGGATGCGGAAAAACCGCAATCCTAATGAGCCCCTCAATGTTGTACTAAACATTACAAACATTACAAGTAAAAAATTGAAGTAAATATACAAGAGCTGTGCTATATTTTACTACTAAGGCAACCACAAGCGCAGTTACCTTGCAGTCAACAGAGTCATGATTTGAATGGTGCAGCAGTCCCAGTAGCATGGGGCCCAAAATTCCTCTAAACACATAATATTGCTTTATTTGACTACTAAACAGGCAGTCACAATTGCAGTTTCATTGCAGTTAAAAAGTACTGGATTTTGAATGGTGCAGCGGATGCAGTGGCACCGGGGCCAAAAGCTCTAGGGTCCCCACTAAATCCAGCTTGTGCTAAAATTTAAAAGTAAACAGGCAGTCACAAGTGTAGCTATCTTGCAGGAACTAGTGCCATGATTTTAATGGTGCTGAAGTTGCAATGACACAGGGGCTTAAAAGTAGTCAGAACTCCTCTAAACAGCAAATATTGCTATGTTGAACTATTAAATAAGCAGTCACAAGTGTGGTTACCTTGCATGGTCTAGGGTCATGGTTTCGATGGTGTAGCAGGTGCAGTCACACCAGGGCCAAAAGCTCTAGGAATTCCTTTAAACACCAAATCTTGCTATACTTTACTACTAAACAGGCAGTAACAAATGCAGTTATCTTGCAGGCACTTGGGCATGATTTGAATGGTGTAGCAGGTGCAGTGGCAACGGTCCCAAAAGTTGTAAGAAGTCTGCTAAGCAAATAATATTGCTATTACATCAATTAATTCTATTATTTCCCTCTTTCATTTCATTTTTTTAAATGTTGCTATTACTTACCCTCACTATACCTTTAGTAACAGCACAAAACATTGGCTTTTTGTACATAAACAAGTCATAGCAGACGTTCTGTAACTTATATTGTACAGCTACTTAGCAAGTTACAACTTATAACAAAAAAACTGCTTATTATTAATCACTTAAGCAAAACCTAATGCATTTACTGATGCTTGTGTTGCAGGCTGTGACTTCATAGCACTCGACCAGTGTGGCAAATATAATTCAATTCTTTAGTTACACATACAGAGATCTGCAGCTTTTGTCTTAACCACTGTAGCTTTTATTGGATATACAAGTGCCATTTTCAATGTTCAGATTAACTTGCATTTATTTTTTATTTCAAGTGCATATTTTATATTCACAACATATCAAGAAAACAATATAATTACATATTCTTTAGTTCTAATGATCTATGTCTATGATTCCCATCCTGCACTCACTGACCCAGAACCATTACATTCATGATCACAGTTGCCATATTTTTTTTAAACCACTTCAACTCTGGAAACATGAAAAACAGACCACTCATGGGTGATGGCACGGCCATGCCTGATGAACTGATAACCATTGCTGCTGAGGAGGTTGGCAGGGAAATTACAGACAAAAGCCATTCATTATAAGAATGCTTATGGAGAGTGGACATTTGCCTCAATTGACAAGCAGTCCCTGCAAATAACCCCATTTAAAGGGGCGTCCTTGCGTGGGACATTGACTGTGGGCCACCTCTGTGTGGCGAACAGTCAATGCACCGTCTAACAGTTCCATTGCCTGCTGCATTTGTAATATAGCACGGGCGCACAGGCAAAGTGTTTCCTTAGAAGAAGAGACACCCCCTTGTCATATATACGTGATGTGCATTAGAAAAGGCCGGACAAGCATCTGCAGTCACTTCTGTAATACCAAAGGGGCCCGGGTGTAGAAAGCAGGCCCACACACCAGAAAAACGCCTTCACGCAGTTCACAAGTCCTAAAAAAGAAGTGGGTAGACTAACCAGGTTAGGCAGTATGCAACTGAAATCATGACGTGTGCCAAGAGGTGTGGCGCCGCGGCTAGGGCGACTGACTCTGGAATCTGGGGATCACAGTTCGATTCCCGGTGCCGGCAGCAGATTAGCCCAGCACCATGTAACTCTGGGCAATAGCTTGCTGAATCTTCCAGACGGCCCCAAGCGCCTAGAGACCCTTACGGGTGGTTGTGCGCATTACAAATGTGGATTAATAATGATGTCATGACATTGGAAGTGACCTCACTGGATGTGACATCACAACAAGTGACATACGATATTAAGACCTCATACTTTTTTATCAGGTATATCATGAGTACATTTAAGCACAATATGAGATTCAACAAATGAGATTTGGCGCTGGGATTGTGCCAAAAAAGTGGTACACTCCTGATGCAACATCTGGGTCTCAACTAACATATTTATTTTTTTAAACCCTGCCACAAAGAAATTGGCAACAAGGAGAAGCATGGCAGTAGATCTATTCTGCTGAACTAGTTACAAAGTCTGTATTTTAAAATATTTTATGAGTTAAGGCATATGCTGTAAAAGGTGCCCAGTAAATCTTAGGGAATAATAATAATGGAGAAATAACTCTGGAGGTGAATGCATTTTGTGAAGTCCCAGATTTGAATCAAAGTAGCATAGTGGGTTAATGTGTCTCCTGCAAAGCGCATCAGGTAACAAACAGATCGCAGATTTGTATTTTATGTAGGTAGTAAAGTGGGTTATTGCTTTCAACACAGAGATCCTTTTGTTACCTACAGCTCATGAATTGTAATCTGTGTTATATAGCTATGAAGACATATAACGCCTACACCTTGTAACCCTGTCTCATGTTACTCATCGTGTACATTGATTAACACATGCACATGATTTATATATCCATGCATAATGTGTATGTTACGTAAAGAGCTCTGACACCCTTCATAGGGCTAAAAGAAATAAAATAGTGCTATTAAAATTGTTGTACAAATACGGGGACTGACCAACACACCTGACATTCTTACAGTGCATGCATCTCTTATATTCAAGGACTGAACAAAGGCAAAAGCAGGCCTCTCTTACTGCCAGTGAAGAGATGAGTGCCTGTGTTTCCCCTCCATGGCATTTACATTTAAGTGTTAAGATCCAGGCTGCCTCCAGTCAGGATACTCAAACAAAAGGAGGCCTGATGGCCCTGTCAACTGCGGCCCAGCTGGAGGTGAAAAAAGCTCCCTCACTGCTGCACAATGCTGCTGGGAATGAGCAGCTGGTGCAGCTGTGGAAGAGGTGTGGCGCAGCGGCCAGGGTGCCTGACTCCAGACCACGGGGTTCACGGTTCAATTTCTGGTGCTGGCAACAGATCAGCCCAGCGTGACTCTGGGCAATATCTCGCTTAATCTTCCCGAGGGCCCCCAGCGCCGGGAGACCACTTCAGAGGTAGCCGTGCACTTTACACATTCAAGTTTATTATTCTTCTTAATGGAAAGCAGACAACATACAGGCGCTGCTGAAGGTGTCTACAAATTACACCAGTATAACTTCTATATATTTCTGTGGGGCCCCAGTTCTTGGCAGGGGGGACTGCGTCCACCCTGTGAAAATAGTGGGTGGACGCCATTTACCCATGCGTACCTCCAGCATGTGCCCTGCCTTCAAGGTACTTACTGTAATAGGTTTCAGGGGCATTTGTCTTTCAAATAAAGGCTCCATTACTTGTAAAGTAGCCCTTGAAATAGACTGATGGCTACAAAACGAGGCACAAGGCTGGCAAGAAATCATAATATTAGGCTGCCAGTCACAGCTCCTGCTTACAGTCACACAACCAACAGATGTTACCCTTATCAGAGCAGAGAACCAATCACGATCGACTCGCCTGCTCATGCCTCACTTAGCTAGGGACATGGAAACAAAGAAACTCACGCGCTAGGGATGGCATTCGAGAATGCGTTGCACTATACTGCGTCACTAAAGAGCGGGCACCCCTCAGAAGCGGCCGCCATGCCCATGAAAGCCTCTCGAGAGAACAAAAAGACTCACGTGCTAATGGCGGCCGAAGGCCAGGGGTCTATAGAAGAAGGCGCCGCTGGCAGACAATGGCGCGGCTCCGCCGATGGAATGTTCCAGCACTTTCCGATTGAAAAGCAATTCAACCGCACAGGAGGCAAGGACGAGGAGGAAAAAGAAAGGGACTATAGGAGGCAGACAATTGCAGCATTCTATAGAAACTGGGGCATGGAATGTGTGGGCTCATCTCGTGACACTCCCACCCGTATCCAGGTAAATGGTTCGAATGAACCCAGGGCTTTCATGGCCTACATTTATTTCGCACAACATGGTTACATAAAAATCCCTAGCCTTTTGTCCGATCCGAATTTCTGCTGGTACTTTCCCTGACCAGGGAAGACATGGCTTGGCAGTTCGGGCTGGACTGTTCCCATGAGGCAAAGGGCCAGACTGATTTGCATATAGCCATGTCTGAACTGGGGTGGCAGAGTGGGCTAAAGAACGGTGATGGATTAAACCCAGATCTTTTGACTGGGTGTGAGTGTTTGATTGATTCAGATGCTCCGTCCATCACCACCCACTTTTGTACCTGTACTTTCCCTGAGGCAGATTAACCAGCATTTCCTAACGCGACCGATACGCCAGCACACGAGGACCAATAAGGGATTTATTTTACCTGAAGTTTTTTTGCAAAATTACAGCTTATCACTTGGGATTGGAGGGCAGAAGGGAAACCTACTGTTTGTGAGTGAAACTCTGCATGCATCTGCCTGAGGTACTTCAGGCGGCTGCGTAAGATTTCACTACAAACTGAACTGTTCGTAATTCCTTCCAAATTCTGTGGTTCCCACCCAGAAGGCAAGTCACAGTCCCATCCCTCACCCTCCAGATGTGCCTAGTCCTGCTTTTCAAAGACCCCCAGGGATGCAATATGCAAACATCTACACTTCTATATAAAGTCACTGATCTACCCCCTAGGCCTTCAGATGAGCATTACGCATGATCTCCTAAATTCTCAGAGATGCAATCTTCCAATGTTCCCACCCTTTTGGCATCCATTCCACACCCACTTACTGTTGCCTCTGCATCAGGTATTCCATTGCAGATCGATTTGCAAATGCTCTGGGCGTACCACCCGACAGGTGCACAGCACCCTTAAGGGTGTGCATGACATGTCTTGCACACCCTGGGACATGCAACGTTTTTGTCAAAGTACTGTGCCATGCCTCATGGCTCTAAACACATCATACCACCATTCCAAGAGCTTCATGAAAAGATGGTCCAACGATTTCATTAATTGGGTTGCAAATATCAGGTATTGCAGCACTGCGGGAAAGTCTCTAAACCTGCTCATTAATTAAAATATTTCACAGCAATTTCCATATCCCAACTCCCAGAGCTGTCAAGCCGCTGCAGTACCAGTTCCCCACGGGTCCCGGCTCTTTAGCACTGTTTAAAGAAATCGATTGGAATTGGATAATCTAGTGAGCATCCGTCTTAAGGTGGCAAAGAAAGCAGTACAGAGCAACCCTTTACTCAAAAACTAATGTGAGGCAGGGAAAATCCAGTAGTAACCCTCTTTTCCTCTCTAAATTAATGAAATTAACAGGTACATCTCAGCTTCAAGTAATTGCTAGGGTTACAGGTATATTGGAAAATTGACCAGGCCAGCTTTTGATCAAATTGAGGAAGTGGGTTAGATTTGACTCAATGATGGATGACAACGCGAAAGATGCCCATGAATAATGGTCTTGGAGCTTCAGTACTATTACCTACGCTGGCTGGTTAGACGTGGTAGAGCTTAAAGAATCGTACTAACAATGGTCAATCATTTAGTCTACTAGATCACACTCAATGCTGGGTAAAATCCTCTTCACATCAAGAACTCATATCACATTACTCACTCTGTTCAGTCGGTGCATCATCAGCTCACCCTTTCAGTCTGTCCTGCTGATATTTAAGTTCTGCCATGCCACCAGATCCATATAATAAGATCATTCGTGCTCATGATTTCTTCTTTAGCTGATAGTGCATCGATATTGATTGGGATAGACAAAGGCAGCCAGAAGAGGGAGAACTACTTCTATAAGGACAGGCATTTGCAAGGGTGGGTTTACGGACATGCTGCAGGTGAACACCGATATAAACTGAAGTATGGCTTTATCTAATGGAGCAGAGACAAATCTTTGATCTGGCTCCACGGTCACCTGTACTGAGGCAAACTCTAAAACCAAAAAGTACTATCAGGAACGTGGCGACACCTAGACACCGGCTTCCTCTTTGCATTGTAGATTCATCCAATGGTTGGCTCATGCTTTCACCAACTTCATGTCCTGTAGACCCTCCCAGGCTTTCCTTTCCACATGACCTATTGTGGTGAATGCATTCACCTTTTTAAGCTTAGACTACACCAATAGTCTATGCTGGAGACTCCACCAATGCCTGCAGGGGAGATTGCAACGAGTACAAAATCCATCTCAGGGAAAAAGATTCCTAGACTCGGCATCATTATCCAAGGTTCTCTGTTAGCCTGTCAAAGAGGGGATACATTTCATAGTTTCTTGTATGATACATCATACCAATAAAACGAAGGAGAATTATCTTCTCCTGTTTATAGACATAGAAATCCAGTTGGCCACTGATAACCTCTCTTTGTCATGTTTGTGAGAGAACAGCCCCACTACCCTCTTCTATCATGTGTTTTCCTCTCGTCTGTTTTCTTTCTTTGCACCAGCAGGATGATCCCTTTCTTCCTCAGCTATGCTGTTTTTTAATCCTTTTTTATATTCCTGCTGATGCTCTAGTACTGGTACTCCTAGATACACCCTAATAGCTCTACTGCTGCAGATACACTTGAATCTATACCCCACCTATTCTGATACTTTAGTACTGCTTACTGCGCTTTTGTATTTATCGTCATCCCTGCATCTAAGTATTATTTGCTCACCTGTACCCAAGAGCCTCTAGCTCTTCCAATATCCTAGTAAGACTCTAGACAATGCTTGACCAATTACCAATACACATATCTATTTTCTAGTACCTCTGTATCTCTCTATACACTGGAACCTCTCCCTATTGATCCAATACCAATAATTGAGTACCTCGTATTCTTCCACCTCTCACTTTTACCTTGTCCTTATTCTCTTTGCTCATTTTCTGATGCCTAGATTTTGTTCCCCATGTACCCAACTTTTGGTGTTTTTAAAGGTGCAATGTCCTCAGGTTGTTTGAAGAAAGGGTTTCCTCATTTTGGAAAGTCACCAAAATACAGGGCCACTAACCTGTTCTCCTTGGCTTGAAGATCAGACACTCAATGCCTAACAGTACACACGTCTGTGTAGTAGTGCACAGGCTTATGTAATGTAAATAAAAATGATGTGTAACAGCTGAATAAATCGTGTCATTGATTATTTGTATATGTTACATTTACAGCCCTGAGGAAGCCCGCTTCGGGCGAATCGTGTTGGCTGTTTCTTGGCTGCTTTCATTGTTCATCCTATATTGAGAATTTTGGCTGTTTACTTGTATCATTGTGTCAAGAATATTTATTAAAACTGGACTTTTTATACATCAACGAAGGACACACAGTTGTGTTTTGTTGCATTGACACATTTTGTCATTATTTTGTTTGTTGCCTCTCCACGTGCTTGTTTTATATCTATTTGTTTAAAGTCCTTTGGCAGTGGACTCAGGAGGTGGGCAATGTGTGTACAGCAATCAACTTAACCTATGTGTATATATAGGTAGTGCAACAGTTAATCCCTTACTGCCTTCCTTTTGCTGTGTTTTTTTGTAATGCTTGGAAATTGCCTGCAACTACCCCAGCCCTACCGACCTTTGAGTGGGAAGGCCTCCACAGAATTCTGCTTAATTACATTTTAGGCAAATCAGCCAGTTCTTCCTTCTAAAAAGTGCCAGTGCTAACCCAGAACAGCTCATCTGATCTGTATGTATGTATGTATATTCTTATATAGCGCTCAACTTACCCTAGGGCATCTCGGCGCTTGCATTGGGAACCCGTCCTGGCTTTTCCCTGTGAGATAACCCGTAATGGGTATCCCCAAGGTGAAAGCCAGGCATCCCGCCGCGGGGGGGGGCCGTTGTGGAGATTAAGCAAACTTATTGCCCAGAGCTGCATAGTGTGAACTCATGCTTAGAGTTGGCACCGAAGCGAGAATTATCGAGTCCGTGGGATATTGGGCTCAAGACCCTGCCGCGTCGGGAATCGAACGCTGGTACGGGGTCTGACCTCTGCTTCAGGGTATGCCTCCTCTAACCAGTGAGCCACTTGAAATCTCTCCTTGAAATAAAAGAAGCACTGACAGTGGTTAGGAGTGATCATGCAGGAACAACTCAGGCCAAGACAGCTGTATAAATAACATGAAAATACTCACCGAGAAATCTGCATCTTCGGCTCTCAAGTGGTCAGCAATGTAGTGGACGCCCTCCACTGCCAGCTTCAATGACGGGGACATCATCAGCAGGGTCTGCTCTTTGGTGCTCACAGTCTTAGCTGCATGGGACGTGCTTGCAGCAACCGTCTTCTTGCACTTGCACTTGCACAACGATGTTTGGCGTTCCAGCTGGTCCTCATTTACGCGGCACAGCTGGGACGCCGGGGAGCCGCTGGACTGGTCGATGGTCTGGGAGGAATCTCCCTGCAGGTAGCAGTACTGAATGCTCCTTGAGCGGCAGCGGATGCTCCCTTCTACCGCCTCCCCTGGGCTGTACATTTGTTGGACACTCACAGAACGACCCTTTGAGATGGGGGAGGACTGCTCGTCACTCAGGGGGTGTGACTGGGTCTGAGGCGAGGATCCATTGGCCTGAACTAGCTCCTCACGCAGTACACTATACTGACCAGAAGGGGACTTGCAGAGAGCCTGAGAATCCACATGCTCCTCCAGCTGATTACAGCACGAGGAGGTGGGCGAGTCATGGCAGCTGGGAGGGCTGTTGGAAGAGGAAGTGGGGAAGTTGGGCTCATTCTCTGGCTCGGACCAGAGAGGGCTGGCTTTCTTGTGCATTGACTCGATAAGCCTCTTGCAGTTGTCCTTCACGGCAGATGGCCTCTTCATGAAGAGCACCCGAGGGATCACATCGAGGAAGATCCTTCGAACCCAGGCTGGCATGGTGTGGGTGCGCGGGGAGCGGTGGTGGACATTGAGCACGAAAACCGTGATGATTATGGAAAGCGTGACGAAGATCATGGTAAAGAGCAAATACTCGCCAATGAGCGGGATTACGAGCGAGGTGGATGGTATGATCTCCGTGATGAGGAGCAGGAAGACAGTGAGGGACAGCAGTACGGAAATGCAGAGAGTGATCTTCTCGCCGCACTCCGAGGGAAGATAGAATACGAGCACTGTCAGGCATGAGATGAGGAGGCACGGGATAATCAGGTTGATGGTGTAGAAGAGTGGGAGTCGCCGGATGATGAAGGAGTAGGTGATGTCGGGGTATATCTCAGTGCAGCACTCATACTTCTTGATATTATAGTTGCCCACAGCATCGATGATGACCCATTCTCCACTCTCCCAGTAATCAAGCTGATCCACATGATTATGCATGCTAATGAGGTCGATCTTGGCCTTGTCGTAGGTCCAGGAGCCAAACTTCATGGTGCAGTTCTGCTGGTCGAAAGGAAAAAAAGTAACGTCGATGCTGCAGGAGCTCTTGTAGATGGCCGGAGGTCTCCATTTGATCAGACCGTCGTAGAAGAGGTGGGCTTTGGTCAAGTGGGTAACTGCAAAGTCCCCATCGGCGCTGAGAAAAGAAAATAGACACATTAGGTTTCAATACATAATCAGGTTGGAAAAGAGATTTAATTTATAAATATGATGCTTTGTAGACTTGGGAATTTACATAAAATAGTTTGAATCATTTGAGATTTCAAACCTAATAATTCCAAATATAGATGTTTCAGATTTTCAATAAGAAACACTGCAAATTCTCTCCCACATACCCTGGGGCAGAGTTTTCCCAACCTTTTTATCCTATTCCACATCAGCTTTTGTGTAGGTTTTTTTTCACAGTATCCCTTGCATTTTAGTATAGTCTTCCATGGCATTAGCTACTGTGCACAAAGCAGCTACGTTCACTCCATAGATTTTTGTGTTTGAAAGTCTAGTTGGCCAGGATACCTCATCATGGAAGCTATGGAGGTGACAATAGTACCCCATATTTCAGCTTTGTATTTTCGCCACAGAAAAAAGTATAATGAAAATTATAATAGATAATGACTGAATTCTTGGGGAACTTCTTTTCTATTGTAATTTAAATATAGGCAAGTTGGAACACTGAACATTTCCCAGTCTCTCGACAGCATGCATAATTTGCACAGCAGCATCACTTTAATCTCAAAATAAATATTTACTTGGCTAATTTACATTACTTCCTGAGTGATAAGTGGTTGTCAAATCAAATTGTCATCTTTATGCTTCAGAAGGCCAATTGCCTGAAGTACATATTTTGCATAGCACACAACTGAAATCCAGTCATCTTGAACCAATTTCCATTACATGGAGGTTAAAGAGAGTGGAGACATCTTCCAACTGCAAAACTAAAGCATACATGCATTGCCCAACAAACAAGTACCCACCTGATCATGGAAAATATGCAGGTGGGCAATTCTGCAGGGCTGATAATACTTTACTAGGACACCACCCATCAGACTCAGGAAAAGAGACCGAGGCTCAGTGGCAATATCATTGGCTCACTGTTTGCCCATCAAAGAGAGGGTGAATGTCAAGGCTCTTTGTATGGTCTATCATACACACCCAGCAAAAATAGGTGATCCATTAACTCCAGTTTTCAGTCACCCAAACCCACTTGTTCATCTCAATCACCCTCCAAATTGCTTCTTAAACACTGCACCACCAGACAACATGCACATGTTGGCAAGCCCAAGCTGTCCTTAGCATCTACAGGTGAAAGAAGCTATGATGAGTAACACCTAGTTTAAGTTTGTTAGGGGCGGGACAAACGTTTACATTCACTGAAGGTTGTCAATGATCTGAACTTTCATCTGAGCAGTAAACACTGAATGACCCAGGTCCAACATCTAGTAACACTCTCAGGCGTCTTTAACCTTAATTTAATCCGTGGATGAGATGGCGAAAGAAAGAAGAAACCCTGGATGAGTTTCTGGTGGGTTTAGAGTAAATCAGTTCAAGCCATTGCCCCCACTGAAGTGTCTAGTAATCAGAAAGCTTCTGGTCAAGGAGCAGTACTGGGCGCGCGCATTGATGACATGAAGTCAGATTTCCATGACACCAAGATAAGCTTGGACAGGTAATTGGCTCCTTCAGAGAAGTCTCGTAAGAGGTTTGGGATAGACAATATAAGGGATTAGATGAGCGACTAGAACTCTGAGCACACATTATGAACACATTAAATAGAGACTTTTTACCTGTCTATAACTTACTCTATAGTGATCACCACTTTTTGTTATTCAACAAATATTTATTACAGCTATAACCCCACATTGGGCACCACCATCAACAGGTCCATCTCCACACCAGCTGTGTTTCCTCCAGCAGCATCACTCTGAATCATCACATTCCCAAAAAAGAACATTCCATGTATTACAACTCTCATTAGATGGAACATCATAACATTCTTTTAAGGTAGAAAATATTATGTCACTACAGTCATATCTGACCAATAGACATGAAGAGTCTCCCTGTATATAAAATTCCAGTAAGATTAGTAATGGTGTATAATTTACGAGGTGATTTTTAGCAAACAATTAGGGTGGGGGGGTTATATATGTTTTGGCATCGAATTGGGTTAGGCTTTAGATTCTCAAAATATACATCAAATAGTTGCAACCCTCATCGAAGTGATGTGCTAATTGGGAGGCCTCATTGGCCTTTTTTGAGGGGTTTTAGCTTAGAAAACTTCATAATACAGACAAAATAAATCCCAAAGAAGTCGCACTAGTTCCATACGAATGTTGCTCTTAATAATTGTGATATTCTAGAAATAAAGATTATATTTGAAAACATATTAATATTAAACATGTTATTTTATGTCTGCGAGAATGCCATCTCAAATGCATACCACTGGTATCCTTGCTTCCTGGACCAACGCGACAAACACAGAGCATGGATGCTTCAGCTTTAGCCCATTTTTGTGCTGAATATTTCACATCGCATGATTTCACATGCATGTTATATTAGCGCTCAGACACCATCTCACTCCAGATTTTAGTATAACGCTTGAAAACACTAGCTGGTGCATGACGACAATGTATGTCGAATTAGTTTGTCTGTGGGCGCTGCATGCAAGAGAAGTGGGTGTTGGCCCCAACAAAATGTAATAAATATAAGAGAAAACACATTGCAAAACTGTGAATATAGTTAAGCACAACACTGAACTTGTGTTGTTGTAATTATTTTACAACGAAGCTTTACAATGGGATGGAAAAGGAAGCGGCCAAAAATGGATTTCTGGATTAAATACTTAGAAATTATGGGCCAGATGTAGGACACCAAATACCGGTCGGTAACAGCCGATTTCGGCCGTTACCGACCGGTATTTGGTTTTAGATATATAGGGGGCCTTAACATCTATAGAATCGGTAAATTTACCGAATCGGTAAATCTAGATGTAGGTGGCACTGAAAACAGTACCACAGGCCCTTAAGAATGCGTTATTTACCACGAAATAATATTTCGTGGTCAATAACGAATTCCAGTGTACATGCACATCTGTGCATGTACACCTGTGCCATGTGGCACACACACAGACATGCCCTAAGGGCATGTATGTGTGTCACATTGCACAAAAGCCAGACTCAGGGGTGCAACAGGGTGTCAAAGTGATACCCTGTCCCCCTTGACAATTCGGTAATTTTACCGAATCAGTATTTACCGATTCGGTAATTGACATTGATTCCTATGGGCCTCAAGGCCCATAGGAATCAATGGCAATTACCGAATCGGTAAATACCGATTCGGTAATTACAGAATCATACCGATTCGGTAAAAATTACCGAATTATTTCCTACATCTCATTTACCGAATCTAGAATACCGAATCGGTAAAATTCGGTATTCTAGAGTCGGTAAATGAGATTTACCTACATCGGGCCCTATGAAGTTGAACACACGGTTGTTTGGGAAAGTCTCCAAACAACCGTGTATAAGAAAGTCTTCTAATCAGAGGCTTTTTTTTTAGTCTAAATGCTGCGACATGGCTGTGGGATTTTCAAATGCATTGAAAAAGATCAATTCTAAAACTCCATTCAAGGGCCTCATTTTCAGGTGTTAAATTATGTGTGAGCTATTTTATGGTAAGTGTTGCTTGTGGTGTTTGATCCGGCTGAAGATTACAAGTTTCATCCTCCCTTTTGTCACGCTTTTCGTGTTTAACTACAATTAACAATAGGGAGGAAGGCTTCTTTTGTTTCCTCTTACCTTTTACTGGTCCCCTTTTCAGACAGCATATTCTCGAATGAATAAACAAGACAGATTTAGACCCTGAGCACGAGTTTGGCGATGTTACTGCCATACCGCTGCGGCGGCGGTCCCAAGTTTACCGCCGAGTCGGCGGTCTATCGCCCAACATATTACAATGTTGCCACTAGCCCAGTGGTGGTGTTTCTGACAACGGGTAATATTTTTCCGTATGTGTTGATGCAGGTGTGTACATTTTGAATGCACAAGTTTTAATAGTGCACATAGGCATGATGTGTAAAAAAAATACCTAGTACGTTGCTGGGGTCGGGACCAGAGGTGCCCAGTCCAGTCAATGGGTGACACGTGCTTGGTTTTTGGCACCAATAGGATCATTTTCTTCAGGGACTAGTTGGTGCCTTGTAAGAGTGTGCCTGGCGGAAGGAATCCACGTGGAAAACTGAAGGAAATGGGTGAGTTTGCAACCCATTTCTTTCCATTCTGCAGATTGAAGGAGGGACCATCACCGCCAAACTTGTAAGCAGGCCCTTAGTGTCTGGAATTTAGAGGCTGAATTACAAAAGTGCCTAGGGTGTGTGGCAGGGATTTGCACACTCCTGTGGGTCCCCATGTTATAGAAGAGGCTACATACACTTTTGCAAACTGTTCTGTAAAACCCAATGTATGTGGACACTTTGAACGAACACACAATGCTGCACAGCCTTTCCCACATTTACATGGGTCATCACTAGACCTGGGTGGAAAATGTCATTCCGCTCGTGGAATTAGCCGAATGTGGATGACTCCGTTTTACTCTTGTAACACAGAGTTCCGGGCAAATTTTGGGAATCACTTTGTGGCCGAATTTTTACTCCTGTGAAGCTCCTGAAATACGAGCTGGCAAGCATGACCGTGAGTGAGATTTGGTGTCCCCTAGGTCGATTTCTGGTCACTAGGAGGACTTCCTGTGAGATCTTCTAACGGAAGAGAACATAAGCTGTCACAGGTGGGATCAGAGGGCTGCTCCTTGAGTAGATTTTCTACTTGAGAAGCAGAAAAATCAGTCTTGACCCAGGTGGAGAGCCCATAACGAGGACACAACCAGTTCTGGAATGCTTGTGTTGCGGTTCAGGGAGGACCTGGCTTGGCTGTTCGGACTAGACTGTTCTTCCTGGAGAAGAGTCAAGACTGATTTCATTATAGCTGGGTCCAAACTGAGGTGGCACAGTGGGATCACTGACATAATATCGACAGTCAAAATATCGACTTGCAAAAATATCGAGGTAAAAATATAGAATGCCAGCATATCGACTTCCTATCTACAAACAGGTAAGTACAAAAATATCGACTCCAAAATATCGATAGGAAAAAATATAGACAGTCAAAATATCGAATTTTTTAAATATCTTAAAAGTAATTTAAAAGTTATATAATAATAAATATAATTAATTTAAACATACTTAAAATACTTAAATAAACTTAAAATTAATAAATAATTAATGTCACTTTAAAAAAATAATAAAAAAAAAATAAAAAAAAAAAAATATATATATATATATATATATATGCCTGTTTGTTCCAATCAGCAGCACGCTCACCACCAGGAACTGCAGCAGAAAGAGAAACAGAAGACCCAGGATGCAGGTGAGTTTTTTATTTTAGGCACACCTCGTCAGCATAACGTTTCGGCCTACACAGAGGCCTTGGTCACATGACATATATATATATACATATTATTAAAAAACATATACAATATTTTTTCCGTAGGATAGCGAGAGGGTTAAATTTACTATTCACACTCCAGAGAGTGCAACAGTAGGAAAAGCGTTGGATAGCGTAGGGGTAAAAATTACTATTCCCACTCCAGAGAGCGCAACAGTAGGGAAAGCATTGGATAGCGTAGGGGTAACAATTACTATTCCCACTCCAGTGAGTGCAACAGTAGGGAAAGCGTTGGATAGCGTAGGGGTAAAAATAACTATTCCAACTCCAGAGAGTGCAACAGTAGGGCAAGCGTTGGATAGTGAGAGGGTAAAAATTACTAATACCACTCCAGAGAGAGCAACAGTAGGGAAAGCGCTGGATAGCGTAGGGGTAAACATTACTATTCCCACTCCAAAGAGCATAATAGTAGGGAAAGCGTTGGATAGCGTAGGGGTAAAAATTACTATTCCCACTCCAGTTAGTGCAACAGTAGGGAAAGTGTTGGATAGCGTAGGAGTAAAAATTACTATTCCCACTGGAAGGACTCCCAGCAGCCGGAGGTCAGACTTGTGTCTGTGGTGGCAGCATCCATTTTGTGATGCTGAGGCTCTGTTTAACTTTAACTGGGGTTCAGGTTCTGTACATGTCGTGTCCCTCTAGAAGGGTGGAATGCTACCCCCGTCGCCAGAATTGGCGAGGTGTAGTATTCTAATTCGTATGACACCTTACTCGACATGTTTTGATACTGTCAAACCAGAGTTAGCATTTAACCGCGAGGTTCATAATGCACTTAAGAGTATATGGTATGACGCTATCAGGAAACAGCTAAAGGACATGGTTCCGAAAGCTGCAGACAGGCTCAGCTCATGCTAGAGCACCATCTCACCCATAACCAAGCACTCTGCCTCCAGGATTGATAAGGCCTGCCATAGGAGTGACTTATAGGTTACTCGGTGTCCTTGTATGTGTTAGATATAGAGATACTATACCTAAAGCAAAGGGTGATTACACCACCTTGACCCAGCTGAGTGATCAGCCAGTTGTGTCAAATAGTAAGACCAGGCCAGGGGTGGCACAATACGTGCTGCAGCCACTGGTAGGCCTTGGATGCACCTATGCCCTGGGTACCGAGGGTACTCCGTACAGGGGCTTACAAGGTGATCCATGTTCCAACTGGTAATGCACCTAAAGTGACTGGAGTCCATTTTACAGAGAGAGCAGATAGCCTGGGGTCCTGAATAGCAGGACCCCAGGCCAACTAAGTCGAAAACCAGCTAAACACTAGGCAAAACGTTGGGGGCAACCATAGTCAGGTATCCACCTTCCTACACAACCCCCCCCCCCCCAAACAACAGGAGATAAGGCTATCCTTGACCAGGTAAGCCTATATTGCCTAAGTGGCCATATAAGGAAGTACCTGCACTGGCATGGTTACCCCCTATTTCATGGTCCACTAAGCAATCCCTCACCCTAAGGGTATCTGAGGGTCTCCACCATAAGGAATCTCTACCTGTGGTGTGTTTTGGCAAAGTAATAGGCTGGTGCTGGGATGGAGTACTGAAGTGAGGCTCCACTAATGTTGGGCTCAACTTCCTCCAATCACTATCCACCATGTATGCCTTTCTTTCCATGACTGAGTTGTAGTGTGCTCTCAGGGTCAATCTCTGGGTACCTAAAGCTGGAGGCTGGGTCCCTCTGTCTGACTTACTGGAGGGACAGGTCAGGCCCTTAGGTCCCAAGTTTGGCTGTGCCCAACAGAGCCCATCTGGGGGAGGTCCCTTACTAAGTTTAAGGGGGGTCCCTCAGGAGTTTGTTGAATCACCACCTTGCTAGGGCTGCTAGCTTTGGTGCCCCTAATCTGCTGATGGGGTGGTTCTTTTGGGCAGGGGGCCCTTTGGGATCCACCACTGGCCTTCCTGACCTCTACAGCCCTGGGCTGACTGAGGCAGGGTAGAGAGGGGCAGGTTACCTGATCCAGACTGGGTCCCACCTGGGAAGGGTCCACTGACATCAGGGGCTCTGTCAGGCTAGGCCTAACCACCTCTGGGGCAGTTCCTTCACCAGGGGTAAGATCAGTTCCCTGAGGAGGCTGATCCTTTCCTAAAGTCTGGTGGGAGGGAGATTTCTCTTCCTCCTCAAGGCTCTCTGTTTGTGTGGAGTGATCCATAGTTTCAGGCTTCACAACACATGAATCTGTTTGAGTTTGGGCTGTGGCCATCAGGTAATACAGCCGGCTCCACATGCCAAAAGAGTTTAGCCTAACACTGCTTTGTCCACGCTACCATTAGGATAGCTGGTCTATAAGGTTGACTTACAACCAATCACCATAAGGGTTGTTTGGACTGATACAAGGTGGTCACTAGAACTAGTGAACATCATATATCAGGCCAACTTCTCACAGTAACTGCATGACAAAGAGCCCATTTTATTTGTAATCAGGTAACAGGTCCCGGCTTGCAACGGGTGCAGCCAATGAGACTACCCATCGGTGCAGACCAGACGCACGAGCCAGTTTGACAAGTGACCACCAGGTTAATTTAATAATCTCCAAAACTGGGTTGATATTCATCCTAATCTGCACAGAGAAGGTTCTGATTCCCTTATAGTTTCTTGGATAATCTTCTCCGCTCTTAAGGGTTCTTGAGGAAAACTATTCCACTGTCAGCATTATGCGTGATGAGGATCTTAAAAAATGATATCTCCTCCGGCATAGAGTCAATGGGCAAAACATACAGGTTCTGGGGAGGAGGCTAGTGGTGATGGCCTGCACGGGGAATAAATTATCCCCGCATCTTGTTCCCGCACTATGCTTAACAGATGTATTTAGAATGCACAAAAGAGGCTTAATCAAGTACTGAACGCTGCAAATAAAGTCTATTTCCATAGTGAAGATGGTAGGCAATGATTTCCACAGTAACTTTAATCAACGGAGTTGGCAATTGAAAAAGGAAGATTACTTTGATGATTATGAGCTGAAAAAAGCATGATGACGAAAGAACATTGACTCATAGAACAAATGAAAGGAGGGTATCTGTTTATCATGGTCCCAAGCTTTTTACTGAACTCACATGTAAAGACCATGAACGGATAGACTCAAGAAATTTAGACTCCCTTATAAATGGTGACCAACACCTGCATTGAAATGAGAAACAATTTGAGCAAGTTGACCACATCACAGTAGCACACAGCAAGTAATCCTCCTTTTGGCTCTTTGTCTCAGTGCTTAAATTGAGCCAGTGGTTTCCGGTGCTCCACACCATCACTTATTTGTCAACGCAGGCGCTTCGCAGTTTGCCACAGGGTGGTGCTGTCTGGCTAATTTAGAGATGATCACAACAACAGTTACTTAATAATTCAATCTACATTAAAATGACTATTACATGCCACCCAAGCCATTCTTATAGCTTTAGGGGTCAAAAATAGTCACGCTTGTAGGTGTGTGATGATTAGTAGGCATGTTGTTACTATCACTGGCAGCATAGCAGGGGCAATGTGTGGTGCAAGCTGCTGTGGCCTTCTGACGAAAGCCCTGGCTCTTATGCTTTTTGCAAATTAAGCACTGCTTTGCCTCCACGTCAGCGTCTGTAATATGGCACTCACAAACTTCAAGCATTCTCAAATTTGAATGTGGCCATTCTTCCAAGCAAATGAAGGCACGCCCATTGAGATCCTGCTGGTGCACAATTAGCACCATTGGAATCTGCATTACAGAAGGGGCTCCTCAAGAGCCGGTGGACCCTTAATACTGTACAGCATCATATGTGCAAAAAGTGCTTTCAAATGCCCATTGCACCTTAGTTGTATTATTTATTCATATTATTGGGATATCTTCAAGTGGAAACAGATGTTTATACTTATCCAAGTTATCAGTACTCATTTAATTGACGTGAGAAGAATGAAAGTCTGAGTGGACTGATGTGGCTTCGAATAAGTAGTCAAATACAGATTTTAAATAGAATAAATTGGGTCACTGAACGACCACCATTGCATTTGTCGATCAATCATTAAACCTTGCCTTCTAACGGTGGCAGTGGCCGCTTTAGCCATAGTTAAAGTTTGATTGGCATGCCTGGGAAAGCATAGTAGAGCCATATGTAGCCGTTTTTTAATATTGGTGAATATTGTTACAAGTTGCATATTAAAAGCAGGTTTGCAGAACAATGTCTTTAACTTATGTTTGTGCTGGGAGTGGCAGTCTTTACTTTAAAGACTATAACGGTCGATAACATAAAAAAGTTCAATTGACCTGTTTTTAAAATTTGGACCACTAAAATACAACTTCAAACATTTTAAAGAGAGATTGCTGCAAAATTCTGATACTAATCTACTAAAAAACGTATACCTTGGGTGCGTGGCTTGGCGCCTGGTGTGGATGGCAGCTCCGACGTGAGCGCTCCGTGCCGGCCGGGGGATTTACCAGCTCTCGTCTTTCACCGGCGCTCTAATAGAGCAGAATGCATCACCGGAGAGTGGAGGGAGCATCGCGGGACTGATTTCAGGCTTCTTACGGCAATTTTCACAGCTTTTCCGACGCGGGACTCGGCGGCCGCGGCTTCATGACGGCCGCGACCGCCATTTTGTGCTCCTGACGCGCGTCCAGCGCGCTGCCTTTTCTCAGTCCTGCGGCCTCCTGCGATGATTCTGCCCTCTCAGAACGCTCATGGTGAGCTAATATTTGATTATTTTGGCTGCTGCTGTCACTAGACCTGTTTTCTCAGCTTCCTATGAGTGTCACCCTCAGATGCTCCGACTTTAGCGGCCATTTTACCTTCACCTGACACTCTCTCCACACTTGTGTCACTTGTGGCAGCAACTCATGCAGGCTTTTCGCTACAGTTCATTTATTCCTGCTGCACTCTCCGATTACTGGATTACCTTTATGCCTGCAGTTCCTCACACCACATGGGCCTTTTCTTTGGTGCGCATTTCCCTCAGGATGCCTTCAATGACTATGCTGTCGTGACTTTTCTTTTTCTTCCATTGGATGTTTCCTTTTCTGCTGTTTGCCAATTTGCTATTCCTCATCTCAACGGCCACTTTGTGCTTTGCATCCTTATATGAGGGCTTCATAGCTTGACCAGCTGGACATTTCTCTGCGACCTTGTGTGAATTTTTGCTATTCTCATGTCACTCTGAAGTGTCTTTCTTTGGATATTTCAACTTTCCTCCTGCGTGCTCCTGCAGACTCTGCTGTCCTTCCGTCCATTTGTTCATTTTCACAAGAATGGAGCGCTCCAAGTGCTAGCTTTTCTCTCTGGAGGTGATACTCATCTTATGGATAGGGGTGCAACAGGTCGTGCTTCTAAGACTCCACGACGCATCTTCATTAAAAATTCTAAAGTGTTTTCTGCGCTGGCTCATTTGGAAGCCTCTCAGGCGTCTGTTGTCCACATGTCGCAGTCCAATGCGGAACATCCTGTTCAGCCCTCAGGGAAGGCTACAACGAAACGCCTTAAAAAGGATCCTCCATCACCGACGGGCTCCTCTTCAGCTGTATCTATGGAGCTGTTGTTGGAGGAGATACGCGCCCTTCGACCCTTCATGGAGGAAACCAATACCAAGTTACAGGTTTTAACTGATAATTGGTCACAGATGGATGCAAGAGTTACGACGGTGGAGGGCAGTGTTTCTTCTCTCCAGGAGTCATCCTCCAAGGTTACGCATATGCAGTCGCAGATTTCTTCTCTCCAGAAGCAGGTCGAGGAGCTTGAAAATCGTAATCGACGCAACAACCTACGCATTTACGGCCTGGCGGAGAATTGTGAGGGGAGTGACCCCATTGCTTTCTACAAATCCTTCCTTCCTAAGCTCCTTCACTTACCAGAAAGTACCATGCTTAACATCCAACGGGCACATAGGCTTGGTCACATCTCTTCATCTGCTTCCGCCTCTTCAAGACCAAGAGGCGTCATCATGTATTTCCTGGAATATACTGATCTTCTTAAAGTCCTCTCAGCAGCCAGGGCTTCTCCTCGCCTTACATGGTCAGGATCCACCCTGTTCTTTGCGCAGGATTATGCTAGAGCTACAGCCAACCGTCATAAAGCTTTCTTGGATATGAGGCCAGAACTTCGTTCCATTGGTGCCAGATATGGCCTTTTTCATCCTTGCCTCTTCAGAGTAACTCATAACAACAAGACGACGACCTACGATGATCCTGTTCGCCTTCGGAGCTTCCTAAATTCTTGTCAAACATCTGACATGGACCTTTCCAGCTCCTCATCTGCTTTCCCTCCATGACTTTCCTGAGTTGCTGTTGCTCTTTATTTGGTTCACACAGTTCATGTTGACTTTGTCATGCTTGTCATGCTAACTTTCTCCTTATATGAATTCCCTTGTTTTTTGTTCCCTCATATTTATATGACCTGTTCATACGTTTTTCACCCTTGTTTGGTGCTATATTTTCGTTGTTTCGTCTCTTGATGTTCTCCTCTCCTCATGTCTTTTTTTTTTCTCACAGAATCCACATTTCATTGCGTGCTGTTCCCCCCGGCCCGATGGTCCGCTCGCACTGGATGTCTTGCCTCCTCCAGTTGGCGCTACCCCCCTCATTTTTCTCGTTTGTTCTCCTTCTTGATTTTCCTCCCCTGGTTCCACCCCTCGTAAGTACGTTCTCCTTCCTCCCTTTAATGTTTGCCTTCCCCTTTTTTCCCCTATTCCTGCTTCTTTCCCAATTTCAACTTTGTTCAAAGGTGTCTCCTTTTCCTTACTTTCATCAACCTTTTTGCTCTTTCTCTCTTTATGTCTTTTTATTTGTCACTTGCATTTCTCTCCTTTGTCTACTTATTCAAATGATTTCCTCTATCATCTTTTTAACCTACACTTTCTCCTTATATTAATTTCTCTCCTTTTTCCCTCTTCTTTTTTCCTATGATCTTTTATTCATTGATTTACATATGTTCTGGACTTTTATCTCTTTTATCTAGGATCACCTTTCTTCATTTTTTCTTACACTTTCACTACTTATCTCGCTACCTCACTCGCAATTCCTCTTTTCTATTTTTCTATCTCATGTCATATTCATTATCCTCTTTTCTCTAGATCATTCTTCTCTCTCTTGCTTGTTTTCTCCTCTGGGCTCTTTTTTTGACTTTCTTTTTTTTGCTACTCTCAAACTATCTTTTATATTATGTCGTTAAAAATAGTTACATGGAATGTTAAGGGCAATAATTCTCCAATCAAAAGACAGAGAATTTTGTCTCACCTTGCTCGTTTAAATGTTGATGTTGCATTTTTGCAAGAAACTCATTTGTCTGATGTAGAATCTGCTAAACTAATAAAAGGATGGGTGGGTGAAGTTTACTATTCCCAAGGCGATGGTAAGCGTAATGGAGTGGCTATTTTATGTCACAAAACTTTATCCCACTCTTTGCTTGCTCAGGAGTCTGATGCTGAAGGTCGTTGGACATATGTTAAACTGTCTCTTAAGGGTGTTCCAATTTCCTTTCTTAATGTTTACGCCCCCACTGGTGGTGGCCCCGCTTTTTGGCATACATCTCCCATCATATCACCAGATTTATTGATGATAACTTCATCATGGCGGGGGATTGCAATCAGCCCCTTGATCCCTTCCTTGATAGACACTCTAAAGTCCATTACGTTCCAAATAAGTCCCATAAACTTTTCTCCCAAGCCATTTCCCAACATAAGCTCACTGATGCCTGGCGCTTGTGTAATCCGTATGCGCGAGAATTTACTTTTTATTCTCCATGCCACCATTACCAATCCCGGATTGATTACATTTTTGTTACTCATAATATTGTCCAGACTCTTGTCCATGCCGAGATTGGCCCGATTCTACTCTCAGATCACGCCCTCACTTCAGTTCAACTTGACATCCTTCCTAAATCAGCTGGACCGAAGCGTTGGCGCTTTAATAACACCCTTCTCTTGGATCCCAAGTTTACTACCTCCTTTACTGAGTATTTTTTGTTCAATGATACCCCTTCTACACCCAAGCATACCATTTGAGATGCTTTCAAAGCTGAGGCGAGAGATTTTACAATTGGTTATGTGGCAAAGAAACGGAAAACTGCCCGCAAATTCACGGCCGATCTTCTCCTTGATATTAAGAAATTGGAGCACTCTTATTTCACCTCTCATTCGCAAGACAGTTTAACAGCCCTGATTAATGCCAAAATTAAATTTAACAAGAAATCTACAGAAGATGCTTCCCTATATTTATTGAAATCGAGTGCAAAGTTTTATGGAGGCAAAAATAAGGTTGGGAAGGTTTTAGCTAACTATTTGAAAGTCAAGCATAACAAATTAAATATTGAATCCATCTATGATACACACTCTGTTCTTAAACATAAGGATACGGACATTCTCACTGAATTCTCTGCTTTCTACAAAACCTTGTACTCCTCCGAAACCCAACCCTCCTCTAAGTCCCTAGACCGCTTTTTCTCCAACATACAGAAACCTGCCCACTTCCCTCTTGACCTCTCTCACTTAGAGCTTGATATTTCTCAACAAGAATTACTTACAGCACTCCAAAATCTCAAAAAAAGATAAAGCCCCTGGGCCAGATGGCTTTACTGTTGAATTCTTGCTTCATTTTTCGAAGCTTCTCATCCCAAAACTACACTCCCTCATAGATACATTTCTCACTTTAGGTGCCTCCTCAGGTTCTTTTTCTGACGCGCACATTTGTCTGATACCTAAGGAAGGGAAAGACGCTCAATATTGCAAAAATTATAGACCAATCTCTTTGGTCAATATTGACTATAAAATATTTGCTAAATCTCTTGCAGCACATCTTCACCTTCTTCTCCCAGACCTTCTGGGTGAAGAACAATCAAGTTTCGTCAAGGGTCGATTTATCACTGACAACACCAGACTTTTATTTAATGTTTTATCCAAATCTCGTCACTTGCCCCATCCCCTTGCAGCGATTGCCCTTGATGCTGAGAAAGCATTTGATAGGGTTGAATGGACTTATCTTTTTCATACCCTTAAATGGTTTGGATTTGGTTCTAAATTTATTTCTTTGATTTCTTTACTACATTCTAATCCCCGTGCAGCGGTTTGTGCTAATGGCCAAGTTTCTTCCTTTTTTAATTTGGGGAGAGATCCGTCAAGGTTGTCCCTTATCTCCTTTTCTTTTTAATTTGGCTTTAGAACCCTTTTTATCTAAACTCCGTCAAAATCCTGATATTCATGGCTTTCAAATATCAGACTCCCAAGTTAAGCTGGCCGCTTATGCTGACGATATCCTACTCTTTATCTCTAACCCACTGAATCTATTCCCGCCTTCCTTGCTGAAGTGAGAGATTATTCCCAAATATCTGGCTACAAACTTAATAATGAGAAGTGTGAGATCCTACCCTTGATGAAGTTCACATTTAAACCTGATTTTAATGCCTCTAATTTCACCTGGAGCTCCTCACATATTAAATATCTTGGTCTGCATGTTACCCCTTCTATTTCAGACACTGTTTCCCTTTGTTTATCTAAATGTACTCAAAAATTATTGGACTTAACGTCCAGGTGGCATCCTCTTTACTTATCCTGGTTGGGTCGTCTCGACACTATTAAAATGATGTTGTCCCCGATAGTCCTCTATACTATTTCTAACATTCCAGTGTCCATTCCTTCTAAATTTTTCAAAAAGATTAACTCCATTTTGATGTCCTTTCTTTGGAATAACAAAAAATCTAGAATGTCCCTTGCTCGATTGATTCGCCCCAAATCAGAAGGCGGGGTCAATTTCCCAGATTTCCCTGCCTACCACAAAGCGTTTTTGTTGCGACAAGCTTCCTTCTGGTTACAAGACCCCAGCTCTCCTTGTCCTCTATGGGCTAACTTTGAGTGCCTCCTTCTCTCTCCTTTTTCTTTTGCTGAATATCTTTCTTTCTCACGTAAACCCTCTTCCATTCCTACTCCCATTCACAAATTCACTACTAAATTGCTCTTATCTTCTTCTCCCACCTCCCCTACGACTGTTGCTGATTTTCTCTCCTCTACCATTTGGCATAATACCGCCCTCCTTATTCGTAACAAACCCTTCTTTTGGAAGGCATGGCGCCGAAGAGGGCTGATATGGATTTCCCAACTTTTCTCCCAATCTTCCTTCATACCTTTCACTACTCTTCGCTCCCTCTATGGTCTACCTACTTCCTTTACCCGTAACTACCTCTTACTTAAGGAAGCCGCACTGACAACTTACATTCGCCTTTCTCAGATGCACTCCTCTCCTATTTCTCCAACCCCTACCTCATCACTCCACTCCTTTTTACGCACTACTCCCAAGGCTTCCTCCATTTACAAATATCTTCATACTAATGACTCCGTTAGGCTCAAATCTAAAGTGGAGGAGTGCTGGGAACATGATTTCACCACATCCTGGCCAGTTTCTTTATGGGACAAGATATGGACTAAGATCCGCAAATCCTCGAGAGCGGCGACCTTAACACAGTCCCTGTTCTTCATCTACAACAGGCTTCTTTTTACACCCTTTGACATCCATAAGCACTTTCCAAACACTCCTCATACATGCTGGTCTTGCTCCTCCCCACAGGCGACTTTGTTTCATATGTTGTTCTTATGTAAATCTGTTCATGATTTTTGGTTGCAGGTTTGGGCTCAAATTAATGTAATTTTTCATACTTGTATTCCTTTTTCTCATACTAACGTTTTTCTTGGAAGTCTTTCCCCTTGTTGGGAAGATGTTGAACTAAAACCTCGGATTATTGATTTATTGCTAGCTGCTGCATTTCAACAGATCACGGTCAATTGGAAGAACATTTTCAACATCTCCTTTAAGGCATGGTGGTATAACGTTTGCCATAATCACAGACTAGATACTGCTTTTGTTTTCCCAGCTCACATGGCTGCAAAAAGTATGGACTTATGGCTTTCTGTCATGCTTTACTTTGATGTTTGTGCTAATCGCTTGTTTCACCCGCTGCCCTCACAGCAAGAAGTCCCTAAACCCCCTTAAATGCTCATTACAGTCCTTCTTTTCTTTATTTTACCATTTTCATACTCCTCCTATGTACTTCTATGTTAATATAACTAATGTTTTTTTTTCCTTTCTTTAGCTTTATTGCCCGGATTTTCTTCTTATTATTATTTATAACTTTATTGCTCGCATTGTTTACCACTGTTTTCAATATTTTATACTTTTTTTGTATTTTGTATTGACACCTTGTTTTCCTTTTTATATCAAATAAAAATTTTCTTGAACTTAAAAAAAAAATAAAACTTATACCTTGTGTTTGGACTCCAAAAAAGAACATTGCTATTCATTTTAAAAGGATTGGGTAGATGCTTCCAGCATCTATTCTGGTCTTCTACTCATTCAGACTTGACAAATATGTCGAGAATTATTTTTCACCTGTTTCTATTCTCACCATCAATAGGGAATTCAGTAGGGTGCTTGCATTGTCCGGCAGGGGCATCTGTCTCTTATCTCCTGTCCTATTCCAGTCCAAGCCAGTGTTCATCTGCATGAAAATGCATATTTGTACCCATCCAATGGTTCTTATATATGCATCTGAATTAGGTAGGTCCCTAAAACGTTTACTTTGAAGGTTGAAACTTGGAGTGATATTTAAATAAGAAGGATTCTCAGGCAACATGGGTTAACCAGTTTTGAGGCAGGATTTTAACTTTGATTGTTTGACTCTGCCTTTTGCAAAAAGAATACCTTTTTTGCTTTGAGAATCACTCTCGGTACTGCTTATTAATATCAACATGTAAAGAGATGCAAGTTTGTGGAAATGGGTGATCATATTGTAGCTTTTGTTATGTCCATGAATGAGGTACAATGAGAAATTGAAACAAGTTGGTTGGAGCTTGCTGAAGTATATATTTAAATGGGTGTACATGGAATGTTTTGGTAGTGTTTAGTCACCAGCAAGCCAAATAAATGTAGAGCATTGATAAATGCAACAAAATTGAAAACATTCACACTTAATACAAACTCACCAGTGAAAAATGCCAAATTAAAACAAGCTGAGCATTTCAACAGCAACTCATGTTAGGCTATGCCTAACAGGAACCCCAAATGGAGTATTGGATCAGTCGGGATATCTCCTGAGGTGAAGTATTCAAATATCCGATGGGATTTAGGAGCCCAGGCATGTATGTGTATATATCAGTCACTGTCACCAGTACTTTGACTCAACAATTCTTTCCCAGCTGAGAGAGCACAGTGGGTGCAACCATCACATCAGCTGACACACGCCAACAAAGCCCTCCACAACCAAGGACCAGCATACGTCAACCACCGCCTGAACTTCCACCAACCCTCCAGACACCTGCGCTTCGCCTCCCTCAGCCCCTGCATCCGCCAAAGCTAAAGCGGAGGACAATCCTTCTCCTGCCTCTCTGCCAAGTCTTGGAACAACATTTGCATCCAATTGATCCCAGCAAGAACCAAGCACCTGGATACCCTTGCAGGTGATTTGTCGCACAAATCTGTGTTGATTGATTGATTGATCACTAAATTGGCTATATCGACAACAGTGGGGATGGGAAAGGGCTTAGCTAAAGTACTTTTCAGACAATGTAGGTGCTCTTCACTCCTCTAGCATGCAATAGATCTCAGCACAGCATGGGAGAGAGAAGAATTTGCAAACAAATGGGTTGATCATCATTTTTGCTTTACTTTGAAATCAGATGCGGGCAGTGGGGAAGTTTTGATTTTAATTCCACAATTTAAATTTGATGGAGTCCTCATTCTTTCATATAAAAATAGAATAGTGGTTCAGAGGGCAAGCAGCACAAGACGGCACAGGCGGCTCCCATGTGAGTTGTTCAGGGATATGTCAGTTTTCCATGAGGCAGCCATGCTGTAATTATCCACCGGTGCACACTGAGAGGTCAGGCGCATAGCAGGAACCATGGCATCGCTCTGTTAGATGCACCTGGTACCTGCTGAGGCTCAGCAATCCCAGCCCCCTCCATTGTCCCAATTTCTGTCTGCAACTTACTGAGAAGCAGCTGATGCCTCTTGCATCATTTGGGAGAGCCAGCAGGGCAACAGTGTTGGCAGAAGAGAGAAAGACATTTTAAATGGAAATGCATTGAATGCCCGGGAGAACCCAAATGCCTGTTATGTGTGGGCATCGGCTGCCATGTCCGGTAGCGCAGCTGGTTTACATCTGAGAAACGGCTTCTGAAATGCCACAGCCAGCAAGTTTAACAGTCAGTTTTCTCACTCACTTCACCCTATGGACCAACATAATGATATCATGGATGAAATTGATGGTACCCACAACTTCACCTCTGTTCTATGAATAGTTCTCCTTAGAGTCTCTGCCTGGTCTCTCCCAGGCAGTGCCTAATGTGTACAAATAAATAGATACAAAGGCCCAGTGTTTTTTAGAAGGCTGCCCTTTGCTCTGTTGAATAATAAGTAAGCATAGGGTTTAAAACTGCAAATATGATACAATACTAAAGTAATTTAGCAGTCCCAAAGTGCAAATGCTGCAGACCCCTAAAGTGCTTAATACCCCAAAGTGCTAGTGCATACCCACCTATTATATTCAGCTTGCCCCGGCCTCAAGACTGTTTAATACTCCTGATTTAAGTTTTCAATTGGCACCCACTTGCTTCCTCCAGATTCTCCAAATAGTGCCAGTTCCTTTCAAATCTCCTAGTAGCCCCTACTCTACTTGAATATGCTTCCTCAAAATTTCGTGCCCTTCTCATTTTATTGAGCCATTTCAGGTGTGATGGGACTTCTTTAGATTTCCAATTTTGTAAGATTAATGATCGTGCAACTGTGCATGAAATAAAAATGAAGGTTTCCTCATCCTCCTTAAGCCACCCTCTATTATGACAAATCCCAAAAAGGGCCATTTCGGCTGAGGGCGGAAAAGTTTTCCCCAGCGCTGCCTCAATGTCTAAAAAGACCATCTCCCAGAAACGATTCAAGTGGGGACACGTATAGAAAATATGGAGCCAACCGCCCTGGCCTTCAGCTAGACATCTAAAACACTTGGTCTTGGCACATGCACTTTAGAAACGAAAAGTAAAATTTGGATTCTGCATATATACTTAGTATGTAAATTAACAGTTATATTGACTGCCCTTGGTTTTAATAGGAGGCTGTTTTATACTCATCCTGCAACTTGCTTTTATTGGATCAACCGTATTGCACTGTATTATACTTGTACTTTAGAAAGGGAAAAAAATGAATTAACGGTCTGTATACTTGCACTTTAGATTGGTAAAGCAAAATATGGATTTTGCTTTTTTTATCTATGAAGTAATAGTTATATTGATTGATTGTTTGCCTGACTGTTTGTGGTTTCTAGAAGAAGCTGTATTTTTTTCGTAATTTTCTCTCCATTTTTGTAAAGATTGTTTTTTATCCGTCCTGTACCTGGTTTCTGTTCCGCTCAATAAAAGATTCTAATAAAAAAAATAAAAAAAAGTAAGCATAGGGTTGATTGCACCTTCTACATACCTCTATCTTCCCAACGCCAGAGAGTTCCTGTCTCTATATAGCACGATCGCAGGCTGTCTTTTATCCCCGCCTTCTCCCTTTGGCACTATTTTCTTATCTTTCTCATCCTTTACATTTTCGGTATTCACAGAAGGCATTTAGAAGCCCTAAAGTTAGGACTCCTAACTTCTGTGAATACCAAAATGAGTAAGTGCCTTCTATGAATACCAAAATGAGTAAGTGCCTTCTGTGAATACGAAAATGGTAGTAAGTTTAGGATTTTGTCTTTAGTTAGTTCTGTGAATCGGGCCCACATTCATTTATGGTAGGCACAGGGAGATTAAGTGATTGGTCAGAAACACAGGATGTTGAGCCGAGACTTGAACCTGGTTTCTTAGCTCTGAAGTCAGCAGCTCTGGCCATTATGCCACATCCTCTTCCTACTTTCATGGTTAGTAGTTGGTTCTGTTTTAGGTGTCAGTAACAGGAGAAATGGGCTGGAGCAGGCTCAGTCCTCATGAGAACTCTGGTACTCAGTTTTTTTTTCAAATTAAACACTGCTCATATTATCAAACAAATATATACTGTAAGCTTACTACTCAGCATCAGGGTGCTGTATTATTTTGTTCTGTAGCATTTATGTAGCAGCTACTGTCCCTATTTGGTGTGCTGAAGTACTTGCCTAACTGGGTCGCAAGCCACCCTGTGTGGAGTGTGTGGTTTGAAAAGTGTTGTGTGTTGTAAGAAGCAATTTGTTGTCATGCATGAGTGACCAAAGAGCTCTTATCTTGCCAAGTGTCAAAGCCCTTAATGCGTGGTGGCGGGAAGAAGTGTGAGAGAGAAGCTGTAAACAGTTTACATTGACCCAACCCCTTGAGGCACTTTGAAAGCAGCAAGACTGTGGCACTGTTAAACAACCAGGGAGTAGGGTATCATGTTTGGGGGCATAGGAGCACTACGAAAAATAGAGAGGTACTTCTCAGCACCCTACGAGACTGCCAAAGTGGTCCTGTGCGCAATAACCGCAAAAGGGGAGTGATCACATAAGGCCAAGTAGTCGAGTGGCACCATGTGAACCTCAGGAACAGCTGTGGCCCGTGCAGGTAAGAGCGGTGGAGTCGGGTTGGAGGAGGATTTGACAGACGACTATGAGGGAAAATTAAATAAATAATTAATTTTCCTTTGCTGTAAACTGTCGAAATCCCACCCACCTGGCCCCACCGCTCTTACGGCGCATGGACTGCGGCTCGGCAGGAATACGCAAAATGAGTAATATAATCAAATGGGGCTGGGATAGTGCTTTTAGTTGTACCACTACGCTCAGGAGAGATAAGTGCAAAAGAAACAATTGATGGACGGAATGTAGGACAATGCATACATTCACCCCCAGTCACAAGGATCTGGGTTAAATCCATCATTCTTTTGCTCACCACACCACCCCAGTTTGGACCCTGACATATGCAAATCAGTCTTGACCCTGTTTCTTGAGGGAACAGTCAAGCCCGAACTGCCCAGCCAGGTCCTCCCTGGACCGGAAACAAGCATCCTGGGACAGGTTTCAGGGCATCACCCTTCATCAGCCAGGCTAGCTTGAATCCAGTGGTGTAATGAGGACGGGACCCACGTCTGGGAATACCCTTTCCATTTAGGGCAACATATTCAAAAGAAACAATTGATGGACCGAATGCAGGACAATGCATACATTCAGAAGGATCTGGGTTAAATCCATCATTCTTTTGCTCACCACACCATCCCAGTTTGGATCCAGCCATATGCAAATCAGTCTTGACCCTGTTGTTTGTGCTAACAGTCCAGCCCGAACTGCCCAGCTGGGTCTTCCCTGGACCAGAAACAAGCATCCTGGGACCAGTTTCAGGGCATCACTCTTCATCAGCCAGGCTAGCTTGAATCCAGTGGTGTAGCGAGCATGGGACCCAAGTCTGGGCATACTCTTCCCACTTAGGGCAACATATGGAAAGAAACAATTGATGGACGGAATGCAGGACATAGCATATATTCACCCACAGTCACAAGAATCTGGGTTAAATCCATCATTCTTTTGCTCACCACACCACCCCAGTTTGGACCCAGCCATATGCAAATCAGTCTTGACCCTGTTTCTTGTGGGAACAATCCAGCCCAAACTGCCCAGCTAGGTACTCCCTAGACCGGAAACGAGCATCAGGGGACCGGTTTCGGGGCATCACCCATCATCAGCCAGGTTAGCTTGAATCCAGTGGTGTAGGGTCCGATTCACATAACTAACTTAAGACAAAATCCTAAACTTTTTACTTTTGGTATTCACAGAAGGCATATAGTAGTAGTAAAGTTAGGATTTTATCTTAAGTTTGACTTAAGACAAACTTAAGACAGACGTAAGACAAACTTAAGACAGACTTAAGACAGACTTAAGTTAGGATTTTGCCTTAAGTTGTCTTAAGTCTGTCTTAAGTCTGTCTTAAGTTTGTCTTAAGTCATACTTAAGATAAAATCCTTACTTTACTACTACTAAATGCCTTCTGTGAATACCAAAAGTAGTAAGTTTAGGATTTTGTCTTAAGTTAGTTCTGTGAATCAGCCCCGTAGTGAGCACGGGACCCACGGCTGGGCATACCCTTCTCATTTAGGGCAACATATGCAAAAGAAACAATTGATAGACAGAATGCAGGACAATGCATACATTCACACCCAGTCACAAGAATCTGGGTTAAATCCATCATTCTTTTGCTCACCACAACACCCCAGTTTGGACCCAGTCATATGCAAATCAGTCTTGACCCTGTTTCGTGTGGTAACAATCCAGGCCGAACTGCCCAGCCAGGTCCTCCCTGGATCGGAACCAAGCATCCTGGGACCGGTTTCAGGGCATCACCCTTCATCAGCCAGGCTAGCTTGAATCCAGTGGTGTAGTGAGCAAGGGACCCATGTCTGGGCATACCCTTCCCACTTATGGCAACATACGCAAAAGAAACAATTGACAGACAAAATGCAGGGCAATGCATACATTCACCCCCAGTCACAAGGATCTGGCTAAATCCATCATTCTTTTGCTCACCACACCACCCCAGGTTGGACCCAGCCATATGCAAATCAGTCTTGACCCTGTTCCTTGTGGGAACAGTCCAACCCGAACTGCCCAGCCAGGACCTCCCTGGACCGGAAACGAGCATCCTGGGACCGGTTTCAGGGCATCAGCCAGGCTAGCTTGAATCCACTGGTGTAGTGAGCACAGGACCCACGTCTGGGCATACCCTTCCCACTTAGGGTGACATATGCAAAAAAAAGAATTGATGGACGGAATGCAGGACAATGCATACATTCACCCCCAGTCACAGGAATCTGGGTCAAATCCATCATTCTTTTGCTCACCAAACCCCCCCAGTTTGTACCCAGCCTATGCAAATCAGTCTTGACCCTGTTCCTTGTGGTGGAAGAGCAATTAAGGATGGAAACCTCAGCAGAACCTATACAATTATTAAAAACCCATACTTAACCTATCCTGTTACGCCAAACAGGGCCAGATATTTGAGCCGGGGTTCATGTTGCAAGTGCTGAGTGTGGTGGAGTATATTTGTATCTTACTTTCCTTCCCTGGGAATACTGCCACCCTTAGGAGGAGGATAATGTTTTGGTTGGTGTTCATGTTGCTAGCCCTACCAAACTCCAGAAAGCGAACACTCACCAGTCAGATGAGCCGCAGTCTAGGCCGACTCGTACCGTGCACGTGTGAGGGTAACACAAAAAGCATTTAGTAGTTTATTGCCCGAATGAGGAAGACTAAAATGGCTGACCCTGGGTACACTTTATTCCATACCCCCATGCAAGCCCAATATTTTCTTTTAGATCCAAGAGAATTTCCTCCCATACAGTTTCTACTTTTACTATCAGTAGGGAAATGACATCCCAGGGTGAAAAAGAGACAGTGTGGTCACACAGAGACTTCCCTACTTCCAAAGCTTCAGGTAGGACACCAGCAAAGCAATAGAGATAATAAGGCTGATTTCTTCTAGTCTTAGCCTAGTTCTTCTCTTATCTCTGTGTGTAATGATAGTTTTACTGCGGGTTCTGCAGAGGAGGACGGGGAAGGAATGGGAAAAGGACAGGGGTTTATAGGGAAGAGGGTAAGACTGCTGCTAAAGGAAGGGCAGATCACCACGGGGTCGTAGAGCAGGTGGTCGAGGAGATAGATTGAGCGTGGGTGGGAACTCTTAATGGATGGGGTGGAATCCTTGTGGTAAGCCTCTGATGAGGTGTGGCTTGAAAGGATTAGCTTTTCAGCTGCTTGGTAATTTGAGAGAGGTTGCAGCCTGGCAAATCTGGACTGAGATGATGTTCAAGATCCAAATAGTTCATTCATTTTTTAGGTGAAGCACTTCCAGGACATACTAAATGAGATTTCCATTGTAGACAGATTGAAACCAATTCGTTGATGGTGTTTTCTAGAGGACCTGTGGAGTTATTTCTCCTATCTAAGCGCAATCCCAGCAGATGGAAACACCTGAGTTCTGACACTGTGTGGGAGATACTTAAATAATCTGTTTTAGGTCAACTTGCCTTTATTGTGCGACCATCCAGTCCTGATGAAGACCCCATGCTATAACTTGTTAGGGGAAAAAATGCCAACACTGCAGTTTATTGAAATTGTACTCAAGGTTTGAGTCGATTTTTCAAAAAATTGGTATTGCTACCGAACCTACAATACTGTTTCTCTTTCGCTTTAAAAACACCAAGCACAACAGTCCCTTATATCACTTTTTTACTATCACTGCGCCAATTGTTGAAGCACCTACATTATGAATATTGACGTGTATAGTTGGTAATTTTATGTTCAAGATTACATTTAATTGTAAATATATGTCATTATATATTCATTAGCTATGCCAAGAGCCCTGATGCCTTTGGCTTCCTATGAGACAAATATTGTTGTATTTGATTATTCAAGATGCAAATAGGACAGCAGGTCCTTTGCAAACTGGGTGAATACTATTGGTCATAGGATGGTGCCCTAGGGGGGCCGCTGTCAATACAGATGGTCCCAAATCTGAAGAAGCTCTTCTTGACCCCTGGACTCTGTTCTACTGGTATGACACAAACAATTCAGGATGATGCCATCAAAGCACATTGAAAATGTAAAGGTGTCGGGTGGGACTCAATGATGGAAGTAGCAAAGCCTACCAATAGGTAGCGCAATTTGAGGAAACAGGGCACCATTGACCAATGGGAAGGCTGGTATATCAGCACTGCATTGTGTTCTTAACCCAAACTAGAAGACCTGAAGAAGAGGTTTGCTTTGTGGTAAAAGATATGCCTCCAGTGTGTGTCCCTAACATAATGACGAGCGCAGACATATATTATACGGTTGTAATGATCCCCAATGACTCCTTCCCACTATCTTCTTTGATAGAGGCTATATTTTGGGCATCATTTCAAAGGGGATTGAGCAGGAATTCAGAGAGTGGTTAGATTTAGGCAAAGAGCTTACCTATGAAAAGGGTCCTGATTTAAATCACTGCTTGGAGCAGTCATTTGTGGCTCTCTCTGTGCATACCCATGCAGAGTGTCATAAAGGCAGGACGTTGGCTTTATCATGGAATTTGTTCAACCACAATGCAGTAGGCGAAAATTAAATCGATTCAGAATACGGGAGCGGCGTACCAGGAAGACATTACCCTAACAACGCTTGAAAGAGGGGTTCTACTGTGAGACTTGACACCAGAGGGAATGATGAATGTGGATGAGGGAGTATATTTAGCATTTTGGGATCTCACAGGTTGACTATTTTGACATCCTTCCTCTCTTTGAGGCTGTGTCAGCAGGAGCAGACTTTGAACCCTGCGGAAACGTCTATGTGGGTGGCAGAGCGATGCCGCTTCGCTCACAGTGATGGTAGCAGAGATACACAGGGATGTAGGAAAATTAGAAGATTTGGTGACAGCCTTTTACCTTCTGACATTGCAGCACCACAGGCAGTCAGGATACCTGGGAATTGAAAGCTGTGTCAAGGCTCTCCTTGAACGAGACTCAGATTTTAGTGTGGATCAAGTGGTAAAGGCCCCTTAGAGCTTCTCTAGAAGCACTTCACATGGACATTGTCTCCTCAAAGGAAGACAAACCTCAGTAATCATTTTTTTTTAAATCAGAAAACATCGTACTGTGTACTGCTCATTCTTAATTTGAGCAATAATAAGTGCCGGGCCCAAAGTTTTGTGAAGAAGCCTGCGACCGATGCTATTGAAGATTGGGATGCTGAATACAAGGCTGCATAGTCTTCATTCCACCTCATGCCTCTTCAATCCACCACTAGACACTCCCTGCCTCTTTATCTCACTCTTGCTGTATCTTTTTCATCCCTACGTTCTCCCTTTGTCACCGTTTTTCCAACATTCTTCCCTCTTCCTATCAACCTTTTGTATTTTTCTCTCTCTTGCTCTGGGTGAAAGTCTGTTGAGGAAACATAAGTGCTGGTCCCCAAAAATGAATGCTGGTGGGTCCCACTTGCAACCACTGGCTCCAGGTTAAACTGGGTCAAAACATAGGCCTGGGCACCAAAATAAAAGTGGCCCACATTAGTGAAGCATATTGTTTAAAAAGTGGTAATGTCGGGGAAACCAACAGTAAAACCACCTGGCCAAAAAAAAAGGCCCACATACTGATCTGCCAGACAAGCCCATTAGGCACTGCCTGATTGCCCTATTGGCCATTCCGACCCTGACCGGCTCCAATTAAGCACTGCTGAGAATACATTTGTAGGTTTACTGTCTAAGGTCGAAGATGATGTTCTCCTGATGCCCTACTGGCAGAAATGAAATGAAACCACCAGGAACAGGGAAATCCTTTTTTCTTGGTCTGAGTATGTACAAAGAGGCTCACTGAGGTTTTTTGTTCAAAAGCATGCACTATTTGTTTACGACTTCCTTGTTGGAATGCTTTAGTGCCGGACCGAGCAGGGGCACTCTGTCTTGTCATCATAGAATGTTGGGGTTAGTGGGGAGCAGATGAGTTGGAAAAAAGGAGGCCATACGACCATAGAGCTGTAGAGGCCATATGTAGCGAGTCTTCACTTCCCCACAGTTGCTTTACTGCAGAAATTCCCTGACTTTTACAAAGGGCGAGCACAGGCGAGAAACAGTGCGTAACATTAGCCCCCATAGCCTCTACGGTGCGGGGGTGGGGGGGGGTTCCAAGCCGCTCTTTCCATCACTGTGCATGGGAGGCAGACCCCTGGACTGAGAGCTCTGGACTGAGTCCAGGGGATTGGGGGGTTCCATGTACTTTGCATGGGGAGGGGGCTAAAGTTTTGTTATGCCACTGGAGAGTAAGGGGCAGATTTACAAGCCCCTTGCGCCACTTTTGCGTCACTTTTAACATAGGAAAAGTGACGCAAAAGTGGTGCAAGGGGCTTGTAAATAAGCCCCTAAGCCTCTCCAAACAGGAATTCTGAAGGGATTTTGAGGAGGAGCTATTCTAGTTGCCATTGTTTTTTAGGTGAAGCGGTCTGGCCCAGGAATGGTTTTCAGTATGGGGCAATGATTTTCAGACAAGTTCTTCCTCTGATGGGAAGGCAATACAGTCATAGGAGCAATAGGATATTGTGGGATTCATGGAGCCAGTTGATTGGAGAGTTCTGCATGATATATATATTTAATTTGTTTTCATTTTGGGCTTGTGTAACTATTGCAAGCACTTGGTAGCTGCCTCAAGGCACCTTGCATACCGATGAGATGCAAAGAAAACAGGTGGAGCAGGATGAAGATCCAAAGGACGGTGTGTATTTTATTTGTACATGAAGTTAGTGGGTGTGAAGCAATTAACTTAATCTGACGGGAATTGTGGTAAAAGTAACGGGGATTTTGAAGGGAAAAAGTGAGGAAAGGAGAATTGTTCTTTGATGTTTTTGGCTTATAGATTGCAGAGCAACAGATCCTGTGGATCAAGGAGAGGCTACAGTCAAAATTTTCCTGTGATTTCTGGCCATGATCACCAGTGCTGGAGGGCCTGGCAGAGAATGGTGCCATGGGAGGGGAGACTGATTAACAAAGTCCAAGAAGAGCAGTAACATTAGGTTGTAGACCTTTTGAAGCAACATCATTGACTTTACTTGCACGAATTAATGGATCTGCCTGAATGTGCTATTTCTGATGATCTACTCAAGAAGTAGACATTGAAAGACAAAACCCCATGTGTGACAGGATTACTGAGAAAGACAGCAGCATGAAATACCATGGAGCATATCAAGAGGTCTAGGGACTAGATTTAGAGTTAAGTGGTAATCGAAGTTTCTCTTATTTCTCGTAAAAATGCAAGAGGCGGAGGAGACCCCAGTGGCGCAATTTCCCTCTTCATATAGATACTATGGGCCTGAATTTGATTGTTGTCTAGGATATTGAAGCAGGAATATTGAGTGGTTACAATATTATTACCAAAATATCGAAGACCCAAAATATCCATGAAGTGAGTGCACAGAGGAACGTATAGATTTAATATTCCTAACGCCACATCTACGTACCTTGAAGATACATATAGATGGTCATGGTACATCTATATATGAAGTTATGTTTACACAAGTTTTGCCCAGCAATTGAGGACTCACTCCGTATCAAACCTTTTATTTAAGACAAGCAGCCAGCTTCCCATCCCGACTTGAAGTCCCTTGGCCTGACGCGTTTCAGAGCATTCTTTTCTCCTTCCTCAGAGGCCAGCGTTGGTAACCAGGGATTACATGCCAACATTATCCTCTGCGTGCTACTTAACTTGATTATCCTCAGGTGTGCTTTCTCAATGAATTCCTTCCTCAGTGCACGCTGGGACATGTAGTTTATGCACTCTTCAACCCACCAGTGGGTACGGATACCAGCGCATAATTTAGGACACTTTCAGCAGCCTTCCATTGGGCCTCCGGAACGAACTCTGCCTATTTAAATCAATTCCTCCGCAAGAAGTTATGTATAAAAATCTATACATACCTGTTGCTATTTTGAGATTTCAATATTCTGGTAACAATATTGTAACCATTCAATATTTAGATCCCACACCCTGAATTAGAGTTTACCCTAGTATTTTGTTCAGAATTATAATAACACCCAGTAAATACTGACACCGTAAGTCATGGTATCTACCATGTGCATTACATAAGACCCATTTCAAATCTTCTAAACCAGAATTGGGAATCTCGTGTAGTAATAGAGTTGGCACACCTGGTCATTGCATGCTTTGCTTATTTCCAATCATTTTCTGTCAGTCGTATTTCACCAGCATGTTCGTATCGAAATGTGTCTTGAGTAAGCATGGGCGAATTTTGCGAATCTGGCGTTTGCGAATTTTGCGAATTTGCGAACTCGCAATCCGCAAAATCCGCGAATTCTCGCGAATTTGCGGATTTTTTTTTTTGTGTTCGCAAGGATTTCTGCCAGTTCGCAAGGATTTCTGACAGTTCGCGAGGGTTTTGTAACAGTTCGCAATTGCGAACTTACATGTCGGCTCGTAACGGTCACGATTATGTTGTTTCTACATCTGGTTCATCATCATAGGTTCCCAGCACCCTCTGTTTCACCCCTGCCACCCTCTGTTTTACCCATGCCACCCTCTGGTACATCAATGCCTTATGCCACCCTCTGGTTCACCATCACTGTAGATTATGGGGGGAAAAAGCAAGCACACCTGCCTGCTTCAAATGACATGAATTAATTTGGGGTTGATTTATTAATGTGTCACTGTTTTAAAATTCCAGTCTGGCACCTGCTTCCTTATCTGTAATTTGCTTTCTGTTGCAGTGCAATTTTTTTTCCCAGGACCTTTGTGGCCCACTTGTAGCTATTCTATGAGCCTGCTGTGAGGGTCAGAGCAGGGTCATACAATTGTTGCAACTAGCAACTGAACTGGGAATTTGCGGATTTTTTTTTTTTGTTGTTCGCAAGGATTTCTGCCAGTTCGCAAGGATTTCTGCCAGTTCGCGAGGGTTTTGTAACAGTTTGCAATTGCGAACTTACATGTCGGCTCGCAACGGTCACGAATATGTTGTTTCTACGTCTGGTTCATCATCACAGGTTCCCAGCACCCTCTGTTTCACCCCTGCCTCCTCTGTTTCACCCATGCCACCCTCTGGTACATCAATGCCTTATGCCACCCTCTGGTTCATCATCACTGTAGATTATGGGGGGGGGAAAGCAAGCACACCTGCCTGCTTCAACTGACATGAATTAATTTGGGGTTGATTTATTAATGTGTCACTGTTTTAAAATTCCAGTCTGGCACCTGCTTCCTTATCTGTAATTTGCTTTCTGTTGCAGTGCAATTTTTTTTTCCAGGACCTTTGTGGCCTACTTGTAGCTATTCTATGAGCCTGCTGTGAGGGTCAGAGCAGGGTCATACAATTGTTGCAACTAGCAACTGAACTCTGGAGGGGCCCTTGTCAGGAAGCACTACAGGGAACGGTTACTAATGATGAGTTTGAACTTTTGAACCTGCTTTCACTTTTGCAAAACTCGTTTTTCTGCAGAGCAGCATTACAGCAACTTTAATGCCCCACCAAGCTTATATGAGAAAGTTGATTTCTAATCCAAAAGTTATCCAAAGAAAATCAAAAGGCCTCAAATCTAAAAAAGTGCAGGCAAATGTCAACCTGAGGAGTTATTCTGATAAAAATAATCATTTTCAGAAGGTCTATGCTGCTTGCAAGTAGATTTCTTGTGCAGAATTGCAATTTTTGTAATTTCGCGAGTGCGAGATTGTTGCTGCCCGCCGCACCTACATGTTCGCAATTGCGAACTTACACCGCAAAGAAAAAAAATCCGCTGCGTGCGAATTTGCGGATTTTGCGGGAAATTCGCGAATCTCGCGGATTGCGAATTTACCGAAAATCCGCAAAATCCGCGAGCGTAACGGATTTTCCGCCCACAGCGAGTCTTGAGAGAGTTGCAGACGGAGGCAATTCCATAGGCGAAATTTTGTCTGAATTTAACATTCCGTACAGAAATGTGAATAATTTACGTGACCACTCAAGTCTAAAGCAGGCCCTAGGATTAATAAAATAAATTAACTTAATCCACCAATGTGTGCCACCTTTGGTGTCTGCTTACCCCAGAGACCCCCAAGGAAGCATCTTATTGTTTATCTCTGTCCAATCTGCGCCAAGTATAGCTGCATTTTTAATGATAAATTATTTTTTACCTTGAATGATTGCAGCTGACAATCGTCTGAAGGACTTGTCATGTCTTCTAGATCCAGCCCCTAGCTTGCCATCATCCTCAAGGAGAAAAGCAGAGGCATTAATTACCATCTTCAGCACCTACATCTAATGGGGACCTCAGGGGGCACAGCAGTCACGTCTGAGTGCTTATCCTGAGCAGACTGGTTGAGCAAATCTAGCAGATGTGATCCTTGATTTGAGGTTAATCTGGGATGGAGAACAGCACCCTACTCTTCAGATAGATGGACTAATCAACTGAGAATAACAATCTCAAAGTGAGCACTTTTTTCAAAGGGCTAGTGGGCCACCCAAAGAGGTGACTGGGCATTTAAAATACTGTCATGGAGATGCGACCAAGAGGGCTACACTATAATTTACATGCTCAGTGATTGCGCCCAATTCCGGACATTGTGTATGGAGGTTGAATCCACAATGAACAAGACTGTGGCTGTCATTGCCCTTTTCTTAGCAATTGATCATGTTATTTGACACAGATGACTTCCCAACCCCCACTGTTCATTAGAAGCACCTATTGGCCACGGCTATTACCGTGGTGATGATCTTTTGACCCTGGATATTGTTTCAACTTTCCACCCATGACGAATGGCTCAAGAAATGTAGAAAACGGGTTCATATGAGAGGCTCATTTACAGGGTACAAGATAAATCAGGGACCTACTTGCAGATCTGGTCGCTTTTCTTGGGTATGACTCCGCCCCTTGAAGAGCATAAGTACTGTTGCCGCCGTGAGCATCTTAAGGTTCATTTATGACGCTTGTGGGTACCCCCAACCCATCCATCCTCAATCCTCTTCCCTCTTATATATGGTCCCTTTACATAGTCCGTGACCTGGCTGGGCTGCCATCATTGGTCATCTTGCCCTGACCTATTCATTATTTTTTCTGATTCAGTTTGGACAACAGAGATGACAGCCTTTTTCAGGCCACACCAAAGGTATCTGGGGCCTGAATGTGATTTCTTCCTTTCGTTCATCCCCCTCTCCTTTTTTATCTTATCTTTTTTTGCAGTCTTTCTTTCTGCCCACTACTGTTTAATGTTATATTGTCTAAGCCACACTACCCTGCACATTGAGTGGATAGCAGTTTTGACCTTATTTACCTACCATGGCACGTTCTATTGCAACAGGGCTTCGTTTTTATAATAATCCTTGCATTTACCCCAACCATGCGGCTGGATTGTTCCTGATGACAATTTGTGTCCTCTGGAAATTATAAATAAAGATATGTAAAAAACATATAAGCACTCTCGAAAAGCACCTAAAAATTCAGATTTTGCTGCTACTATCTTTGCTCAAAAAGTAGGGGAAAGGGAGAGAGAAGAAAAATTGTGCACAGACAAAATATCGAGTTTTAAATGCCGAATTACATAAAGGAAGAGTCATAAATATCGTGAGTGAGAAATATCGACAGTAAGAATCGTGGTCAAGAATATCGATTTAAGGTAAGAAATATCAATTAAAAAAATTAGAAGTGATTTTTACCCTTTGCAAAAATATTATTGATTAAAATATTGATTATTTAATTAGTGTTATGTAGTTTAGTATATATTTGAAATTTGAATTTTTGTATCAGTATTGTTTATATTTTTTAATATATGTGTTGAAATTTAAGTAGTGATACATTTTATTTTCATTGAATTTTGCATTTTTTTGTTCCAAAGGGGGTTGTGGGTATATAGGGGAATAGAATGGGAAGTAATTTAATTATATGAAATTAATGATTATTTTTCTGTTTATTATTATTTATTTAATTGAGATTTTATAGTGTTAATTGTGTAAAGTACTTTGCTATTAATTAATAATAATTTGTAACATTAATTAATTAATTGGTAATTATTTATGGTAATTGTGTAATTCATTTTAGGTGTGTGTTCTGGGGTTTATAAGGGTAAAGGGTGGGAAGTAATTTATTTTTGATTAATTAATAATAAGTTGTTTATTGATATTAATCTATTGAAAATTAATCATGGCTAATGTGCAATTAATTTTAGGTGTGCGTTTTGGGGTTTGTAGAGGTAAAGGGAGGGGAGTAATTTATTTTGATTAATTATTAATTAGTTGTTAAGTGATAATAATTAACTTATTTAAAATTAATTATGGCAATGTTGCAATTTTTTTAGGTGCGGGTTGTGAGGTCTATAGGGGTAAACCGTGGGAAGTAATTTATGTTTGATTAATTAAAAATGAGATGTTCATTAATATTAATTAATTGTAAATAAAATATGGAAATTGTGTAATTACTTTTAGGAGTTTGATGTGGGGGTTATAGTGGTACATTTTGGGAAGTAATTTGTGTTTATTTATTTAATACAAAGTTGTTAATTAATATGAATTAATTAATTGATATTTATTTAGGGTAATTGTTTCTTTTTTGTGTTTGGTTTTTATTTTTCAAGGGGAAATGGGTGGCTACTAAGTACATTTTAATAACTTTTTAATTTGTTGTTTAATAGTAATGTTTTTTTATTTATAAATATTTTTTAACTGTGTAATACATTTTTTTAAACTTTAATTTTAGCTGTGTGTTGCGGGGATTATTGGGCTAAAGTCTGAGAAGTTAATTAAAAATTAAATTTTAAAAGTTTTATTTTTATTTAATTAAAGATATTTCTTTAATTGGTAATTACATTTGTTAATCATGGAAGTACCTTTTTTTATTTAGATGTGGCTTGTGATTTGTGTGGTGTTATAGGGTAGGAAATAAAATAAATAAATGTATGTAATAAATAATGTTTTTGTTTTGTAAATATTTTCTAGGTAAAATATTTATTTGTTTGAAGTTTATTTTTTAATTCATCTCATGTAATATTTGTAGGTATTTGTCATATGAAATTTACATAATAGTATGTTTTTGTTAATTTGCTTTTAATATTAAATATATTTGTATTTGCATGTTTTTCATATTAATACATTTATTTATTTCGTTTTTTTAATATTGTTTTGATTTTTAAACTTTTTCTGTTTTTAGTTTTGAACTGACTGGAGTGTGAGTAGTAAATGTCATCTCTCTGCTACATAACACTTTCCCTACTGTTGCACTCACTGGAGTCAGAATAGTAATTTGTACCCCTGCGCTATCCAACATTTTCCCAACTGTTGCACTCACTGGAGTGGGAATAGTACATTTTATATCTCCACTAGCTACCACGTTCCCTACTGTTGCACTGATTGGAGTGAGAATAGTACATTTTATCCTTCCAGTATCCAACACTTTACCTACTGTTATACTCACTGGAGTGAGAATAGTAATTTTTACCCATTTGCTATCCAACACTTTTCTTACTGTTGCACTCATTGGAGTGGGAATAGTCATTTTTACATCCCTGCTATCCAACACTTTCCCTACTGTTGCATTCACTGAAGTCGGAATAGTATTTTTTACCCCTGCGCTATCCAACATTCTCCCTACTGTTGCACTCACTGAAGTGGGAATAGTAAATTATATCTCTCCACTATCTCCCACGCTCGCTACTGTTGCACACATTGGAGTGGAAATAGTACATTATATCCTTCCAGTATCCAACACTTTCCCTACTGTTATATTCACTGGAGTCAGAATAGTAATTTTTACCCCCACGCTATCCAACATTTTCCCGACTGTTGCACTCACTGGAGTGGTAATAGTAATTTGTATCTCTCTGCTATCCAACACTTTCCCTACTGTTGCACTCACTGGAATCAGAATAGTAATTTTTACCCCTGCGCTATCCAGCATTTTCCCTACCGTTGCATCTCGCCACTATCTACCACGTTCCCCACTGTTGCACTCATTGGAGTGAGAATAGTACATTTTATCCTTCCAGTATCCAACACTTTACCTACTGTTATATTCACTGGAGTGGGAATAGTAATTTGTACCCATTTGCTATCCAACATTTTCTTTACTGTTGCACTCATTGGAGTGGGAATAGTAATTTTTACATCTCTGCTATCCAACACTTTTCCTACTGTTGCACTCACTGAAGTCGGAATAGTAATTTTTACCCCTGCACTATCCAACATTCTCCCTACTGTTGCACTCACTGGAGTGGGAATAGTAATTTATACCCCTCCGCTATCCAGCACTTTCTCTACTGTTGCACTGACTGGAGTTGGAATAGTAATTTTTACCTCTCCACCATCCAAAACCTTCCCTACTGTTGCACTGACTATATTGGGAAATTTAAGTTGAATTATTTTTAAATAGTTTAATGTTTTATATTATAATAGGATGTTTTTAATTATATTTTATGGCATTGCTATATATCTATCTATATATATCTATATATCTATATATATATATAATTAGTAAATGTTATATAATTTTTACATTATAAAATGAATGAGAATATATACTTTATCAATTCTTTTGAAGTACATATTTATATATATAAATTATTATGTTTGTGTGTTTACCTTATTTAATTAAGTTCATGTTTTATGTTTTGTTAACATGTATATTACATTTAATTTCTTTTGTTAAAAATAATTGTATTTAATATATTTAATATTTATTATTTAATTTTTATACATCTAAAATTCGATATTTTGTACAACTATATGTTTACATCATTATTTGTTGTCAATATGTTTGCACTTACCTATTTAAGTAGAGGCAAATTATACATTGAACAACTAAGGTACTCACTCTCACAGTCTTATAGTGTCTTGTTTTCAGTACACATGTTTTATCAGAGAAGACTGCAACCCTAAGTTTAGGGGACAGAGAACTTTGAAACATGTACTTTATCACCACTCTCGAACTACCAAATAAGTGCTGCCAGCATCCATCTTTAAAACCTTGCGGTTCCCATGAACATCAGAGGGCAGGGAAGTGATTTGCATCCTTGAATGTATTATTTAGACATGTTACTACCATAATCATGATTGCAAGAAAATCATGGACCAATCTTCTCTCTGTCCTCTCATCATACTTGAGATATTTGGGCAGTTGCCTTCAAATCTTTTAATGGTGCGCCCCCCAAGTGAAACAAATCAATCACCAGGCCACCCTCAAAGTTTTTCACAATTATTCTATTAAACTGAAAATGTTTAAATATATCTAGGCTGATTTAACATTGCAATTAAGTTATGTTACCATTTTAAAATTGCAATCAAATACACGAGTGACAAAAATACTTTTCTGGTCGAACAGGCCTTACTAATATGTGAACATATCCAAAGTGTGACTATTAGAAATTAAGGGGTGGGTTTGAAGTATATTTGGAGGCCCTTCCATTTTGACACCTTGTGCTGGACAGGATATAAATGACAAAAGATGTTAGTGACATTACAGAGTGGCTTACTGCTGATCACACTGCTGAAAACAAAGCACTGTTAATAGCTTAATGCTTCTATTGGCCAGAGCCTGATGCCCCCCTGGGATCACGCGAAGGCACTCTTGGGGGGTCCACCCCCCAGTTTCTTGACCGCTGTATTTGGGAGCGGCAACACAGACTAGGGAACCCACACATTCCCAACAGACCACTTTCACTCCTTCTGGACTCATTGCAGATAGGCCCTCAAGTTCTATTTCAGTATCCAATGTTATTAGGCAGAGAGAAGTTTGAATCAACCAATCCCAAAGGACGCTGAATATAAATTTAGTTAAGGGAGAATTCAAGCTGGTTCTTTCCTCCCTGTGTGAAATACTTCAGCACATGACCAGACAGTTCAGGCAGTAAAAGAGTTACATAAAACTGTTACTGTTGCTAAGGAACTAAAGGAAATCAAGCTCATCCCTATGCTGTTATACACTATGAACAAACTGGATGTTCCTTTTGCAGACTCAAATAAACCCTATAACCTGAGTAACTCATCCGCAGAAGAAATACACAGACAACACACCCTTGCTTTGTGGTAGCCTGCTTTGGATCTATAAACTGAATCTTATGTTGGTTACCTACATAGCACACCATACCACCTTCCAAACATCTCAATGCATTGGGAGATAGGAAAAAAGCTAGAAGATGTGTGAGACAAGTCAAAGGTACAGAGGAAGGAGCCTTGTGGATGGCGTCAGTTTCACATTAATCGTAATATCTTTCTGGCAAAGCTATAATGTGCTCCGCTTAGCCATCCTAAGATTGCAATTGAGCAGAAATTGCGGAATAATGAAAAAGGCACGGTAACGGGTCAGGGGTGGTTGGCACTGAATAGAAGAGGGAATAAAGTAGAAGTTATAGGTATGTGCAAGGATACTAGTCAGACTAACCACCCTCTAAAAGAGAATTAGAAATCATATTCCACTCTGAGAAACAAGACAAGAGACATGAAAGGTTTTGGATCTGGAGACTGTTACCTTCACAGTGCCAAACCTAGAGCTCACATGTAGCCTCTCTCAAATAGATACATTTATCTGAGGACCCACAGCTACAGAGTTGGAAGGGTACTCATTTCTCATGGTGCTCTGGCTTCTGGACGCCAAGATGCATAAGGGTTTAAGGAGAAGCCCTTCACATGGTGCTGAATACTTGGTTTACTGAGGTCTCGCCCGGCCTGGAATGAAGGAACAGGCTCATTTATGCTACACTCTAATACACCTCTGGAGGTACTAATCATAAAACTGAAATATTAGCTAGAAAGCAGCAGACACCCATGGAACATTTATTTGTGGCCCCCAAATGTAAAAACTTCTAGACCTAAGGATAATTGTGGATCAAAAGAACCTTGCTAAACTATAACATTTTTCCTCAATTTCCACTCCGTTAGAACAGCTTGTAGAAGCTTTATCCCTGGGGAATCATGGATAGAAGGGATTCACCTAATGGACCAGTTATAGTAGTTTTAAAAGACAATTCCAGCTTCTACATCCATTTGCGTCAATGGTTCTCAGTCGTCTTATTTTCCTCTTCACAGGGGTACTCGGCAAGGTTGCCCCTTGTTTCCCCTTCTTTTCATTTTAGCATTAGAACCCCTCCTTGAGAAGATTCGCCTTTCTACTTCTTATACTGGCTTTGTTTATAAATCATTAGACATCAAATTCACAGCTTATGCTGATGATATTTTACTTTATATGTCTAACCCTGCTATTTCTTTACCAGCTCTTTTTTCTTTACTTGCGGAATATTCTTCTGTTTCCGGCTATAAGTTAAATATAGATAAATCTGAAGTTTTACCCTTAAATAAATGTTGTCTTCCTCATATGTTTCAAGGCTCCGGTTTTGCATGGAGCTCTACTAGTATCAAATGCTTAGGTATCTTATATTCCTCATCCATTAAAGATTCTGTTAAGATTAATCTTAAAGATATTCTCTCCAAGCTTGATACCCTAATTGAAAGATGGTCCCCTTTATTTCTATCGTGGTGGGGTCGTTTGGCAACTGTCAAAATGATGCTTCTTCCTATAATTAAATTTTATCTTTCTATGTTACCTATTTCTCTTCCGGCTTATTTTTTCACTCAGATCAATCGTGTTCTCACTCTTTTCCTGTGGAATAATCGCAAGCCCAGGTTATCCCTCTCCTGTCTTCAACTGCCAAAGCATCTAGGTGGTATAAACTTCCCCAACATTGTTCGCTTTCATTCTTCTTTCACTTTAAAACAAATCTGGCCTTTTCTCTCAGATCTTCCTCCCCTTTCCTCTACTGCTTGGAGTGCTTTAGAGCAAGCCCAATTATCGCCTTTTCCCTTCTCTGCTGCTATTCATTTGTCTCACCCCCCTAAACGTTTTCTTTCCCTCATCTTCAAACTCTCTAGGGCACTCTCTCTTTCATTGTTTCGCTCCACTTTTTCTCAGGCACACTTACACTCCCTTACCCCGTTATGGTATAATTCCTCCCTAAAGATTAAGAATAAGGCCCTCTTCTGGAAGGAATGAACTTGCATGGGAAAAGGATCTCGCACAAGATTTCTCTTTTCCTATTTGGGAGTCTATCTGGTCTAAAATCCACACAGTTTCTCGTTCAGCTAGCACCACTCAGACCCTTTTTTCTTTTATAATAGACTTTTTTTTACCCCGCATGACCTTTTTAAGTTCAAAGTCCTAGAATCTAGTCACTGCTGGTCTTGCTCTCACTCTGATGGTACCTTGTTTCATATGTTTTTTCAATGTCCCTTGGTAGCTTCTCTTTGGCAACATATTTGGTGCAAGCTTAATGAGATTCTTAACTCAAATCATACTTTTGATATTGTTCATATTTTTCTAGGTGGTTCTTCTCCTATTTGGAATGTTTCACGCAATGTTCGCAACTTTATAGATTTGTTTATAGCTATTTCTTTGCAAATTATCACATCTAACTCGAAAGACACTTCAAAGATCTCTTCTACTGCATGGTGGAATTTATTATGTCATCATCATAGACTTGATCGTGCATATGCTACAACTACATCCCTTTTAATCAAAAGAGATTTGTTATGGTTACCCTTAACGGATTTTCTTTCCAGACACTCACCCTAATATGCCTTTTCTCCTTTTTCTCCTTTTTCTCCCTTCTTTCTATCCTCCTACTCTCTTTCCCCCTTTCTTTTCTTGTCTTTCTTTCTCTCCTTTTTCCCTTTCTTTCTTCTTTCCTTTTCTCTCTCTTTTCCATCTCCAAAAAATTTTTAAAATGCTTTTTCCCTTAGTATATTGCTTATATTCCCCCTTAGGGGTTTTTGCTCCTTTTATATTTCACTTTCTTATTATATAATGCCATTTCCTCTTATTGATTGTGATTTTGTACTGATGTTTTACTTGGTTTTATCTGCTCAATAAAGCTTTTTGAACTCAAAAGACAATTCCAGAATACTAAAACAGATGAAATGGAGAGTTCATAAAGTTTTGTTTTATGATCAAAATGTTATCAATTACATGTTTTTCCGACAACAAACAAAAAATATTTCAATGGCAAATATCCAGATGTTCAAGAAATCATCCTGGAAACTTTTCCATTGATCCCTACATGTTCGCATGAAAATGAAAGTTAATAACAAAAAGCAATGTTGTCAGATTTCATTATGCTTAAGTATCAAAGAATCCAATTCTGAAATTCAGAATGGGTTGCCCGGACATTTGTAACAATGGTGACAGAGTCAAGGCTATACAAAGCAGAGTACAATAGAGTTCCTACAAATAAGATAAAATTGATTGGTACATGCGGTTAAAAGCCAAGACGATCTCTGCTGTGTTTTGACATCTTTTACAATCTCCATTACAAGACTGACAATGTGATTACCCAAGACTCCTTTTGTCTAAGTTAAATAATTTAGCTTCCAAACTAATGAATTTCAATTACCTCTCTGTAATTAAACATAGAATTTCAATTTGAATAAAATATAGGGCCCCTTGGTTTGTCAGCATTTTTTTACTGAAGTTTGTTTTAAATACTAAAAGTGATTCGCGTTTATCCATTCAGTTTTCCAAGCAGAAGTCAGGAAAAGAAAGACATGAAAATGTTCTCAACCTATTTTCTTAATAATCAATAATTATAATGAATTCACAAAAAAATAGAGCTTTATTTCATGGACCAATTTTTCACAAATTATTTACCTTGTTTACTGTCATCGATATTTTGAAACAATTGAAATAACTACTGCCTATTGAAAGACTAAATAAAGAATGGGCAATTGGTCCTTCTCGTTGAACCACCTTGGAACCACTGTGCAGCAAATGGGCTTTAATGTCCAGCTAGCTTTATTTGGAAAAAGTTCTTAATTATCCTGGTGCTAACTTCTGATGACATGACCAGGCCAGTGTATTCAGGCACAGCAAAAAAAGTACCTTTTGATCAATTTTCAGGGAGCTGGCTTAAAAATCCTCATTGATTCAAAAGTGAAATGTCTTGGCAGACTGCTAATTGTGACACGTATATTTTTTATCAATCAATCAACCCAACATTTATAGAGCATGGCAAATCACTTGTGAGGACCTGAAGGCACTAATACTACATGTATTCTGTTGTAAATAGGTGTATATTAATTTTATGCTACTGACACTGAGTTTGAATAATTACTAAGTAAAGCTAATTTCAAAACAACTCTAACCTACGATAATTAATCAAGCCTTCCATGTATTGTCAGTCTTGGAAAAGCATATGGGCAAATTTATTTGAAAGTTTTTATATAGCACTGGCTAGACCCGTGGGTATCAGAGCGCTTTACAGGAGCAGAGGCAGTACAATAAATAAAAACAGTTGCATTGGGTAAAGCATAAACAGTCAATTACAACAACAAAATAGCATTAGAAATAAAAGGGATGGGGAAAAGCAATATACATGAGAGGAGGGAATAAGGGTAAAAACATAAACAGTCAATTACAACACCACAATTAGATTAGAAAACTAAAAAGGGAAGGAGAAGAGCAATTTTCATGAGAGGAGGGAATAAGGTGGAGTAATAATACAAAGGTAGAAAAGCACGCAGGTAGAGCTCAACAATTGAGTAAAGTGAGGGGTCAAAAATCTAGCCGGATGAACGTAATATAAACAACTAAATAATATAAGTGTCGGAGAGCAGTTGTAAAGGAATAGAAGAGAGAAACGACGGACAAAAGATGAAGGTAGTGATTTGGGTGATATGGATGGAGGACATGGGGAGGGGGGCAGAATGGGGGAACATGTCACAGTAAAGAGGGTGGATGTGTAATGTGGGGAGTGAAGAGAGCTAGGGAGAAAACAAGGGATCATCGATAAGGGGAGGTAGAGAGTAGGGTCAGAGGAGAGATATATGGACCAAAGTATTTGTTGAGGAGGTGAGATTTGGGGTATTTTTTTTAAAGCTGAAGTTGGAGGGGTTGCAGTGCTTGTCCTTACAGAGTGAGTTCCAGATGTTTGGGCCGTTCCCGGAGAAGGAGCAAGATTGGGTGGATTTCTTTTTAAACAAAGGGGGAATGAGGAGGAGAGTATTGGTGATCCTCATCGGCCGGGAGCACCCCGCTTTGTTGAGTTTGTTTGTGAGGTATAGCAGGTTTTTTTGGTGAAGAGCTTTGTGTGTAATGCATGCAGTCTTATAAAGGCATTTTCCTTCAATGGGTAGCCAAATGAGGGCTGGAGAAATGTGGTCAAATCGTTTACAGTTAGTGATGAGCCTGGCTGCCAAGCGTAGCACATATCTAAGGGGGCTCGGTGTACTTTAGGGGTTCCAGTGAGGATAGCGTTGCCATAGTCAAGTTTGGAGAGAACTAGAGATTGGACAACCCATTTGAAGTCATCTAATGGAATGAAGGGTTTGATTTTCTTGAAGTGTCGGGGAGTGAAAAGAGCTCTTTTAGCCGAGTTTTTTATGTGGTCATTAAGAGTAAGGTTTTTGTCAAGAGTGAACCCAAGTGATTTTGCCAGGTTGGATTAGGAGAGCGAGCAGTTGAGGGCATTGAGGTCAGAGATCCAGCTTTTGATGGGGAGACGGTTGGTTTTTGGAGAGAAGAGAATCATTTCTGTTTTTTTAGGGTTCAGTTTGAGATGGTTAGAGAAGAACCAGGCTTGGATCTTACTCAGGGTGTTGTTGAGATGAAGAATGTCTGAGTGAGATCTTATAGTAGTGTTGGGTATCGTCAGCATAAAGGTGATTATTGATTCCAGTTTGTTTCAAAATGAGAGTAAGGGGTTCCATAAAGAGGTTAAAGAGGGAGGGGGAGATAATGGAGCCCTGGGGGACACCCAGGGAGACAGGTGTGGGTTTGGAGAGGGAGTCTTTGATTTTGATTTGTGTGTTCAATGTTGAAGGAAAGAGGGGAACCATTTAAGGACCAGACCATTAAGGCCGAAGCAAGCTTTAAGTGAGTTCAGTAAGGAAGAATGGTTAACAGTATCAAAGGCTGCAGAGAGGTCTAGGAGTATAAGAAGGCAGGTCTCACCATTATCAAAGGAACATTGAATGTCATCAACTATGTTAACACCATCGCTGCTGATGGTTTTCCCCTCCTGTGCTGCATTCCCAGATTTTCCATTGTTCATGACGAGCTCAGCTCGTCATCAGCACAGCTCAACCGTGCCTCATGACGAGCTGAGCTCGTTATGAGCATCGAAGGGGTTAAGCATAGCGGTTTCTGTACTGCAGCCTTTCCTGAAGCCAGATTGAAGGGTGTCAAGTACATTGAATTAACTATGTGTTTGTCCAATTGGAGCAAAGCACATTTTTCCAGGGATTTAGAAAGAAGTGGGAGGTTAGAGATAGTGTGGAGATTGTTAAGATCGTTGGGGTCAGCTGAGAAGTTTTTCAGGATGGCAGTAATTTGACCAAGTTGAAGGTAGTCGGGGACGCAACCAGTGGCAAGGGAGGAGTTCATGATATTGATCCAAAAAGGGGCAATAATGTGGTTAAGTTCCTGAACAAGGTTAGAAGGGAGGGGATCTTTAGTGTGTGAGGTTGGCTTTAGTTTAGAAATGATATTGAACACTTCGAGGTCAGTCATATAATGGAAGTTATGCCAGAAGGCATTGTTTTTCAGAAGTAAGTTGGGAGGGTTGTCATCGGGAGAATTAGTGGAGGGTAGGTACACTTACCACTCCCGAGGATTAAGTGGTTTGGATGGCATTAGTAAGAGGGGCGTATCATTGGTAATGTTGGGGGCATATGAGGGGCTAGTCAGAACCAGAGGAAAAAGGAAGGATTGGTCAATTTTAGTGATTTTGTCCGAGAAAAAGTTAGCAATTTCCTCACATCTCTCAGTAGAGGCCCTCAACTCAGGAGGGGCAGATGATGACAGTTCTATGGGACTTTTTTTTAGTACACTCAAGTTGAGCTCGAAAAAAGTTGCCTTTCAGTGAAAATATGTTTCTTATAATCTAGCCAATCTGAGGAGGGCAAGGTGAGAGGGAGAGGGGTTTTGTCTCCATGTTCGTTCTGCCAGTCTAAGTTGCCGTCTTTCGTGCTTGAGTTCCGGATTGAACCAAGCTTTAGAATGTTTTTTTCTTTGCTGCTTCAGTTGAAGTGGGGCAATTTAGTCCAGGACGTCGCTAATGGTTGTATTAAAGTCTTCAGTGGGTGGGTTAGCATTTTGGGAGAGAGTGGGAGGATGAAGTTGAGCTTGGAGTTTAGCTTCAAGTAAACTAGGGGGGATTTGTTTGAGGTTTCTAGTCCACTTCAAGTGTTTGGTATTTAAAGTGGGGGGTAGTGGGGCATTGGTAGAAATCTTTATCCAGATGAGTTGATGATCAGACCAGTCAGTGGGGAGGATATTGGAAAGGGAGGCCAAGTCAAAGTTTGAAATAATGGCATCAAGTTTGGCCCCTCTGATGTGGGTAGGTTTGTGACATAGTTGCTTCAGGTCATTATTCTGTAGAAGGTTGGTGAGGCACATAACAGTGGGATGCTCGAAATTATGACAGTGGATGTTGAAGTCTCCTAGGAAAAGATTTTTTGAGTCAGAAAGGGAGGAGTGTGAAAGAAGGTCAGATAATTCATCAGCAAAGAGAAGAGGTTCACCAGGGGGGTGGTAGATGTTGTGTAGTCTAATCAGGGGAGAGCTCTGAATGGAGAGTTGAGAGTTCAGCGCAAAGTTATTTAAATGTTGAATGATCAGTTTTTTTAAAGTGGTGAGTTGAAGGTCATTTTTCCAGATTATAGCTAGTCCACCCCCTTTTCTGTCGGGTCTGTCTTTCCTAATGATGGTATAGCCGGAGGGGGTGGGGGGGTGAGTAAGTCAAGGATAGCCGTCGAGTGTGCATTCATCCAGGTTTCTGTAAGGAAGGCTATGTCAATGGCCTCACTAAGGATGCTTCTGATATTTCCGTCGCATGACGGACTGCTGATCGGCAATTAACAAGAATGAAAGAAAGGGGGTTGCGATTGATTTTGACAGGTTTGCAAGAATGGATAGAGGTAAGTTGGGTTGGTGGTCAAGGAGAGATGGTAGAGGAAGGGGCTCTGTTAATGCCCATAGTCACTGGGACATTGACAGGTTTGCACGGGTGGATGGAGGTAAGTTGAGCTGGAGGTTGAGGAGAGATGGGAGAGGAAGGAATTCTGTGACTGCCCAGAATCACTGGGATGGTGGAGTAGAGGAGAGGGTGATCAGTTATTAAAGGCTTAGGTAAGTAGGAGTTGACTAGGTTCAATAGGTCAGAAGTGGAGAGGTAGCTAACAGAACGGGATGGCCTGTGAGTTCGACTGCAGAGGGGGAAGTTTCACCATTGAATGTGATGGGAAATGTTATGGAAGCAAGGGCAAAAAGAATCGGTCAGATTGGGGTAGGTCCTGGATTTGAGGGCGTAGTAGTCCTCTCTGAGATGTGAAAGCTCAGTCATCACACCTGGGAGTTTGCAGTTGATGTTGGTTAGTGTCTGTGCTATAAGATTAACGGAGGGATCAGTGGAGAAGGAGGGGGGATGGGGAGGCGCCTGTGTTGACAAAGGAAGGTAGTCTAGTGAGCGGAGAGGGGAGAGGGGGAGAGGCAGGAGGAGGGAGTAGGGACAGGGACAGTGAATCAGCTTATTTGCGAGCTCAAAAAAGCTTTGTGTATCTGCCCTTAATTCTGTTGTGGCAACTGCATTTACTCACATACCTGACTTTATGCGTCCTGCTGGAACACTGGTTCTAGTGTTTTTCACCAAGGCCCTTTGGCTGCAGCAGGTAGCTTCAAGGTCTATGTGAAACTCTGCAGACCCTGAGGGGGGACTTTTTATCTCGCAGTACTACCCCTCCAGCTTTACAGACAATCAGTCCCCTTAGCACTCCACTGGTGCAAAATACCTTATGGCATTGTGAAGAGGTACTCAGTGGGAAAGAAAATGTTCTTCAAAATTTATGTTACTGCAACAATCTCTTATTGGGAATGTTTGGGATGGTTGTAATTTTAATTTTGCTGGATAATAATAGATGATTGATTGCTCTCATGTATTTACACAAAGCAACAAATGTTTTTTAAAAAATGGAAGAAATAGAATTGTTTGTGATGAACAACATTGCATACAATGGTACCCTTTTTGGAGCAATAATTCAGAATCTCTGTTAAATATTGTAAGCATTTTCCCCTTCCTTCCAGATATGCCAAAATCTGAATATTTTAATTTATTTTTTCTTTGTTGTTGTGTGAGTTGCAAACAAGTGTGCTTGTTGGTGCACTGATCGCCTCATGTTTATGTGACAATTTTCAGAAAAGTCACAGTCCATAAATTGGGAGAAACTGTTTTACTGGTTGACTAGCCCTGGTCAACCAGCAACCACAATCCTTGTCAGGGTTAGGCAAAAGCAGACCCCAAATGAACCTGTGCTCAACCCCCCGGTAGCCTGGCACAGAGCAGTCAGACTTAACCTAAAGGCAATGTGTAAAGCATTTGTGCAACACTTCAAACAGTAAAACAATGAAAACCCCACTTAAAAAGCATCCCACACCAGTTTATACAAAAAGAGTAACATTTAATAAACACAAAAGACCAAACGAACAAAAATCCAATCAGTAAAACAGGAGTCTTGAATTTTTAAAGAAAAATCGTAAAATAGCATCTAAAAGCATAAAGTGGCAACCACATTTATCTCGTTGCACTAGACCGGGTCAAAGTCAAAAGTTCAGGCTGACTGCGATGGAGCGGGAGTTGGATACAGTCCCAGATTAGTCACGCTGAAGTTTTACCTTCTCAACCTTTGTGTCAAGTTTCAAATTTGCATTGAAGAGGACGGGGAGCGAGAAGAGCATCACTGGTGGTGGTTGGAGTGGCACGGAGAGCAAGCCAAGCATCGCAGAAAGGCAGGCTGGTGCTTCACGTTGGTGGTCCCCATGGGGAATCAACACTTGTTGCGAGAGGAGACAGCTGGCGGCCGCTTGCGCTGAATTTTGGTGTGATCGGTGCAGTCCCGAAAGCCCAAACGCTTTATTTTGGAAGCTTGTGAGTCACATCAAGGGTCCAGAAACTGAAAGGCACCCCTTGGGGGTCAGGAACTCACTGCAGTGTCCAGGAGATGGTTGATGAACCTGTTATGTCCCTGAGGCTCAGATCATGAGGCCAGCAGCCTAGCCCTTGGAGTTATTCTGGAGTCCTGGGTACTAACTAAAGTTGCAGGTCCAGTTCTTTCCCGGGAAAGATGGCAGCAGGTCAGCACAGCATGCATGGCAGCCGTTTCAACACAGGATCAGTACAGGAGCATGCAGTCCTTGTAGAAGCACAGAAGTCTTTCTTCCTGGCAGAGTATCCATAAGTCCAGAAGTGTACTGAAGAGTTAGTGTCTGAGATCCAGTATTTTTACCCAATTGTGCCTTTGAAGTCGTGTATAAGATTTTGTGGTTTCCCTTTGACGTCCCCCAGCATCCTTTCTTCCCTGCCCTGACTCCAGACTAACTAAAGGGGGTTGAGGAAGGACACAGCCTATTCAGGTGTAAGTGGGGCTGTGCCAAGCTCCTTCCTCCCATCCTGCCAGTGATGTCCCATTTAGACACACCTAAGCTCCTTTTTGTGTGTGGATGTCTAGGAGGAATACACAAAGCTCAACTATCAGCTACATTCAGTCATGTGACCAGAGACAGACTACAGGCACTAAGGGGCTCATTGTGATGGTGGGCGGACATCGGTCTGCCCGCCACCATAACAGTGATGGGACTGACCACCAGATGTGTGGCAGTCCCACGGCCCAATTAGGATGCGCCTGCCATACTGGCTGGCACATCCTGGCCTTTTACCATTGCGGACAGGGCTGCTGGCTGCAGCACCATCTGCAATGGTAAAAGGGCATGCACAGCATTTCCCTGCACCACGTGGTAGGCACCATGTGGTGCCTGCCACCTGGTGCAGGGGTACCATGGGTACCCCCCAAGCACACCCGCACCCTCCTGGGGGCCTGTAACGGGCCCCCAAAGCCAATCCTCGTCAGCCTTTCTATGGCGGCATCGCCGTCATTGAAAGGCGTATATACCACCCACATCATAATATGGCGGCGGTGCCTGCTAGGAACCTCCACAATATTACTGGCCTAGCTCTGGCTGGCGGCGATTGCCGACCAGCAGAAAAGGGGCAGATGGACTTTGAGTCCATCGCGATACCCACTGCCATCATAATATGACGGGGGTATTTCTCGTTACGATGGTGATCGTTACACCATCGTAATGAGCCCCTTAATATCTAGGGCAAGATAATGCCAACTTCCTAAAAGTGGCATTTTAGGAATTGCAATTCAAAATCCGACTTCACCCTAAATTAGAATTTCAAATTGTGATTCCAGAGACACCAAACATGAACTGGTCATCTCTTCCCACTTAAAATATACATTTATAAATGTAATAAGGTAGCTCCAATGTTATCCTAAGAGAGCGGTAGGCCCTGCAGTAGTGAAAATGTATTTAAGACTTTTTCACTTTCCAGTACATGTAAAACTTTAAAGTACATGTCCTACTTTCCAAACACATTACACTCTGTGCTCTGGGCTGACCAGGGCAGCCCAGTGCCTACCCTAGCATTGACCAATATATATTAAGAAAGGGCGAGATGGCAGTTTAACACTGCACACACACAGCCTGCAATGGCAAAGGGCCACTTAAGTGGGAGGCACAATCTGTGCTGCAGGACCAACAGAGGCATTTCATTTACAGGCTCTGGGCACAAGTAGTACTACTTTACCAGCGACGTATAAGTAATGTAAATCGGCCAGTTGGGTGTAAACTAATCTAACGTTTCTAGAGGAGAGAGCAGAAACACATAGCACTGGTTAGAAGTGATAAAGTTCAGAGTCCTAAGGCCAACAAAAACGAATTCAGCAAAAAATAGGATCAAAGGCAAAATATTTAGAGATGACCATGTTGAAAGGGGCAAATCAAACACACAATAATATGCACAAAGATTTTGTAAATTAGAAAAATAAGGGTCGACTTTTATTTTGGCAGTCATGGAGGTGTTTAGGAATGGCACCTTTTGTCTTCCTGCCTAGCTTCTTTGGAGGAGGTAGCTACTAAGGAGATGGAGACTGGCAACAGTCTCTATGGTGATGAGACTGTGGATGAAGATTGTCGGAATCTTCAACAATAAAACGCTAATATGTGTAACAATGGAATGAACAAAGAGCTGTGGAAGAGACTGAAGAGCTTTAGATAGATTTTTAAAGGGGCCTTCAAGCGGATGATGTCACAATGAATCTTAAACCCCAACTGACCTCATCAAACAAAGCAACAACCTAAAATAACTATTGTTGGCGATTGTTAGCAAAGTGTATTGGAACTGTTTATTCCAAGTCCGAGGGCCCTAAGTCTAAGCCTAAATTGAATGCGTTGGCTGTGCGTTTGTGAACAGACTTAAATAGCAGCTCTAAGGTTTACAGGTTTATGATTCTTACTGTTTTCATTTTTTTGTGTGCATTTTTAGCAACTTATTACATACCCTGCTATGTGTGTTAGACAAAAAAATAAAGGTTCCCATTTCGTGCATTCATGATAGCAAAGGACGTATTTTTATGAGAATACATTCTCTTTTCTCAATTGTAGTTAAAAAAAATAATAATTTTCTCTCCCAACATGCATTATTAAATTATGGATGCTAGTGATTCACTGGGTTATGTGCACTCCAGGGGGAACATTCAAATATGAACACAGAGGCATTCGCACGGCTAAAGCCAATAACTATGTTATTAAATATGAAATTACAGTTGCTTTGATCCCTATATTCTGCTGACAAGGAGCGTCGGAACACGCATCTCTCTGCTGCGAATCAGCGTTGATTAACAATTATTTTTTCGGCACAGGTGCAAAGTGGAACAGCCGAGCCAAGTGAAGTTTGTGTGATGTTTATTCCGCGGGAATAAAAGCAGCGACGAGCAATCCTTCCGAGTCAGCTGCTGCGATTTTTAAATCAGCCTTCAAGAGACCCCAGCAAAGGGAACAGCAGCGCGCGCTAATGCAGTCAGCTCTCCGCCATGCATACACAACGAGACAGAATCGGGTTAGCCAAGTTGCGCTTCTCGTGTCCCAGAAATTACATCCTGCTGAACCTGCAAAGGGGAACACAGCTGCTGCATGCTTCCGAAAAATAGTCCCTCCAGTAGAATTCAGCTGGAGTGTTTGATCATATGATTTTTAACAAAAAGGGGGATTAAAGCGGCAAGGCAAGAGGAATTAAATGTCCGTAAATATATCTCAAATCCTGACAAAGGTGTGTGTGCATAAGGGGAGCTTTCATAAATATGTGATGAAGCATCTGGAAGGAGACAGCTCACATGTAGGATGAAAGATGTGGGCGCACCCCTTATCATGTAGTATATAAGCTCCAGGAACCGAAGTTCCTATGATCCTGGGCTATTCTTGTCATATTAAGGTCCCAAAAAATGATATTACGCTGTGTAATTTGAATGATTTGGGGAATTTTGTGTTATGGTTGTTCCGTGAAAATCGCTACATTATTCCATTGGGTTACAAAGTGTACTTTTTCTCTGTTTGCTGCAAAAGTTTAACTGCAATCCCCCAGAAAGAACACAAATGCCAAGACCACAGGGTTGTTGCTGACAGCAGTGGTGATTTTTGTACTTTTTTAAAAAAGATAATGCCTCCTCGTGTCATAATGACGCTAAATGATGGATTAATTTGCATTTCACGTAATTACCTGTAAATTTGTGTAATCTTCCCAAACTTTTGTGTAATTATGGGAAAACAAATTCCATGATTTTCATATTCCTCTAGTCATGTTATTGACAGAGATTTGCAAAGTTGCAAAGCTTTTAGCCTTGCAACTTTACAAAATGTGTTTGTATACTTTTACAGCCCAGAACTTGTGGGACCATAGAAAGGAAATGAAACAGTCCAAGTATCGCATGTAGTGCACTTTACTAGTGACGTATAAGTAAATTAAATATGCCAAGTGGGTATAAACCGATTTGACCAAGTTTTAAGGAGTGAGCACATGCACTTCAACACTGGTTGGCAGTGGTAAACTTCTCAGAGTGTTAAGGCCATCAAAGATAGATCCGACACTATGGAGGAGGAGAGGCAAAACGTTTGAGAGAAGAACACCCTAAGCTGACAGGTCTAACTGCACATGTCCTATTGGCGTTGGGAGTTAACGTTTCTTTTTTTAGAAAATCACTTTTGGTTCACAATAAACTTTGATTTCCTTTTTTCGGGTATCCAGGAGCATTTATTTTCTTGTACAATATTTTTTATTATGGTTTCTAGATATTTTGGATTGCTTTGAGGAATCTTTATTGTATTTGTTTTATTTATTTTTGGGGGGGGCTTTTTGGATTTTTTTCTCATTTTGGTAAATTATAATTTTTGACTGTACATATAGAGGAAGATCTGCAGCTACAAAACAATAAGTCATATTTATTTTATTTGTTTGGGGTGGTAAATGTTTTATTTTATTGTTTGCGTACATATTATATGATTGTTATTTGGAAATGTGTAGTTTGTGTGTTGTATTTATTTTAAATGATGGATTGACTTTGTTCTTTTAACTTTTTGGTTGGTGAGGTTTACATTTTTCATTTAAATAATGTATTTATTATTTTATTATCTCAGTCTTATTTACCATTGAAGTTTTATTTAATGTTTATACTGACGTGATAAAATATTATGTTTATTATCTATATAACAATATATTTACAGTGCTGGTTTAGATTGTGTGGCAGTTTTTGTGAATTTTGAGGATACTATTTATTTTATAATGCGCTTCTGACTATTATTTCCAAGTAATCTACTCCATTGTAGTTTAATAGTTTGACTTTAAATTGTAGCATATTGTACATTCTTTTATTTTTTTGCTATGTTTAGGTGCAATTTGGCTTATAGATTGCTCAAGTCACAGCAGTTGGTCACTTTTCCCCTTTTGTAATGCTCCTATATATTTATAGAGTGTAGGTTGGGGTTTGCCTAGTATGGACTGGAAGGCATTGTGCCATCCTTCCAATGTGTTGTTGGTAGTGGCTTCATGCCAAGGTGCTGTCAAAGACATTCAACCATGGTATGTGGAATTTGGGTTGGCGTTCATGTCCAGAGCGATGCAGTCTGCCAATCCAATTGCCTTAAAAACAATCCATTAGAGGGCTTATTTTGTCTTTGTTTTGTTGATAGAAAGAACTTTCTGTAAGAAAATTGTAGTTATTAGCTACCCACCCCTGTGTCAGGGACATAGGAGAGTGCTAACATTTTGTTTTATTTCAAAAGCAAATTGGCTGTTTGTAGCATAATCTACACTTCATGGAGATTTTTCGAGGTGTTTCTATATGCTTTCATTGAAATTGTATTATCTTCCTCCTATGGCTATGTGGTGGTAAATTTTTAAAACAGTTTGAATCATGGCTTGTCCAAAGTTTATGATTATTTTTTTGAGTAGTACTTATTTGTTTTATATTTAATATGGTTTAAGAGTTTGTAGTTAGTGCTGCTTTGTTTTTTTTGGTAGTAGAGCTATATTAAAGGAATATTCGTGTTTTGATATACAACATGTATTGTGTATGTCTGAGTGAATGGTTTGGTACACATTTTGAAGGTCCGTCCATCATCTAGGTTTGACAGCGGCTCAGTTTTAGTAAGTTATCTGCTGAGAAAATATAAGGATTCATTTTTTAGCTTGTCATGTAAAAGGTAAGGTTCATCATTATGTGCCATTTTTAAATGTTTAGGTATTTCTGTCTTGATATCTTCCAGGGGCAGGAGGAGCATTGCAGGTGTTTTTCCCCATTTATACAATTACATATTTTAAAGTGGGTATAGGTGGTGGTTGGCCTGTGATGTTTTCTGGGAGTTTAAACTGTATACCTTTTAGGATTTTGGTTGTGGGCTCATGGGAGCTACTGCTTGCCTCTCTTGTATCTTGCAATACCACTCTTACTTCTATATTTCTGTCATATTTGGGGGTTGTTTGTGTTCCCTTACATTAACTACAATATCATCTTTTGTAGCGGCCCTCCCATAGCATGCATTTAAATAGTATTTCGCACATTTTGAATTCACATTTTCTGCGAATGTACTTTCTTGGGTGTAGGTGTAGCACATGTGACTTAGTAACTGCTTTCCTTTCCGGGATGTTACATATTTAGCTCTCTCTGTCACTGTATATAAAAGTAGTGTAGTCGTTTAAATAAATATAATTATTTTGTTACTTATATATACAATTATGCAACAACTTCTATATTTTTATACTTACATGTATGATCTTTTTAAATGTTTCACATTATTTTGTAGCTTTTCCATTGGGGTGTTGTAAAGTAGAGCAGGTGCTTTCTTTTCTTTTGAAAGAAAGAAAAAGTACAAGTTTCATTTTAAATGTTTATTTGTTGGTAGTTTGTAGAGGCTAAGGTAATTAAGTTCATTTTTACTTGCTATTTGGGTGAGTTTATATTTTTTATTAATTTATATATATCTACTTTGTTATATCTTTTTTCTGGTTTGTTATAGGTGTTTTTTTGGCAGGTTAATACTTTTTGAAGTTGTAGTGTTTTCTTTTGGAAAATACATGTACATAGACAGAAGTTGGAGATTGTTTTGTTAATTATTTGCTATTTGACATCTTTAAATGTATTTACAAGTAAGATTTATTTTAAATAATAACTTTTACTTACTTGGTTAGGTAGTTGTCAAGATGTATATATTTCTTCTTTAAGGGTTTGGACAGGTAATACAGCAGAGCTTTCTCGTCTTTCAGCCTTTGTTATTTTTTAAGTTCTTAGTTAATCAAATTAGTGTGCTTTTTATATTGTTCATTTAATTGTTAATCTGATTTTATTGGTTACGGTTGCTTATCATTTTATTTTATTGTTTAGTTTAGTTTTAGTGAGAACACTATGTTTATCAATACTCCAAGCAATACAATCCTCTCTTTAAATTTCATCCTTCACATAATTTTCTAATTGTTCCATAGAAATTAAATTGATCACATCTCTCATACTCCACGTTGAAGGTGGTTTACATAATACATTGGTAACAGTGGAATCCTACTTATCTTTATTTACAAAATACTTGTAGGGTCAAAATTTATGAGTAAAGGGAATCAGATTAACTTTCAAATTATAGATATCGATTTCAGTAATAGGGCAGAATACCAAAGCAATGCTTAGTTCCTCATGTTCACCCATATCAATTCCTTTATCGTCTCTGCATCATCATTGATTCCTTTATTTATTTTTTCACTGTGGGAGGTGGGTTTCATTATATGTTCATTCCTCACCCTCCTACCACTCCTTGTTTTTCTCTTCCTTTTGTAATGATTTGATTTGCAAATAAAATGTTTATTTGTTCCAAAAAAATCATGTGTCTGTTTCCCCACACTTTCAGATTTAACTCCCATTTATTTCAGAAACCACTTTGATAAACTGGGTGTACTGGCTTGATTAATATGCTCCTATACTAGCTATCTGTCCTTGTTCAAGCAGTCATATCCTTCTGCGAAAGTGTACATGGTGGCCCCTTTCACAGATTATAGAGTCTCTCGTAAATGTTAGCTGTTTCCTTAAGGAAAACTCCACTTGATGCCTATGTAACATCTTATCCAAATTTCATAGAAATTCCTTAATCTTATACTTTGGTAACAAGGCTTTTTTAATTGTATCTTATCTGAGGATTATTTTATAAATAATAATGGGCAGACAAAGGAAGGTATAAATTCTCATAATCAACACATTGCTAACCACATCTCTTATGGTTTGGGGGGATACCAACCTATTACACTATTTTAGCAGCTGTTTCAAGCAGGTTGGCCTAAAACAATGACTGTTCCAATCATTTTACGTTTGAGAGCCTACATGGACTCTATACTGAGGGAAAGTAAGAGTTTGTTTATAACATAATTAGAGATAAATAACTATGTTATTTTTCCATGTTGGATTCTTCAAAAATAAAGATCCGTGATTTTATCATGCACTCAAAAGATGTATGACACTTATATAGTTGATGAGATCATAAAGAAGAATTTTTGGGGGGTGGTATTTAAAGATGTAAAGAAGGTGGAGTAGACTCACCATTTTTCATTCCCTCACTCATCCCAAAAACCCCAATTTTGAATTTTTCTAACTTTCAAAGTCCTTCATTTTTGCAAAGAGAGGATCTACCTTCAGGGACTAAACTATTATAATGCAGATTCCAAAATATTTCAAAGAAACTTATTGTTATATAATGTCAATATTGGGTGAATGTGCTCTAAAGGTTGCTCAGGACAGAAAGATGCATGATTTTCTGCTATTCACTTGTAGCTGTGGCCCATAAACCTTAATTCACCTCAATGAGTTGTGATGCATTTGTAAATGGAAGTGTTGGATCTGAAGATGCCAAAAAGGATATCAACTCAACATTGCAGGTATGGAATGACAACAAGATGGTAAAGCTTGAAGCCTTTGGACAGTTTGTGGAGCTTCTTTTATAAAAAGCACTACTAACTAATTGGTTATTAAGGTTGCTTGATCCTGTAATGTATTGCCTTTCTAAATAGGATAGCTAAAAGAGCATCCCTGGAAAGTAAGCCTTCCTTTTCTATGAACACTAGGCCTGGTTAAAAAATTACATTACACAGGCAAAAGTAATGAAATTATGGGAATTTCACACTATGTTTGTCATAAAATTTTCCTGAAAGTAGTCATTTTGCAACTTTTATGCTAGTCACTTTAAAAATGTACAGCAAATGTGCCATTCGCAGTAAAAATGTACCTTGAATGGATGGTAACAACAAAACACGAGTGGCTGTTGTACTCAATGCTTTTATTTAAATGTGTCCTCGCATCAAAAAGTGAAGCGACGATGAATTTTGCACAGCAATGTAGTACAAAATGACAGATTTGTATTTCACGTAATTATATGTAACTTTGCTAATTTTTGCCCAAATTTCAAGTAATTACACACACCTAATAAACACATAGCGAATCAAGTAAGCATTGCGAGTTTACTGGTGATATTGACAATGACTGGTGCTTGGAGACTGTAACTGACATTTATTCAAACCTATGGAAAAATCTTAGGTCTGGAATTGTGAAGATTGATCATGATGTAACATTGACCTAAATACAGTAGAAAATACTTTGGATGATTTATCAATTGCCCATTCACCTCGACAAATTAGGACTTGCTGAGAACGATGACTGGTTGAAATGTTCTACTTGGGGTGCAAATTTGCATCATATGTTGTTCTGGTGTCCCTTAGTAGGATCAGTTTGAGAATATGCCTGTTCAGACTGTTTTTTGTGAATATTTTCTTAGATTGGAAAATACTTTGTTAGGCCCTTATTAGGAGTATGGCAGTCCATAGGACAGCCGTACTCCCTCTGGGGGTCCGACCACCGCCACCATGCGGGCCCGCCCACAGTATTACATGTGTGGTGGGAGGAACCCCATAGGACCACTGGTTTTAAATTGATTTTAGTCGCGATTTTGTACAAGTGCACTCTGCACTTACCCTCACTCCAGGGGTCGGCATTACAAAGACGCGACTGCCATTTTGGGAGGAGGAAGCAGGTTAACAGGCTAGTTGTTCGCCCGACCTGCCTACTTAACAGGAAGCTGGGGCTAGCGCGCAGCAGACGCGTGCAGCGGGCGCGCCACTGGCACGCCGAAGGTGCACCTAAGGCAAGCCCGTCTGTGCCCATCCGCACATGGCCCGCGCACAGTGCCAGCCCCCTGCCCGTTTGGACACAAAGGTTCCCAGGCGCTTTGTTGACTAACAGCACACTACACAGCCTAACCCACTGTGCATTTGTATTTGACCTGGCCGGAAACCTCCATACGATTATGAAATGAGCCCTGGATGCAGGACAAACCTACCGAGGTTTACTGCTCAACAGGAGAAACTTACACAGTATATACGTGAAGGTAGGAAAGGGTGTCTGGGGAAAAGACTTTAAGTGTTTACTACTGAATGCAAGATTCTTAATTAAACACAGTATTGACTGTGCGTCTTTAATTGATAAAGAAGTAATCAATATCGCCTTCATTACAGAGTCATGGACGGACAAAGCCTCCAGTCCAGACTTGGTGAAAGCCACGGCTCGGGCAACCTTTGCTATACACTAAATAGGCCGCTAAGAAAGGTGGCGGCTTAGCAGTAATATATCAAAACTCCTCAAACGTAACTTTTAACTGTTCATCCGATATGGAATGCGAAGCACTAGATTTTTGTTTTTACCTTTCTCGCCACTACACTTTTAAAGGCACTCTCGTTTATAGACATCCTGGTCCCAGAAAGGGTTTATAATGCAAGCTGGCAGCTGGTTGGAAAACGAGCTGAGTGCATGCTCCTATGCTATATTAGGGGATTTCAATTTCCATTCAGAAGCTGAAAATCATCCAGATACTTTAAAACTACTAGACCTAATGAGTGCCGTTGACTTAAAACAACTGGTCATTGGTGCTACCCATGAGGCAGGGCACACACTCGATGGCATATTTTCCAATAATGGGCAGTTAGTATTCACTGACACTCTCCTGGTGGTCTGGTCGGATCATAGGGCAGTGCATTTTGAGGTCACGCCTTCTGACCGAGGTACCAAGAAACCAGTAAAGAAACAGACGATCAGTAGAGCATGGAATAAGGTGAAAGCCAATGAATTACATGACCAGCTGACCTCTACCTCTCCTACTCTTCCGGTAGATTTAGATGAGCCCACGTCTGTCTATACAAACTTGCAGGAAGCCGCTAGTAATAAGTTAGCGCATAAGAAAACCCTCCATCATAACAGGGACCGACCTACGCCACTTTGGTATACCCAAGACCTTAGAGAAAAAACAACAAATGACCTGTAAGCACCTGGAAAGAATCTGGAGGAGGGAGTACAATGAGAAGGAAAAAAACAAATACAATAAAAGCCTAGCACAGTATAAGCAGCTACTTCATAAAACGAAACAAGAGTTCTTTGCAAATAAAATTAATTCTGCAAACAACTCAACCAAAGAACTATTCAAAACAGTTACGGCGCAAGCACACCCAGCCTCCACTTCCATCACAGCGAGTCAAGAATTGTGTGATTAGATAGCCAATTCTTTTTTCAATAAAGTTGATGACATTTTCTCTACATTCATAGGATCTACAAAGAAGACATCGCTTGTAGACACGGCAGACCTGAAGATTGGAAAAAGCACAGTGCTTCAGTTCTATAACTTTACACCAGTCACAGCTTCAGACATCCACACACTTCTGGTGAAAGCAAAATCAGTGTCACCAATGGATCCGTGCCCTCCCTCTATTCTAAAACTAGCACCTGAACCAGTCACAATAACTTTGACGGCCATCGTAAATGCTATGTTTTCAGAAGGCTACTTCCTTAAAGCCTGGAAATCAGCATCGATACTTCCTCTGCTGAAAAAATGAATCTGGATCCGAACGATTCTAACAATTTTAGACCCATATCTGGGCTTCCACTCCCTGCTAAATCTCAGAAAAAATAATGAACACCCAACTCAGTCGGTTTTTTGAAGAGGGCCAGGTGTTGGACCCTACCCAGTTAGGATTTCGGGGGGGACACAGCACAGAGTCTGCTCTCCTTAAATCCACTGAAGAAATCTGGGCTACTCTGGATCAGGGAGGAAAAGCTGCCATGATTATGCTGATCCTCTCTGCGGCCTTTGATATGGTCCATCATGTCTTACTGATGGACCGGCTGCACGAGATTGGAGTAAAGGGTGTGGCCTGGAAACTAATCAAATCATTCCTAGCCAGCAGATTAGTCACACTTGGAGATTTTACTGACAAATCTTTCTCCCTTCCTTGTGGAGTCCCTCAGGGGTCGTCTATGAGTCCAACTCTTTTTAATATATATGTGTCACAGTCAGCCCCCCTTTTGAATCCTTTTGGTTCAGTCTGACTTCCTACGCAGATGATACTCACATTGTAGTATCACTGCTTCCAGATGGAATTCAGGAGACAGCGCCCGCTTTCATAACTGCATGACAGGGGTGGGTAGCTGGATGGCCCAAAATTGCCTCAACCTTTACTCTAATAAAACGGAGGTGGTACTTTTCAGGAATGATCCTAAATTTTGGACCCCGACATGGTGGCCAGACTCACTTGGTCCTCTTCCAACTCCCACTAGGAAGGTAAAAAATCTAGGAGTCATAATAGATAACAAACTCTCTTTTAAGGATCAAGTGAATGCAGTGGTCTCAGCCACATCATACACTGAAATCATGCAAAAAAAGATAGCCAAAAAATAGTCATTACTGCCTTAGCCATGTTCAGACTGGACTTTTGTAACAGCTTGCATCTAAATATCCAGGAGGGGCTTATGAAAAAATGTAAACTCTTGCAGAATGCAGCTGCTAGACTGCTTTCTGGCATCTCAAAATATGCCTCAATCGTGGCAGAGATTAAACGGCTCCATTGGCTACCTGTCAAAAAGCGAGTTTTGATTAAGGCTCTGTGTGTGGTTCACAAGTCACTTCATGGAAACGGACCTTGTCACCTGATTCAGCACTTCCGCTGGTATGTATCCAGAAGATCATTGCGCTATTAAGAAGAAAAAATTGTTTCTGTACCCTTCGCAAAAAAAGCTAACTGGGGTGGCAGAAGTTTTTTGGTTGGTGCAGCCAAAGCTTGGAATGACCTTCCTCTGCCTCTCAGAAGCATGACAAAACTATTGGACTTTAGGAAGGCCTTGAAAACATGGTTCTTCAACGCCTAATGACTAGTTGTATCCCCTCCACGCTCGTGCCTCAGCAAGACATCAAATATAGCGCCAGGATACCTCCGGGTAGCAGTGCGATCCATAAATGTCAATAACACTAACTGCGACCGCCGGGAATCCAAGATCCCATGGCAGTTGTGCAGTAGTCAGAGGCTGAAATATAATGCCAGTGCCCCAGCGGTACCACTGGACATATTTAGAGTAGCCTCTCCATCGCCCTTTTCATGGCGGTGAGCCTGTGTAGTAGTATGTATAATGCATACATCGCGTGGAGGTCTGCGCAATGTACATTCACTGTGTGTTCTTGCGCATTCAGCCCGCATTGTATAGTGTATTGATTCAAACGTTGTGGTTCACGCATGGAGGGTTCGCCCTGTAGGATTCTAGCGATGACTGTTAGTCACCGTTGGGCTTCCTGTGGAGCGGACGCTTCATGTGTAGGGTGGAGTATTTGTTATCAATAAACTGGATCTTCATCGTATCTGGATTCCTTTTGATTCTTTCACTTAACAGCCTGCCATGAAAAGGGTGGCAGAGAGGCAAATAAGAGGGCCGTAACCAGACTCTTTGCCTCCTCTGGGCCTGAGGGTGCATGCAGGGGGGGGGGGCACATGTAGTGCCCCTTTTGATTTGCACCCCCAGTTCCTGCAAGGTGTGGCATGTATGCAACACTGTGCAGTAAGGTGCAGTCGGTGCTCTGACAGTGGTGGTCTGCATGTTAGGGTCCTCTATGAGCCTAACAGACTGCTGCTGTCAGACCGCGGCAGGACTACCCACGAGACAAGAAATGAAGTCCTAATCCAGCAGGCGGCAACACCTCAGCTTCGGAGGTCCTACAGTAGAAGGCGATTTGCACCGTCCGCTGAAGGACTGACAAATCCTAATAAGGGCCTTAATGTTCAATGATGTTTTGCATCATACAGATATTCTGCCAGGTTAAAAAATATGGAATATGAAAGCCCTGATGATCAATAAGTTTGTCTGAAAAATTAGTAAAGTATAAATCTAAACTTAAAAAGTAGAGCTAGTTGCAAGATATGCTTGATCTAACCCCAAAGGAAAGCTTGTCACGTGAAATAAAAGGCCTTGTTGGTATATCCAAGTACAGGGGAACCTTGGGAGCTTGGGTCTGAGTATACAGCAACAACAAAAACACAACCAAGGGGATCGTTCACCAAGCAACCTTCACAAAAAGTTTATTTTTTTTAAATTTTAAAACAGAATTAGCCATTCATAACAAAACTCAATCATGTCTTGTTAACATTGAGTGCTAGTTTAATTAAATAAGAAAAATATATGCAGAGGCAAATATATAACAAATAAAATGGTTTACTTTTTTCTACAAATTCCATTAACCAGTTAAATTGCATAACCTATTTCCAGCTCAGTAGATGAAAAAGGGTTTATATTTTTTTACTATACAGCACTCATAGGAACCAGAGAAGGACTTTAAAAACAATTTTCAGCGAAGGGGTCAGGTGAATTCTGGCCCACTTTTGCTGAAACAGAATCAATTGTAATGAGTAATCCAATGATAAAAATGACCAGAAGAAGCCAATTCAGTTGAAGGTTTTGTGATGGCAAGTAGTGGAAACACGTTGATGTGTTGGTACCTCCGTTAATTAATACGTGAGACCATCCTCAGGACTACTGTTAGATAATAGTTCAACAAACTTGCATAGTAAGGTCCATACATTAATTCAATTTAGGGGTGGAGATATTCAATACGACAGTCATCCGGTTGTTCATGAGCAATTACTGATGGCGCAAGTTTGGATTGACTGGATTCAATCTCGATCATGATATGGAATTGATCGAAGTTTTTGGATGGCTTTGGATGATATAGTGCAGGCCCGTCCCCAGTCAAGGACTTGCTTTAAGCTTCCGCCCTACTAATGGTGATCCCCCAAGCCTCCTCTCCAGACTTTCCCACAGGTTACAGCAATGACTCGGGACCCAGGAATCCAAGGGAAAACTACCTAAAGGGGATAACCAGCCTAGTGTTGACCTGTCCAGAACTTATGTTTCAAGAGTCCTCCTGATTCATCTTTTTAGAGAGCCGATCCCTCGATTGGGCCCTCAATGAGGAATCAAACCCTTCAGGCACTACAGTTGAAGCACTCTATCCTCATAGTCTCCAGCTAGAAACTCCTCAAAAGACAGAACCTATTCTGGGGTACTTGTGTTTTTATCTATAGGGGACATAGCCAGTTAGTTCAAGCTCGACTATTCCTATCGAAGCAGGACCAAGGCGTATTTGCATATTGTTTGCCTCTGCAGTTGCATAGTATACAAAACCCAAATGCACTTTAACATTGCCAAGGGTACCTTCCAGTTGAAGAGCTTGATAATAATAATAATAATAATAATAATAATAATAATGATAATAATAATAATAATAGTAATATTAATAATAATAATAGTAATAATAATAATAATAATAATAATAGTAATAATAATAATAATAATAATAATAATAGTAATAATAATAGTAATAATAATAATAATAATAATAGTAATAATAGTAAAAATAATAATACTACTAATAATAATAATGATAGTAATAATACTAATAATAATAATAGTAATAATAATTCCATATTGGTAAACCGCGATGTATCACCCCTACGGGTATCTAGGAGCTTATGACCGTTGGGGAGATATAAGTGAGCTATTGCCCAGAGTCACATGATGCTGAGCTCACACTCTACCATCACCATTTTATTTTTTTAAGTGAGATACCCTAAATTACCACTGGCTGGGTGTCATTCAAGCATCCCAGCCATCATATTTTTATTTTGTTACCCTACACAAACAGAAACATCCATCGCCGGCCTCCCTCTGCCGCCGTGCCAACGTACTGGGGGGCATATTATCAAGACTGGGCGATAAAATTATCGCCGCTTTATCGGCAGGAAACTGCCGCTAAAGTGGTGATAATGGGCTTGATAATATGATCTAGAAAATTCCCATAGAAGCCCAGGTTAGATGTCTAACCTGGGTTTCTATGGGAATTCACAAGGGCATATTATCAAGCCCATTATCGCCACTTTAGCGGCAGTTTCCTGCCGGTAAAGCGGCGATAATTTTATCGCCCAGTCTTGATAATTTGCCCCTGAGTTTGTTTGCATGCCTATCTGTTGCTATTGATAAAGAGGAGCAGTGGGGAACTCGGAGTGGGTGACTCACTCGTGGCAGCTGGAGTTTGCAATTGCTCTCACAACAGCACACAGAGGAATGCTCTCCTGCAGCAAAGAGAAATTCTCTCTGTGAAAAGGTCATCCTTGAGAACACCTGGCTGGCTCGGCTCAACTAGTGTTGCCACAAATGAGTGCTTTTTCAGCATTGTACAGTTTTGTCTCCATCCCTTACAAAATGATCAGGTTTATTCGATCCATTAGTATTCCATGTTTTCTTTTTTGATTGAAATATTTTCATTGATATTGATTGTCTTCACATAAACTACCAAAGATAGAAAAATACAGCAATATTATTAAGATATTTAACCACCTTTATCTAACAACAACACCCCAAATCAGCAATTAAATAAAGAAAGTTTGCAAATAAAACAAAACTGAACATGGGTCTGAACTGAACAGATTTCCTAACCATATTTCTTCACCTCTCTAGGTCATTTGTTCTCCATTTGCTGATTCCCCCTTTTGAACAAGCCAATGCCTTGATCTACCTCTTGGATTCACCTGTCTTTCCTATAGGTCTCACCGGGCATGAATTTTTATGAATCATGAGCCTCTCAAACCCTGCAGCTCACTGACCTCTACGCCGCTCAAATGCACCATTTTTATGTGGGTTGCCACCTTTCCCGTGTTCTATGTATGTATTCATGTATGTGATATTTCTATAGTGCGAACCTAGCCAAAAGGCAGCAAAGCGCTGTGCATCATCAAAGACAAGCATAGAGTCAATGAGTAATAGGATCGGAAGCTGGGCTGACAATGATTAATGCTTTGTGATGTAGTGTTCTTTAAAGAGACGAGTCTTCAACTCTTTCCTAAATTGGAGCAGCGATGGGGCGGGCCTTATATATACGGGGTTGTTGCTCCAGATCCTGACTGCATAGACAGAAACGGCCTGCGGTTTTGGTTTGTTTTTTGTTCTACTCCTGTTTGTTTGATCCTGGATTTTTAATACGGCTTGAAGTGCTCTGAACGTGCTAGGAGGTGGGATGCTGGTAAAGTACAAAACAGCAAATTAGTAATAGTACTGCTAAAGCCTTTAAGGCTTTATTGATTTCAGGAGCAGCCAGTACAGGACATACAACGGGATAGGGAAAATAAATAAATAAAACCACTTACCTCGCAAGCGCTAGGTACGTGGCTTAGTTTATTTGCTTATTTTATTTTCCCTATCCCATTGTATGTCGACTTCCCCCACCCCACACTAACACTCGTACCTGCACCAGTTACTCCTGGTTCAAGTCTTACAAACTGGGTTGGATCAAGAGGTGACTGTGGTGGACAGCCTGAGAACTAGAAAGTACACTGTCCAAAACCTTGGGGTCTTTTTTCTAGATAGGTAGACTTGTATAGATCATGGGTGGTAGAATGCTGTACATTCTTGTCTTGTTTGCGATTTCCTTTTGAAGGTGCCCTTGACTATTCCTTATAACAACACAAAGGCCTATTGGGACATTAACAGTTCCACCTTATTGGCTTATTTATAAGTTATGGAAAGACCTATGTGCATATCGTGGGCACCTGCTACAAATGTCAAGGGAATCCCCCCTCCCCAAATATTGATGAAAGGTTGATGAAAGCACTGCAGAAAGAGCATGACAAAGGAGGGCACAGGCACTATGGCATTGAAGTGGTCAATAATGATATTGATATTCATGATTGATTATAATGATTAACATTGATATACTTATTTAGGACTAATGTGAAGCCCCTGTGCTAGCTTACCACACTATGGAAACTAGCTGGAAGTTTAAAAGGCACAGAAATGTATAAAGGTAGGAAAAGTCTGGAATTTCTTTGTTATTGACAACTTGCTAGCAAATCTTTAGCAGAAGGGCAGTTAGAAAAGCTGTGCATTCAGGAGTTTTCTAAACTAACTAAGATTAGATACCGCTGTGAAGGTGTGGTTTTAGTCACTCTAAAGTCTGGGCCCCCGGATGTCGAAGGGTCTCTGTTAGACACGGCATCCTTGGCTTGATTTCCCTCTAACTTTTTGCCTTCAACCCTCCTGTTGTGATGACTTCGTTTTTCTGGCTTTATGGCTCTGCACACTTTACCACTGCAAACCAGTGCAAAAGTGAGTGTGCTCTCTCCATAAAACATGGTAGAACGGGCTTATACCCAATTGGCATGTTTAATGTACTAGCAAGTTCCTAGTAATGCAACACTACCTGTGCCCAGGGCTTGTAAATTAAATGCTATTGGTGGGCCTGAAGTACTGATTGTGCAACCCACTTAAGTGACCCTTTAAACATGTCTCAGGTCTGCCTTTGCAGCCAGTGTGTGCAGTTTTAAACTGCCATTTCGACCTGCCAAAAGAAATATTTGTCAGACCCAAACCTTCCTTTTTATAACATATAAGTCACCCTTAGGGTAGGCCCTGGACAGTACTGCCACTCTGCTGGACTGCTGACCTGCCGGAATACCGCCTTGTGGGGCTTCTCCCTTGCTGGATTGCTCCCAGCTGCTCTGCTCCTAGTGCTTCCCGTCTGCTTGAGTCAGAGGGATTTCACCTGCACCCAAGACTATGAGAGTGACTCGAAAGGCTTGTCTGGTTGTCTCCTGTTCAGAGCCAGAGGGACATAATGGGCTCCCAACCACCTAACTCAGCACCCAGACCTCACTGGAGAAAGCCCCTGACCTCAGGTGGTGCCCCTCAGGTCCTAGATCCTTGGTGTTGCTTCAGTGGAGCTGAATTGAAATGTTTCGGCTCTTCACGACCATGAACAGCCCATTAGTGCCAAAACCTTGTCATTCACTCGAGCCCGCCAACGCAAACTTCCGTCAAACCGACCCTTCGCTTGCAACATCGACCAATCATGGGAAGTGCCATTACAAACTTCCAGACAAGAGCTGGTGACAACAACAGGATCTTTCTGCTACAGAGGTGACTTTTATGATGTTAAAAACAAATGAAGCATCCAACAATTATAAAATTTAATAATAACCAGGATGTCTTGGTAATGAAAAAGGTATTAAATACGGTATGAGGTCAGGGCACCCAGTATAGAGGCCTGGCCTCGGGGGATGGGGTCCCAAGGCCAAAAACCAACCCAGGGAAGAGGTGCCCTGTGTCTCCATTCCTTTATCAAAAAACAACTAAAAATAAAAAGCCAGACCCTGAGGGTGGGGTCCCTGGAGCCATAAATGGCCCAGGGAGGGGAGCAGAACACCCCCTTCCTCATTGTAAAAAAAACCTGGACCCAGGAGATGGGTTCCCTAGGGCCAAAATCAGCCCAGGAAAGGAGGGGCACATGCCACTCTTCCTTGTTCATATAAAAAAGAAGAAACTACTGGCACGAAGCCAGAGCCCCACCCCCTTTCTGCACCACTCTGCAATCGCGCCTCCTGGTTCACATCTGGTTGGAGGATAAAGTCCCCTTGGGTGCTGAGGGTTTCCTGGTGGCCAACAAGACCTCATATTACCTCCAGGTAGTCTCACACAGTGCGATTGCTGAGAGGTGGTTTGAGGCCACACACCCTTTCTCCATCACTCTGCAAACACAACTCCTAGTGCACAATTTTTTAAGGAATGACTTCCACTTTACTCCTCAGGACTAAAGTGGACTTCTTCTGCCAGCCAGTAGTGTGCCAGGAGGCATGTTTGCAAAGTGATGGAGAAAGGGGGCATGGCCTCTGACCACCTCTCAGCAGGCCTGCTTTGTGGGACTTAATGCAGGTAACAGAAGGGGTAGCTGGCCCCGAGGACCAGCGTGGGGGCCAACTTCCCCTGCTGTTACCTCCAATAAGTCCCACACCGCGGGATTGCTAAGAGGTCTTTGAAGGCCCTGCACCCTTTCTCCAGCACTCAACAAACACGACTACTACTTTAAAAAACAAAAAAGAGCACTGAAAAACCAAGGGTTACAGGGACGTTATAGTTAGGAATCAGCATTTAAAAAACCTTAGAAATTCACTGAAATAAACAAAGTTTAAAGGGACGTTGTAGATGAAAATTAGCATTTGAAAAACCTTAGAAATTCACTGAAAAAGCAAAGGTTATAGGGACATTATAGTTAGGCTCAGGTTTCACTCGTACAAAACCAGTGAAATTCAGCCATTATAGTTAGCGAGCTAACAATAACTCACGTCCCTGCAATGCACTACTTATGACCTCACATATTACATCACGCATGACATGGTCAGTGACATCACAGATGACATTTCAAATGACATCACTAATGACAATACTATTGTTATCATCCACAGAATCTTTGACACTCCCACTCAAACCCCATTTAACTTTTCATACACCCACTCTAACTTCCACACTACAATTCTCAAACCCATACCAGTACTTACCAGTACTTACACAGTCACTTACTGATGTATAGATCAACACACACATCCACTCACTCACCCATACAGCCCACTCATGCACCCACTCACTCACTAATACAGCCACTGACATATCTACTTATACACCCATATAGCCACTCACACACAGTCAGTCACCCATAGAGCTACTCACACACATACTCACTCACCCATAGTCAATCATACTTACTTACCCATACAGTTACACATACACTCACGTACTTACTCATACAGATACAAATGTGTACTCACTCACCTATACAGTCACTGACACATGCACACACAATCACCCATACTGCCACTCTCACATTCACTCACTCACCTATACAGTACCTCACCTACCCCATCACTCACCTAAACTGCCTTTCACATACCCAGTTACTCAGATACTCACCCATATACCACTGACACATGCACTCACTCACCGACACAGCCATACACACACTCACTCACCCATACAACCCTTCACACATGAACTCACTAACTCGTACAGCCAATGGCTAACCCACTCATTCATTCATATTGGCAGTCACACACACCCTCACCCACCCACACAGACACTCTGACTCCCATAGAGCTACTCAGACAACAAAGCACTCACGCATACAGAAACTCACATTCTCACTCACACACCCATACAGCCACTTATACACCAACTGCAGAATAATTATAGTGTTCGAAGAAAGCTCAATTTTACCAGCCTGCAAATATTCCCGTCCATTGCATTCTTCTCCTAAATCATTGTTTCTTGGTGTGTTAGTACAATTGGTTCTCTTACAATGGGCCATAATCTCAAGTCCCAGAAAGCATTAGTTTTTTACAGGAAACCCTACAACTGCAAAATGTTTTCCTGATGTTATTGAGCCATCTGGTAAGCTTAGTTAGAAACTGTTTCACAAAGAAAGGACGAGGGACCATTTTACTAACATTAGTTAATCTCGGACAACACCGATAGGATTTCCCAGTCACAGCCTCCAATTTTCATGCAGATTACAATTGGACAGCAAACTTCAATTCTCTGATCTTCGCGGTGGTCAGGGGTCGATTCAGGGTTGATTGTAATTAAAATACTCCCCTCTAACAACCTTTGATTTATTAAAATCCAGAACTTTCCATGGACTTGGAGCGGACAGACCTGTGACTTTTAAATCCAAAGAGTCAAAGTTTTATCTACTCGATCACCTGAAAAGAATCCAGTGGTATGAAAATGTGAGTTTTTCCTTTAAAGCACAGGAGTCTGAAAATCCCATAATCAACTGATTTTAATGAAGAAACAAATCTTGGCTTTTTGTCTCAGAACGCTTCTTGTTATGTTATGTTATGTTATTTTAATTTTGTATAGCGCAAATTACCACTTCCGCTTCCTGTCCATAGAATACCAAACATGTTACTAATTTTTCCATCCTGTGCTGTCATTTGAGAAATCAGTGCATTGTAAGTGTGTGACCTTTCAGTTGAACCAATAGGAGTAAAGCACCGTAAGTTAAGGATTCGTGAAAAGAAATGCCAGGCTGGAAACATCTTGCCCTGCAACCACTTGAGACTTAGCAAGCCGACATCAGAATTGTGGTCACTTCAGGACAGCTAGTCCCTTTCTTTTTAACTGATATCATTTTTCCATTGCAAGTACAAAGCATAACACAAGACAGTGGCATGAGTTATCAACGTATGGACTCACTAAACATCTGGCACTTCCCATGCAACATCTTTAAATATATATGCATACAATTTGCAGCCATAAGACAAGTGTGATTTTATTAGGCATGGGTGGAGTTTGCAGAGTTCTGTGAAGTTACTGAAAAACTCTGTTGTGCTACGCAGAGTTCTGCAAGCAGCATAGTGCGTTAGTTGCACCGTTCACCCTGATTTTTAGCACTGGGTGTTAGTTCCATGCTGGAAAAAAGCGTGAACGGCACCATGCACAGTGCAAGATGATGCTTCTTCGTTCTGCCGCTCGAATAGATGCTCTTTTCAAGAGGGAGCGTCCTCAACGAGAACGGAAGGTTTCCTCTCATCTCGCTGGGAGGTGGTCTAGCATTGTATTTTCCTCTTTCGCACTCTCCAACTTAAAGCTGGAAAGCGAGGAAAAAACTCTTCTCACCAAAAAAGTTTTAGAACTCCGCGTGCTCTGCAGTGTGCTGAAAACTCAGCAAACGGAGCAGAGTTCACCACTCAGGCCTAATTTTATGCAGTGAATAAAGTATGCATATGTTCTAGAACAGAGACCTTACTTGGAAAGTCGCAAATACTTCATGGGGGTTTCTTAGCTTTAATCACCCCCCCCCCCCCCCCCCGCCCCCCTAGTGTTTCAGAGATCCAGTTTGTATTTTTGAATCCTCTTATTATGCTTAGTGTTTACTTTTTGGGAAAAATATTTATTTCACCACTCTTCACCCCAGCAGAGTCAAACTAGTTCTAAAATAAAATTATCTGAGAAAATATCCATAAAAACATTGCCTCAGAAAGACCAACATAGGTCTATACCACAAGATTAGACAAAGCGTGTTACCGTGGCAGACTCAACCCAACCCTACTGGTCTTCCAGGGGCAACGGCCTATATGAATTGATCTTTTTCTTTATCTGCTTGTTTTTCTTTCTGCAACATTACCCCGTCCAAGCCTGCTGTACCTCTCACCTGGGGTGATAGCAGGCTGGAAGACAGCAACACTCTCTATGCTGGAATCTCCAAACAACTCCTACACAGACTCCGAACCATCCAGAACACCACCTCAAGACTCACACGCAACCTCCCACGCCACACCCACACCATACCGCACCTCAGGAAGATTCACTGTCTCCATGACCTTTGGGTCTAGTGTCAATTGTAAATAGTTTCAAGTACTAAGACAAGCACAATACGATTTGGTCTTATCAATTATTGTTGTCTTCAACATTACAAATGATATTATACACCTCATTATATGATTTAATGAAATGTTTATTGTGACACAGACCTATACCTCAGAGGTTTTTTTGTCTATAGGAATATGAATGGTATGTTTGTGGTGTGAAAGCTTTAGCGTGGATGTACTGTATAGTGATTTATATTGTAAATAGTTGTATCTTTTTGTATATTTTGTATATAGTTGTGATATGCACAAGAAATGTTGCTTGAAAAAATAAGAAATCTATTTTGAAAAACATTGAAATAAAGTAGTAACAAATGTTCTGTCAGACTGATATGCTTTATTCATACCAGATCTTTGGCAATTAGTACCCAAGTTAGTCCAGTACTGGCAATCGTGTTGTTAGTTTAGTCCCCATTCACAAGGGCAGACAATTCAAACTTCTCAAGCACACATACAAAGTCCTACACAACACAGAATATCTGAACAGCTGCATACCCTTTCACCAACCCACTGACACCTCCACTCTCATTCACTCTCACTCGCACACACTCCACACATCTGCAAAAGCAACATTGGAGGTCGCTTATTCTCCTGCATTAAACCAAAGACATGGACCGACCACCCTCAACACATCAGAGCCTTTTCCTCAATTCTTGAGTTCCGCAAGGAGCGGAAGACCTGGCTCTTTATATAAGCACCAAGCGGACCACACACCTACACACCTGCCCAAGCGCCTGGATACCCTCTCTGGTGATTAGGGCGCTATACAAATCAACATAACATAACATAGAAGTGGTGGGCAGTACGAGATGCTTGATCTGAAGGACACTGCAATGACTATGCTAATTTGCAGCATGATAATTTTGCCCCGATGGTTCACCACTGGCGGTGTGAGGAGCTTGCACAGTGACAAGTTTGCACTTGAGAGCAATGCGAGAAGCTTGCACAGGTGGGCAATGTAGGCGGTAGGCAGTGATAAATGATGATGTGACGAGCTTTCTCAGCTATTGAATCCATCAAACTAACAACCATCAAGTCCACATCCAAAATGCAAGAAAGAGCCAAAACGAATTTGACTTCATAATGTGTGCAATGCAAGAAAGTCTCCATGACAGGAGAGCTGCTGAATAATTATAAGCCACTGACTTGTAGCAGGTGCATGCAATTTAACGATGGTATCCTGTGCTTTGGGGCAATGCCATTTAATGGGCCCGGCACCACCATGAAGTAAAGTGTTGCTATCATGATCCGACTGGGCAACTGGGCAGGTCCCCAGCACCCACATTGCCCACGTGGCAAGGTTCAGATGTAGCACTAGTCATTACACGTGCAACAGAAGCCATCTTGTCCCCCACCACTTCCCCCCCACTGCTGTGCTGCCCCAACTCACTTGTTATACAGAACGATGTCCGGCCTCCAGATCAGCTCCGAGGGGATCCGGATCGACGTCACATTCTCATATTCAAGGGGGTCCCAGCGCAGCTTGTAGTCGTTCCACTCCTGAGCCCTCCGGGGAAGAAAGCGGAAAGACAGACAACAAAAGACAGACAACAAAAGAAGTTTTTGGTTACACAAGGAGCAAGGCAGGGTTCCTCAGCCAGGGATGTATCCAGGCAATCGCGACAAGAACATCGAGCGGACTCACCTGCTTCACCCACACGTTAGTCGTCATCATCTGGTTCTTTTCATCCTAAAAAAAAGGAGAGAAAGTTCCTTGTTAGAATGAGGTAACTCATCCCCCCATTCATCATATTCATAATTCTTTTTTTTTAATATAATGCATCCTGTTTAAAGAGAAGGAGCATACTTTCTGCAGGTTGAACAAGTTAAAAAATATATATAAGATCCAGAAGCACAAATAAACAAATGAGAATCCATGTGAAGTCAGAAACTTTGCATCAACAAAAACAAGGTAAAGTGTTCTGACTTTGCATGAAGTAAAATAACAACATCTGGTCTGCTGGAAGACAGAATTTGATGCTGCATAATGTCCCCTAGGCAAGACGTCATGCGACAGGAGGTCTCTGTGCCCACCTGCAGCAACCCATCCACTTACAGTTAGGAGATGAAAAGGGGAGTGGACAGTGCAAGTTGAGAGTACAGATGGGGGTTGCTGAAGTTCAGGAGAATACACGAGGGGGGCTTTTGAGGGTCACCATAGAGCACTGCCCTCCGGGTGGGAGCCTGGATCAGGTGGATAGGGCAGAGAAGGTAAGGTAGATCAAGCACTACCCTAAACTGTCCTTTGCAGCATTGTTTTCTCTAGGATTTTGGGGCTGGGGGGCAAAAATATTTTGGGGGCCCGGGGCAAAAATATATTTTGGGAACCCTGTTGGGAACAAGTTCGAATTTTATTACCCATTTTCTGATAATTCAAGGCCCATGATGGCAAACACAATTGAATCATATGGTGAAGGTTATGATAGAGAAATAGATAAAAAAAAGTGAAATAAATAAAAAAAGATCTCTTTCCCAGGAGTTCCTTGTAAGGTGGGGGCCCTGGACAATTTTGCCCATTTTACCAATGCCTTAAAACGTCTCTGCTTTGCTGCAGTAGGAACATAGTTTTGCAGCAGCGGAAGGGCACAGATATGTCTTCTTTTTCACAATGAGAGCTTCACCCTTCAAGATGTCCACATAGTATAAAAAATATCTAGCCAAGCTGCAAGTCCTGTAACTGAGGAACCTTACACTCTCTTACCCCTAAGAAGATTATGCTTGATCAGATGGAAACCAAAGAGGACACAAAGGCGATGCACCTGAGGAGCAGGGAGGTCTTCTCACCAATAACTAGTAGCTGCTCACATTCTCTTTGCCCCATTGTCAAATGATTCTGTGAACCCATCAACATGAGGTGTGTTTTGTCTTCATTGACTCTTGATCTTTTTATTTCTTGCAGGTGGCATCTTCAGACAGGCAGGTTTTATGGCTCTGGAGGTTATCTCTGGACTGTCTCAGCATGAGAGCCAGAGAGGTGGGTCACCAGGCTACTGGAGGCAAAGCAGGACATGCTTAGAGGTGAAACCATCCAGAATATTTCACCACAGATTTCCAAAAAGGGGATTGCAAAATGGCCCTTTCAGTACTTGAGAATGCTGCATCATCAGCTCATGGTCTATAGTACCGAAAATTGTGGACAGGCGCCACATGACCAAGAGTCTTTTGGCAATCAAGTTTTGGTTATGAATAGGCAGGTTGATTGCATGACCTTGTTGAGGTCAAGTATATCATCTTTTTTTTTTTTACAGATCATGCATTGATGAGCACACAATTGGTCACTTTCTTCTTAAAAGAAAATATATTGGGCTTGGATGAGTGGGGATTGTCTGGTCAGTAAGCATGTACAGTTGCAAATCTTTTTGGGTATTTCAAGTTCTTTTATCTGAATAAAGAGCCCGATTATGATGACGGTGAGACTGCCACCCACAGCCCGTGGGTGGCGGTCCCACCGCCATCGGAATGAGGATTTCCTCCCACCTCATAATGATGGCGGGTGGATGGGTGGCAGTCGGAGAGATTCAAGGAGCTTGTGGGTCCGTCGGAGGAACAGTAAGACCTACAATGGTGGTGGTATTTGCCAGGCATCGCAGTAGGTATTACAATGTTCCTTTCTGCCGCCCATTCATTGCGGTGAACCCTCCATGAAAAGGCTGGTGGAAAGAGACATTGGGGCCCATAGCAGGCTCCCCTTTTCCCTTGGCCCTCGGATTTGGGTCTACATATCCCTGCACCATGAGGCAGGCATCACTTGGTGCCCGCCACAGAGTGCAGGGATATGTGCAGTGTCCCCTTTTTGCACTGCTGCATGTGCTGCAGCCAGAAGAACCCGCCGCAATGCAAAACATAGGCATTGCGACCGCCATGGTGGCGGTTGCATCTTAATACCTGTGGCGGAACTGCCGACAGCGTGTTGGGCGGTCCCATTTACGAAAGGATGACAGTTAGACGAAAGTCTGACCGCCATCCTAATCAGCCCCATATTTCTCAATTGTACCAGGGTAGGATGTCCACTGGGGTGTGAAAGTGATAGAACTGAATTTTATCTTTGATACTAAGGAGTGAAGCAGGACAACTGTCTCCATTTTAAGTGGCCATATGCTCAGATTCCACGTTAGCACACATGCCTGTGAGGCTAACTTAGAAGAAGAATTTTGTGTATGTTTTGTTTTGTTGGACAGGCAGGGTCTTAGTGGCCAATAGGCAATCAGGCAGCACCAGAAGAGTTGCTTTGACAGGTCAGCGTCTGGCCTGGTTTTTCTGGCTGTCCATTGGCCAGGTTTATGGTCTTGTTAGGTTGATTTTTACTGTTAATTTCTCTGCTATTATCACAAACATTGCCTGAAGCAAGTAGAAATGCATACAGTCTTCAATACCTTGCAAAACACCTATAGAGCTTGTCTTTACAAACTGTCCTGATTTGTAAATGTGGGCCTTCTTTTTAGCTATCTGATTCACTAATGGTGGCCACTTATAATTCGATGCCCAGGCCCATTTTCTGTCCCAGTCCGACCCTGAGGACATGCCTCTTGGAGCCACACTTTCTCCTTAGCAGCTCAGTGAGAACAGCCACTTCAATACCCCAGCCTGAGGACGACCACTGACAGATTACCTGGGATACTGTTGCAAATGGGCCCTCTCCCATGACCCCAGCTGTGCATCTTTCACCACCTAGGAGGTGTTGTGGGGCAACAGAGACACAGACACTTACATAAGTAGGATTTGGCGGGAGGGTACATAAGCTCAACTCCCTTTTATTAGCAGGGTCACTTCACTGGCAAGGCCTGTGAGAAATGCGAGTGTGGACTTGTGTGGAACAGCCCTCTCGAAGTGAGGATGTGCCTGAACGTGTCCTTTCTGGTCACTACTGATCATAATGCTTGAAAAGCAGAAGTGGGCCCTAGTTTAGGCCTTAAATAAAGCCACCTGACTGGGTGGAGGCTGTATAATGTTAGGCAGTGCCAGCTCCTACACAATTTTTATTACTATTTTATTTTTCAGCTTCTGGCTAAGCCAGCGTGTGCAGGGAGGGGCGGGGTCAGCCCATGGGCGGAAGGAGGAATGGAGTGCTTTGTGCACTACTAAGTGCGCATGTCAGTTTGGCCGGCTGTCTTAGGCTGGCCAAACAGACGTATACTTAGGTTTCTGTAACCCAGCCGTAGAATTAACCGGGCTGTATTATACATCTGGGTGGAGAAACGACACAAACTCCCTGTGCCTGAGCCGAGAGTCAAACCAGCCCGCTCAGGCCAATCCCGGCGCTTCTCTCATAGTATGAAAGCACCATCTGGATTGGAATGGGATCTGCCCCAGGGACTTCTGGGAGCAGCAGGAAAACGGAGGAGCGCCGAAGCGCGAGGCAACAGCAGGATCAGGTAAGTGTCTATTTTTTTTTATTCAAACACCTGCTTCCCCGCCCTCCTCCCCCCCCCCCCCCCCTTCCCACCCCCCTCCAAGGCAGCTGTTGCGCCCCGCCACTGCATATTGTCAGCTGCCGCGTTAAGGCCAATCTGCATCTCTCTCGATAAACGACTGACTCTCCCCAACCCTACCGGAAGGTGAAGGACCCAATCTGATTGAACCCTATTAGGCAGCTGGAAAAGCGGCAGATCCCCTTGTTGACACTTCACGTGTGATATTCAACCGAGCTGAGGGCTGCAGAGCCGCGCTGGGCACTTCGCTTGCACTGCCGGCATTGATTAAGCTCCATAAATAATACACAAACAACATCTTCCCCTCAAACCAACCTGCCTGACCGGATGTGCCCCCGTTTTCATTCTTTCACGGATCTCCGACTCCGAGGGTCGGTCCCCCATTAGGAGAGGTCTCAAGATGTTGCTTGCTCTAAGTCGGCTGCGTCTTCCTCTTCAGCCTGGAGCTATAAATCGCCCTAATGTCTGCTGCTCTGGCATTTAAAAGGCCTCATGAATATGACAAATCCGTCGGCCTCATTTGCTCAATTGCAGTGTAACGAGGCGTTGTAGGTGCAGCCCTGATGTGGGAGCACGCCACTCAGCGACAGGCCCTGGGCTTGTGCGAGAACTGCACCAGAGCGCCTTGCAGCAGGTGCCCTTCAGCAGCCGGCCCGCGGCGGGGCAGCCTTCAATCTGTGCGGGCGGGGGCGTGGTGACGGAACCCCTGGGGCACCGCACAGTGCGTGACATGTTCTGTATCTCTTATTATGGCTTCTCTCTCCCGTGACCCGTAGCATCTCCCTTGCACGCTACCCGGCAGTGACAACAGCGAGAGGTACCCAGCGAGGAAACAGACACTTAAGAAGAAGGTTTCTTTAATTAAAAGGGTTAAATCGGGTGAATGACGTCAGAGTGGGTCTCAAAGCCCAAATAGACATTCTCAAACAAGCATGCATTCTGGTATACCTATTAAATGTGATTTGTAGCGAAGGAGAACCGATGGCAGATATTTGTCTGCATTGATGAATCGATTCGATTCAAATAACTTTATTTCGATTCATGGATAGAATCATAAAAGTGTACACAGATTTTAAAAATCAATCACATTTTTAAAACATAAAGATATCTTAAGAATCAAATTACATATTATGATTACAATACATTTGAAGCAAACAGTTCAAATTTGTACACATTCCATAAAGTGCATATGCATTTCAATAACAAGTCCACATAGTGGTCTTTTACAGAGGATTACCACTCATACTACTGTTCAGTATCAATTTCTGATAACGAGGGCCACTCTAATGAAACTGAGTACAGCACTACATATCACTGGAGTTGACAAGGACAATAAGTGTTCATAGCCCTCTTTATAAAAACGGGATCCTAGGGTTAACAAGACTGGCTTAATAAACTGATTTCTTGGGTCCTTATACAAAGCACAGAAAAGAATAAGCGGCAGAGTACTTTGTGAAACCCTATTATTGCAAGGACAAGGGGGTAGCCTCTCACACCACCCCCCTTGTTTTGGAAAAGCAAAAAGAAAATGTAGTGAGCTAAGACGAAACCTTGTCAGATAAAAACGCCATTGCGTGTGCATGATATTTGATAGGTAAAACTGCTGCTGCAGCTTACCCCTCTTATATAGTGCCCGCTCACTATTTCTCAAGATACCTAAACTGGTATAATAGGCATTTTTAATTTTCAACTTGGAATCCTTACCACCCATGTCAGGATTTTGAAACATATGACCCAACCCAATCTTATGAAAAGTGTCCCTAACATATAGCAACCATGGGATCTCCATAGAGTGGTCAAGTTTAAGCCAGTCTTGCAGGATTTCCTTTGTCAATTTCAGTTCTTCAGATTGCCAAACTTTAGACCATAACAACAAAGGAGACACATGAATGATGTCGCTCACATACTCAATACCCACCTCCCCATGGCAAAAACTATTTGAGGTACCGGATGGGACAGATAGGAGACGCTTTATACATTTATTTTCCATGACTTGCATCTTGTCACAGTTTTGGGTCCCCCACACTCCTGCCCCAAATGTTGTGGCAGAAAGGCATTTAGCTTTGTATAGAGTTATCAATTCTAGAATCAGCCTTTGACCCAATTTACTAGAAAAGCGGAAGAGCGCCTCAATCGATTGTGTAACCTTTTGTACACGGGCTGAGATTAAGGGGTCCCAATTCAGTTTTTTGTTAAATAGATTACCCAGGTAATTAAAATTGTCAACTTTCGCAATAATTGCGTCCTTCACCATGTACCTGCGAGATTTTACCCCTTTTGGAACGCAGGCCATAGCAAAAGACTTAGGGAAATTGACCCTGAGGTCTAAACCTTCCATAAAGACTTCAAAGGCATTTAGGCAGGTCTGCATGCCATTAGCGGTAAGGGTCATTAAAACCGTGTCGTCTGCATATGACAACATTGGTATCCGTTTACCGTTAGCCTGGGGAAAGTCGACACCACTATCCAATAAAAAGCTTTCTAGACCATTGGTGTATACCAGGAATAAGAAAGGGGCCAAGATGCATCCCGTGCAGACACCTTCGGTAGATGGAATAGATTTTGTCTTTTCGCCACCTAAGCCGAATCTAACTCTCACTGATGTTGCAGCATGGAGTCTGCGAAGCAGGGTGACCAGCGGTTCTTCAAACCCCATGGTCTCCATCATTTGCCACAGCTTACCCCTACATACAGTGTCAAAGGCACTAGATAAGTCCATGAAGGCCAAGTGGATACAACTATGCTTGGCCCTCATGTACTTACCCATTATTAATGCCAAATTGAGACACTGCTCAGTGGTTCCCTTACCTCTCTTGAACCCATACTGGGAATCCACAATAATACCTGCAGATTCCGCCCATGTTTTTTGAGGCGTGCCAATATCACTCTGCCCGTCAATTTACAGGACGCATCTATTAAAGATATCGGCCTGTAGCAGCACGGGTCACCCTTATCGCCTTTTTTAAAAATCGGTACCACTACCGCCTCTTGCCAGGAGGTTGGGATATGCCCCACCACAATTGCTCTAAAAACATTTAATAAGAGTGGTGCCCACACCTCCACATTATGTTTAAAGAAATCTAGAGGAACTGCGTCTGGCCCTGGGGCCTTTAATGGAGTGCCCTTCCTCAAAGCAATCTCTATCTCTGAGAGGGTGATTGAAAGGCTTACAGGTAGATTCATGAAAGAAAAATCGGCTCGCAAAGGGCCAGATTCTGTGAATCTGGCCCTTTGCGAGCGCAATTTTTGCATTTGGGATTCATCATCCCAAATGCAAAAATCGGTAATTGCGAAATCGCATATTTGCGAGGAATTGCATTTAAGGAATCTCTATTTGAGATTCCTTAAATGCAATTCATTAACCATTTTTTATTTGTGAATTCGCTATTTCTGGCCGCTATTTACCGCGAGGTCAAACCTCGTGGTAAATAGCGAAAACTTAGAAAAATGCATTTAAATGCATTTTTCTAAGTTGCATGTTACACACACACACATGTCCTTTGGACATGTGTGTGTGCAACACCAATGTAGATTACATTTCAGGGGTGCTACAGGGTGTCCTTTGGACACCCCTGGCACTCTTGAAATCGCATCCTTATTTGCGATTAGCAAATTGCTAATCGCAAATAGGGAATAACTCCCCATTCATTCCTATGGGCCTTTGGCCCATAGGAATGAATGGGGAGTTATTCCTTATTTGCGATTAGCAATTTGCTAATCGCAAATAAGGAATGTGTAGGAATCGCAATTTATTTAGCAATTCCTACATGAATCCCGTTTTGCAAGTCCTTAATAGCGATTCCTTAATAATCGCTATTAAGGACTCGCAAAACGGCACTATGATGAATCTAGCTGTAAGTGTTTTGGCTGACTCCAAATTAAAATCTCCAGCCTCCTCTTCAGAGGTTAGCAACACCTTATTTGGAGTAAAATTTTTGCCATAATGTGTTACCCAAGTGTCCCCCAAGTGTCCCCCGGTATATGTACTATCATTTTGCCCTTTTCTTCACTCTTTAAAAAAGGTTGGTTTATTACCTCCAAAATAGCCTACTATCCTTCAGTGCTGCCGCTATCCTCAGATCTTTCCAGGCCTTGGCCCTTAATTCTGATTTTCGCCTATTAATCGCATCTCTGTACATTTTCCTAGATTTTCTAACAAGCTCTCTGTCCCGTGGTACTTGATGTAAAGCCTTCGTTAAACTTGATTGCGCAGCAGAACATTCTGCGTCAAACCATTTTGGTCGGCTTTCTTTTTTCCCCTTCTCAGTTTTTATGAGATGGGAAGCCACATTTCCCAAAAGTGCCTCAAAAGTTTTAATTATTGTATCTGGCTCAATGGTGGGCGTCAAACAAACTTCTATCCCCGCCTTGTTTTTCTTAAAAATATCCACCTCCAATTTTCTCACATCTACCTTGTCCCACCTCAATGTAACCCCCTGGTTCTGGCTATATTTTATTGGCTGTTCCGGGGTTTGGGTTCTTTCAAAAACAGGGTCAAAGCTCACAATTAGGGGATTATGGTCGCTAGCAGAATTCGCATCAATCTGAAAATCCTTAACAAGATGAGCAAACCTGATAGAGACAAATGCGAAATCAATTGTACTAACCTGGCCCCCTGTGCCCTGAAAAGTGGGTATACCTATTGGTCTGGAGAAACTAGGAATGTCCAGGACACATAGTTTGTTAATCATAACAATATTGTTTAGAGCATCCCCCTGTTTTGAGTGAGTAAAGTGAGCCAAAGGCTGGTCAGTTGAATCTATCAGGCCACACACTCTGGTTCCACTGAACTTACACAAGCACAATTAAAATCACCTATCTATATAATAAAAAGGGGGAAAACCATGTTACTCACCTTAACAATCTCATCCTGTAGTTTTTCAATAACCGAGGTAGCATTGGTATCAAATATGTTATAGTACCAATTTATTAAAAGCAGGGGTACTGGAAATAGATCCTTGATTATGAGCATTTGATACCAGGGAGATTCCATCAATAGGGCTATTTTTATTAGGTTAGGTTTTACAGAAATAGCTGTTATGAGAACGCCTTTAGCTCTTCCTGCTTGTGAAAGCTCAGCGTGAACATTAAACATCTGATAACCATCCAGGCTAAAGTCCAATCTACGCCAAGATTCTTGGAAGCAAAGTATGTCGAAGGATTCAATGTATTGTAACCACACTGGATCCTCGAGCCTCCGAGACTGCCCAGCTATATTCCAAGATATCAGGCGAAAAGAGCTACCCTCAACCCGACTGTCACCTTCACCCGGGGGGATTATTACTTTTGGCTGAATCAAGTCACTCCCACCCTGAGTTGTTCCTATGGTATTGATTACCACATCAAAAGATGGTGGAGGGATATTTTCCGTATTCTCTGAACTACACTGATTTAGTCCAATATTAACATTTTCATCAGCCAGCGGTATAATTTCTGATTCCCCTCTCCCTCCACCATGGGCTACTATATCAGCAGTCAGCAGGTTAGTAGATTTACTTGTATTGCTGACCAGTTTACCCCATTGGCCAACTACTTCATCATAGCTTCTCTTCATAGGGCTAATAGCCCAAGCCTTATCCATATCCATATCCTCTACAGCCCCCCTATTAGAAATACAATCCTTCCAGAGTCAGTCCACCCCCTCCATACCCATGAGGGGATCAAACCTGTTACTTAGTGGTAGGTGGTTTAAGACCTCATCTAATCTGTTCGTGCCAAAGGATCTGCCTCTAGCGAAGTTCTGTGACATAGATACCAGACCAGGATTTGCATGAGGGTAAAAGTAGTGTAGGCCTATTGATTGAATATCACCTAAGCAGCCAAACCGTGGTTTCCTGCATATATGATCTACAGCCCAGGGGTCTCTAAGGTTGACGATTATACAATCTCCCTCGAGATCCTTAGTGCTGTGCTCTAACCAGGCCACCCTCCTCACACCTAAAATCTCCGTATTAGAGCCCGGGGGTAATCGCCTATTCCTATTCAGCCAAAAGATTACTTTATTCTTGAGTTCCCTGTCTGATTCTCGGGATTCTGGACTGAGTTCTGGGACCCCTGTTAAAATAATTGTAAAGGGAATTGATTCTGGGGGGAGATTTACACATAGGGGCCTCTTTCTTGTCAATTTGCTGCCCAGAGGTGCATTACTAAGAGGCTGTCTTGGCCTCTGCTTAGAAATAGGAGCCTTATCGGAGGGAGCCTTCATTGGTACTGTCGGGGCTGGAGCTTTCCTGTTCGCCATGCCGTTATCCACTAAGATTGGTTGTGCATTTTGATCTGCGACAGTTACATTAGCCACAGAATGAGCAACTTTTGTAGGCTTAGCCTTAACTAAAGGTACAGCAGGGAGAACTCTAGCTTCTTTACTTTTTATACTTTTGATCAACATATCCATTTTTAACGTGTTCCCTTTAGCAGTTACCTCTAACTGGTCCAGTTTACCATTAATTACCTTCGTTCGATTGATCAGGGGCAATATAAATGACCTTACTAGTGTTTCCATCTTAACCAGAAGATCGTCATTAAAGTTCTGTGGGTTTTGGGGTAAAACGTTGTTGGCCACAGCACCGTTTGGGATTGTAGGCTCGACTACCAACTGTGGGGAAACCCTAGGATTTTGGGTTTTATGTATTCTGCTTAGTCTAGAACTTAGTCTAGAGCCACTACCCTTCCTATGTCCACCCCCTCTCTTCTTTTTCCCAGATTTGGGGGCTACAAGACCATTTTAGTTCCTTTCACCCGTTACCTGATCTTTTACTTGTTCTAACAGGGAAACGGAAATAGGGGGGCTAGGTGGGATAGGTGTTGATGTTCTGCGACTTTCATCACTTGAAAAGGAACCAAGTGGAATTAAGCTCGATACAGTCCCACTAACAGAACCCGCTGACCCCTCTTCTAGTAGACAGGGGATTGGGCTAGTAACTACCAAGGGGGCCAACTCGTTGCCGTAGGCCGATGTTACGGCAGACCCAATTGCACCCAGGGAAGACCGCTTGCCAGTCAGAAGGTCAATCGACAATCGCTTTTCTGTAAGGGCTATTCTGGTAGTCCTTTTAAAGAACTGATCCAGAGTGCCCGTAACTAGGCCAGCGTTTGTGTTCAAGGTGACCAATCTACTTTTCCCTGAACGTAAAACCATAATGACAGATCCACCGTAGTCACAGAGTAAATATTACCATAGATATACCATATCTATAGCTAATATTGAGAGGCAGTATAAGAATATGATAAACTGACCTAGGACCAAATAGGATGGCCCAGCCCGGCCTTGTTCGGCCTTGGACGGCCTTAGACGGCCCGCCCTTTGCCCGGGCTTCGCGCCGTGCTTCGTCCCGCGCGCGTCCCGCGCTCGCGGTCGGAAGTGGGCCTAAATAGTAGGAGGAGGAAGGGGCTGGAAGAGGCACCAGGTGCGCGAGATGCCAGAACGCAAGCACCTCTGGGCCTCGCAGTCCCGCTCCCCGGTAAGAGCCCAGATTAATGAAGTGAAATAATGATGAACCATCACCAAGTCCGGGAAAAAGAGAACAGAGGCTTCTCAGATCAGCCGCAGTTCCACCTTGCAGTTCGGAGGGTTTCCCAAAGCTAAAACAAAGTCCACACACTTCTCAACTGCGAGCGGCCCCCGCGGAGCGGGGGCCGCGAGTCGCTTATTAAAATCCACAAGGAGGAGGGGCGGGAAGAGGCCCCCGGTGCGCGAGATGCCAGAACGCAAGCACCTCTGGGCCTCGCATTCCTGCTCCCCGGTAAGAGCCCAGATTAATGAAGTGAAATAATGATGAACCAGCAGCAAGTCCGGGAAAAAGAGAACGGAGACTTTTCAGATCAGCCGCAGTTCCACCTTGCAGTTTGGAGGGTTTCCCAAAGCTAAAACAAAGACCACACACTTCTCAACTGCGAGCGGCACCCATTGATGAATCGTTTGACAGTTAAGTTAAGGAGCGTAAGGCAGGCCCCTGTGGCCCTTAGGGGCCTTCAAGGGCCCCCCAATTCAGTGTAAAACCTAAGGATGTCTGTGAGATATTGAAGTTTGTGGGGCCCCAAGCCACCTTCTGCAGAGGGATCTGGTTGTTTTGTGTTAGACCTCTGGGGTTGGGGTAGCGTCTTTTGCATTCTGGTGGTGCTGCTAGCTGTTACTCAAGGTGCCTGACAACAACTGGCCTTGTGAAGGGTACCAGCCTCTCTGCAACCTCTCTTTGATGCAGGCTCTTCTATTTACTCAGCACTATTACTATTATTGGCCAAACTGTAAACTCTGGTGTATAAAGGTTAGTGCTGATCTTCCAGATTTGGTGCGATCACTACTTGTAGGAGGAGACATCGCGCGCGGAGGAACCCGCTAGTCGATAGCGTGCTCCATGTCTTCTTGGAAGGGATGCTTGGAAGAGCCATTTTTAATTGGCTATGAACCAGTGAAGAGATGGCCCTTTTTGTCCTATCACTCGCAGATGCTCTCTGACACAGTGACAATTGTGAAGGCACATGGGCCCTAATGCTGGCGGGTGCCATCTATCGCAGACTGATCGAAGGTGTGTCCGTACACAGTCCCAAGCCACTGGTCTCAATAGTCTTGGTCCTTCCAAATGCCTCATTTCAGTGCACCTGTTGCTGGGACTGGGCTGTGGTCGAGAGATAGGCAGAGTTTCTAGGTCAGGCCGTCTACCTTCTCCCTTACTTGCCTCCTCTGTCCCTTACTTCTGGTATCAGATATCTCCTCTCGCTGGTCCCAGGATGCGTCCCCTACCCCTGAAGGAAAGACAGCCAATGTCTCTGCACCTCGCTTCTCAAGTAAAAGATGACCAACGACTAGGCCAAAGGGACCTAGCTTTTAACCAGGCCAGTGGTGGTTGAGCCTACACCAACTGGCCATTCATATTCAAATTGCCTCCAAGTATTTGATGGAAGTCGCTCAATCAATCAATCAATAATCCTTTATTCGGTATTTAAAAAACTCCATAAAAGTTTATATTTATACATTTAAAAGGGACAATAAAAAATACTATTCATAAACATTACATGCCCACTACAGAGTTGAATTTAAAATGATGGAAGTCACTCATTGCAAATGGGATTCATTCCAGGTGTGCTATATCTTCAATGCACCCAACAACCAGGGGGACTGTCACTCTCAGGTTGTAGACGGAAACCACTGTAACGTGAAATTAACAAAATTACTCAAATAAGAAACAGACACAGTGCCCTAGTGAGAACATCCTCCGCTATCATGAGTTTCAGCAGAAGGTTGGGGGCTAGGCCAGTCCCAGCCCTTATGACTATCTATAATGCCAAGTGCGTGTCTGTTGCAACTTATGGCTGCTCTTTATGGGGATATGGGTCGATAGACTGCCTCCAGGCTTCTGAAAATACATTTTTTAGAGCAGTTTTGTCTGTACCTCAGTCAACACCTTCTCACTCTGTTCACACTGAATTGGGGGCTGTTTTTATAACAGACAAAATTCGAGTGGCCCCCCCTAATCATGTGGCTTAAAATCTAGCTTAACAGCGAATTATCTCTAAATCAGGCCATTCTGAGGGACTGTCTTCTACTTGATAATGTCCAAAAAATTAAGTGGTTAACTTATGTTAGAAATGGTTTTAGTGCTTTGGGACGACCTAATCTCTTTTCCTCACTGGAGTCTATATCCCGGGCTGACATTGCTAAAACTAAAAGCGATATGCTATTAAGGCTATCACTAATAAGAGAGGAAAAGGAATTAACAAAACCTTTGGTCAGAGCACACCTTTTGGTTGCAAACCCACCGGGTCCTGAATTCTACCTCACTCTGGTTAACCGGCCCTTTCATAGGTTTTTATTAACTCGTTTTCGCCTGAACATGATTCACCTGATATTAGGCCAGTACACATCCTGGTGTAAACCTGATGAATTTCTTCCCTGTTCTTGTGATAGCTTTTCTATCCAAGATACTATGCATTTTATAATGTTTTGTGGGCATTTTATAGTGGAAAGGAGGAAGTATCTTGTGCCATTCTTAAAAAAGGCAGGGTTTCTGCAAGTTAGACCTGCACTTCTTTACTTGCAGCTGCTAAATGACCCTAGCATTATCTTTCATGTAGCCAATTATCTGGTATCTGCGGTGCGCACCAAGAAAGGAGTTATGGTGAAAGAGAGATTGGACACATTATCATGATGTACTGCACCTTGCACTTTACTGGTCAAATATGATTTCAATTATATATCAGGTTTACAGGGATGGCGGCACGATGTTTTTTTTAACCTTTTATATGACAAAGTTAACAGTGATGATCTTAAAATATCAGGAATTTTGTTTTTTAATTAAATTATGAAACGTGGTTTTTAACTCTAAAATTGTATGTTTTTTTAACAATGTATAATGTATGTCTCTTTATTATGAATGTATGTTTCTTTGTACCGTGCCTTTTTTTGATAATTGATTTATCGAATAAAAGATCTTTGACTGACTGACTGAAAATTATTCAAGATTATGCCAGTGTAATGGAAATTTCGCCTGGCCCAGCTGAGGGCGAGATCTCAGCGATATGGGCATACTTTGGGGTGCAGAAGAAGTGAGATTCTGAAGACAGCAATTATACCACTGAATCAGTCGTGGCATAAGCGGCTGCTCAAAATCAGAACGGAGGTGTTGCCGGGCAGGTGTGGCCCGGAGGAAACCCCCCATTAGCCAAAATGTTGTAGCTCATTTTTTCTGAATCGTGATGACTGTTGGCATTATCTAAGGTCAGCTGGGATGGTCTTCAGAAAAGGTCTGCAACCCTGAGGAGGATGGAAAACAGAGGAGCATCAGCTTTGAGCTCCACACCTCCCTCACTCCCTAATGTTTGCTCAATAGACCAGGAAGAATCTCACGGGGTTGTTTACAGTTACTTGGTGACTTGTAAGGCATCCTCCAGTGAGTAGCTTTCCATGGTCTGAAGACCCCATAAAAGAATTTGGGATTTATATTTCCTAATAATTCTTCCAGCAGTGCCCCTAGTTATAGAAACATGTTGCTGAGAAGACACTTAGGGCCTCATTATGATGGATGTTGGATAAGCTTTTGACTGCCATCCTTTTGGGCTCAAGACTGTCCGACAAGGAATTGATGGTCCCAACAGTCAATTATGATACAACTGATGTGGAGGCAGTTGTAAACATCCCTTTTTTCATTGCCGTTTGTGCTGCGACCTGGAAAAGCAAAAACAACAGTTGATGGACAGAATGCAAAACAATGTCATACATTCACTTCAGTACAGAGATCTGGGCCTAAATCCATCGTTTTTTTGCACTCCACACCACCCCAGTTCAGACATGGTCATATGCAAATCAGCCTTGACCCTGTGCCTCAAGGGAACAGTCCAGCCCGAACTGCCAAGCCATGTCTTCCTTGGACCGGAATCAAGCATCCTAGGACCGGTTTCTGGCTATCAGCCGTCTTCAGCCAGGAGAGCTTGACTCCAGTGGTGTGGAGAGCATGGGACTGGAAAAGGGCAGCAGCACAAGCCACAATGGAAAAAGGGATGTTTTTGAACAACCACCCACCGTGTACCAGGCATCATATGGCACATGGTGCATTGATGTTTGGGGCACCACATGTGGCCCGGACCCATAGTAGAGGCCCACTGGGGACAGTGGGACCGGCTTTGGGCGCCCAAAGTCCTTTTCCATCTGCCTTTACATGGCGGTCGGACTGCCATGTAAAGGCACAGGGAAATGGACATTGTAATCCCTATGGTGGTGTAGGCACTGCCCACATTGTAGGCATTACGGTCCGACGGCCTCACGACGTGCTCCTTGAGCCCGTCGGAGGCAGCGGCCTTACCCCCCACCCAAAATTGCTCCTACCGCCTGCATTGTAATCCGGTGGTCGGACCGATACTCTGGATGTCAGGCGGACCGCCATCTATGGTCTGTCGGTGGTGACCGCCCGACATCATATTCGGGCCCTAAAACAAAATATTCAGTTGTGGAAATGGCCAAGGTAGAGATGGTGCTTATTCTGTTTAGAAAAGGATGCATAGGAAAATCAACAAAATGGAAGACATGATGGTGCTGTTTGGACCAAATTGTAAACTACCTCAACAACAGTGGCTGAATCGAAACAGATTTTAAAGTGCATGATGGACAAGATTAGTATTTCGTAAATCACTTTAAATTTCCTTGAAAAAACACAGTTTGAGGACTCCAGTTCAGATCTGTGCAGTAACCTCTATTGCCTGGCTAGAAACATGAGTGGACACAGTGAAGAGCCTGGAAAAGACATCTAGAAGGATGTTCGGGTGGAAGGCAGTGAAGAAGGGTTGGATCTTAAGGGAGATAACTACAGAGGTTGGAGGACAATCTCGTGAACTCAAACGGATGGTGAGATTGCCCACTTTGGGATCAACAAAAGGGAAAAGGCCCTTGAGTTTATGCCTGGTACTCGACAGAAGGGGGCATGAAAAGTGATTCTAAAGCCTGGGGTTTTTCAAGAGGGAGTGCTTTATCAAGCAGAAAGCAAATCCAAGATGTTATAAAGTCATTGTCACATGCCACTAAATTCCAGTGTTCATCCAGTTTAAGGAAGCTTTCAGTTTTATAAGATTGCAAGGTTTTCTTTTTGCCACTTGTTAAATTTGCCACAACTTATTTTGCACAATTTCCTACATGATACAGACAACGTGTTCTGTTTAAGAGACACTTCACCAAAAAATAGATAAACCTTATTTTCTGTTAGCCAGTTTTACATTTGGGTAATATTGTCCCAGATAAGTCCATGACTACACCACCGAGTTACCCAGGTAATTGATTTGAAGGACGAAATTAGGGAGAACATGTGGAATAGAAGTTCCTGCACTTGATTTCTGCAACCTTACCCTCTTTCTGATCCCCATGCTGAATCTGCCAGATGAAATTAACATGGTGAAAAACCTTGCAAATTTTGCACAACTTGTAATTTCAAATTAAGAAACACCAAATATAGAAGGAGAGCCCCAGTGTTCTTATTGTGTGCAGTGGCATTGTCCTTAGAAAAATTCCTAAAAATGAACCTTATTTTCTTTCCAATTGCTCTTTTCATTTCTTTTTAAGATTTACCAGTAGGTCAAATCACATAGGTTTGTGTACGTGTAGAACGGATGTATGTCAGTACAACGCAATCTTTTAGATCGCAGTACTTGACATCGCGGGCATTACAACTCCACTCATTACAACGACTTGCGTTGGAGGGCGCGGATTTTGGAATTTTATAACTTTATATACCAACACCAGTCCACGTAACAGTAGGGAAGGTGTTGGAATATAAAATTACAAAATTCCTTGTCCAACAACGCCATCCAGCGCAAATCGTAGTAACGACTTGCGTTGTAATGGCATAGTTGTAAAGGCACTGCGGTGTAATTACCGCGTTGTAAACGATGCTCCTCGTGTAGAACATTATTTCAAAACATAGTGCCTTATTCGCGGAGGGCCTCCGCACTCTGGCCGAGGCCCCGCAGTCGTGATGGAGTCTCCGCACTCGGGCAGAATTCTCATTCTGGGGTTTACGCACTAGTGCGGAGACGCCCCCATAACTCCTGGGCCTTGGCCATGATTGCGGAGCCCTTTGTGAATTAGGCCTTCAGTTTTATATTGGTATTAACCACAGAATAAGCAACTCAATCATAAGTAAAAGGAAAAAAAGAAAGAGAAGAGAAGAAAGGGGGAAAAGGTAAAAAGAATATACAATAAAACTTTAAAGAAGTTAACAGCATTCCCTTGTCAACCAGAGTGATTCTGTGTTCATTCCGCACATGGTCTGATCACCTGTATTGTTTTGTTGCAATTTACTCTATAATACATTATTTAGCCATAATAGTTGTGAAGTTAAATTGCACAATGTTCAACCACACCTTATTCAGTTGATATTCATCTTTTGTCGCAAACCAATATGTTTCAGTATCACCCGGGGTAATCATGGTGGCAACTCATCCGCTTTAGCCATCAGTATATTTTCTTATACATCACTTGCAATATTCTCCCTACCATGCCTCTGCTAGACCAAGAGTGTAGAAAATTCAGCCATTACCCATTTACCAATATCATGCAACCATTATTTGTTTTCCAACCTATGCCTAAACTTTGTTTGGTGTTGACAAGAGCAAGATCTACAACCCTTCATACATGTTTGGTGTGTTTGGACTTAGGCCCTCTTTATGATGTCGGGTGGTCTGCCACCGATAGACTGTCGGTGGTGGTCCACCCACCATCCAGGGCAACGATACGACTGGCACATTATGAAGCAGGCGGTCAGAGCAATAATATCAGGGGGAAAGATTGCTGCTTCCTACAGGCTCAATGAGCCCCTGGGGCGGTAGTCAGACTCAAATCCATACAAGGGAGGCTGTGCCTGTGCAGACACCCCCGTAGGGATTAGGATGTCCTTTCTGACTTCCTGTTCATGGAAGTCCGATCGCCATGAAAAGGCAGACAGAAACTGACTTTGGGGTCCTCAAGCAAGGCCCCCGTGGGCCACTGCTAAGTGGCCGAAGGGCTCATGTAGTGCCCCCACACATACATGCACTGATTGCCAGTCACCACAAGGTGCCTGGCACACGGTGCATGGATGTTTGAAAAGTGCCTTTTTCTACTGCGGGGTGTGCTGCCGTCCTTTTGTTAGGCTGCAGTGCAAGCCGCAGTAGAAAAAGGCATTTTACGACCGCCTGCACCACGGTCCTATGATGATGATAGGGTGGGCGGGACCGGCAACTCACTGTCGGATGGTCACCTGCCCGCAGTGATGGAGGTCGGACGCTTGTCTGACCATCATTGTAATGTGGCCCCTAGCAACAGCAGACACAACTGTGGTGTGATTTTCAACTTTTTGCCTAACACCTCTTTGACAATGGTAAGTACTTCTTCCCAATACGGTTTTACTATAGCGCACCCCCATACCATATGATAGAAGTCAGCCTGTGCATCATGGACTGTATATATGGCTTGATGTAAATAGTTGATTTAGTTTAGGTCAACTTAGATCTAGAGTTCCATGTTACTCTTTTAATATAGACCAAGACATCAATCCATTGTTTTCCGTGAGCTCTTTCCTGAGCCTGCATTGTCATTTCACTTTTAAATTAGCACATCTGTCCAGAATAAATATCTACAGATTTGTCACTGGTCGCCTAACTCACACAAGTCAATATCTTACTGTCTCAAATTTGATGGATTTTGTTCTTCTCCTCCCTCCAGGTAATCTTTCATCCTTCATTAGTGCATTTTGCATTGTGAATTGACTCACCCACAATCCAAAATCATTGATCATTGATTCGAATGGACTACTCTCCATGAGTACAGATGTCCAACTATGAGAGCCTCAGCCTCCTGCAGGGGTTTCTTGTCATAAATCGTAGGCCTTCCTTGAACCTTGACAAACACCACAAGGGAATCTTTGGGCATCAATCAAAGCCATGCTAGATCCCTGTGTGTAACACTGACCTCAATTTTGTGCTGCTGCAGGTAATGCTCTGGTGAGGTTTAATCAACTTCACATTACTCATTTCTATTCCCAGCATTGAGCTTCCCCAGGTGACTAAAAATATTGTGTGACATAAATGTCGCGTCAAAAAGATTTGGAGTACCAAAATATCAAGGAACAGAATGTCGAAGGCCAGCATATAATTTGTTTGCATATAGAACTGTTTCCTAGAACATTGTTGTACTTAATATTGTTAATCTAGCTCCTATAAATATTTTTATTTATTCATTTACTACATATTAGTTAGTATATTCATTTTAACTGCCAATATTTTTAGTATAAATGTTCTTAATTTTTAACATTATAGCTTGTCATTTTAATTGTATAATTTGTTTTACATTTAATGAATAATTTATATTGTAGTAGCAAGTTGTCAGTTTATATGGGAATGGAGTGGAAGTTAATTAAATTATAATTATTTTAATGTTAATTATAGTTTATTGGTAATTACATATTGTATTGACTATGTAAATTATTCAGTTATTTATTTGATATTTTATTTGTTTAGCTTCAACATGCTCATTTTAATTTTGTAAATTTATATTAGTGGTTTATATTTTAGCAGCATGTTGTTAGGTTAGTAGGGGAATAGAGAAAGCAAGTTAATTCAGTTATAATAATTTTAATTTGTATGTTAGTTGAGTTTTTCATTGTAATTAAAATGTTTAATTTATTACTAGTTTTTAGATTGTGTAATTATTAGATTGTTATAATATTTATATGAATTTATTTTGCAAATTATAATCTATATTTTTATTTTCATACTTTTTATAGTAATTTATATTTTAGCTGTGGGTTGTTAGGTTTGTAGTGGGATATGAAGGAAAGCTAATGAAATTCAATGTATTTCATTTCTATTTAATTGATAAACTTACTTTTTATTGGCAATTGTTTATTGTTTAAAAAAAATAGGTTTATTTATTTATTTAGCTACATGTTCTAAAATGTAGATGTATTTACTAATAATATTTGTAACATTTATTTTTAGACTTTTTTTTATTTTATTTCTTTAATTTCTTTATGTAATATTTTCAAATACTTTTCTACTTTTTATGTTTTTTGGGTTTTAAGGAGGAAAGGGAATTAACCTACTTGTTTAATATTTCTTTAAGTTTATATTGTATTCACTTTTATATAGAATATGATAAACAAAGATTGTTTTTTGGTATTCCTATGATTGTAGAAAATGATTATGAGTTGGAATTGTATAAGTAATCCTAACAAATATCAACACTTTCCCTATTGTTCCATACATTGGGTTGAGATAGTAAATGCAACCCCTGCAAAGTCCAACATACTCCCTACTTTTGTTTAGACTGATGTGGGATTTGCAAATCTAACCTTTCTAGTTCAACGCTTTACCTACTTTTGCATACATTGGAGTGGGACTAGTAAATCTAACCCCTTCGCAGTCCAAACGTTTCACTACTGTTAAATAGAAATTCTATCCTGTTGGAAAATGGCCCTCTCTGAAGGGTTCCCCAAAACATTTTGTCTCCCTTCTCCTATTTTTCTGATCTATTTTTTTGCTGGCCTTAGGGCTCTAAGAACGTTACCACTGCTAACCAGTGCTAAAGTGCATGTGCTTCTCCCCTAAATGTGATGACATCAGTGTATACTTGATTGACATATTTGTTGTATGTGCAAGCGTCTTGTAAAGTGGTGTACCATATACCCAGGGCGTATACTTCAAATGCTACTAGTGGGCCTGCAGCACTGATTGCCCCATCTAACAGAAGTAGCCTTTCAAACCTGTCCTAGGCCTGCCACGGTGTGTGCTGTTTACTGCCACCTCAGCTTGGCATTCAAAACGACTTGCCAAGCCTTAAACTCCCCTTTTATTATGTATAAGTCACCACTATGGTAGGTAGGACATGTACCTTTATGTTTTGCATGTCCTCATAGTGACAAACAGCCTATTTTGTTTTCACTACTGTGAGGCCTACCCCTCCCAGAGGCCAGTATTGGATATTCCCTCATATACTTTAAAGCTGTAATTCCTGATCACAGATGAGTGCCTTTTTCATGTTTGATATGTTTGGAATGGTAGTCATAAATCCTCCAAACTGGAAAAGGTGGATTTAACATTACTCTTTTAGAAATGTTATTTTTAGAAAGCAGACATTTCTTTGTACTACTGCTCTTTGTGCCTGACAGTTTGTCTCCAATACACTTCTGGGCTGTATGACAGCTACACTTAGTGCATTCCCTCGAGACAACCACAAACACAGGAAGGGCTGTGTGTGACAGAGGACTCATCTGCATTTTTCTGCACTCTAATAGTCTTACTGGGCAGGAAGGGGGAGAGATGGGTCCCACTTACATCTGAATGGGCTGTGTCCTGACCTCACACAAAGCACTGATTTACCCCCCAGGTTTAGCCTGGCAGACAAGTTTGGGTTGAGAGAGATCATTGTGTTCTACAGAGAGTTCCTTTGAAGTCACCACATACCTCAATGGCACTTTTGGGCATAAGTACTGGGTTGCTGACCCCATGAAATCAGTCACTTTTTGGACCACAGCTCCATGTCCGCACAATGCTGGAAAGAACTGCTCTGCTACCAGGAGGGACTACAACTCTGCTAATTGCTCTGCTGTGGTGGCCTATTGATTGTTGAGCTGCAGGGGGAACTGCCACTTTGCTACCCGCCGTGCCGACTTTAAAGTTTTCTCAAAAGGCTTGTTAGCTTGCCCCCTATTCTGGGAATCTCGGGGGCATCAAAGATTTACCCTTCTTAATCCTACCGTGGGACTCTGTCACTTGAGAGTCCAGTAGGTGGCGGTCAACAAAGATCAGACCCCGTCTGATCGCTAAACCCGCTTGTGAATAAAGCAATCACTCCTATTTGGCTGCAGACCTCTCACTGTGTGTGCCCAAGATCAGTGCTTACTGTAGGTTTCACACTACCCCCCTCCAAGACAACATTCTTGTGATTCGCACTGGCCTCTCAGTAGCACCTTCTTGAGACATCTTGCCTTGCTGATCCAGGCCGCCCCTGAGACACACGGCTCATCGGTCGTCTATGCCCCCCCTGGAGCAGCATGATCACTGGCCGCCACTTCCTGGAGGAATTCCTGGAGTAAGCCAACCTCAGAGATGCGGGACCCTCTCATGGTCCTGAGTGATCACAACTAACCTGCTAGATGTCAGTGTTTAGTTAAACACTGTAATATCATGTACATTTTAGGTATTCGTAACTTGCATTTAATGTAATTTTTAAACATGCATAACTCGGAAAGTATGCATAAGATTTTTATCACTTTGGTCTTATTTTGTTCGGAATACCGAAAGCTATTCCTCTAAACCAATGTGGAGTTTTTTTGTGGTGTATTCTTTGTGTTACTGTGTGTGTGTTTCACAAATACTGTACACATTGACTTTTGAGATAAGCATGCCTGCTCTGTGCCAAGCTACCTGAGGGTGAGCACAGGTTATCCTAGTAGTGGGCATAATAAATCTTACCACTCTGAAGTTCAACTCCTACCCTATTGCAAAAATTGAAGCAGCATTATTTAATTAAACCCCCCAAACAACATCTGTTTCCCTAATGTTGGTTAAAATGGATTTATATTGTTTTCGATATTGGTTTTTAATTTTATTTATATTTTAATATTTTGTTTTTTGAATATTTATATATTTTTGAGAAAAACATGTTTTTTTATATTTATTACATTACTTTAAATTTGCATATGGGCACTTTTTGATTTTTCTGTTACTATTATTGTTGTAATATTTTTAAATTGTAAAAATATTGTTAAAATGTTAAATTTTTAAAAATAATATTTCTATGCTAAGTGCACAGTATTAAAAAATACATTTTATATTTTAATATTTCAGGTTAGGTTACATATTGTTCTTGGTTGTATATATGTTTGCTAATTTTCCACTTTATTTTTCTGTAAATGTTTAACCCCTTACATATATTTAAAAATGTGTTTATTGTTATTATTTTTGAAATTATATTTACATGTGTCTATATACATTTATATATTAACATAATTTAAGTAATGAATACAACAATTTATTTAACAATATATTGTTTTAATTAATTAACTACTTTAAATAAATTACTTTATAGTCCATATTTATTTGGAAGCAAATCTTATTTTTACTGGTTTTTTCTTTCATGACATTTTTGACAGAATAGTTTAGTTGCTCTCTTTATAAGTAAAGGATCACCATATTTCTGATGCAATATTTCTGCCTCTCATAATGTTTATTCAGGATATTCTGTCAGACAACCTCTGCCCCAAGCATGCCCCCACTACTGTGCCTTCCTGGTCAACATCATTACCTATCCATCTCTTGGCCAGATCAATTGGACGGAATGATAATAGAATTCTAGATTTCGAACACCCATCTCTCCTTCATCTATGAGTTGCATCGCTTTTCTAATAGCAAGTATTTTCTGCTCCTTGCCTCAGATAAATTCTAAGAGTATCTTGTTTACTACTTTAATGAAATGATGATAAATATTAAGTGCATTACGATGAAACAGTATAGCAGTCTGGGGAGGATAAGCATTTTAGAAATTGCCGCTCATCCTAGCAGGGAGAGAGTAAGTCTGCACCATAGCAGGATAGATTGTTTGATCAAGATAAGGGCCATCTGAAGATTACCCTTCAATATCTAACCGGTATGATAATAGATTTGAATACCTGGATATTTATGGGTATTTGACAGTCTTCAGTTGAACATCAATTTTTTTCAATCCTAATGTATTCAACTGCTGGATATTTCGAGAAAAGAGGTGATTTATCCCAGCTGACTTTAAATGTAAAGACTAATCCAAAATCCCCAATATGGTCCCTAGTGAGCATTTAAAAAATAAGAGGAAATCATCTAAATAGACTGATATCATATATTCACTGATGTGGTATCCATATACCTAGTGTTTCTGCTGTTAATGTAATTAACATACTAACGACTAATGATGAAAGGAGACACCCTTACTTTGTTCCCCTCTGTATCTGCAATCTGTTCTGAAAATATCAGTCCCATCTGGACTCTGTTCAGCAGTTGCACATAGAGTACTTTGATCAAGTATAGGAAGCCCTCGCCCATTCCCATCTTCCTGAGCACACCTAATAGGTACGGCTATAGCAGATTGACATTGAGAATGTCTTCTCAATGTCTATTGAGGCAATGGAAGAAATACAGCACTCTTGTGGAGCACCCTATAGCTAACCTTGTTGAGAAATAGTCTGCACTCATTTTCCAGCTTGGCTAAGTGGTATTACAGTGAAAATTAAAATGATCTCACAGTGTTGAAAACATATTTTCTTCAAGAAAAGATACGGTTGGACCCCTGGCAACCTCTTCAAAGTGGAAAATTTGGCAACTTTGCAAACTTCCCATTGGAAACAAAGTTTCACACATGTAAGTGTATGCCACAGTCCCAAATGTTCACTCATTGACCTTGGATATCAATCAAGAATTGACACTGGAGTACTCCTTTTTTAGAGAAGTGGATTAATTCCCTGAGTGGTATGATCGGAGACCTCAAACTCATGACAAATGTGCAACCAAACAACACCGGCACAGCCGGTCCCAACTCTGCCATGGCTAGTCCAAAGCCCAGCTGCGAAAGGAGGAGGGTTATGCGTGGGGCTAGGTACCCCACCCATTAAAAAATCCTAGCTACAGAAACGCCAATGAAAAAAACAGCCTTGAGGAGAGAAGAATTTCCTTCACAGAGAGCTGTGACGCCTTGTGGCAAAAGCCAGAAATCCCTGGCAACCACAAAGCTTAATCCACCTGCTTTCGACCAAGACTAACACCTTCAGGACGTGGTATGTGAGGGCCATGTACAAGACAGGAAAAACAGCCCAAGTGGAAGCAGAAATGACAAAATACAACCTTGCCCTTCTTGGCATCAGTGAGACCAGATGGACATGGTCTGGACAGAAAAGGCTGGCTCCATGAGAAATTCTGCTATATTCTAGACACGAGGAAGAGAATGCCCCACAAACTGGCTCCATGAGAAATGCTGCTATATTCTAGACACGAGGAAGAGAATGCCTCACAAACTAAGGGAGTAGCATTGATGCTAACACCAGTAGCCAACAGAGCTCTGATTGGATGGGACGCCAATGGTCTCACAATCATCACAGCGATCTTCACACATAAAGAAAAAGAGGACCCAACATGAATGTGAAACAGTACTATGTACCTACAAATTATAGCAAAGAAGAGAAAAAAGAACAATTTAACAGACTCCAGTCCAACCTAGAGAAATGTTTTGAGAGAGACATCACCATACTTATGGGGAACCTTAATGCCAAGATTGGAATCGACAATACTGGGAACGAAGAAGTCATGGGCAACCATGGTCTTGACGACATGAACAAGAATGGCGAAAGGCTCACAGATCTTTGTGCCCTTAACAGTCTAGTGATAGACAGTAGTGTATTCCCACACAAAAGAATGCACAAGGCAACATGGGTGTTACCAGACCATTCAACATAGAATCAGATCGATCGACCATGTCTGCATTGCCAAGAAGTTCCAAAGGTTCCAGTAGGATGTGAGAGTGGTGAGAGGAGCAGTTGTGGCATCGGACCATTACCTTGTCGTGGCCAGGCTAAAGCTAAAGCTAAAGCTGAAGAAAACATGCATGGAACCGACAAACCAATGCCAGCGATATAAAACCACTCTCCTCTAAAAGAATGCACAGAAATGGAGTCAATAGTCAGTCACGCTCAGTAACAAGTTTCAAGTCCTGCAAGAACTAGAGGACAACACAGACTCAGTAAAAAGTCAGTGGAAGAAGATCAATAAAATAGTGACATTAACCTGCCTGGAGGTACTGGGTCCCAAGACACACCAGCAAGTGGCGTAATGAAACTTGAGGGAGGCCCCTTGCAAAGTACAATGAGAACTCGCCCCTGCCCACCACCTACCACTTTGGTCCTAGAGCCAGTGTACTATGCTGAGGGGGCCCCCTGCTGGGGCTAATGTTACATCACTGACACGAGCATAAAGAAAGGACCTCCTTCTTCAAAATCCAAAAGAGAACAAAAAGAAAGCTGCAGTCTACATCAGCCGAAAGCAGAAAAAGCAAAAGCTCAAGGTGAATAAACCAACACCAACAAGCAAAGATTGCCACAGAAGCCCAGGAAGCAGCGTGCCATGGAAACTTGAAAGAACTCTACAAATTTACAAGGAAATTCTCTGGCAGATGCAGCAAGCCAGGAGAACCAGCTAAAAGCAAAGTCAGGAAGATAATCATGTGAAACGAAGGCCAACAATCAAGCTGGGTGGAGCACTTTGAAGAACTGCTGAACCAGCCCATGGTGCAGTCTCCACTAGACATGTAGCCAGCTGACAAGGACTTGCCAATTGTCTGCAGCAGACTAGCCAAGGAAGAAATACGGCAAGCCATCAAACATCTGAGAAATAGGAAGGCAGAAGGACCCAACAATATTCCTGAAGAGGTACTGAAGCCAGGCATTGAAATATTAGTAGCCATGCTCTACCCCATGTTTGGAAGGATCTACGAAGAGGAGAAGGTGCAGTCAGACTGGAAGAAGGGACATCTCCTCAAGATCCCCAAAAAATGTGACATGAGTAGCCACGCAAACTACAGAGTGATAACTCTTCTATCAACCTCAGGCAAAGCGTTCAACAGAGTAATCCTGAACAGAATGAAGGAACAAGTCGATGCTCAGTTGCAAGATCAGCAAGCTGGCTTCCACAAAGATAGATCCTGTACAGACCAGATTGCAAAACTGCACATTTTCATTAAGGAGCCTATGGAATGGAACTCATCCTTCTTCTGTCAATTTCTTCAACAATGAAAAGGCATTCAACAGCATGGACAGAGAGACTCCTTGGAAACTCCTCTGCCTTTTCAGAGTACCAGATCAACTGATAAGAATCATCAGGAACTCTTACAAAGGAATGACCTGCAAGACAGTCCATGGAGAACAACTCACAGAGTATTTCTAAGTGAGGACTGAAGTCTGCCGGGGTTGTTTGCTCTCGCCTTTTCTCTTCCTGCTGCCTAAAGACTGGATCATTAAGACATCCAGAGGAAGGAGAAAAAATGGGATCCAGTGGACAGCCTGGTTGCAGCTTGACGACATGGAGTTCGCAGATGACCTGGCCCTAATCTCCCATACTCATCTGCAAATGCAAAAGAAGACCAGCATGCTGGCACATCAGGACTACTTGGCCTGAGCATTTACAGAGATGAGGAGCAAGCATTTGGAAACTGTGAAGCAGTTTGGAGTAGCCAAAAGCTTAGGAAGGTCGAAATGCAGGATCAGTTTCTTGAAAGCCATTCCACAGCAACTAAATCAAATCATATTTATTGATCGCTGCAGTGCACCTAATGGGGAGAACGTTATCAAGGCAAGTCATTAAGACGCAAAAGTTAGGAAATGCACCAAACCAGTACCTTCATGAAATATTCAAATGGAATACATAAGGGGCGCCCATTCCAGCCCAGACAAAGTGCACCCAGAGCGAGTAGATGTTTTATACGATACATAGGATATGATTGACACATTATGAAGATCATTTAATAACATAATATTGAAAATAGTGATTGAACTTCTATCTCCATCAACTTAACCTAATAACTCTTTCACTTCAACCTACTGTCTTGACGACCTTCTGTCTAACCTAAAGTGATTATCTTCCAAACATACCAATGCACCCACCTCAACCAAATCCCAGTGTGAGTTCATACTACCATCATCTCTGTATTAATTCAGCCTAATCCATTGACACCAATGTCTAGCACTGTGAGTTCAATTAACGGCGAAATGGCAGACTTCATCTACTAAGATGTTCAGCCTACTGATCCTTTCTACCCATCTGCAGAGTGTAGCTGCAGCTTAAAAACACTAATCAAAATCACTGACTCTTCAGCAAACAATAAATTCAGTAAGCAAAGACTGTGTCAAATTTAGCAGTGTGTATCTATCAAATCCTTCTACCACATCTACTGATCATATGTACTGATTGCCAACTGGCTTAATTACCCTTATATCTTGGGTCAGGCAGGGTACCTACCCGGAGGCATCTTTTATGTGTCCTCTGATTGGCAGACTTCCAATAATGTGTCTTAAACTCCATTTCAGATCATTTCAGATTCAGATCTCATATCACATCCATCCTCCGTTCCTGTCCACTACTACTCTAACTTATATATACCGGACTAGCTCCTTCTGTTGTTTCATTGCCCAAAGTTAAACAATGATGTTAGATAAACTTACAGTGTAAGTAACCTTAATATCCAGGACCTATCTACTATTTGGCATGTAACTATGAGCTCAAGCAACTGACTACATCCAGTTCAACCCATTGACACCATAAGCAGAAACACCAGATATCCATTACATCACCTAAACCTGCAGTTGAAATGCATCCTATTTTTGTTATTCACTATACTTTCGAATGTGAGCTGAATTTATTGATTCTATCACCACAAACAATTTATCTAACATCCTTAAACAGAGGTCTTGTTGAATGCAGGTGGAGTTCAGGAACAGCCTGTATGGTCTGGAAATTTGGCACACTGGGTAAAGGCAGAGAGATGGGTGCAGCTGGCAGTGCTACTAATGCCTGTTTTGTGCCCTGGCTGCATAAGTCAGGTTGTACATCTCAGCATAAGGCACCAGAGCAAGAGGTACTTTTGATGAAGACTCCAGGTGTCAGTGCCAAACAAGAATGACAGAATTGAACCAGAGCTGCCAAGCCAGCATCATGAGCCTTATGTCTCATCTGCACATCTGCCTTGATGCGCGGTAAGGACCATGCACAGAAACGGAGCAGGCTCACATAGTGAAATGTAACAGTCATTGCCACTTGGAACAACCCATCGCTAGTACTAGACCCATTTCCTGGCCCTCTGTTCCACACATAGGCAGGCAAGGTGAATCCAAGGTGCACTTCAAGCTGGAGTGTGTAATTAGATGAGGAATAAGACCTTAAGGGGTAGAACTAGAGAGGAGATTAGACTTCACAATATACTGTAGAATGTCTTCTGCATTGAGATGCACTATCCTAAAAACATCAGCTATGCTTAATGAGGCAGAAGGAACATTCATGTTTTTCCCAATCTAGCTTCTGCCTAACCTGTTACTGTGGTTCAATAAATGAAATAAACTATCTGGATGCGATTAGTTCTGCATTGGGCCCTCATAAAACTCATCCAGATCTCCTAATTCACAAGTGAACTCTGGTTTCTGTTCCCAAAAAAGTTAAGAACCGATTTAGCAATAGCAACAAAATAGCTATGCTTAGGTGTGTATGAAGGTCACATCCCCACCCCAGCCCTGTACCACTCCCTTTTACTTTAGGCCCCAAAGCAGAGCTCCCAGTCTCCAAAATATGGTAAAACTAAGTTACTAATGCAATCCGGTACTTCTAGACTTCATACTTTTCAATCTTAGGGGCTCATTAGGATGGCAGACGGACCTGCGTCCGTCCGCCACCCCAGAGTAGGAGGGACCGTCTGCAGGGGCAGCGGCAGTCCCTCCGTGCAGATTAGGATGTGACCGCCACTCTGGCGGTCACATCCTGTATATTTAACATTGCGGCGGGTGCTGCTTGAAGCAGCACACGCCGCAATGTTAAATAAACCATGTTTACCTTTGCGTGCATGAAGCTGCAGGCACCGCGTGGTGCCTGCCGCTTCGTGCACGCAAAGGCAGGGGGGTACCATAGGTACCCCCCATGTGCACCCCTCAACCCCCCTTCACCCCTGGGGGCCCACAACGGGCCTCCAAAGAAAAGTCTGTATGCCTTTCCACGGCGGAAATGCCGCAGTGGAAAGGCATAGGACCGCCGCCATCCTAATATGGCTGGCGGTGTCTGATAGACACCGCCAGCCATGTTAGAGCTGTTCCGCCGCGGTCGGAAGGCGACCGCGGTGGAAAAGCGGCGGACGGAAAAAAGATCCCCCAGCGATCCTAATCTGGCGGGGGGTCTTTTTTCTGTCCGCAGCGGTTAATCCGCATCCTCCGGGCCGAGTCGTGACCAAGGGGAGGAGCCCCGAAACGCTTCGGAGAGACATTGTTTCTGTTTGTCATTGCTGAATAAAGAAACTTTGGAACACGCTATTTTGTGTCCGTACTTCGCACTCTCCCTTCATCTAAAGGACGTGAGTGTGATTGTTTGGAATTTATTGGGCTCGCTGCCCGGTACAGACCGCTGTTGTCAGAGGAGGGGCCATAGCGGAGTGCAGTGGCTGCTGCGCTTTAAATGGATATATATATATATATATATATATATATATATATATATATATATATATATGTGTGTGTGTGTGTGTGTGTGTGTTTGTGTGTAAAGACAGTTTCTATAATGTACTATAATCCGCATTTCCTTTTAATACTCATTGACTACTGACTGTCAGCCTTGTCTATTCCTATCATATTTTCCTTGTGCTGGGGAAATTGAATATGTCAGTTGTGTTAAGTAAACATCTATTCACAAGCTGCTGTCTTGCTCTGTTTGGCTACTCCCTAAAGATGACGTGTCAACACATTGTACAGAGAGTGTCAGCTCTGCTGGAGGCTACCTGCTATGTAAATTCAATTCTGAAATGATATCTGCTTAAAACATCTGGCAGTATTAATGAGTCCTTGAACATCATCGAATCTCTGCACTGACGACCCTTGTCAAGTGCCTAGTTCTTCTCTAGTCAGAGTGTTAAAAGCTTGGTGGGGTTTGCAAACGATCAATGGAATTACTGTTTCTTCAGTTTTGCCAAGTGGATACCCATAGATCTGTGTACTGCACGCCTCAATCCACCATGGCTGCCAATTAAATCGGATGCCTATAGATTTCTGTCTCAGTATTCGAGTCTCCATATGTGTATGCTGCTTGTTCAAGTTGGGACTAAAAGTTAATTTTCCAAACCTGGTGTCTCAATTCCTAGGGGGCCTATTACGATGGCGGGCCGACTATGTCCGCCCGCCACCGCATCGGAGCACAGGACCGACCGGCGATGTTGTTCATATTAGGATGCCCCCGCCACACTGGCAAGCGCATCCCACATTTTTTACATTGTGGCGGGCGGTGCTGTAAGCAGCACCCACCGCAATGTAAAAAAAAGCATGTTGTGCATTTGCATGCACAACATGACAGGCACCGCGCTGTGCCTGCCACCGGTGCATGCAAATGTAGGGGGGTACCATAGGTACCCCATGTGCACCCCTCACCCCCCAACACCCTGGGGGCCCGCAACGGGCCCCCAAAAGCAAGAACTGCCTGCCTATCCATGGCGGCAATGCCGCCATGGATAGGCTGTTCTCCACCTGCATCATAATATGGATGGCGGTGTGTTATAGACACCGCCACCATATTATGCCCCTTTTCCGCCTGGTCGACGAGTCGACCGGCAGAAATGCGGCGGATGGTTTTTCCGTCCGCCGTGGACCACCCAGCCATACTAATATGACGGGAGGTCAATCAGGCATGGGTGGCAGGCGGGCGGACCGTCCCTGCCGGGCCAGCGGTGGCTACCGCCGACGCGGTGGGGCAATCCGCCCGCCAACCTAATGGGCCCCCTAACGTCCATACATACATTGTGAAGGTCAAAGATATCTCATCTATCTATTTGGAGTTTATTCCCTTTTTAAGACTTCATGCAAAAATGGTTGCTAACTTTTATCTTCAATCTCGTGTGGCCATCCAGGTAACACGAGGGCTGCTGCCTCCAAACAATCTTCCACTGGCAGAGTGGCACAAGACAACCCTAGGAAAATAGTCTGCACTGAATCCTATGCTAGTCAACATTTACATTATAGCCTTGCTGTCACCATCATAAGCACAGATCATAGACTAGAAACATGGCACTGAGGATCCGCGCAGAATAGGAAGATAAAAATGTGTCTCAAAGGTGGCCCACAAAGAAAAAGGCAAAGCATACAGCCATGATGGCTTGAAACAACTACAATATTGGTGTTAAAAACTGAAATATACACATTGATGTTCTAAAGAAACACTGCTAATTAATATTAAGTCAATGAACTCAATTATATGTTTCTACTCATGCATATATTTTTAATCTTTCAGAAGAAAATAAAGGATCAAACAGTTTGCTGCTGTTATGTGCACTTTATACTATTTTGACTGCATGTCAATGAGATGTGATTTGAGTTCACTCTTCATTTTCCATTAGAAAGCTCAACTCCACACAGACTTCTCATCTAACTAAACAACTCACATGTCCAAAGTTTTAAATGACCCTGTGGTCTGGTACCAACCACAAAGAGCACCAGGAACCACACACATATACACCCACTCACATGCTAAATCACACATGAAAAGCACAGTCTCAGCTATACATTTAGCATGGGTTGTTAACAGTCCTATCTGCTTTTAGAAGAATTGTCACCTACCACGTCAATGAGTTGAGCGATGGAGAGCCCGAAGCGGACCAGGACCACGTCGGTGGTGTTGGCGACTGGCCTGGACCACTTGTTGTATCCAAAGAAGAGTTTCTTAAGCAGCCTCTCCTCCGCGTGGGCGCGCATCTGTACATCACAGCAGGCTGGAGAGTTACAGAAAAGAGTGCATTACTTAACAAGCAACAAGTGGGAGGTGTTACCTCACTACAAAATCTGACATAGAACCTACTCTCTGCTCCATGACTACAATTAGAGGGTATGCCTGGGTGAGTGAGGTTTGTAGTACTGAGAAAAGCATCTTCCAACAGACAACTTTCTTCTCCACCCCACCCCCTTTATTTGTATTAGTTCCAATGCATACATTCCAAAAACGTTTAGGGAATGGATTTCCTGTGCCCATATCGCTTAAGACAATATGTTTATTAGGTAATGGTAAAATAGGTATGGACATCGGCCGACACTCTGCACTTTGAGAACAAGAGAATAATGTATGTTAGACCTGTGTCTCCTTGTTAGACCGTATGTTTTCTAAGAATGTGCCCACCGCTTACAACAGCATACTCAATAAGGAAAGGAGACACGACATGACTGGCAGAAGTATTTTATATATTTCTAGCAGCCCGTCCCGACGTTGTCCGGGTATGAATTGCTGCCGGCCAGTAGTATATTGTTTTGTAGGATTTCGTTTTGATAGCATTTCTTATCTGCGACAGGCCTGTGAAACGCTCCGATTCACAGTGCACTGCTGATGCACTTAAGAGTGCGCGTTCAGTAGTGTGTGAACTCGAGTTTCCCTACTTTATTTTTCCTTGCAATATTATATAGCGCGAACTCGACAACATGGCATGAGCACAATTTACATTACAAAGGAACGCATTCAGTTTTGGTAGGCACGGGGAGACAAAGTGATTTGCCTGGAATCACAGGATGTTGAGCTGATGCCGAGATTCGAACGTAGCTCCCCAGCCCTAAAGTTCGCAATTCTAGAACTTGTGGCGGGAGGTGTGTCTAAAAGTGTATGTCGGTGCTGGCCATCAATGAGAGAGACCTGTGCATTTTTCAAATGGGTGGTGAAAAAATATGAGTATGTTGCTGGAGATGTGGGCCGCCGTGCCACGAATGTACTTACCGGGGGTGGGTAAACACCCATTACTCCGCAACTTTCTTTCCGCATACCATCATTCCGCATACTTTCATTTCGAAAGTACCATGACTACGCAATGCCATTATAACGCATGGCATTTATATGCTTTTACCACACATACATTTACAACAAAATTTGTTGTAAATGCATGAATGGTAAAAGCATGTTTTTTTTAATGTTTGGATAAGGTAAGTATGGGTATAGGGGTATATGTTTTGGGGTACTAAGGTGTATGTTTTGTGGTGTTTGGGTATTTTAAGGGTTCAGATATAGTTTGGGGTCATGGGGTACAGGGGTAGTTTTAGGGTTTAGGGATAGGTATGGGTTTTGGGGTACAGGGTATTTTTAGGTTTCAGGGCTAGGTTTGGATTTTGGGGTATAGGGGTATTTTTAGGGTTCAGGGGTAGGTTTGGGTTTTGGGGTACAGGGGTATTTTAATGGTTCAGGGCTAGGTTTGGGTTTTGGGGTACAGGGGTATTTTAGGGTTCAGGGGTAGGTTTGGGTTTTGGGGTACAGTGGTATTTTTAGGGTTCAGGGCTAGGTTTGGGTTTTGGGGTACAGGGGTATTTTTAGGGTTCAGGGGTAGGTTTGGGTTTTGAGGTACAGGGGTATTTACAGGGTTCAGGGCTAGGTTTGGGTTTTGGGGTACAGGGGTATTTTTAGGGTTTAGGGATAGGTTTGGGGTTTGGGGTGCAGGGTATATTTTTAAGGTTAAGATGGGTTAGTGTTTAAGGGTGTTGGGGTATTTTAAGGAGTAAGGATGGGTTATGATTATGGGGTGCAGGGGTATTTAAAGGGAGCAGGGTGGGATTAGCACACGATATGAGACATGGCATGAAGGGCGGACCGTACCACCCGGCCCCAGCGTTTGTCACACCCCCAGCGCACGCCCACAGCACAACGCAGACACGCCTACAAGGGACTACTTTGCTGGCACGGTTCTCTTACCTTTTAAATGTATATGGTGGGGTCCGCATAGCCTATGTCCTTCTGCTGCAAATGCCCTTTCCAACTCTGTATTGGGTGTTGTGATTGTTGCTGTGGTTCCTGAGATTACCCGCCTCAAAGGTTTGGGCTCTCTCTTTATTATGTTAGTATGGATTTATTTTAGGCTAAATAAACTATACATTTTCAGAAATCTGTATTCTGAAAAAGGTCTGTCGTCTGTGGGAGAGGTTTACTATATTATCAGATTATTAAATATGTGGATCAAAAAATATATATAGTTACAACGGAAGGTGCAGAAAAAACACATTTCATCTGTGCTGAAATGTGTGAAAAACTCAAAACTCTCAACCGGATGGATGGGTCTGGATGAATGGATGGATGGATGGATGGATGGATGGTGATGGATGGATAAGTGGTGATGGATGGATGGATGGATGGAATTGAATGGATGGCTTGTGGTAGATGGATGGATGGACTGTGATGAATGGATGGATGGTGATGGATGGATGGATGGATGGATGGTGATGGTTGGATGGATGAATGGTGATGGATGGATTTGGATAGATGGGTTTGGATGGATGGGTTTGGATGGATTTGAATGGATGGATTGTGATGGATGGATGGATGGTGATGGATGGATAAGTGGTGATGGATGGATGGATGGAAAGATAGATTTGAATGGATGGCTTGTGATAGATGGATGGATGGACTGTGATGGATGGATGGATGGATGGATGGGTTTGGATGGATGGATGGATGGATTGGAGTGGGTGGGTGAATGAATGGATGGAGGGATGGGTTTGGATGGATGTATGAATGGATGTATGAATGGGTTTGGGTCGATGTATATATGAATGGGTTTGGATGGAACAGCATACTGTCAGAATGATTTTATAGACTGCAGGGAAACACCGTTCCACTGGGAGATTTTCTCTACTTATTGAGGTCCTGTATTTCAGCTGCAAAAACCGAAATAAATTCAATCATATATAGTTTTAATTAATGTCTCAAAACATAGTAAAATCAACATCCTGGTTAGCAACAACTTACATTTTTGTTTTTCAAAAGAATACTTCAGATTTGAAGAAGTCAGTGATTTTAGCAAAACAGACATGATGATTAACTACAAAGGGGATTCTTCCTACTGGCTGTATTTCAAAAGGTGTTACTCTCTGAAAGGCGCCTCCTTGTTTTTATACGGACAATATTTACATTTGTTTTTTCTAATTTCAATATAAAAAACTCACTGCCTATTTTTTCCAAGACCTGTCCTCTTTCACCCGAGTAGGTTTTTAGGTCTCACCTAAGACAGCGCATGTACCTTCTGCTGTGAGATATATTATTAGCTTACGTTGGGCTTAGAGCCCCCACATTGGTAGCTATTGGTTGGCCTTTTCCTCACCCTCATTTTCTTGCTTCTCATTCGCCAATTTATGTGAATTTTACTTCCTCTTCTGGTGTTTCTCCTTGCCTTATGCATAGGTTTATTCATTGTGCCCTTCTACTGCTCCCTACTCAAGCACTTTCTTTTTTTCTTTGGCTTTAAGCACTCTATAAGAGTGCATGTGTTTTTGAGCTGTCTAAAATGTGTACTTGGTGTTCAAACTTCTCGCCTGTGTGTTTCCCACCTCTTGCCCTCCCTCCCTCAGTTTCTCCACCCACCTTCTGTTTTTTGTTTAAATATCTTTATTGGTCTTTTCTTATTTATTCTTTTCTTATATTGCATAACAGTACAGGAGTATCTGAGACATTATCCAAACACAATAAGAACACTATGTATATCAACAATGCGTTACAAAAGTGGAATTACAATACACAGTGATGTATACTTGTTTTTCCAGAAGGCATTTACTGGTAAATCGTTGTGTGCTACTCCCTGTTCATTCTCCGCCCACCTTCTGTTGCTGTTCTTGCTTCTCCTTCCCCACTTCTGCGCTCCCACCTGCCCACCCTCTGTTGTCTGTTTTCTTCCCCATACCACCTATCTGTCCTCCATTGTCTGTGGGGCCGATTCACAGAACTAACTTAAGACAAAATCCTAAACTTACTACTTTTTGTATTCACAGAAGTTAGGATATTGTCTTAAGTTTGTCTTAAGACAAACTTAAGACAGACTTAAGAAAAACTTAGACAAAATCCTAACTTAAGTCTGTCTTAAGTCTGTCTTAAGACAAACTTAAGACAAAATCCTAACTTCTGTGAATTCCAAAAGTAGTAAGTTTAGGATTTTGTCTTAAATTAGTTCTGTGAATCGGGCCCCATGTGCCTTCCCATTCCAGCCTGCCTAAGCCCCGTCGTCTGTGTGCTTCCCCAATGCAAGACGGTTGCAGCGTCGGATTTGTTTTTAGATTACTGTCAGCCATACTGCGGAAAAGCCATGCTCGAAATCATTGCCAAAGCCAATGGGTCTCACGGGTGGATCCTATTAGCTTCAACAATGCTTCTACTCAATTTCGCTTCTATCTGTCAGGCTCTCTGCTTCATATTTTTTGCCTCTGCTGTACTCTGTGGGGTGGCTTCTTACTATGGCCATAGGTTGTACCAGTTCCATAAAGGTGTTTCAAGTGTGCTCAGAAGTTCTTAGATGAAGTGTACAAATCTTGGGAGAAACTATGCATATATTTTAAGTAATGGGCCATAGTGGCTTGAAGGTTTTTTTTGTTTGGATCTATAAAATCGATACTACCACGGGGCTCTTTCCTTGTTATCTGCCAGCAGTAATAAAAATAAAACAAATCTCAACATTATCAGATCACAGAGGAAGTCCAAACACCCATTTTCTTGGGTAAAATTGTTGAAAACAATCGGATCCAAAACTCAACTTTTGTTATGCAATGAGCTTCCAACTTATTGTGGAAGCTTTAATTGAACAACCCTTTGTACACCCAGAACAAACATGGGCATTAAATATAAGTGGTCTTTGGAATACCAAGTTCAGAATTACTGTCCATAAAAAAGGTAGAGATGGGCAAAAGAGGACACCAATAATATGAAGAATAAAGTACCCCATCAGCAAATCTGTCTCTTTGTAAACATTAGTAGGTAGAGTAATGTGGCCAAGCAACTAACGCACTGATTGTGCATTTAATGATTGAGCGAGGTTCCAAGTAGTGTGTTGGTAGTGCCAGTTTTAGAGCACGTTTGTGATTACTCAGGCATTTAAGCTTCATGTACTAAGCAAGTCTCAGATTTACACATTTAAGTCACTGCATTAGGGTAAACTGTTATCATATTGGCCCGCACTTTACAAACAAGAGGGCCCATTACGATAGCGGTGAATCCACCACCGGCAGCCTGCGAGTGGCAGATTCACCACCAAATTGCAGCCATTCTCCGCCTGCCATATTATGATGGCAGGCGGTTTGCTGGGGACAGGAAGTCCGACCGCCACAGGTCTGCCATGGGCAATTGTTCCGATTGCTTGGCGGACCCAGAAAGCATACCCAGAATTGTGGCGGTGCCTAGCATACACCGTCCACCATATTAGGATCCTTCATCTCCGCTAGCGGTGGTTGGCGGTTCAACCGCCATTCACAGGCTGGCGGAAATTGACTTAGGCGGCCTGTTGCAGGCCCGCCTTTTATTGGGGGGAGGTGTGGGTGTACTGGGGGGGTTACCCATAGTACCCCCCTTCATTTCCCTGTACCAAGTGGAAGGCACCGCATGGTCCCTGCATTGTAGTGCAGGGAAATGCAAGACCTTCATGTTTACCATTGTGGCGGGTGCTGCAGCCTGCAGCACCCGCCGCAACGGTGAACATGCCCAATGAGACCAACACCGTGGAGGTCGCATTGTAATTCCATGGTCGGGTCCGCCACCATATAGGCGAACGGTCCCAATTCCCGTGACGATGGCGGACGGACTCAAGTCCGTCCGCCATTGTAATGAGCCACAAGGCTATCAAGTTAGGCAATAGAATTAAAAACTATCTAATCTTAGTGCTAATTAAAGAACAAAAAGTGCATGCCTTTAACTAGGAAGACCAGTCTGACTTGAAAACAATTTAGAACAAACCTGGTAAGCACCGCAGGGACATAAAATACTCCACCCATCTTGAATGCTGCACCTGCATTCTGCCTGATGTAAGTCCTGATATACCACGTGGTGCCTCTTAGTCCTAGGCCTTTGGAAGTTGGAGTAATGGTGCCCTGCCAGCCGACTTAGAGTGATGCAACTCCACGCGAACTTCACCTCGCAGTTTTTGCAGGGCCGCAAAGAAACAAATATGCAGCATGACACACTCAATGCAGGACTCAGCATCACTCATCTGAACTGACGTTGCATGATGCATTTGGACGCATGGCCTCACATCACACCTCTGAACCACCTCTGTAAAGCCCAATGCCCTACTGAAAGGACATAAGTTACTATTCTCATTGGACCTAACCTGGTCCATGTATCTGGCCCACAGTCCATCATGGTTGACCTGAACTTGTGACTTTGTGCCAGTCTGGCATGACCAGATAATCATCGTTGGAACTTTTCTGCTTTTAAACACTATTTTTACCTAAACATTTAAAATTGCAGATCTCCAGTTCAGCAAATTGGATTTTTATCATTTTGGTGTTAAAATGTATTTAAATGTACTCTATTTTTCAAACATTTTGTGGTATTTTTCTTGTGTTTTCACATTATTATTGTTTGTGAGCTGCATAAATACTTTACACATTGCCTCTATGCTTAACTTGACTGCTTTTGTGCCAAGCTACCAGAGGGAAAGCACAGGTAAATTTAATGACTTTAGTGGATCACCCTGATGGGAATTGTTGCTGTTGCCTGATAAGCGCATATACCCACCTCAACCAACAACCCAATCTCTCACACCAAGTTTAAAGTGGATGAAGACTGACATTTTGAAAATGCCAAATGTTGTTAGGTTTAGCACCAGATACCTTACCCAATTGGATAGGATTTCCCCAGGGGTCATTTCCACTCTCAAACCTGTGCCAAGCATAAATGTGGCATTTTCAGGCACCAACTGCAGGCCACTCCTTGACCTGTGGAACATCAGAAGAGGAATGAAACTGTTGTCTGAGACCAGAGAAGATCATATACATCTGGATCTGTACTCCCTCCTATACCTAGGACAAAGAAGTGGACTCCAAGGGTCCTAAGGCTGATATCGTGGTAAAGCTAGTGGGACACAAAAAGCTACAAGAGACATTTTCCTGCAACAGCCCAGCTGACCAGTATCAACTGAACCTGGACTAGACCATCCTGGTGGTCTCCACCTGCCTCCTGCGAGCCTCTAAATGCCTCCTATGTGGTCCTGACTGGCTTTGGAAATGTACTCCTTGTGGTGCAAAAGAAAATCCTCGGCACACGTAAATAATGTCACAGTAAATATCAACGTGCGTAGTGTGCACAAATTTAACACAGGAAAGTGAATTTTTGTTCTTTTCTTCTTGCTCTGGGTCTTCAAACAGCCGACACGTGTTTCGTCGCTTACAAGGGAAATCGTCCCGCGACTTTATCAAGGCTATGTCATCTTTTTGTATATCCTTCTTTTGTCGTGATAATTCCACCCCACAAAGGGGTTCTGTTTCTCGCGATGTCAAATACAGCAGCGCATATATCCAAGGGTTCCTGTTGCGTCCCACAGTATCATATTTGTGATGCGAAGTACCCTGTCCAGGGACGTCGCTCCTCGTCTACAGCCAAGTATGTCTCAGGCCACTAGTTTTGGGGAGATTGGTGGTTCTCCTCACCTTACTGCACCGAGACAAAGATAGGTATTTCCACACCGATATTTGTGATATTCTCCTGAGTGGCGCCCTTTTTCCTAAAATACAATACCACTGTCCAGTAGCTTTTACTCCTTGTGGTGAACTGGGACTTAAAGGAATAACGTCAGAAGGTAAAATCTTTGACCTGGATGAACCTGGTTAGTGTTTTTGATCTGTGCTTCATCGCAGTCAGAATGAAATTGTGCCTAGGTCTTGTTCCACTGTGACCATTGACTGTCATTGGCACTTTGCTCTTCTTGGCACTATTTCTACTTCGAACTTTAAAAGAAAACATATCTCTCATTCTCCTTGTTTAATTTCTTATTTTTTTTAATTGCATTTTACTCTATTCTTCTAAGTTTGCAATTTATATTATTTTGCAATTTGATTTTACTACTACTTTAGTACTGCAAAAACACTTTACACATTGACTCTAAATTAAGCATTTCGTCTCTCTTCCATATCTACCAAGGTGGGACCTCAGGTTTATTAAGTGACTTTAGTGGTTTACACTGACAAAAAGCACAATGTTTACATTAGGTGGGTGCTTACCCCCCTCAACTTGTAACCAATGTCTTACTCATACCCTTTTACACCCCATACACATCAGGCTGGTTAGTTTCTTACAGAAATATGAAGGGCAAAGCCTCGGTTACCGAGTCATATGAAGTGCAACATAAATGTTACAATCAATACAATATGAAGAAACACACCATAAAGAGATATAGACACGTATACGGCACACATGCATTCACATAGGCAAAACAGCAGCATATCTACAAACATCCAGATGTGTATAGATCAACAGACATGCAGGCCCCCATGCTCACAGGCCAACACACATACATACAACTATGTTCAAAGACCAACATACATTAATGCAACCATGCAAACAGACCAACGCAAATAGAGGCGTCAATTCTCACCCATACCCACACCAGTGCCCACAACCAATTCTTACAGCTACCATGTATACAAGCTACAATGAAAACAAACCAGTTGACATACAGACACGTATGTACAATGAGATACTGATGAACTCAAAGACAAGAAACACAGAAAAATGCACACAGTCACAAACACACATGTTGGCACAAGCCACTGGATAAATGAATAAATGAGTGTTTTGTCAAAAAGAGGGATCCATTGATATGTGAGTGGCCGGACAGTGTATGAAGAGGGGTAGGGGAAGGGGTGCAAACAAGGTTGGATGCTAGGACGTGGATGAATGGGTGGTTAACCTCAAAGATGTTTCTGGTGGATGGCAACAATTTTCTGTATGTTTTTTTCTTAATCTGAAAGACTTGCAAAAGAAAGACGGTTGAAATGTGTTTCGCTCTGCAGCCTCCTTTGCCAGGCACTTTTTCTAAGACTTTTAAGAAGTACAAAATATAGGGAAAAAGCTTAAAGTCCAAAAGAAGGACCACATTCCAAAAATAATGAATGTAGTTTAGAAAAACATGCTAATGCTACAGGATTTTGGCGCATTGCTGTTGCTGGCAATTTAAAAACCTATTGCGGCTTTAGTGCAGAAAAAAATCCCTGCTAACATAACTGATAGCACTGAATATTTTTGGCATTTAAAAAAAAATATATATATATGGCAATACGTTATATATAAAGAGTCGTTTTGGCATGAACACAGACCTTCACGCTCCATCATACTGGTGTCATTCCTGAAGTTACTTCGTCTATCAAGATCATTACTAAGTGGTTATTTGTAGCATTTGTAATTTCAGTCAGTGTTAAAATGCGTTACTTTATTACAGAAAGGTAATTTAGCATAGGCCTTCATTGGAATCATCCAGTTCTATTCAATTTTAAGACTTGGTGTAAGCCACCTTGTGGCTGGCATCATACCTACAGCATTACCTAGGAGCAGCGCTCGTGCAAAAATGTGCTGATGACGACAGATGGCTTTACTCTGTGTTCAGATTGAATTGGCCGTACGAGAGCCACTTAACCGCTTGTATGCGGGCGGATTTCCCCGCTGTGTTGGGGGCGGGGGGGAGGGAGGGGGGCCGCGCACACATTGCCCCGGTGCTCATGACGAGCTGAGCTCGTCATGAGCCACGGTGCTCGTGTGCTCATGACGAGCTATGACCACACCCGTTTTGTAGAACGTTCGCACAGCAGGGGAATTTCCCCAGCGTGCGAGCGTTCTAATGGTCATGATGAGCTCAGCTCGACATGAGCACACGAGCACCGTGGCTCATGATGAGCTGAGCTCGTCATGCGCGTTCAAGGGGTTAAAGCTGTGAGGGTATCATCAAGTTTATAGTGTGACGTACTTCTTCAGTACGCTCTGATGTGTCGCCTCAACATATGGAAGCTGTTCTAATATCTATCTATAGACTGCCTGTATCACCCACAAAGCCTTGCACACTTCCACCCCTCGCTATCCGGCGAATAAACTCAAAATCTCAGGCGGCTCTAGACCTTCATGCAATGCTGAAAACGTATTGCTCGAACCTCCTACTTTCAAAAGGGAAAGATTTATGGCTCAATCCTTCGATTCCTCCAATCCCCAAAACCACAGCCTCTTTCCATACTTTCAAAACAGATCTTAAAACTCTTCTCTTCCAAAGACACTTCCAGGAATATTTCAACCCATTTAAACACCCTCACAGCCGCCTGGCATTCACATGAGCTCCTCTTTGTAAAAATATATTCTATACCTGTATTAACCTAATGTTGCCACCTTTAATTTTTATAATCCTGATTCTCTATGTAACTTGTTAGAGTTTTAATTCCATCAGGTGTACCTTTTGTAACTTACTTGTTTCTATTGTAAAGCACTCTGCCACCTTTGGGTAAAGTTTGCGCACTTTAAAACTGCATTAATTAAATAAATAAATCTATCGCCTAATAGAATTTGGCAGCCTCGCCCGCACTGAGTGGAAATTCACTGCAGTCATTTACGTTATGAGTGGGTCTGGCTACAGGCTGAGAGAGCTGCCAAGTGTAGAAACACATGCCAGTGGATGCCGCAGGAGCAAATGAAGAAACCACGCCAAGGTATTATCACATTTGCAAGGGCTCTCAGTGGAGGAGGGAGGGGCGAACCCGAAGGGGGCATGAGTAGCACTTTAAACGCTGAAATCGTGGATCTGGACACCCAGGCCTTGCATTTGCACCTCAGTGCTCATGGTTTTCCCTTAAGCCCTCTTGAAGGGATCACATGATATTTTGATGTTAGGCTGACCTTTCGTACAGTACTATAACTATCCAGTAAGAACTTCTGGTCCTCATATATGGGTTTTCTGCCGTAGAGCAGCACAGGAGGCCTCGCCTCACTGCTGCGCTGCGCTGCGCTGCGCTGCCCTACGTCAAAAGAAAAGGGCAGGACTGCGCGGTATCCTGTCCTTTTCCCCTGTGTTCAATGGGCCGTGCACAAACGCAGCCACCTTTGCACCATGGTGGGGATGATTATTTTTGTGCAGGAAGGGAAAACTTCCTGCACAAAAACAATCATAGGAGGCGTTTCCCTCTTTCTATGTGTGCTGCAGCACACATAGAAAGAGGAAAAATGAAGAGAAAAAAAGATAATTCTACTCATTGTGCCTCTCAGGCGTAAGTTTTTGGCGCTGCGTCAGACTTACGATTCCTCGTAAATCCAGGGCAGTGTCAAAAAGCCATGGATGTTTCATGGAACGCCCCCAGCAACACCCATGGAATACCTCTTTCGTGCAGTTTTCTGCATGAAAGGGGCACATATTCATAAGGCCATGAAAAGCCTTGTAACATGGATGTACATGTCCTTATAAACATGCTAGCGGCACATTGCGCCTCCAGAACATCAAAAAAGTGATGTTCCGGAGGCGCAATAGTGCTGGTAGGGCCTCAACCCTCTGTTTCTGTATGTCCTTCCTCCCCCCAACCACACCCCTCTGCCCACCACTCTCCCCATTCCGGCCTTCCTTGACATGAATGCAAATCCTCACTTTCTTGCTTTTATATATAGTTGCAGAACAAAAGGTATGCATGTTTCATCCTTCCCACCCTCCATGATTTCGAATTGCCCATCCACAAAAGTCCCAGCTCAGATTGTCCTGCACATTTTAGCTCTTGGGCGTTTATCTCTTGGTATTAACTAAGGGGAGTCTTGAATGTAGTGTTGTGATGACACTACAGTCAACATTGAGGGGAGCACAAATTGTGGGCTGCATGTACAATGATGCAAAGGAGCAAACTTTTCATGATATGATGTAGTGTCTGGCCACACCCTTTTCCCTGCCCAAACTGATTTTCATGATGTCCTCTACCATTCATCACGTGTTTCTAATGTTCCTTTTTGTAAAAAAAGCATTTCGGTCCATTGATTACACTTCATTTGGTCCAAGCCGGAGAATACGGATCAAGCAGGAGAATACAGCTCCAGCTGGAGAGTACAGCCCGGGTGCAGAGATTACAGCCAAAGCCGGAGATTCCGGCCCAATTGCGGAAGTAAAGATATGACTCTAAAATGACCTCTGTGAATACCAAAAGTCTTAAAGTTGAACGTTTGTCTCAGATTGCCTTTGTTAATCGGGCCCTGGGAATCTTCAGAAAGGCATTTTGAAGCATATATATTAGTCCTCCTGTAGTATCCTTTAATGTACTCTTAAATGGCTTTGTGTATTGGTCCAAAACATCTAAAATGGGAACAAAATGGCACTTTGGCAGAATCTTCACACATAATTAGAACAGATTGAAAGGACTGTGCCCTCTCTGCACTTTTATTAATAGGATTCAGGGCCTAATCATGAGTTTGGCAATCAATAGGACCGCCAAACCCGTGGTGGCTGTCCCTGTACCGCCAGAAGGGGGGTCTACCTGCCGTAATACAAGTACGACAGTGGGACCGTGATAAGACCACCGCAATCACCGGGGATCCCTGATCGCGTGCAGGTGGCACAGCGGTGCAAGGCTGTGTTTTGCTGGCAGTGCCGGTGTGGCACCACAAAGCATATTACGAGTTTCCTTGCTGCTACCCTTTTCAAGGTGGTGAGCCGGCCATGAAAAGGGTGATGGGAGGAAACTAAGGAGGCCCTTCAGGGCCCCCCTTTGCCGGATATGCACAGGGTTGCAGCAGAGTGGCAGATGTTGTGCCACCCTGTATTATTGCACCTTCTGTTTGTCCTCGGACAGAAATGCACAACATTGTGCATTTCTGTCTGTGCAGGAGTAGGCTGCGGCGCTCCTATGGAGGTACATTTCTAAGGCTCTCCTATGAGCCTTAGAAAGGAACCACTGTGGGACTGCCACCGCAGGACTGCCCGCCAGGATGACAACTCATAATCCAGCTGGCTGCCTGACTACCTATTTGGCAGTCTTGGAGCGGGACTCTGGTGTGGCGCCCGGGTCCAAGATCGCCAATCTTGTAATAAGGGCCTTAATGTTATGCCCTTAACAAAGGTACACAAGAGGAAGTAAAGGAGTTCCCCTTTACTACTACTTCCTAGACCCATAAACAGGAGTATAGCATCCATTAGTGCAGCAGGTGCAGTATCGCTTGGGCCCAGAGGTCCGAAGGGTCAAATAAACCCTGGTTATTGAAGTATTTTGTAATTCAAACAGCACCCAGGGGGACATTGTCCTTCCTTGCTTAAGGCCAATGACATACTGGTTATGCCACTGATCAAAAATGCTTTTGTCAGTCAGCTTCATTATGTACATAAATATTCACATATTACGCATACAGCCACGCATACATTCTGGGTAAAACTACAATAAAAATTCACTTGATTTTGATTAGACATATGCATCTCAGTCATATTAATCTACCCACACATAAACCTTACCTTGGAATATACTGGGGCCAGGTATGATTATTTGTTTTGCAAAATATGGGAACTGTGTTTATGGTGTACAACAATATCTTTGTCTTCGAAAAAGATGCATTATGTGGTTCTTGCTGCTTTGATGTGAAATAAACGTTATACTGCGCATGGGCAGGGGTCGCATGTTGCTGTTATGTTTATTATTTTCACAGAGCTTGCCAAGAAGAAGTTTTGTTCATCTTAATGAACACGTCAGGACCATAAGAAAGGACACATGGAGGGACCAGGCTCTAATGCACAATGTCTAAAAACCTGCTCTGGCATTATTCAAGTCCCTATTGTGACTCATGTGTCTGCTCACATTACCAGCCTGGGACTAACGCTTTGAGGGGTATATTCACAAGAACGTGTGATAACTATCGCAAGAGTAGCGTAACGCAACTTTCAAAATCGCAGCCTATTGTGGGAAAATATCCCTGTGTCAATTTGGAATTCACAACACGGCGGTAACATGCAATAGACACCAGATAACGCTGCAAATGTCTGCGTGAAAATCAACGCCACGCTGCATAAAGGCGATACGCGAACGTAAAAGAAATGTGATGAGGCCAACCGCTGAACAAAAAGCAGAAAAAATCAGCCACAGACCTGCAAATCCCACGTGTCTGGCGGGACAATGCACTATAAAAACCACAGAAAAAATACACCAAAAACAATCCAAAGTGCGTAGCAACATGGATGCACCCTGACCCAGTGCACAGGCCAACTCGAACCCCACGACCCCCACAGACTACCAGCAAGGAACAACGGGGTCGGGACAGCCAAGGAGAAGAGGGAGAGGAAGACGGGGTGCAAACCACAGTAAAACAAGACCAGTGTCACGGAGGTGACAGAACACTACCAGCAACTGACCCACTAGCAGACACCTGGATTGCAGTCGGAGTGCCGAGGAGGCCAATCCAAGAGGCCAATAGGCGCCAGCATGATGTGACTACCTAAAACAGGAAGGCAGCAACAGCGACAGGAGGTGGCAGTCCAGTGTCACCGGAGGAGCTGGAGGAATCCCAGGCCACAATCATCAGTGTGGAGATGGTGCAAGGAGTAGGGAGTACGGACACCGCTCAAGAGGACCTGACACAACATCAACAGGGAGTGCAATGGACAGGGAATGGGGGGGCAGGGTAGAGTGGGCACAATGGCATACATGCACAACGAGGTGTAGCACATTGCACACCCACAATCACCCTGGGTCATGCCCCAGATCCCCATGGCACACTGCAGCACACACACATAGCATGAACAGCACACCCACATTGACGACAACGTGGAACAATGTGCATAGCCGGCACTGCAGAATAGAGGACACAACTAGCTCCGCACATGCACAGGAACATGCCTACTACATCTGACGGAGGCGGAAACTGTGAAATGGTAATCTACGCGTACGACCTCACATCCATCATGTAGACTAAATGTACACTGTCCCGCAGAAGAATCCAGCACCCCCCAAACAGTCACAATGTACATTGCCATACAGTCTGCATGCAAACCTGCACAATGCACCAACATTTATGGCAACACAAAGTCAATACGCACCTCCCCTTCACATCGCAGAGGGGCACAAAATACCTTCAGCTGAGCACAGAATACAACACATCAGAGATGCTGGGGAGGACCACCACACCATCAACACCAACGCCCCACAACAGCCCATGGATATCCCACGCAACCCCTCACAAGGAACCAGACAGCCAGGCTATTCAGAGGAGAACACTGAGCCTGCAACAGAACACACAGCAGGAAGCACCCTCAAGAGCAGCTGGCTCACAACACTTCACCCACCCACACATCGCACCCCAATGCCATGTGTCAACATGCCAAAAGGAGGTGGCCCAACAGGTGTGGCTGGGGGCCGAACCTATGGAATGCGAACCAAGACACATATATAGGTGTCTATCACCCTTCAGGGGCCACCAATACCCCACTAAGGAGACCCACACTGCCACAGAGACAAATGCAGATGCACATTCACAGTACAGAACCACAGGCAGAGACGCTCAAATAGCAGTCCTACACCCATGTTGGCTCTGCATACAACGGCCCTGGCCACTCCCCTTATGAACTGAGTGGGTGACGACAAAGGTACATATCCAAGCTCCAACCCACTGCCTACGGTGACACATCTGCATCCGATGAACACAGCACAATGTAATGCCGTAGGACCCAGGGCCCTCGTGCATACAACAAGAACACAGGTACACATGCAGATATCATATGGAACTGACTACGGGTACATGCGCCCTGCCCCTTTAATGGCAGGGCCACATGTACAGTGACACCTGTGCTGGATGTGTGTGGGGTGAGTGTAAGCCATTCTGCACGGAATGTCTGGTGCTGGCAACCACTTGAACATTGGACACTAGTGCAACGGGAACAGAAAACACATGCATAAAAGAATCAACTGCTGAGCAACATGGAGTGAGCAGGAGAAAGTCCAGAAGACAGCCAGCATGCAAACAGAAGTGTCAGTGAGTTGCAGTGCAGTGGGGACGGGACACTAGATATGAGCTCGCTCTTGTGAATCAAAAGTCTCAGATTGTGTTCCTTCGATAGATACCTGATGGAGATACCTTGGGGTGTGTTACACCTGCATCATCTTCCTCATCAACGTCTCAGGGCCCCCACACTGTTTGAGGTGACATAGCTGCGCAACCGCTACACAGCACAAGACACAATCAGCAAGGGACAATGGCCTGCAGTGCACTGAATAGCCTGCACCTGGAGTGCAGAGCAGGGTATCAGGTCAATGATAGCATCCACGACAGGTCTGAGCAACTTCGTAAGTCTGTCAGGACCACCGTTTCAACTCTGGCAGATGGCGGTTTGAGGTGGTCCTTGGGGTGGTGGCGTGCGCCTCCTTGCGGTGATGCTATGTCCGGGCCGGTCTGGACTCGATTTGGTGTGTGAGCCCTGGTGTGATGCATTCGGGCCCGGAGGCTGCGTACAGCACAAGGCCACAAAGAAATGGCGCTGATGACCCCAAGGCCTACGCTTCAGGGGCCATCCAATGTCTCCAGAGAAAGGGTCCCGGACTTGACCAGCACAGAGTTAGTGGCCCCGGATGCACTGCGACGGGCACAGGCACTCATCCACGGGATGGTGACTTGCGGTGCAGTCAGATGGACCGTGTGAACTGAGCGGGTCACCATCAATGTCCAAGGTGTATTTGCGGAGGGGACAGTGGAAGGTGTCACCCGGGGCATGACACAGAAAGGTTTTCTTTTATCTGGAAGCAGCAAATGGAGGAGTGGAATGCAACAGCCTTGTTGCCACCACCAATTTGGTATCAGCTACATGAGGATAAAAACTGCCCCCTAGTCCATAGACTCAGAAGCCATCAAAGGTGTAGGCCAGAGGCAGTGGTCAGCAGTGGCCCATGACACGTGTTGTTGGCTCGCAATGCACAGAGTTAGTGACATGAGGGCAGTTGTCAGTAGTGTTCGACCACCTCCTTGACAATGATCCTTTTTGTCTGCTAAGAAGCAACGTGTCATCCTCTTACGCCTCTCCTTGCGTGCAATGATATGTAATCTACCTTTTCATAATTGATATTCAGTCCCAAATCTGTTACCTACTCGAACGCAGCCTAGGTCGAGAGCAGTGTAGGCCGGAGGCAGCGGTCAGCACGGACCATTCACTGAGTGTCACCGGCATAGGTTGGTGGCCCCGTTGGCTTGCATAGTTCAGATTCAGTGGCACCACGTGCTCGCTCACCTCCGTGACTGTCGCCTGGCTTCCGTGCAACCACTGGTGTGGACTCTGCCATTTGTGATTTGTGACTAGGTGCTGGATTTGAGACCTACTGGTCCGCAGGGTAGTCCTGGTCCCTCATCCATGTGTCGCCTTCTGGCGTTGAACAGGGTTTGTGGCGCCATGTGTTGCCTGCTGGCATTGAACAGGGTTTGTGGCACCACGTGTCGCCTGCAGGTGTTGAACAGTGTTTGTGGCACCACGTGTTGCCTTCTTGAATTGAACTGGGTTTCTGCCACCACGTGTCGCAAGATGCCCATATGGAACTATACCTCACTGATTGGTGGGTCTGGTGCAGAGGCCGCTGTCCCGGATTTGGGGTCACTGCCACTCAGGAGCCAGGACACAATTTCACATATGGGATCCAGTGGGCCACAGTGACGCCGGTGGAATATGTCAACAAGGAAGGAGTAATGTGGGCCAGCGTCGGGAGGCCAGCGATGGTCTGGGAGGCTTGCAGGCTCATGGGCCTCTGGCCTGGAGCTTGCGCTGGCACGTGGTGGGCCCTCCTTGACACACGCCGTGTCAGCTGGTGATCAGTGTGGTCTGGCGGGTTCGTGGTCCAGTCGGATTAATGTTAATTATTTTGCTAATAATATATTATTTTAATCCTAATAATATCTTTGCATATTAAACAAATTTTTATTACTAACTAACTGTATTTTTGGATATTGAGTTTATTGAGGTATTAGAAAGGTAAATGCAAAAGGAAGAAATGATGGACAGAATGCAGACCAATGTCATACTTTCACCCCAGTGCAGAGATCTGGGCCTAAATCCATTGTTTTTTTGCTCACCATGCCATTCCAGTTTGGACCCAGCCATATGACTTTGCTGTATTAGAAAGGTATGCATGTTTATTAATTACATATTTATTAATGTTTCTTAATATGGTGTCTATCTTAAATATTTTAATTGATTTCTATTTAATATGGTATTACATTTTATATTTGTGTATTACATTTTAATTGTGGGTGAGATGGTTTACTGGGTATTGGGTGGGAAGTTTTCTTATAATGTAATAATTGATATTCAGTGGTTTATGTCTTAATAATGTTAATTTGCATTTTGGAATTACTTAATGGTAGTTAACTAAATCTTTAATTGATAACTAATATTTTATGTCATTTGTTTTTTTTAAACAAATGGTTATTTTTGAAAGGTTGTGTGATTATTTGTGATTTTGGTTGTGTTTTTAAAATTTGTCGTTATTAACTTAAAAATTCACAATTGCTAAATTTGAAAAGAATATACATTCTGTTATCATTTATAGCACAATGCATTTTCTTTTCCAAAAGTTGAAAAAAACTTCTTACATTGTAGAGATTAGATTTACTATTCTAAACCACTCTAACAAACATTGGGGAAAGTGCATTCCTGGGGGGGGGGGGATATTTACTTTGAGCTCCAGTCCATCCAGCATTAGGAAAAGGGCATACATGTTAGATATTACATTCACTAAAAAGAATTAATAACATGTTAAACTATCATATACATTAAATAATATGATAGTTTACTAAAGAAGTAAAATCTACTTTTTAAATTTAGCATTAATAAACACAAAATATAATGAAATAATATCTGAATTACCAGCATACCTTAGACTCACCATTAAAACACAAAGAAAACCGAAACACTAAAACAATCCCATTATAGAAAATTATTTATAACTTAGATTGATAATGCATGTAGTAGGGTCCAGGTGCCTGTCCATGTTGTAGCGGAGTGTATTTCTGATATTCATGGGCCATTCATGCTGCCAACTAGAGAGCGAGACACCACATTTTGCAGTGCTGCATTGATTATTTCAGCATTGATTATCTGATAGCTTTTCATAGTACTATTAACCATGTGAAGGAAGGGCATCCCAATAACGTTACGTAGCTCCGAGGCAGAGATGAAGACCATGGCTACATAATGCAAGTGTGCATTTAAATTGCATGCCTTATGGTGACATACAGGTGACATCATTGAATCAGTGAGGTCAATAGATGGCTGAATATCAGCACAGACACAAATTTACAAGCATGTGCTTTACCTTTGCATACCATTGTAAATGTCTTCTTTTAAACATCCTTCAACTGAAGTTAGGTATCAGATAGGTAGACATTTTTTATTAATTACATGTTTATTAATGTTCTTTAATATGGTGACTAATTTAAATATTTTAATTGTTTTTTTATGTGTTATTACATTTTGTATTTGTGTATTACATTTTAAGTTTGGGTAAGATGATGTATTGGTTGGGAAGTTTCTTTATAATGTAATATTTAATAATTGATATTAATTGGTTTATGTATTATTTAAGTTAATTTGTATTTTGTAATTACTTAATTGGACTTTACTAAATTCCTAATTGATAACTAATATTTTATGTCACTTTAAAAACAAATGGATATTTTTGAAAGGTTGTGTGATTACTTGTAAGTTTGATTGTGTTTTTATATTTTGTTGTTATTCATTTAATATTCACAAATGTTACATTTTAAAAGAAAATAAATTGTGTTATAAACTATTTTCTATGATAGGCTTGTTTTGGTGTTTATGAATTTTATGGGTGAGTTTCAGGAGTGCTGTTAATTCTGATACTATTTGTCATCCTATTTTGTGTTTAATAATGTTACATTCAAAAAATAGATTTACTCCTTTAACAAACTACAATATTATTTAATATATGTGACAATTTAAAATGTTATTGTTGCCTTTTATTTAATGTAATATCTAACATGTATGCTCTTTTCCCAATGCTGGATGGACTGGAGTTAGAAGTAAATCATCCCCTGCATGTATGCACTTTTCCCAGTGTTTGTTGGAGTGGTTTAGGACAGTAGATATAATCTCTACAATGTATGAGGTTTCCTCAACATTTGGAAGACTAGAGTTAGAATAGTAAATGTAAACATACCCTCCCATGCCCCCAGTGTATGCACTTTTGCCAGTGTTTGTTAAAATGAAGTTAGAATAGTAAATCTGCCCCTTCTCATGTATGCACTTCCTAATGTTTATTAGATTGGAGATAGACTAATTAATCTAACCTCCAATGCATGCACTTTCCCCAATGTTTGTTAGATTTAAGTTAGATCAATCAACCAATCAATCAATCAGAACATTTGTAAAGCGTACTACTTACCCGTGAGGGTCTCAAGGTGCTAAGGGAGGGCGGGGGTGCTGCTTCTGCTCGAATAGCCAGGTCTTGAGGAGTCTTCTGAAGGTTAGCAGGTCCTGGGTCTGCCGTAGGAGGATGAGGAGGATGTTCCAGGTCTTGGCGGCGAGGTGGGAGAACCATCTGCCACCGGAGATCGCTCTTCAGATGTGGAGTACTGTGGCGAGGGGGAGGTCGGCAGAGCGGAGCTGGAGGTTGGGGGTGTAGAAGCAGAGTCATCTGTTGAGGTATGTTGGACTGGTGTTGTGGAGTGCCTTGTGTGCGTGGGTGAGGAGCTTGAAGGTGATCCTCTTGTTGACAGGGAGCCAGTACCATCTTTCAGGTGGGGTGGGATGTGGCTGCCACGAGGGATGTTGAGGATAAGGCGTGCAGGTGTTATGTATGCTTTGCAGTCGTTTCAGGAGTTTGGCCGAGGCTCCTGCGTAGAGGGCTTTTCCGTAGTCCAGCCTGCTGCTGATCAGGGCCTGGGTGACCGTTCTTCTTGTTTCGGTGGGGATCCACCTGTAGATATTGCGGAGCATGAGGAGGGTGTTGAAGCAGGAGGACATACATATACCCCATTCCCCAGTGCAAGCACTTTCCCCAATGTTTGTTACTCTGAAGTTAGAATAGTAAACCTCATTGCTCCCACACCACAATGTAAGCACTTTCTCCATTGTTTGCCAGACTGTATTTAGAACAACAGTTTAGACACGCCTACCCCCAATGCTTTGACTTTCCTCCGAAATTGTTACACAGAAGTTTGAATATTAATCTCACCCGCCCCTACCCCATATATGTACTTTCCTATGAAGTTAGAATAGTGAATTTTACCCCAACTCAACAACGTATGCACTGTTAACAACTTTTGTTAAACTGAAGCTAGATAGTAAATCTACCTCCCTTCCAATCTCTGCACATTTCCCAATATTTATTACACTAGAGTTAGAATAGCAAATCTGATACCCCTAATGTGTACACTTTCCACAGTGTTTGCTAGATTGGAATAAGAATAGTTAATCAAATGCTAATCTGCTACCAACTCATGCACTTTCATCAACGTTTGCTTGATTAGATTTTGAATAAAAAAATCAGACACCACAATGTATGCACTTTCCCTAATGTCTGTTAGATTTAAGTGACAATAGTAAATATGACACCTCCTCATGTATATGTGCACTTTCCCAGATGTGTGATATATTGAAGTTTGACTACTTAATCTGACCCCACAATGCATACTTCCCCAATGTATGTTAGACTGAAGTTACAACAGTGAATATGAACCCCCAATGTAAGCATTTCCCCAATCTTTGTTAGACAGGAGTTAGAATACTAAAAAGAGCACACAGTACACATTCCCAGCATTTATTAGATTGGAGTTACAATAGTGGACATACCCCCCAAATCTATATACTTTCCCCAGACATTTTTTAAATGAAGTTAGAATAGTAAATATGAACCCCATCCCATTTGTCCACTTTCCGTAAATATACATTTGACTCTTGTTAGAATAGTACTTGCAATCCTAACAGTGCATGATATTTCCCCAATGTTAGTTATTTGGACTTTGAGTGATAAAAATCACTACCACTCCCCAATGTATGCACTTTTCCCAATATTTCTTAGTTTGGAATTTGAATAGCAAATATGCCCTCCCTCCCAGTATATGCGTTTCCCTTATTGTTTGTTAAAATGAGGTAAATCTAGTTAATCCAACTCCCAATGTATGCACTTTTCCCAATGTTCATTAGATTGTGTTAGAATAGTACATCTGGCCTCCAATGTATACACTTGTTCCAATGTTTATCAGATTGGATTTAGAATCATAAATATGCCCCACCCCCAAATTATGCCCTTTGCCCTAGTGCTTGTAAGATTGGAGTTCTAAATATTCCTTCTTCGGTATAAGCACTTTCCCCAATGTTAATCTGAATAAAATCCTAATTATGACCACACAACAAATGCACTTTTCTAGGTGTTTGTTAGACTAGAGTTAGAATAGTAAATCAGACTCTATAATAAATAAGACTGCCAAATGTATGTACTTTCCACAATATCCATTAGATTTGAGAGAGAATAGTAAATATGCCCTCCCTGCACTTTTCCCTATGCTATTTGACTGTTTGAATAGTAAGTGTGACCGTCTTAATGCATGAACTTTCCCTAATGTTTGTTATTTGGAGTTAGTATAGTAAATATCGCTTACCCCTCTCCACCTTATCCTGCCTCTCAAGTATGCACTTTCCCCAATGTTTCTTAAATCGGAGTTATAATACTTAATCTGAACCCCCAATGTATGGACATTGCCCAATATTTGTTAGAGTGGATTTAATATGGTAAATCTGGCAACCCCCAATGTATGCACCTTGACCAGTGTTTGCTACATCGTAGTAAGAACAGGCAATATGCCCTACCCTATCTATGCACTTTGCCCAATGTTTGTTAGATTGGAGTTAGAATAGTTCATATGAACTCCAATTGATGCACTTTCCTAAAGTTTGTTAGATTGTAATTAAAATTGTAAATATTACGCCCAACACATGCACCTTTGCCAATGTTTTTAAGAATGGAGAATGAATGGTAAACCTGACAACTTTCCTGCCTTCCCTCCCCGTTCTTCCCAATGTATGCACCTTCCCCAATGTTTGTTAGATTGGAGTTAGAATAGTAAATCTGAACCTGACTTTTAACACTTTTCCCTAGGTTTGCTAGAATAGTAAAGTTAGACGTTAGATTATAGTTAGAATAGTACATATGCCCCCCACTGTATGTACTTTCCCCATGTTTATTTGATACGTCTTAGAATGGTAAAAACTACCTCTAAAGCCACCTTCCAGTGTATGCACTTGTCTCAATGGTTGTCATGGAGTTAGAATAGTAACATATCTCTACAACCCTCCTCAATCTATGCACTTTCCATAATGTTCATTAGAATGTATTAAGAATAGTAAACCTGCCAACCCTCCCTCCCCCACCTTGATCTCCCCATTTATGAAGTTTCCCAATGTTCAATTGAAGTTAGAATAGCAAACTGAACCCCATTGTTAACTGTTTTTCCTATGTTTGTTCGGATAGTAAAGCTAGATGTTAGATTAGAGTTGTAATAGTTAATATATCCCCCTTGTCTGCACTTTCCCCTGATTTTAGTAGATTATTCTAAGAGTAGTAAAGATGACCCCTACAGCCACCTCCCAATGTGGGCACTATCTTCTACAGTTGTCATTGGAGTTAGAATAGTAAAATATCCCTACTCCCCTCCCGAATCTGTGCACTTTTCACAATGTTTGTTAGATTGAGTTTAGAATACTACTGCATGTAGTAGTGCCCATGTGCCTGTCCATGTTGTAGCTGAGTGTATTTCTGATATTCATGAGCCACTCTTGCATTAGACTAGAGAGCAAGGCACCACATTTTGCAGTGGTGAATTGATTATTTCTACATTGATTATCTGATAGCTTTTCATAGTATTGTTAACTGTGTGAAGAAAGGGCATCCCAATAACCTTTACACATTACAAAGCTCAGAGGCAGAGATGAAGACCATGGCTACATGATGCATGGGGTGCATTTAAATTGCATGCCTTAAGGGAAAAGACGGGTGACGTCATTGAATCCGTCAGGTCAACAGATGACTGCACATCAGCATAGACACAAATTTACAAGCATGTGCTTTCCCTTTGCATACCAATGCAATTGTCTTCTTTTAAACATTCTTCAACGGAATGGACATAAAAAACACCACACAGAAACCACACCACACATGAAAACCTATGTCTAGAAAGTTAGCTGGGAGTCCCAGTGACATTGAGTCCCCTGGATACACACTTGCTAAAAGAAACTTAAAATGATATGAAATTTCCCTTAGCAGTGACAATGGTTGGCTTGTCCTTTTCTTTGACCTGGGCCACTGGACTTATGTAAAGCAACTGAGGACTAAATCATGTCAGTGTTGAGTAACTTATACAGCAATAAAAGGCACATTTTGTTGCAGAATTTCCCATTTTATCATGTTTACACTCACACACACATACACACATGCACCATTAGTATCAATGTAAGACCTCATTACACCAATCATCACCTGAAATGTGCCCAGTACATTTTCAGAGGGTCTGCAACTGTGCTGCACCCAATATGTAAATTGTTCAGCAGATGGCGAGTCCTGTACTGTACCAAGTGCAGTAAATTCATAATTATGTGCAAGATGCTGTGGCCCCAGAATTGCATAATTCCAGTGGCTCTAGCATTATCTTCAATGGCTGGAGTCATAATAACTAAATAAACCAAAAGGGGAGGGTAGAGGTGGTATGATAGAATCAACCTCCAGTTCAAATGTTTACAATCAATGAGATTCTATCAAATTGTTTTTTATTGTTATTTTTATTTTAGATATAGTGAGATGTAAATACAGTGAGTGTTGCTGATCTTTGTGAATGACAAGGAAAAGCACTATGTGTTTTTAAAATACCCCTCACACACTATGATTCCCATAGTCATACTAAGCCTCTGATCTCTGTGGCATGTGGGAAACTCGAGGAGTTGTGTGTAATAGTCTCTAGTGGGTAACAACATAAATATTATAATAACAATTCATATTTGTAAAGCGCAAACACATCACTCCTTAGTGTTTCAAGGCGCTGGGGGCCGTCGGGGAGATGAATTGAGCTATTGCGCAAAGTCACATGGTGTTGAGCTGAGCAGCCACCGGCGATCGAACCATGAGCTCCGTGCTCCAGAGTCCTCTATGGGGCACTCTGGCCTCTGCGCCACACCCTTCTGACCACCAAATTTGCTTCAAATGGGCACTTCTTTCCAATGGGAGAGAAACAGTATGTACCCATTAGAAAAGGCCTGCCCATTTAAAGCACTAGTCCTACCACACACAATCTCACCCAAAGCAGTTTTCCAAATTCATTTTCGGTCTGCAGGGAGAAGGACTTTGGACTGAGCATAGTGGCACTGCTTGTCCTAGCTGTGAAAAGTTTCCAGGTCATATTCAGTGGCGTAGCAATGGGGAGGGTGCCCCATTGCTCAAGTTTTCCCCCATTGCCCCTGCTCCCCGGCGGTTCAAGTTTTCAGGGTGGCGGCCTCTTCCTCCCCCTGCTCTTACCTGCGCAGGAATTGTCAAACCCACCCTCTTACCTGCGGCCGTTGCAGGGTGCGCAGGAATCGCCAGCACCCCCCCTAGTAGGCTCCTGGAGGGAGTGTCGCAGGCGGTGAGGTGGGGCGGGGGAGGGGCAGGGTAGGGGGTGGTAAACTCCGGCTCACGGCCAACCGGAGTAATGTAAAGAAATAAATAAATAAAACAAATTTCATTGCGCGCGCTGAAATGCCAAATGCGTTTAAGCGTGCGCCCCCCACTCCGCCCCTCGGCACTCCCTCCAGGAGCCGCTACTGCTCCCCCCCTCCCTCTTTCCGGTGGCCAGGAGGCAAAAGCAGTTACCGCCACGGGCGGCATAAGGGTTAACTACGCCACTGGCCATATTTCTGACGTTCCCGCCTTCTTTCTCTGCTTTTACCCAGGCTTTTTCCGCGTTGCTCATTGGAGGCTCGGCAGACAGTGTTGTATTTGTGATGGATGGACCCAGCCTCCAGCCTCTTCTGGTAATGGGAATCCAACGCACTCTATTTATGGAGCAAGCAGTTGTCTCCTGTCTACCTGCATTCAGGTCATGTGCTTGACAGCTGCTACTAGCTTATAGCACATACGTTTCAGGCGTAGCACGGATACAGATCACGCATCTCTCATGAGTCATGATGCCCCTCCCCTCTCTCGACAAAGGTAATAAATAGCATATTACTTACAGCATATCTGCATATATGGTCAATGCCATGGCACTTTTTCTTGAGTATTTATTGTAACAAAAGTTTCTCAACAAAAACCAGGACTGACAGAGTTAAATATGTGCCCTGGGGTAAAATCACATTGAAGAGTAGCCCTTACTATTAGAAGGGTTGTTTCCTCGTGTAAATTTCACAAGTGATCTGTGGGGCACTGAACGCTGTTTTTCTCATGCCAATTTTTCTGTGGTAATAACCTGGAATGTAATCTTTGCACTCTAGTTACAAATGTGTCAATATGCATTTACACTACATATTAGGTTATTGGACGCATTTATTTTCAGTGCCATGGCATGCATATGCATACTATCTCCTTCCAGGGAGATGGAAGGATGAATGGCTGAGACAGCCTTTCGCAGCCTTTTGAGTTTTTTCCCCAGAAATGGATGATCACTAGAAGTAATGGAAACACCTCGACAGCGATCAACTAACCCCAAATGTGCTACATAAATTGACTTATGACATTTAAGGATCAGGGAATTGTCACATTGAAAGTGAACAATATATAATCATATAGGGACAGATTTACAAGCCCCTTGCGCCACTTTTGCGTCACTTTCCCATGTTAAAAGTGACGCAAAAGTGGCGCAAGGGGCTTGTAAATCTGCCACATAATGTGCTTGGGTTAGAGGCGTGGGACAGGACGGAAAGTCTGCTTGGAATTGAATCACAAGGGTCGTCGCAAGTGTGCAAGGGTTACAATGAAAGACTGCTGCAAGTTTCTCATTGGCTGGGCAGAGGAACTTGACGTTCAGATATTTCTTCTTACTGGTCTAACCAGTGTTCCTCTTCAGACACTTGAGGATGCACAAGCAGAGTCGTGTTAAGGCATGGGCAAAGTGGGCTCTGGCCCAGGCCCCCAGCCTTTCAGGGGGGCCCTGATAGAGCCAGCTCTGTTATGCAGAAAGTCTTGTCCTTGTAACTTTGAATAATTCTTAAAAAGATTGTTCTAAATTCTGTTTTCTTTTAATTTATTTTTAATGTGGGTGTTGTGTGAGAGTCCATTACAAATAATTAAATGAAAAATGTTGTTTTATGTTTATTGTAACATCCATTAAAAAGTTTTTTTAGAGCAAAACAGGACCTTACATATGAGAAATAGGAGGGTGCCACAGAGATTATTCGCAGCAATATTAACACGCCACAATTCCTAATATTAGATGTAAACATATCTAAAATTTGGATGAGTGTGCCGGTGCACTGTTAGTGACCTGGCCAAAAAGTACATGAAAGAGCTGAAATTGATCATAAATTAAAGCTATTCTGAGCAGGGGCCCTCAAAATACGGTTGGCCCATGGCCCCCAAAGTCCTTAAGATGTCCATGTGCACAAGGCAAACGGCGCGAGGTGCTCGGTGCACACGCGGAGAGAGTGCAAGGAGTGTGGAGCACATGAACATTGTGGGGAGCTGCCGCACACAGCCAGGGTGGTTATCAGAGGTTTGGGGACTGTTTAGGGAGTTTTAGGAACAGGGCAGTAGCTATAGTGTGAAAATACCTCCCACCCACTTTGACCCACTCCACTACTAGTGAGCAAAACGAGTGAGCTTGAGCCACCTTAAAAGTGTTTCTTTCACACTTCATTTCATCTATGTTAAGAATTCTTTAATCATCCACCCCACCCAGCAAGCCTTCATCTTTCCAAATAATTATCCTCTCATCCACTAATCCCCCCACCCTTTTACCCATTCATTCATCCATCCATCCATTCATTCTTCACCTTTCTAGCTGTTCATCCATCAATCGATCGTCCCTTTTACCCATTCATTCATCCATCCATCCATATATCCATTAATTCTTCACCTCTCCAACGATTCATCCTTTCGGCTACCAATCGATCTAGTCTTTGACCATTCCTCCATGCATCGATCCATTCGCCTATTATCCATCCATCCATTCACTCTCCCATCCAGCATTCTTTAACCCTTCCTACCTACCTTCGTTTCACCTTTCAGTCTTTCCGTCCTCCCTTTTACTTTTCTTTACCTTCTTTCCCATCCCCCTCTTTCCCTACTCTCTTCATTTCAATCTTCATTCCCTTCACCCTCCTGACGTTTCTTTCCCCATTATTCTTCTCTCTATCAACCCTTCCTTCTTTTCTTCCTGCCATGCTTTTTCTTTCGAATGATTCTCCAGACTGCTTTTTCTTACTATTTGCTTCTGTCTCTTCCTCCTTTTTTCCACATTTGCATAATTTCGGTTTCTCTGTATCCTTTACTGTGCTTGTCTCATTTGTCAGTCAACACCTCGTGTTCCCCTACTGTGTTGTTTACTAGCTATTGTCTGCAGACCTTAGAGCGGGGAGCGGACCCTAAAGTGCTAAATAGCTTTTGGTGGCCCAGTGGCAACCCCGCTCTGGCTGCTAAATGGGGGGGCTTCATGGCGCCAGGGTTTAAGAACATAGCGCCGCAATCCTTGCTCAAAATTCGAGTGAGGGCAAGGAAAGTGGTGAGCACGGACAGTGTGGATAGGAGCATTGGTTCCATTGGTGGATCAGGTGTAGTGGCACCGGAACCAGAAGCCTGAGGTGACCTCTGAACAATGAGCATTGCTGTATTTAAAAGAGCAAACAGTGACTGGGCGCCCTATTTCCTTCCTTGCCCTGGAGTCCATGCCACACTGGCCACGTCATTCAGCGCAAGGAGATATCACTACCCAGAGAGGGTGGGGAGCGGAGCATGTGGAGAGTGAGAGAATTTTGGGACAGTGTGAGGGGTTCAGAACTCATTGACAGATATTGAGAAAGATGCAGGGTCCTTTGATAGGTGGGGGCCGGTGGACAGAGAGTGTGAAGGGTGGATGGCTCATTGACAGGATAGTGTGAAAGGTGGATAGCTCATTGACAGGATAGTGTGAAGGGTGGAAAGCTCATTGACAGGATAGTGTGATTGGTGGATGGCCCATTGACAGGATAGTGTGAAGGGGTAGTGTAAAGGGTGGATGGCCCATTGACAGGATAGTGTGATTGGTGGATGGCCCATTGACAGGATAGTGTGATTGGTGGATGGCCCATTGACAGGATAGTGTGAAGAGTTGATAGCTCATTGACAGGATAGTGTGAAGGGTGGATAGCTCATTGACAGGATAGTGTAATTGGTGGAAAGCTCATTGACAGGATAGTGTGATTGGTGGATGGCCCATTGACAGGATAGTGTGATTGGTGGATAGCCCATTGACAGGATAGTGTGAAGGGTGGATGGTCCATTGACAGGATAGTGTGAAGGGTGGATAGCCCATTGACAGGATAGTGTGATTGGTGGATGGCTCATTGACAGGATAGTGTGATTGGTGGATGGCCCATTGACAGGATAGTGTGATTGGTGGATAGCCCATTGACAGGATAGTGTTATAGGTGGATGGCCCATTGACAGGATAGAGTGATTGGTGGATGGCCCATTGACAGGATAGTGTGAAGGGTGGATAGCCCATTGACAGGATAGTGTGATTGGTGGATGGTCCATTGACAGGATAGTGTGAAGAGTGGATAGCTCATTGACAGGATAGTGTGAAGGGTGGAAAGCTCATTGACAGGATAGTGTGAAGGGTGGATAGCCCATTGACAGGATAGTGTGATTGGTGGATGGCCCATTGACAGGATAGTGTGAAGGATGGATGGCTCATTGACAGGATAGTGTGAAGGGTGGTTAGCCCATTGACAGGATAGTGTGAAGGGTGGATGGCTCATTGACAGGATAGTGTGAAGGGTGGAAAGCTCATTGACAGGATAGTGTGATTGGTGGATGGCCCATTGACAGGATAGTGTGATTGGTGGATAGCCCATTGACAGGATAGTGTTATAGGTGGATGGCCCATTGACAGGATAGAGTGATTGGTGGATGGCCCATTGACAGGATAGTGTGAAGGGTGGATAGCCCAATGACAGGATAGTGTGATTGGTGGATGGCTCATTGACAGGATAGTGTGAAGGGTGGATAGCCCAATGACAGGATAGTGTGATTGGTGGATGGCCCATTGACAGGATAGTGTGAAGAGTGGATAGCTCATTGACAGGATAGTGTGAAGGGTGGAAAGCTCATTGACAGGATAGTGTGAAGGGTGGATAGCCCATTGGCAGGATAGTGTGATTGGTGGATGGCCCATTGACAGGATAGTGTGAAGGGTGGATGGCTCATTGACAGGATAGTGTGAAGGGTGGAAAGCTCATTGACAGGATAGTGTGATTGGTGGATGGCCCATTGACAGGATAGTGTGATTGGTGGATGGCCCATTGACAGGATAGTGAGAAGGGACGATGGCTCATTGACAGGATAGTGTGAAGGGTGGATAGCCCATTGACAGGATAGTGTGAAGGGTGGATAGCCCATTGACAGGATAGTGAGATTGGTGGATGGCCCATTGACAAGATAGTGTGAAGGGTGGATGGCTCATTGACAGGATAGTGTGAAGGGTGGAAAGCTCATTGACAGGATAGTGTTATGGGTGGATGGCCCATTGACAGGATATTGTGATTGGTGGATAGCCCATTGACAGGATAGTGTTATAGGTGGATGGCCCATTGACAGGATAGAGTGATTGGTGGATGGCCCATTGACAGGATAGTGTGAAGGGTGGATAGCCCATTGACAGGATAGTGTGATTGGTGGATGGCCCATTGACAGGATAGTGTGAAATGTGGATAGCTCATTGACAGGATAGTGTGAAGGGTGGAAAGCTCATTGACAGGATAGTGTGAAGGGTGGATAGCCCATTGACAGGATAGTGTGAAGGGTGGATGGCTCATTGACAGGATAGTGTGAAGGGTGGAAAGCTCATTGACAGGATAGTGTGATTGGTGGATGGCCCATTGACAGGATAGTGTGATTGGTGGATAGCCCATTGACAGGATAGTGTGAAGGGTGGATGGCTCATTGACAGGATAGTGTGAAGGGTGGATAGCCCATTGACAGGATAGTGTAATTGGTGGATGGCCCATTGACAGGATAGTGTGAAGGGTGGATGGCTCATTGACAGGATAGTGTGAAGGGTGGATAGCCCATTGACAGGATAGTGTGAAGGGTGGATGGCTCATTGACAGGATAGTGTGAAGGGTGGAAAGCTCATTGACAGGATAGTGTGATTGGTGGATGGCCCATTGACAGGATAGTGTGATTGGTGGATGGCCCATTGACAGGATAGTGTGATGAGTGGATAGCTCATTGACAGGATAGTGTGAAGGGTGGAAAGCTCATTGACAGGATAGTGTGAAGGGTGGATAGCCCATTGACAGGATAGTGTGATTGGTGGATGGCTCATTGACAGGATAGTGTGATTGGTGGATGGCCCATTGACAGGATAGTGTGATTGGTGGATAGCCCATTGACAGGATAGTGTTATAGGTGGATGGCCCATTGACAGGATAGAGTGATTGGTGGATGGCCCATTGACAGGATAGTGTGAAGGGTGGATAGCCCATTGACAGGATAGTGTGATTGGTGGATGGCCCATTGACAGGATAGTGTGAAGAGTGGATAGCTCATTGACAGGATAGTGTGAAGGGTGGAAAGCTCATTGACAGGATAGTGTGAAGGGTGGATAGCCCATTGACAGGATAGTGTGATTGGTGGATGGCCCATTGACAGGATAGTGTGAAGGGTGGATGGCTCATTGACAGGATAGTGTGAAGGGTGGATAGCCCATTAACAGGATAGTGTGAAGGGCGGATGGCTCATTGACAGGATAGTGTGAAGGGTCGAAAGCTCATTGACAGGATAGTGTGATTGGTGGATGGCCCATTGACAGGATAGTGTGATTGGTGGATGGTGTGAAGGGTGGATGGCTCATTGACAGGATAGTGTGAAGGGTGGATAGCCCATTGACAGGATAGTGTGAAGGGTGGATGGCTCATTGACAGGATAGTGTGGAGGGTGGAAAGCTCATTGACAGGATAGTGTGAAGGGTGGATAGCCTATTGACAGGATAGTGTGATTGGTGGAGGGCCCATTGACAGGATAGTGTGAAGGGTGGATGGCCCATTGACAGGATAATGTGAAGGGTGGATGGCCCATTGACAGGATAGTGTTATAGGTGGATGGCCCATTGACAGGATAGTGTGATTGGTCATTGACAGAATAGTGTGAAGGGTAGATAGCCCATTGACAGGATAGTGTGATTGGTGGATGGCCCACTGATAGCGTGAAAAGTGTTGGTCAAATGGGCTGCCAGTGTGAAGTGCCCAGGGACAGCTAGTGTAAAGGGTTCAGGACTCATAAACAAACAGAGTGGAGTGACGCTGGTGGTTTCAGAGTACCTGGGCAGAGAGCGTGAGCGGATAAGGGTGCTTTTTTTCAAGTTCAAGTTTCAAGTTTTATTTGATTTAATTCTCTACTGAGAACAACACATTTTAAAATTACATTTGTTATAAAACATTAATAGAATACACATTTCAAAACAATTTTAAAAAGCTCTTTAAAATGTAAACAAATTATGACATACAAATTCATCTAGAAGTGATTTAAGAAGCAAAATAAGGCCTTGGACTGAAGTGATATTATATCTAGTTCGAATAGGTTTTAAGTGCTGGCGTCTAGCTTCGACAGTGCTTAAACAGTCAGTATGTGGAATCTGCACCCATACACAGTTTGAGAGTTTGGGCACCACCGATAGACCATTTAACACATGCTGATGACGGCCCCCAGCCGTCATGCACAACTGGTGCTCCTGTGCTGATGACGGCTGGGGGCCGTCATGAACCCGCCCACTCGTGATTCTGCCGCACAGGCGCAGAATCGCGACCGCATGGAAGGGGTTAACGGCGTTACGACCAGTGGAAAGACAGTGCAAGTGTCTCAGCACCATGGACAGTGTGTGCGTTTCACGGAGTATGGATAGGCAGTGTGAGGGTTCATAACCCTTAAACAGATATGGTGAGAGGTTCGGGACAGATGTACAGTGTGAGACTCAAGACCCATGGGCACTGTGAAGAGATCACGGAACAGGGCGGTGTGAGGGTTTAGGGTACCTGGTGCATTCAGAGTGAACGGATGAGGGCCCGTGAAGAGACAGTTTGAGGGACACGCGATTATAAACAGGGTGAGAGATCAGCCCTAAAGGCAACCAATTTAAGGGCTTAAGGGTCAATGACAAGATAGTGTGAGTGCCTCAAGAGAATGGACGGTGTGAGGGGTTTAGGTCTCCTTTAGCAGACATTGTGAATGAAAGAGGGATCCCGAACAGTAATGCTCTCACTACGATGTGGTGCAGACTTGCGTCCATCCGAAACCTCTGCGGAATTGGGTCTGACCGACCTCTGGTCTGCGGAACCCAACTGCATTTTTAGGATGCGACCGCACATGGTGTGGTCGCACCCCCCCCCCCCCCCCCCCCCCCCCCCCCCATTTCTCTATGGGAGCTTGTGCTGTGGCCATAAACCAGCCGTATCACAAGCTCCCAAAGAGAAATGGGTGTTTTTGTTAATCCCTGCACCGCGTGGCAGGCACCATTAGGTGCCTGCCACGCGGTGCAGGGATTAACAGGGGGTCCATGTGTGCCCCCTAGGCCTCCAACCAGAGGGCACAGTGGCAGGGGGGCCCTGCTAGGGGCCCCCAAAATCACTTTCGGACAGGCTTTAAGCCCAGCATGAAAAGCCTTTTGGAAACCAACATCATAATCCCTATGGCGAAAACACCTGGAGCCCATCAGAAGCCATCGGTACAACCGACCGGTTTGAAATCCGACAGACTTCACCGTAACTAGGCCGTCAGATTTGAAACCAATGATGTAAGTCGGAAAGCCTCCAACCTGCAGTCGAGGCTTTTTTAATTATATCGTAATAGGGCCCTAAGTGTGAGGGATTTTCACTAATAGAAAGTGTGAGAGCCCAGGCACCAAAGAAAGGATTTTTAACACTTCAGTGCCAATTAAAACACAGGGTGATGGTCTCGGGAAATGGACAGTGTGAGGCATTTTGGGACCCTGGGGCATGAACTGTGATTGGATGAGTGTCCATGAGACAGAGTGAGGGCTCAGGCACCTGGGACAGGCGGTTTATTGGCTTTAGGGAAAATGAAAACAGAGTGTGGGTGTTTCAGGACCATGGACAGCGTGAGTGGATTGCAGAAAATGGATCTATAGTGTGAGGATTAAGACCATTTAAACAGCAGGAGGGTTTAAACCCTTAAACAGAAAAAACCGAGGGACCCAGTGGACAGTGCGAGTGACTCAAGACCCGTGGACACTGTGAAGGGCTGAGGGAACAGGGCTGTGTGTTTAGGGCCCTCAGGAAGACCCTGTGAAGGGATGACAGCCCATGAACAATGTGAAGAGTTCTGCACCATACATGAGTGAGCAGATGAGGGCCCCTGGGCAGACAGTGTGAGAGGGTGAGTGCCCCTGGGCAGACAGAGTGAGGGGTTCTGCACTGCACGGAGTGAGTGGATGAGGGCCCCTGGGCAGACAGTGTGAGAGGGTGGGGGCCCCTGGGCAGAGTGAGGGGTTCTGCACTGCACGGAGTGAGTGGATGAGGGCCCCTGGGCAGACAGTGTGAGAGGGTGGGGGCCCCTGGGCAGACAGAGTGAGGGGTTCTGCACTGCACGGAGTGAGTGGATGAGGGTCCATGAACAGGCAGTGTGAGGGGTTCTGCACCGTATGCAGTGTGAGTGGGTGAGGGCCCCTGGGCAGAGTGAGGGGTTTTGCACCATATGCAGTATGAGTGGGTGAGGGCTCCTGGGCAGTGTGAGGGGAGGGGTCTGCACAGTACGGAGTGAGTGGCTGAGGGCCCCTGGGCAGACAGTGTGAGGGGTTCCGCACTGTCCGGAGTGAGTGAATGAGGGCCCTGGGCAGACAGTGCGAGGGGTTCTTCACCATACACAGTGTGAGTGGGTGAGGGCCCCTGGGCAGACAGTGTGAGGGGTTCCGCACTGTCCGGAGTGAGTGAATGAGGGCCCTGGGCAGACAGTGTGAGGGGTTCTGCACTGTACGGAGTGAGTAGGTGAGGGCTCCTGGACAGTGTGAGGGGAGGGGTTCTGCACAGTACGGTGTGAGTGGATAAGGGCTCCTGGACAGAAAGTGTGAGGGACTCTGCACATACGCAGTGTGAGTGAGTGAGGGCCCCATGGCAGTATGAGTGGTTCTGCACCCTATGCACTGTGAGTGGATGAGGGCCCCTGGACAGAAAGTGTGAGGGGTTCTTCATGATGGACAGTGCAAGTAGGACGATGGAGGGTATGAAGGGTTTATGGGGCACGGACAGTGTGAGGGTTTAGTTCCAATGGGCTGGAAATATGAGCTGGCGAGGCCCCATTCACAGTCTGATGGGTCTGCAATTGCGCCAGATTGATTTTGATAAGTGTGCGCTACTCTTTGACGCAAAATTACTGCTAATAATGTAATTGCACCCTCTTGCTTAATTAAGAGTAATTTGGGGGGAATTATTGTACCGCCAGAGCACATTTAGCCTGCTCATTAGTCATGTTCTCTTGTATTTAGTGCTACTTCTTACTGCAAAACATATTCTCGTGTCTTCTGGGCATTTTTTGCTCTAAGAAAATAGCGTTTAATGGAGATCTGCTCTTCTCGCGTAATTCCACGTAGTCTTGCAGATTTTTGGGGTAATTCCTCGTGATTACACTACACGTAAGAATGCGAGTTACGCCCACACCCAGCATGCAGCCATCCTCAATGGGTGGGTCACTAACTCAGAAGTAGTGCGATTGGTCACGAACCATGGACAGGCAGTCTGAGGGTCTCTGGAGAGTGGACGCGGTGTGAGGGTCTCTGGACCCGCTGACAATGTGAGTGATCTGGGACTGTGGACAGTGTGAGGGTCCCAGCATTCTCCGGACAGTGGACAGACAGTGTGAATGGCTCAGCCCCCATGGACCGCGCGAAGAGCTCATGGGGCAAGGAGAGTGTGACGGGGTCAGGGCCCCCAGGGCCAGTTCGAGCGGGTGAAGGCCCAGGGACAGACAGAGCGAGTATCTCAGGACCATGGACAGCAGACGGGTCCATGGACTCGGAAAGGAAGTGTGGGATTATGAACCTATAAACAGACAATGTGAGGGGCCCGGAGCAAGTGGACAGTGTGAGTATCTCGGGTTCACGGAAAGTGTGATGGGGTTAGATCCTCCGGGCAGACAGTGTGAGGGTCCCTTAGATAGATTGAGAGTGTTAGGGCCTCAGGCCATACTATGTGAGTGTCCCTTAGTGTGAATGGGGTTGGGGCTTCAAGGTGGACAGTGTGACTGCGTCACTGCCCCATTACAGTGTCGGGGGGAGGGGTTGGGTAGTGTGAGCCGATAATCCTCACCGGACAGGAGTGTGAGTATCCCGTAGCCAGTGTGGGGAGGGTGGAAGTGCCTCAGGGCAGTGGAAGCCGATACGTCTCACTGGGCAGTGTGAGTGGATCAGGACCATGGACAGTGGGCGACGCCCCGGGTCATGGATAGGCAGTGTGGGGGTAGTGAAACCACATACAGATGGGAGGGTCCCACAGCGCGTGGAGAGAGGAAGGGGCAGGGGCGCAACTAGGTCTTAATTTCGGGGGGGGCTAACATGGCAGATGAAGGGGCATGGCTAATGTAAATCAATGGGGCGGAGCTAAAATGGTAGATAATCAGGATCGGTTAATGCTCAGGTCAAGCTGAGAAAAAAATGTGGTGAATTCTGCATTTGAAACTGGACAACAATTAAAGCACACATTTTTGTTAGTTTGATGCATTGCCCCCCAAAACCCATACTCACCCTGAATCTTAAAATTACCCCTGGCACACCAAAACACATACCCACGCTGAACCCTAAAATTAACCCCCTCACACCCTAAAACCCATACCCGCCCTGAAATCTATAATTACCCCTGGCACCCCAAAACCCATACCCATCCTATCCCTAAAATTATCCCTCCCCGGCACCCCAAAACCCATACCCACCCCACACCCTAAAATTACCCCCTGGCACCCCAAAACCACCCTGAACCCTAAAATCACCCCCCTGGAGCCCCAAAACCCATACCCGCCCTGAACCTTGAATTACCCCTGGCACCCCAGAAACCATACCCATGCTGAACCATAAATTCCCTCTTGCCCCCCAAAATCCAAACCCACCCTGAACCTTAAAATTACCCCAGGCACCCCAAAACCCATACCCATGCTGAACCATAAATTCCCATCTGGCACCCCATAACCCATACCCACCATGAGCCCTAAAATAGCCCCCTGACATCCCAAACCCGCACCTGCCCTAAACCCTAAAATTACCCCTGGCACTATAAAACACATACCCACGCTGAACCCTAAAATTAATCCCATGGCACCTCAAAACCCACACCCACCCTGAACCTTAAAATTACCCCTGGCACCCCAAACCCCATACCCATGCTGAACCTTAAATGACCCCCGGCAACCCATAACCCACACCCTCCCTGAACCATAAATTCCCCACTGGCACCCCATAACCCATACCCACCCTGAACCCTAAAATTGCCCCCTGACACCCCAAAACCCACACCTGCCCTGAACCCTAAAATTACCCCTGGCACACCAAAACACATACCCACGCTGAACCCTAAAATGTCCCCTGGCACCCCATAACCCATACCCACCCTGAACCCTAAAGTAGCCCCCTGACATCCCAAAACCCACACCTGCTCTAAACCCTAAAATTACCCCTGGCACTATAAAACACATACCCACGCTGAACCCTAAAATTAATCCCATGGCACCTCAAAACCCACACCCACCCTGTACCTTAAAATTACCCCTGGCACCCCAAACCGCATACCCATGCTGAACTATAAATTCCCCCCCGGCACCCCATAACCCATACCCACCCTGAACCATAAATTCCCCGCTGGCACCCCATAACCCATACCCACCCTGAACCCTAAAATTGCCCCCTGACACCCCAAAACCCACACCTGCCCTGAACCCTAAAATTACCCCTGGCACACCAAAACACATACCCACGCTGAACCCTAAAATGTCCCCTGGCACCCCATACCCACCCTGAACCCTAAAATAGCCCCCTGACATCCCAAAACCCACACCTGCCCTAAACCCTAAAAGTACCCCTGGCACCCCAAAACCCATACCCATGCTGAACCATAAATTCCACCCGGCACCCCATAACCCATACCCACTCTGAACCATAAATTCCCCCCTGGCACCCCATAACCCATACCCACCCTGAACCCTAAAATTGCCCCCTGACACCCCAAAACCCACACCTGCCCTGAACCCTAAAGTTGCCCCCTGGAACCCCAAAACCCATACCCGCTCAGAACCCTAAAATTACCCCCTGGCACCCCTATCCGTAACCCACCCGTAACCCACCCTGAACCATAAAATTACTCACTGGCACCCTAAAACCCACACCCACCCTGAACTTTAAAATTACCCACTAGCACCCCAAAAAAAATGAACACTACAAACTTACACTACATTTGCATATTTGGAGGGGACTGTCCTCTTTCAGGTTTCTATGAATGTAAGTCAAGAACAACATTCACAGTAACCTAGATATGCAGGCAGTATGCTGTGCTGAAAAATGCATTAAAGTTACTGGAACTTACACAAAAAACTGCTGCCTGCTCTTCTGATACTATACTGTGGAGTATGGCTGATCAGCAGCACTGTGTCCTGGCATCCAGCCCCTCCCGAAGGTCTCACTGTGTAGATCAATGTGGGTCAAATACACAGACAGCAGGGGGAAAGGGATGGCCAGTGCAGGTGAAGCTTTTCCTTTGTAAATTAACTCCTGCTGGCGTCATAGGGTTTGCGGTCTGTGCACTTGTATGGAATACACATCTATACAAGTGCACAGACAGCACACCCTGGGCTAAGATGCCAGCAGAAATTCCTTTACAAAGGAAAAGCATCACCTTAACTGGCCATGCCTTCCCCCTGCTGTGCACATCTTCACACCCCATGCTCACAACCCATCAAGTGCTTAGGTGAAATCCCTGCCTTCAGGCAAGGATTTCACCTCTGCGCCACTCTAAAGGAAAACAAGAGGTGGGGGCAGGGGGTTCACTCGCTGAAACTGTTCAGAGGCTGGCTGTCTGGCTCGGGCTGCTGGGCCTCTCAGAAAGCATTTAAAAAATCACATTCTCGGATCGGATGCGCAGCCTTCTTGCACCATTTCAGTGCGTGTAATCTTAGCCCGGGCAGAGGAGGCGACGGGGGGGGGGGGGGGGGGGGGGGGGGGGCTGAAGCCCGGTGAGCCCAATGGGTGTTGCGCGCCTGGGAAGGGGTTAGGGGAGCATTGCCACGCAATGTAAGCGCCTCCGTGCACACAGACGGAAACTGTAATTAGAGGTGCACCTGCCAGGCTCCTGATGCTTTGAAGGAAGGATAAAGGGATATTGCGAAATAGTTTAAAGAAGTCGTGGGAGGCAGGGCGAAGCTGCCGGTGAGGGCAAGAACGGATGGTTTGGCCATTTATTTTGTATAGGAAACGTGCACGCCGCCCGACACAGCTTCAGAGCGGGGCGCACGACTGAAAAGAGGAGCGTAGAACCTTTGAGCTCGTTTCATGGCTAACAATTCAATACAGCGCCTTGAAGTGGCTGTATGGCGGCAGCTTAAACGATGCCGAGCCCCCGCCGCCGTCATTCATCCCTCTAGGTGACGCTCTGACGGGAGATAAGCTATCAGCGGCCTCCAGATCAGAGATCCCTTCCTTTACCACAAATCTATCTCCAAAGCTGCCTCGCCTTCTAGGGGCGCCTGGTGAAAGCAATCTGGGCTTCAGCTGGTGCGTGCGTGGCTTGGAGCGGAGCTGAGGTGGTGTGGGGTGGGGGGGGGGGGGGGTGGCGGTGTTGGAGTTGACAAAGAGCAACACTCCCAGTTTGCTAGCAAAGCCTGGGACTTAGATATAGGCTCCGATAATATGCAGCGCTGATCCTAATTGCCAGCCCCTCGTGCAGCAGCCATCTGTTTCACGTACCGGTGATATAGCTCAGTGGGCTAATGTGCCTGCAGCAAAGATCGGAGCGATTATGTGGATTCACCGATCCGCTCGACTCATTCTTTCCATTGACGTAAATATGAGCTGAGCAATTACAGCACTAATCGCTTCGCGTGTGCAGCGGTGTGAAGTCGCAACAGAATGTCAGGAGGCGCTATTAAATGCAAGAATTAATAACACATAGGAGAGATTGGACAAGGGAAAAGTTTTGAAGTGTTGGGGGAATGTTGGGTATTGGAAGTGGAGGAGGGGGGCATATCACATTCGGAGCCAACGCAGAAATAACAGGGACGCGTATAATTAATCCTGAGGGGGGGCAGCCTCCGGACAGCTGTTCCTCTGAAGGTGTCTGGGCGCTATAATCACGTATTACAGAAACGCATTATACACACTAGTGGAGCAGACTTAGGTGTTGAGTCTTACACCCATGCAGTACCCGCTCCACACGCTCCCCCATCACACCCCTCGCCCCCCCCCCCCCCCCTCTCCGACCCTAGATTCTCTGAGGAGTGTCGAGTTTGGGGCAGTGCTTGAAATGGAAAAATAGAAGTGCAGGTACTCTTGAACATCTTTAACAGAGTACTTGCTTGTTTCTGAGAAGTGTCGGTACTCAGTACCGGCCCATTTAAAGCACTGGTTTGGGGACAGTTTTTCCTCTGATTTCCAGTAAGGCGGCACGATTGTACTCCGAGGAGGTCTGGGGTTGAAGATGTAGACCACCCTCGACTTCAAATGTAGACCACCCCAGATTTCAAATGTAGACCACCCCCGATTTCAAGCTCTCCTCCCCCGCCACAGACTGGGGGTTCCTCGCGGACTCCCTCCCCACTTACCTGGGGCGATGCTGGCACACAGCAGGAAGAGCAGGCTCCCCCTGCTTACGGAGCGGTACATGGTGGGTTAGCGCCTACTACTGCACGGAGCCCGCCGGCACCTCGGAGCGCTGCCTGCGAGCTGCGACTTCATCCCATTCGGAGTCTCCGGGACTAGGTCCGGCTGTGAAGGGTCTCGCCACGGGGTTAGGCGACCTTGTGATCGCACAGTGAGTCTCACAACCCAGGTGTCCGGTTTAAAGAAATCCGTTGAATCCACAGTTGAAATACTGATCTTTATTAATAGTTTTCTTCTTTTTATTTGCCTTATTTTCTGTATTCTTGGCTTCTCTTTTCTTTCTTTGTATTCCTTTGCTTATTCCTATCACTGTCCTCTATTTAATCTTTGCTTGTTTCTTTTTTAAGATCTTTTGACCTTATTTTCCGACTTAGTACCTCCCCTCTTTTTCTTTGCTTAAATTTCTTTTTTTCCTTCCCGTTCTTTTTTCTCTTTCGTGTACAAGCTTCTTTGCGAGTTTGTTCCTTCCTTCACTCCATCTGTTCTTTCTTTTCAGCTTTATCTCCTTCTATCCTTTCTTCCTGTGTCTTTCTCTTTAAACTCTTGTTTATTTTTCCTAACTTTAAGTTCTCCTTCCTTTATTCCTTGTTGGTGTCTTGCTCTTTCTTCCTTCCTTTAATTCTTACTCTCGTCTCTCTGTTGCTTTTTATTCCTTCCCTCACTTTATATCTCTTCCTTTCCTTCCTTTTCGGTCGCGCTCCCGCCTTCTCCTTGAGGGTAGACTGCTGCTGGCGGGCTGCTGGAGCTGGGAGTGAGCGCGAGGCTGCGAGACTGCCTCGCTGAGTGGATCGCTGCGCGTCTGTATGTTTTAGCCACTTGGACCTGCCCACCTTCAGCCGGAGGGGGTGGACGAATACCTTCCCGCTCGATGGCGCGCTCGTACTCAGACGCATATCTCATTTCTCTTCAGAGTGGGGGCGGCCATTAACGAGCCCCGCCTCTCGCCGGGAATGCACGACCCTTCATCATCATCGCGTCCTATCAGAGGAACCCCTCCACCCCTCGGGACGCCGGTCAGCTCCGACATCTAGATTTCATTTGACGTCTACGCGAATTTTGATTTGAACCGAAATGATAGGTCAGTGGGTTGGGCGCCTGCTGCAGAGATGTGTGTTTAACGAAGCCGGCAGATCACAGATCCCACTTTGCTATCACAACCAAGAGGCATATTATCAAGGGGGTTTATCTCAGCTTTTTTGGCTTTAAAAGCCAAGAAAGCAGAGATAAAATGATCTCCCTATTACCTAGCTGTCGCTAACACCAGTTAGCGACAGCTAGTAGGAGATAGGGACCATCTTGGGCCCCACTTTGCATGTCAGTGATATTTATCACTAATGACATGCAAAGTGGGCCTGCCAAGATGTTAGCGACTGGAAACAGTCGCTAACATCGCTATCTCCTATTACCAACTTTTGGAGATATTCGCACTAAGCGCGAATATCTCCAAAAGCTAACACCTGCCCCTGAGCATTTCTTAGCCATGTTATCCAATGGTAGGTGGATAACATGGCCAAGAGCATTAGCTCGGTAATGCATGAATATCGCTGACTTTTCAGCGATATTCATGCATTTCGGACGATTTTTATCACTTATGAGATATACCTTGATAATAGCAAGGTTCCTAAGCGATAAAAATCGCCGCAGCTCGGCGATAAAAATATTGCCGCTATACCAACATAGCGATAATTATCGCTAGTTGTTGGTAATATGCCCCTTAGTTTCTTCACATGCCTAGTGTTAAGCTCAAGGATCGAAGTATTAACCTAAAACAGAAAGTACTAGGAAAAGCACAAGACAAAAAGCAAAGTCATTATAATTATGCGGCCGCAGACAACTAGATTATGTAGTAGAGTTGACTATATTATGTGTGAAGAACGGAAAAGCATGCACATAGGCGGCACATTTTGTCATAATATTGCTTAAATATTGTCTTTTTAGCCATGTTAACCCTGTCTTCGCAATAGTTTCAGCTTAACAGTCCCACGTTCACAAAGACAGACAGGAAGCAATAACCTAGTGAATGGTGGCCAGTTAGAGTTCAAAATTATTATGCATAACTAACTAAAATCATTGCATATGCTGTCCACAAAGGCCAGTCAACCTTTCAAAAGGTCTGCTACTGATCAGAATACGCTTTATTCAATTTAAAAATAAATATTAAACCATAAAAGCACAATACATATTAATAGAACATACATTACATCAAGATAATTTAAGTAAAAAAGATTAAAAAGAACTCAGACAATTTAAGAAAGAGGAGGACCACATCCATTGTCATCCTGTATCTAACCTCCCCTTTCAAGTTTTTGGCTATATGACCAGTCACGGTTCCATCATTCAAGTATTGCAACTTTAAAAAGGCAGGTCGACATTGTCTCAGGCCATACAACTTTAAAATAGGTCAAATCAATTTTATCCTAAGCGTGGAATAAAGCTTGCAGAAAAACATAACAAGAATTGTCGACTGAGTCGAGATATTGTCCCATGGACATAAACATAGGGAGCGAGACCAGCCATTAGTATTTAGAAAAGTGACCCTGATGTGAAAAATTCCAAGGCGTAAGCGGGTCAGTAGCAGCCTGTCATAGGCTCCTATGGTATCTAGTAAGTATGGTTGCGTTCCTGAGTGGGTCGGGAGCGGTTGATGTGCTCTTACTGATGGTTTCACGACATTGGTAACTAGATTATTAGACTCCAAATGATCAAGACATAGTGATTTTATTTTGTTCCTAGTAACATTATTCAGACTGTCGGGATTGGCAAAGTCCTCGGGGTGTCCTAGGTCCTGTAGGAAGTTTTTAATGTAGGTCAACTAAGGAATGCGGTCTGCCCCACCAAGAGACAGACACTTATTGATCAAGTCCCTGATCAAGCCAGTAGAAGGCCGGTCCAAACCTTATGCCACAGCAGGATGGGCTGCCTTTTAATCTGATCGGACAGACAGTGTGAGGGTCTCTGGACGCGCTGACAGTGTGAGGGTCTCTGGACGCGCTGACAGTGTGAGGGTCTCTGGACGCGCTGACAGTGTGAGTGATCTGGGATATCTGGGACAGGGTCGTGGACCAGGGTAAAAAACGGACTCGATAATTCTCGCCTCGGTGCCTACTCTAACCAGGGAACACACTCGGCAACTCTGGGCATTAAGCTTGCCTCATCTCTACAACGGCCCCCCACAGACGCCGGGGATGCCTGGAGATACCCAGAAAGGGACCATCTCACAAGGAAAACCAGGACGGGTTCCTCAGCGGTCTTCAGCGCCAGGATACTCCATGGAGTCGCAGTGCGCTTTTCAAGTACACCCACATTTACATTTACATTTACACATTTACAGTGGACAGTGTGATGGTGCCTGGACAGTGGACACACAGTGTGAGGGTCTCTGGACCCACAGACAGTGTGAGCAATATGGGACAGTGGACAGTGTGAGGGTCTCTGGACCGGCAGACAGTGTGAGTGTCCGATCTGGGACAGTGGACAGTGTGAGGGTCTCTGGACCGGCAGACAGTGTGAGTGTCCGATCTGGGACAGTGGACAGTATGAGGGTCTCTGGATGCGCTGACAGTGTGAGTGATCTGGGACAGTGGACAGTGTGAGGGTCTCTGGACAGTGGACACACAGTGTGAGGGTCTCTGGACCCACAGACAGTGTGAGCAATCTGGGACAGTGAACAGTGTGAGGGTCTCTGGACCGGCAGACAGTGTGAGCGTCCGATCTGGGACAGTGGGCAGTGTAAGGTCTCTGGAAGCACAGACAGTGTGAGTGATCTGAGACTGTGGACAGTGTGATGGTCCCGGCACTCTCGGGTCAGTGGACAGACAGTGTGAATGGCTCAGACCCCATGGACCGCGCAAAGAGCTCATGGGGCAAGGACAGTGTGACGGGGTCAGGGCCTCCAGGCCCAGTGCAAGCGGGTGAAGACCCAGGGACAGAGAGAGCCAGTATCTCAGGACCATGAACAGCAGACGGATCCATGGACACGGAAAGGAAGTGTGGGATTATGAACCTATAAACAGACAATGTGAGGGGCCCGGAGCAAGTGGACAGTGTGAGTGTCTCAGGATCACGGAAAGTGTGATGGGGTTAGATCCTCCTGGCAGACAGTGTGAGCGTCCCATCGATAGTTGAGGGTGTTAGGGCCTCAGGCCAGACTATGTGAGTGTCCCTTAATAGTGTCACTACCCCTTAGACAGTGTTGGGGGAGGGGTCAGGGTAGTGTGAACCAATAATCCTCACCGGACAGGAGTGTGAGTATCCCGTAGCCAGTGTGGGGAGCGTGGAAGTGCCTCAGGGCAGTGTAAGCCGAAACGCCTCACTGGGCAGTGTGAGTGGATCAGGACCATGGACAGTGGGAGGCGCCACGGGTCATGGATAGGCAGTGTGGGGGTAGTGAAACCACATAAAGATGGGAGAGTTCCACAGCGCGTGGACAGGGGAAAGGGCTAGGGGACCATTAACATGCAATGTAAGCGCCTCCGTGCACACAGACGGAAACTGTAATTAGAGTTACACCTGCCAGGCTCCTGATGCCGGTCCATACCTTATGCCTCAGCAGGATAGGCTGCATTTTAATCTCTTCGGACAGATAGGACAGACCCAGTGAGGCATATGAATGTAGCTGTGCTGTTTGGGACCGCTAGGAGATATCTTAAAAACCTATTTTCTACGAGCTACAGGCACTCAACGTTAGCATAACTCCAGATGCCCGCTCCATAAATTGCAATCGGAATACATTTAGCTTTGTCGATTGTTAGTAAATCAGCGATTGGGCGCTTTCCTAGCTTTCAAGCAAAATGAATCAATGCACCAGTTTCTTTTCAAAATAATAATTTTCTAGAGTCTATGGCTTTTGCCCATAGGCCCCTCCTTTCAAATAGGACCCCCAAGTATGAAAAGTGGTTAGTAAGTTCGAGTTTCCTATTATTAATGAACAAATCTGGACACTTGATACTAGGCTTACAACATTTCATTGTAAATGTTTTGTTAATGTTTACATGAAGGTCAAGATTTGACATGTAGGCTGAAAAGCTAGGGAAAACTTTTTGTAGGCCAAGGGGGTACGAGCCAGTAAGACAGCATTGTCCGCATATAACAATGCTCCAATTGGTCGTCTATCAATACATGGTAGATCCTGACAGCCACTACTCAGTTTTACTCCCAAGCTGGTAATATAAAGGGTGAACAGGAGGGGCCTGCTGCACCCCCTTCTTTACAGGGAAGGTGTGGCTGAGTTCGCCACCTCTTCCGTAGCACACCCGGGCCTTGGCATTTAGGTAGAACTGTTTTAAAAAATTTAAGATAGGTGGATTGACCCCCATGGTCTCTAAAATACTCCATTGCTTCTGGTGGTTGATGCAATCAAAGGCGGAACTTAAATTAACAAAAATAGACTCCCCCTTTTGGCCTGTAGATATTTTCCCAGCAAGAGATTCAGGTTCAGGCTCTGTTCAACAGTGCCCAAACCTTGACAGAAACCGTACTGTAACTCTGAGATTATGCCCTTTTCTTCCACCCAGAGCTGGAGGCAGTTTAAGACAACACACCCGGCCACCTTTGCAAAAGAGTCCAGAAGTGATATTGGTCTATAACAGGACCGGTCATCACGATTGCCTTTCTTATAGATAAGGACTAGTATTGACTCCGTCCAGGTGGCCGTGAATCCCAAGGTGCAGCAGGCCTTTAAGACCATTGCTAGCAGGGGTCCAGGAGCGCTGGACTTGATTTAACACCTTAAGCGCTGCCGTCGGCCAACGGTCGTCACGAACGCTACCTCCCCAGTGCTGCGCACGACCGTTGGCCGACGGGCCAGCATGCGTTCTTCGAACGTTCAGCACTGGGTGCTGAACGTTCGAAGCAACTAAGGTGTTAAATAAATCCACTGGTATGCTGTCTGGGCCCGGGGTTTTACCACTCGTACTCGCATTTATAGCTAAAATCACCTCCTGGGCATCAACATCAATCTCAATCAGAAGATAATTTAAGGAGTTTGCGCTTAAGGCCTCTTCATTTTGGTGATCCACGAGATTGTTATAAAGGCTAGAAAAGTGAGTCACCCATTTATCCTCCCCAATTGTTATTTCAATGCTGGGCGTATTACCTGAGGCAAGAAAGGGGGCATTCACGGCCTTCCAAAAACCTTTCATGTGTTTCAGATCTGATGCTCGTTTAAGATTTTGCCACAGTTCTAGCTTTAGTTCGGCAGAATTGAAGGGTCCAGAGACAGCCACCTCTCTGTTAATTCAATTTCATGACAGAGCAGTGATTCTGCTCATCCAAAGTCCCCTTGGCTCCCTTACTCGTAATCACTGCAGGATTGCTCGTGGTTAGGATGTCAATATGAGTCTCTCGGCCACATAAATAAGTACAGATCACAGTGCGCACAAAACACAGAGGCAGAAAAGGAAAAGAGAAATATTACAGTACCTGGTGATCAGAGAAAGATTGCTAGGAGCCTGTTGTTGGAAAAGGGGCCCAGCCCAGCCTCCTCCGGTCTCCGACGGGCATGGACGGGCCCGCCCTTGGCCCGAGCATCAGGGCCAGATTGGGAACAGAAACCGGCCCTGGCAAACTGCTCAGCTGACCCCCCCCCCACCCTGGGGTGAGGGGTAGTGCAGCCGAGCAGTATGCGACGGACGGTTTCGGACGATTTTGTTACAGGGGGCCGATATTGCCGACCCCAGGTAACAAAAACGGCCCCCCAGGGGTCCAAAACCGGCCCCCACCCTAGCGGCCCACCGGGGAAATGCCCAGTGCCCGCTATGGCCAGTCCAGCCCTGCCGGGCATGGCCACAGGCATCCCGTGCTGCGGGAGACCAGCAGCGCTCTTATAGCGCCTCCAGGCGCGGGCGGTAGTGGTGGCGTCGCGGCCGACGGCGCAGCAGGGCCGCTGGGAGTTTCCTGGTTGCCGTTCCCCTCACGGAAGGAAGATGTCGGGCAAGATGGCCGCTAGCCTTCACAGCAGGTAAGTAATGCTGATAATGGCCGCTTCCCTCCCGGAGGCGAAGTGAGCATGGAGCAGCGCCTTCTACTGAATGGCAACAGGTATTTTTGCTTTTTTTCTAGTAACTTTTGATCCGTTTGAACTATAAACAATGTTTTTTTTAAATATATGCCAATTATGCAGAAAGTGATTGTGTGTGAAATGAGGCAAATCCAGAATTATGGGGAAACCGCAGCGCCCACAATTACCATAATTCCAGTGGCCTGCCGAATACAAAAAGAACATTTAAACACAGATAACCAAAGTAAACAACTGCTTTGCAGAATTTTTCGCAGGCTTTGCATTAGAAGAGGAAGGCCAGGGACATGTGGGTCACCTTGGAGGAAAGGGGCGCTCCCTGAGACAGGTCTTTCAGGGTGGGCACATCCCTTTCCAGAGCACAAATGATTGAGAGCAGAGATGGCTACCCCTGGGATGCATCACACAGGCCTGACACCTTGAGCAGGGTTAAGCGCTCTCTGGGCTGAACTGAGGCAGTGCACTAAACAGTGGAAACCCATTTTGGCCTTTCTTGTCTGTTTAGAGCCAGGCTGGTCTCAGAGCAGTATGCAACCAGAGTACAGAAACAGGAGAGACGTGAGGCTGCTAAGGGGTCTCTGGGTCCCCCCAAGGTCTTGCCAGAACACCCATCCCTTCTATGGGAGACGCCATCTGCTGCTGCCTGAGACATGACCTTGTGAAGGACACCAGCCATAATGCACCCCTCTCCATGTGCATCCCAATTTAGGACAAGCACACCATGGGCCCTTTATGGAGCACTGAATGTATGGGTCTTGGAACAAGCTGTTATAACCCCATTCAAAATTCTAATTATGCAGCAACAGTTATGAAATTCACAATTTGGCATTATTTTTGCTGAAGACTAGTTAGAGAAGAAAATGTCGTTTTCGAACCAGTCCCCCTCTAGTGTCTCAAATGATGTTTTTTGAGACGTATGCCTGCCTTCTCAGCAAAATGTCACACAAGCTAACAGCAAAGAGCATTCTGAATACTTCAAATAAGTGCGCCTAATTTTTGAGAAATTTCACAAAATTTGCAAAGCAATTTACAATATTTTGTACAATCCTAGTTGTCATTGCTCTCTCTGAGATACCAGAAAAAATTGCAAAGGATTTCATTAGAAATTTGACTTCCATCAGTATTCTAATAGGCTGGCCTGGGGTCTCACCGTGTTAAGGGAAACATCTCGTTTGCATCCCTGTTCAGCAGAGCAGTGTTCTTTTGTGCCGAACACCACAACATATGGAGCAGGACCAATGACTCACAGGTGTTGCATTCACTAATTGATAGGTAGGGAGAGCTAGAAAGTTAAAGGAAAGAGCTGGATGGCACAGCCATCTACAAACCGTACGTATATTTATCTCTACACTAAACCAGAAAGGACACCTATTGAGAGGGCGCGGCGCAAGCTGCTAGACTGAAGACATGGGCTACTGTTTTCATGGCAACACAAAAAGATGATGGACACAATGCTGAACATTGTCAAACATTCAGCCCCAGTTCAGAGATTTGGCCTTAATCTATTGTTTTTTTGCCCACCACACCATTTCATTTTAGATCTAGCCATACGCAAATCAGCCTTGACCCAGCGTCCCATGGGAACAGTCCAGCCCGAACTGTCAAGCTGGATCCTCTCTGGACCAGAAACAAGCATCCTGGGACCGGTTTCCAACAGGTTGCTCTCTGTGCCACTGAATTCAAGCTAGCCTTGCTGATGAGGGGTGATACCCTGAAACTGGACCCAGGATGCTTGTTTCCAGTCCAGGGATGACCTGGCCTGGCAGTTCGGGCTGGGCTGGGCTGGTCCCATGATGAGCAGTGTTAAGACTGATTTGCATATGGCTGGGTCCAAACAGGGGTGCATAGTGAGCAAAAGAATGATGGATTAAACCCAGATCTCTTGACATGGGGATAATTGGTTTAAAAATATCAGCCCTCCGTCCATCATCTTGTTGTGCTTGCTACCATTTTTATGACCTGATGGCCCTGTGGTGGGTCTGCCATCAGTTCAGATGCTTCTGATGCATACCCAGCTGAGGTTCTACCATAGGAATCCCTATTGTTACCCATCTCTAACTGAGACAAGGTAATAGTAGTGACTCCGCATGCATTTTGTTGTTTTCGTTTAGCGCAAAATGCATCCTTGCCTGCAAAATAGACAAAAAAGTGAACTTTGTGCAAAGAAAGCACACAGCGCTGACAGGCTTTTCCCATAATTATGCATCATTTTGCATAATCTACTAATTTTGGGGAAAATTTTATGCAATTTGCGCAAAGCAAATTAATCAAATTTCATCCAGACTGAATGGCATACTCTTTTTCTAGCAGGTGCTCTTCATCTATCAAACTCTACCTGACTACTTTGTAACTAGAGCTTTTTGCATTTTTGTGTCATGCTTTTTGAGCCTCGATATGGCAAACTCATGGCCATGAATTCTCGCCATCTCAGACTAGAAAGAATTCAAAGAAGCTGGAAGTTCCGAAAGTGGAGACCATAAGGAGAGCTTCCCAATACCAATAAGTTAATTTAGAGACACTGTTCAGGGGGAGTGGAGTGCTGCATTACTGGTTGATGCTCTAACATTATAGTGTGGATTGAGGCTCAATTCTTTTGACAAGCGCAGACAAATATTTTCCTAGCTTAGAACTGCAGTGTTGAAGTTCAGCACAAGATTCGTCTTCAGCGAGGAGTCTCTGCAAAGAACTTGGGCCTGATTCACAAAAGTAATTGAGACAAAATCCTAACTTTACAACTTTTGGTATTCACAAAAGGCATTTAGGAGTAGTAAAGTTCAGACTCCTAACTTTACTACTCCTAAATTGAGACAAAATCCTAACTTTACGACTTACGGTATTCACAAAGGGCATTTAGGAATCGGGCCCTTGAACTCTTCTGACTTTCATGCAACAAAATGGCACAGCACAGCGGGTTCGGCAACTATACCACCTGCCTAGTCTCATCTTCTGGCCACCTTGGGGCACAGTTTCAAGGGCATTGCGCAACCAGAGCATTACTTTTTCTGACGCTCCGGTGGAGCAGTGCCCTGCTCCATATTTACAAGGTGGCGCTAAGCCACTTTGCGTAGCTTAACGCCACCATGTAAATATGGCCCTCTCGCTGCCGTTTTCTAAAGCAAAGGGGTGTGCAATCGATGTTGCTGCAGGCTTTCCCACACAACACACATTGCTTTTTGACACTGCCCCAGATTTGCAGGCATGCTTTAAATCTGAGGCAGTGCCAAAAACTAACACGTTTCAAAAGGAGGCGTTAATGTGGATAAATACTTTTATTTCTCCTCGATATTGCTTTTTCTATGTGGAAAAGGAGCAAAACGGCATGAATTATTTTTTTGTGGAGGAATGTGCCCCTCCCTGCACAAACACAATCATCCCTGCAACACAGCCACCCTTGCACCATGTTACAAAGAGCAATGGATTACTATTCCAACGCATCACAAACTCCTGATTAAGATGACACACATCCGCTGGTGATTCAGACAGTTTTGGGGTGCTGGGTCATACAAAAAAATCCCGTAAGGGGAGCCATTATTTTTGTCCAAATATTTAGCATACATTCATTTACTTTATTGAACCTTAACATTTTCATGGCGAATGACCATTGACTTTCATTAACATTTATTTTTGTAACTTTAAACATTATTTTCTCATAGCCTTTAATGATAAAAGACACATTTTCCCACATTTTATCACTGAGCTTTTCTCTACTTCATTGTTTAACCTGATAGTGATTGTGTGTGATGATTTATTCTCCTACCTACCCCTCTGGTGTAGTTTATAGTTTGAATTTGCACTGGGCTCATATTGGTGGTTCAGACTCACTTCAAGGAGGCCTCGGTCTCACCTCTATCTGGTAAAAAGTGAGAGCTGCCACTTCTGCCCAGCCAGCCTGTTTACACTTTTCATATCTACTGTGGCTGATAATTGGGCACTTTTCTCTACATTCGTATTTCATTAATTTTGCATTCATTCTGCATGGTTAATCTTTTAGGGACCCGGAGAAGCCATTCTATGCAAGCCAGCTCACATCCCAAGTAACGTTCACTAGTCTCTTCTAGAAACCATACCTTTCTATATAGTTTCCCCATATTTTCTGTAGCTCTCTCTTCCTTTCGATCGGGTTCACAGCATCTCTTTCCAGTATGGCTAACTTCCAAAGCCTCAGTTTTAGGATTCCTGGTCCACTTGTAGTTTCTTAGGGCTTGATTTAGATGGTGGCTGAGGGGAATATTCCCTCAAAAACTAGACGGATATCCTGTCCACCGTACTACAATCCCATTAGACCCTATAGAGATCATAATACAGCAGATGAGCTATGGGCCACGTTTGTGACGGAGTACTCCATCCACCAAGATCTAAATAAGGCCTTAGACTTGCATGCTACACAATGGTGAGGTCTTTGCATTACAACTTACTGCAGCTAAGTTCCTGTCAATCTGCTGCTTAAAACTTAGGTCTGTTGATTTTTACCACCTAGCAAGGCAAGAGTTGATTCCCATTATCTGGAATCAACAGGAAGAAGAAAGTTATGTAAAATTGTGTCTGGTTGCATCATCCTACACAGAGAACAGAGGCAGATTGTACACATTGATTCAGTGGCTTTCAGGGTTAGGCCATGGCAGAGCAAAACAAGCCAAAAGATCTTGTGTTGACTACCTGCATTATGGCCGTGGCAATGCTTGTTTTGTTTTATCATAGTTTTTGAAAAACTTTATTGTAGGGAAGTTACCAGGCAATCTTCAATCTAAACAAATGGCAAAAACAACATTATTTTTGGGGATTTAAATAGCACACGTTGCCATAGGAGTCCATGGTAGTGATGAATTCTATATATTTTTTAAGTCCAAAATTTTGGGTGACAATTATTATTGCGCACTGATGATCTTTATGACAGATCCTATACTCAAATGCTGAACGAGTACTATTGCAACTGACATTAGTTTAATATTTTTTTTACAGAAATGTGTTTATTAATGTGATTTAGTTGTGCCACATTTTCACAAAACTCCATGCCAGTTAACATGGATGCTATTCTGATGCTGTTCATTTCACTCCTGCTCTTTCCTCTCTCCTCTTGTCCCCCTGCCCCCCACCCAGAGTTCATTAACAAGCTGACATAATAGAACATTTTCCTAGTGTACATGTATTGGGAATGAACTTTCATGTTGTAAATGTAAGTTATTTTCTTGGTCCTTACGCTGTAGTTTCCGTTGCTGGGCCAAGTATGGCTTATAGATGTGCATCTTAGGATAGCAAAACAACAATGGGAGAGGTAGGGAGAGTCAAAGGGGCTTCTCTCAGTCCCCGGTTCAATGCACACAAACAAAAAGAGAGAGGCCGAATCAGTCTCAGAATAGCCACTAATTTGGAGCGAGATAGATAAGGATCACACACTCATTTTGGGTAAATAGGAAAGCCCTCACACACCGACCTGGTCAGTGTCATGCTTCATCATTGGGCCCCACCAAAGAGGCCGAGTGCCTCTTTGGTGTGCTGCGACGCCAGAAAGACTGCAGAGCTGGCTGTGTGAAGAGGGGCGTGTTGTGAGGGTGAGTGAAATTAAAAGTGTCTAAGAGGGTATCTAAAAAAAAATTTTAATAGGTGATCCCTAAGACACGTATTACAGGTATTATGTGTCTGAATTTAATTGCCAAGGTTTAGGAATGGTAAAAATTCTGAGAAATACACTAGTTAGTTGGTAAAAATTCTGAGAAATACACTAGTTAGTGTATTTCTCTGAATTTTTACCATTCCTAAACCTTGGCAATTAAATTCAGACACATAATACCTGTAATACGTGTCTTAGGGATCACCTATTAAAAATTTTTTTTAGATACCCTCTTAGACACTTTTAATTTCACTCACCCTCACAACACGCCCCTCTTCACACAGCCAGCTCCGCAGTCTTTCTGGCGTCGCAGCACACCAAAGAGGCACTCGGCCTCTTTGGTGGGGCCCAATGATGAAGCATGACACTGACCAGGTTGGTGTGTGAGGGCTTTCCTATTCACCCAAAATGAGTGTGTGATCCTTATCTATCTCGCTCCAAATTAGTGGCTATTCTGAGACTGATTCGGCCTCTCTCTTTTTGTTTATGTGCATCTTAGGATAGCAACAGCGCCGACGCTGCTCAATGCTTTTCCTAAAAGTGGGGTAGTGTTATAAGTATTATAGTGACGACTCAAACTCTGGCTGTCCAATATTTGTTATCTTTAAACAAGCCACACTGAGAATGCATTTTCTTCTCATTTGTTACTTGAGAATTGTGTATAAGAACCCCAGATGATCTTCCTGTTCTAATAGGGACTCTGTCCTCTGTCCTTTTTAATTCAGAGAAGACTTTCCCATTCCACTAGAGACTCTGTGCCAGATGTCTGCCAATTGTAAATTGCGAGTCGCAAATTGCGAGTCGCTATTTAAAATGTACCACAGTGTCTGAGACACTTTTTGCGATTCTCAATGGGGTCGCAAATTGCATGCGTCATGAATGTTAATGAGGCACTCCCAATTTGCACCCCCATTGAGAATGGCAGGCCCTCCCAGGTATGGTGGCCTGCTGGGCTCAGCAGATCTCCATGTCCGGGGCTGCTTTTAAGTAAAGCAGTTTTTTATTTTTTAAATTTAGCCCGTTTTCCTTGAAGGAAAACTTGATGCATAAAAATGTTTCAAATGTTATTGTTTCATTTTTTAAGGGCAGGTAGTGGTCCCTGGGACCACTGCCTGCCCCTTCCCATTTGTGACTGCATTACCAACCTCTTGAAGAGGGCGGTAAATTGTGAGTGTTTTGCGACCGCAATTGCAGTTGCAAAACATTCATACATAGGGCTGCGATTCGCAATTAGGAGGAACGCCCTTGGAACTCACCTTCCCTAATTGCAAGACGCTAAACACTATTTTGTGAGTCACAATTTTTCGCGACTTGCAAAATAGTGTTTGGCCATGGCCCAATCAGATTTTGCATGCGCAAACTGGTCACAAACCCGTTTGTGCATGCAAAATCTTGTTGTACATATGGCCCTCTGTCCATTTCTTTATTATTTTGTTATTCACCAGATATTACTCTTTTTTTTTTGGCATTTAAGCCCCCATGGCCATCATTTATTCTGTATCTCTCAACTTTGAGATTTTGTAATAAAACCCTTTAACTTTTCCTTGACCAAGAACTCAGTTATTAAGTAGCCCCTGTTACTTATTTGCGTCTCAGCTAAACTAAGTTGGGTCTAATGTTGGGGAGGGGGCCATTTAGCTCCAAAGCATCCCAGATCAGAACTGCCTGAGGTAATCTTAGGGTGACTTGAATTTTGGGGTGTCTGGAATTTTGATGTACAGGGTTTTGCTCCTGCAGTAATGCTGGGAAATATTTTGTGTGCAGATGCTCTCATTAAAAACAGCAGAATACTGTCACTCACAGTGAAGTTAGCCATTGGCTGAAGTAGCAGGAGTAAGGAAAACGTGAATGAAACAACAGTCCAATGGATGAGGAAGACTTACTGAAATCCCATATAACCAAACATATTTTACACATACATTTAGTAAATTCAAATGGTCTTGGCCAATGTCAGATTAAAATAAAAATAGACAACAAACCAGTCCTCTCTCTCTATCCTGTACCCGCCGGCCAGTCACTTACCGGAGCGGCAAAGCTATATCACTTTCTGTACATGTGTGACGTGTAAATGAAGCTAGATTGAGGATACTGTTGTTCATCAATGGTGTCCCAGTGCCTTCAATTGAATGACCATGTTATTGCTACTTAGTTTTAAATTTACATTGTTATGTGTTTGATTGCCTGTTATCCGGGGTAATAATGCCATATTATCAGTTTAACATATACTTCGCATCCTGCTGACTGGTCATTCTTTACCTTGTAATACTCTATGGGCCAGATGTATCAAGGGTTTTCCGGTTTGTGAACTGGAAAAAGCCTTTTGGGATGTATCATCCCAAAAGGCCCTCGCAAAATAAGGAATTGCAAAATGTGATTCCCTACTTTGCAAATGCATTTAGGGAATCGCAAATTGCGATTCCTTAAATGCAATTCTGGAAGCACCCAAAATTTGCGATCTCGCCTTAAGAAATCGCAAATTATCACCAACTTTAAGTTGGTGGTAATTGTCGATTTCCTAGAAAAATTCACTTTTGTGCGTTTTTCAAAGTGCCATGTGGCGCACCTACATGCCCTTAGGGCATGTACGTGCGCCACATGTGCACACATGCATATTTCAGAGGTGCAACAGGGTGTCCTTTTTGCACCCTTGAAATTGCATGCGCAATTTGCGAGAACCTATTGGGTACTTTCAAATTGTGCATGCAATTCCCATTCATTTCTATGGACCTCTAGGCCCATAGAAATGAATGGGAAGCCATTCCTTATTTGCGACTTGCAATTTGCGAGTCGCAAATAAGGAATGCATAGGAATCGCTATTTAAATTGTGAAACCTACATAGATTGCATTTTGTGAGTCCTTAATAGCGAATAGGTAAAATTAGCTATTAAGGACTCGCAAACTACAATGATGATACATCTGCCCCTGTGTATACATTTGTCAACGGCAGGCATCTATTTCACATGTATACAGCTGGACCCTTGTTACATGGGCTGTGCCCCTTGTGGAGGCTTCTTATGTATGATTCTTAGGCAACACCCTTTTTAGTGCCCCTCCGTTCTTTCACTTCAAGCCATGAGTGGGGCTGCAGGCAAGCAAGGCCGGCCTTTACTCAGACAGTGCCCGGGCGAAACAAAATTTGGAGCCGGTGTTGATATGAAGAACCGGGTTTTAAACCCAGCGGCGCCAGGGGTACGCACAAAGTCTTCAGATTCACCTGTCTTGGTATACAGAGACACGGAATACTTCTGGGTGGCGTCAAAGACCAAATATATTAGCTGCAGCTAGTAACAGAAGTCCTAGAAATACAACATGGTGTACAACTCAGGAGACTGTTCAATTTTGTAAGGCAAGACATCCCTTTTTAATGCCAAAATTCACATTATGAATACACACCCACTGCGCAAAATTCTATCTAATAAGGTACATTCTCAAACAAAGTATCACATAGCAAAAAACCCTAGTTTACATTGCCCCAAACCACAAGTTAATTATTAGGAATGTCCCAAATCCAATCTCCACAAGCCGGACAAACCCATAATTGAAAGCACAATGCATGTAATGAAAGAGCACAGAAAAGAAACAATGACAGATAGCGAGCAAGATAAAGCATGTGTAAAAAACCTAAAAGTTAACAATGTCCTGAACAGTGATTGGCAATCTCAGACAACGATCAACCAAGGAAATTGGCTTAGCGAGGTCAGTTTCTTACAGTTCACCTTAGAGTCAAGAAAAGGCCTAGTTAATAAGTGCATGAACAGCAAAGCACATGCAACTTCGTTCGTTCGGTTACCTCCACGGGCCCACGGGCCTACGTGATGGCAACACAAAATGGAGGCACGGACAAAATGGAACCCATATTCGAAACAAAGTCTCTGAATATGTAATGAACTCGCTAGTTAACGTAACGAATTCACTCCATATTAGCCGCGCTTACTAAATACAGTACAACATCACCAAAATCGTGACAGAAACATAACCTCACGAGACAAGACAGAATTTCACGGAACCTCAGATAGCCCTCCTCCACTCCCTCCCTATCTGCCCCTTCCATTGGTGATGCTAGTAGGGGGCAGTTTTGTCCTCAATGTCCAGTTCTGACTAGATACCTCAGAGCAGTGACTGGCCTGTGAACACACACATTCACACCATGTCCCATCACCTCAATCGCCTATTCAGTTGCTAAACTAGAGATTAGACTCCTAGGAGTGGGCAGTGGGGGAGGGAGATAATTGGAGGGAGGCTAAGAAAATCAAATTAAACAAGATTGTACCCACAGCTTGAAGATAATGAGCTAAAAACAAAAGCTTCATTCAAGGCAGCTCCAGAGGTCAGCAACCCGAACCAGAGCTGCCAATTCACATGGCGCCACAGTGTTTCACACAATTTCGGCTCCCTTCACATGGTCACCTACTGCGGAGCTGAAATCACACGGTAACAGGAAAAACGAGGTGAAAACCACTGTAAATAGTGTATTTTCAGGTCACTGTCGGAGACTGTAAGCAGCCATGCGCATTAACCGCAGCGGCAATCCACCTCGGTGCAGCGGTTTAGCAGAGTGGGCGGGGCCACGTCGGCCAACGAACGTGCACAGCACTACGGAGGTAGTGCTCGCGACGGCCGTTGGCCGACGGAAGCGTCAAAGGGGCTAAGAGGTGTGAAAACACCCCAGAACATTTGCAACAGCCCCAATGACCCTTTTATGTGATAGGCGTGGGGAGGGGAGTTTGGTGAGGAACAGAGTGCTTCTTAGGTAGCTCTCAGCATGAGGCCCCGCCGCTTCCAAGGACCTTGCCCCACCTCACACGGTGGCATTATTTTTTGAGTTGGCAGGTATGCTGCATGCTGCTCTAACTGTAGGGCCCCCTGGGCCTGGGCCCAGCTCTCTTATGCCAAAAGGGGGCCCTGGAGGCAAGATGGCCTGCTGTGACTTCCTCACCACAGCCTCCCCAGCTGTGTCACTTCTTGCCACGCCCCCTGGCATTGCGGACAGGCTGCACACCTCAGCATCTCTCTGTTGGTGGCTCCCCGAGGCAGCTTTAATATGTTCATTCTGTGACCTAAAGCCATGCAAGGGCATCCCACTTGACTACCGTCCGTGCTGCTTGGTCCCCAGACAATTCTTGCAGATAGCCGAGACGTTTTCTTTCATCACCAGCCTGTCTCCGAGGTTAAGACCTTCCCTTTGTGGCTGAGAGGACATCATGCGAGGCGGAAGTGGAGTCAGGCAGTGAAAAGCAGAAACACTTGCAATTTGCTGATGCCGCCTCTGGGGGCAGAGCCGCCAGGAACGAAAGGGAACTCTTGTGACCCGGATGAATCCTAAGGTACCCGCCTTTCAACCAGGGTTGGACTGGCCTAGGGGGCAGTCAGGCTGTGTCCGAAGGGCTGGCCAGACAGGTGGTGTGTGTGCTGATTTTTTGGCTGTTTGCAGGCCTGTTTATGGTCAACTGTGCCAGATTTACCGCTGAATTCACTGATATTAAAATAAAAATTGCCTGCAGCAAGCTCTAATCCATGCAGACTTCCATACCATGCAAACACGTAAACAGCGCGTACTTACAAGTTCAAAACTGCTCCAGTTTGCAAACATGGGGCTCTTTGTTACAGTGGCGCCCGTCACAAATCTTGGGTGGCGGTACGGGGGTGCGTGGGGGTAACAGGAGTAAAAAAAGAAAAAGACACTTACCTTCTCGCCGCTCTCTCACACATCGTCTCACCTCTGCATCGACTGAACAGGAAGCAGCCAGGTTTCCCTAAACCAATCACAATGCTGCAATGCAGCGTTGTGATTGGACCCCCAAAGTCAATCACAATTCTGCAATGCAGCATTGTGATTGGCTCCCCTGCAGTGGTGGCAGGCATGGATCTGAGGTGGCGGGACGGAGGGGGTAAGGTAAGGGTGAGTAGAAAAGGAAAAAAGATGCACCTCCTTGCCACTCTCTCCCATGTCGTCTCTCCTCTTCGTCAGCCGAACAGAAAGCAGCTAGGCTCCCCTGAGCCAATCACAGCACTGCAATGGTGCGTTGTGATTGGCTCCCCTAACCCAATCACAGCACTACAATGCAGCGTTGTGATTGGTGTGAGTGCCGTAGTTTAGCGCTCATATGGGGAATAGGGGCCTGGCCCTGTTCTCCACCCAGGCTGTAATGCAGCCTGGGTGGAGAACATGCTAACTGCGCATTACAGTTTGGCTGTCCAGAGACGGCCGGCCAAAGCGTCATGCGCACTTCAGTGTGCTCACCATTCCCCCCCTGCCCTGCTCTGTGAGCAGAGCAGCTCTCCACCGCCCCCATGCTGCTGCAGCAGGAACAAATAAAATGAGAATAACATCAAGTTATTATAATCTTATTTTTCCTTTCTTTCACTGCTGCAAAGCTGTGGGGCGAAACTCTGCAGCCTTAGTTATCTAACTCACTAATGGTGTTAAAGATTAGACTGCAAACGTCAACATTATCGGCGCCATCTTGCCCCTTTCAAGCTCATTCGTGCGCGTAGGCGGCAGCCATTTTAGGCACCATGGCCCCTCTGCCCCTCGCTGATAGCCAGCGCGTCTCTCACTCTCTCTCTCAACCTCACAGGCATCCCCCGCACGCTGACAACCCCCTCGCTCTCACATGCCTTGGGTCATAAACCCCTCTTCAGCGCAGATCGGCCTCAGAATCCCATCCTGTTCCCAGCGCGGACACCTCCCTTCATTCCTTTCATAGCCTCAGGCCCTTTGATGCAAACCCCCTTTTCCTGTGTGCCCGTCTGTCTCCCCTGTTCCCAAGCCGCCACCTGGCCCTACGGACACTGTTTATTACCCCCCCGTACAGTAGGAAGCATCCCCCTATCAAAGGACCTTCGGGTCGATCGAACACCCCTCACCCCATGAGATCCGATCAACTCCACACATTCCGTGAATCGGCGGAATGTCCAGCTGCGCGATAATCACCACCTGTTGTGACCGGGGTAGGGACTTCAACTGTAAATGTGTGGGAACGGGCTTGAAGCGGGGATTCCTAGGATGCTTTTCCGTACATCAAAGTACTGACAAATATGTGTTTCATGTAATAAAGCAGTAAACCTGAGTATAAGAGGCCAGGCCTCAGAGATGCGGTTAGAGCACCTCGTGACGATACTTGCTGTCCGATTTGATGTGTTCTCCTCCGGAGAGATTAAAACCCTCGTTTCCTGCCTTTCAGTCTCCAGCGCCTGCTTTCTTCATTTGATTAATATTGGTGGGTCATTGAGGCGACATCGCCGGGCAACACTAAAGGGTCTTTGGTCACTGGTTGTCTTACCCCTTTTACAATTGGCGTCCCAAGCGTGGGGCCCATCAGCGACTCGTGGATCCAGTGGGAGAGGTCCTGACGACAGAGTGAACGACTGCAACGATCGGAAGGTACCCTGTCCGATAGACCCTCGTCTGACAGCCGATCATCCGAACTTCACTGGTTCCGAACGGACCTCTCTCGAGTGATCTACGGTCCTGACTGGGAACCATCAGGAGTGCCACGAGAAGTACGAAGAGAAGAGGACGATCGGGCGCTGGATTCGGAAGACAAGAAACTGTCCATGCGGTCCGGGTAAGGTCGTGTAAACACGACAAATCGCGAAATGATTGATAATTGATGAAAAATACTAGTATTACTTTTTGTTAATTTATTTGGAGATTCGCTGTCTGCAAATGGAGAAACAACAGGCTCTCCCTTTACAAACAGTGAAGGATAGGTACGCGTCCGTTGGACCTATCTTTCTCCCCCACTGATCAATTGCCCCTCCCCATTGATTAACTGTTACGGATTGTTTTCTGGAGATTCTCTGTCTGCAAACAGGAAAGAATAGGTCCCCCTCTTTGCAGATAGTGAAAGGGTAGGTGACGCAGACCTTTGCGGGCCTACTTATTCTCCCCATTGACCATTTTTTATTTTTTATTTATTGACCAAACACTGATTGCCCGATATTGGTTCTTGAGGTATTCACTGCCTGCAAACAACGTAGAATAGAAATATTCTGTCTAGTCTTTGCACGCAGTGATAAGATAGGTAGTGCTGACTATTATCCCCATTGCGATCCGTCATGCCTGTCTTCTCCCCACTGGTTAGTAGCCTGTTTAGCCCGGACCGCTTATTAGAGATGAACCATCCGGCTCCGCTGGAAGGCACCCCTAATAAGGACATGTTCATGAAGCATGGATTGATCGCTATAGCCTATAGCAAGCTGTGGCATAAATATACGAAAAAGGATCGAGAAAGTCAGTGGCCACTGATAGGATCCTTCGATGATGATAAAATAAACGCACTAGAAACAGCCCTTGGTAAAAACAAGACGACGCCCACTATGCTTGATAGTTTCGGCATGTGGCGCAAAGAAACTGAACAACGTAAAAAGAGAACTGAGAGTAGGTTGGGAAAGGAGCTGCGGAAAGCAGCCCACCTAGCGGCTCAGAAATTAGAAGAAGAGATAAAAGAAAGAGAGGAAGCCAAACTGAAACTAGAAATAGAAACGTCAAGCCAGTGTCCGGTTAGAACATCCTCCACGCTCTACCCTGAATTACCCTCGAAACAACGAGCCAACGATGATCTGCTGCTAGGTCCTCCGATCATCTACATGCCCCCTCCATATGCCCCTTCCCAACCCTTAGCACAGCACCCACCACCCCCAGGTACAGGCGAGAGTAGCGCCACAGCTTCGGCCCCCAGGGCCTCTGTACCGGCCGGACCCCTTGCATTAGATACTACGCAAACAACAACGTTAGGCGACCCCGAGGCCCGAAGGGTTGGTTCTGCAAGAACAAACAGACTAAGCAAAGATGAGCGAGCAGGGGTTGATAAGATAGCAAGGACACTGGTAGAAAGGAGGGAAGATGAAGAATACATCACGGATGTGTTTAACTCGTATACAGGGAGTCACAGACGACACTTTACTGTACAACTGTGTTACCATGTCTTGAACGCATACGAGGACCGATATCGAGACAAAGGTCCCCAGAGCCTAACAACTCTGTACCGGAAGGTCGATATCGGGGATGAGGGTGAGTGTGATGTGACGGACCTCCTTACGCGTACGCTTGAGGTTTTCCGCCACCTCACTGAACGAAAACCGACGACTGAACCTACGGCATCTGTAGTGACCGAACCTCAGACTGAACAATCTAACGCCATGATGCCGATACGAGAGGCTGCCCCTTACTGGGTCCCTCCACGAGGTGAAGGGACTCACGATGATGCAAACAACAAAGATGCAAAAGGGAGGGTAGTGTACAACTGGGTCTACCAGCCATGGGACCGGCAAGAGATTCTGACATTCTGGAAATCTCTGCCTCACCTACGTAAAAACCCCACTGCCTTCTATACTGAGTTGGGTACAGCCCTAGGATCGACGATTATGACCCTGGCTGACATCGACTTGTTTTTCGGGTTATGCCTACCAGCTGATGTGTGGAAGCAAATCCGGAAAGTCGACCACGTTGAGCTGTTTGGACATAACTGGTCACAACTCGATGGCATAGATAAACAACGAGAACCCGGACAAAAGCCTTTGAAAGCCATTTTAGACCTCCCGGATAAAATCGTACAGAAATTAAAAACCCTGATCCCAGAAAAGAAAGTGGACTGGTCGATAGTAACGGCCTGTCGCCAGAAACCTCAGGAGGATGTATCGGACTACTTCTCCCGGTTTGAAACGGTGTTCTCCGATTACAGCGGCCAGGACTTGACCACTGCAACCGGACACCATCTGTTTGTCCAGAATTACGTTAAGGGTCTATCACCAGAGGTCTCCCAGAAACTGCAGGCCAGCGAGAGTAGCTGGGCAGCCTCCAAACCTACGGCTATCCTCCAGATGGCCCAATATTATGAACATCAGAAAAACGAAAACGATAGAGCAACAGAGAGAAAGAAGAAGGACTTAAAAGAGAGGGTGATGATTGCTCAACTGCAAGGGGTGACTATAGGACGAGACCAATACCGGGGAAACCATCAGATGAACGTCCCTAAAACTGCACCTCCCAGGGACCGCACTTCGACTCCCCACATTGGACGTACAGACATTAGAGAGGACCAGTGTGCTTTCTGTAAAGGAACGGGCCATTGGAAATCTCAGTGCCCAGTTCTTTTGGAAATCAACAGAAATAAAGATCCTAGGGACATAGCAAGTGGGCCGAGAAATAGGGGACCGCAGCGAGGGCCCCCAAATGACGCAACTAACGATAGATCAGGCAGGCCAAACACATTTGACCGACCCAGACAGAACCAATGCCAGCAATCTGACTACGATGACGTTCACGACTTTGCATAGGACTGCCTAGGGCAAGGGAGGGATCCAGTCGAGCTCCATGTTGACCAGCAAGGCCCTTACGTCACTGCTAAGGTCTTGGGTACAAAGTCTCCATTCCTGGTAGACACTGGCGCAACACGTAGTGCGTTATCTAAACGACTGATTCCAAGGGCACCCTTGTCTGGCTCACTAATAACATCGACAGGTTTCGATGGAACGCCCTCCACTAACCCTTTGTCCGCCCCGATCCTCTTCGACTTAGAAAACAACACCACTGACACCACGTTTTTGCTTTCCTCCAATAGCCCTGACGCAATTATGGGACTTGACTTATTGAAACACTTCCGAGCGACAATTAGATGTTCTCAAGACGGAGTTCGAGTTTTTCTTTACGACGACCCCGTTCTGCTTAGACATTGCCCTCCCAGACGCATGTTTTCCATCACCGACGCTGACACATCCCTGCTTGACACTCTGCCTCCGTATCTGTGGGCCAAAACGAATTCGGATGTAGGGCGCATGATGATTGACCCAGTGCACATTACTGTCCGACCAGATGCAACACTCCCAAAACTTCCACAATATCGGATATCGCCCGAGGGCGAGAAGGCATTGGTAAAGATCATTCAGTCACTGATAGACGCAGGAGTGGTAGAGGAAGTGGTTAGCAACGTTTGCAACAGCCCAATCTTGCCCATCATCAAAAAGCAAGGAGAGGGAGATGAGAAAGCATACCGCTTTATCATTGACCTTCGAGAGATCAACAAGGTGGTGGTACCCCAGTACCCCGTGGTCTCAGACATCACCACCATCCTGACTTTGATTCCCTCTACTGCCACCACCTTCACTGTCATTGACCTTAAAAACGCATTCTTTTCCATCCCCATCCACCCAGACAGCCGATATCTCTTCGGCTTCACCCTCAAAGCCCGCTCATATAGGTTCTGCCGAGCACCCCAGGGCTACACAGAAAGCCCCAGCATCTACAGCCAAGCCCTCAAGAGACAACTGGATCAAGTCCAGTTACCCGATGGAGTGGTGTTAGTGCAATATGTCGATGACATCCTTTTGGCAGCCGATACCACTCCATTAGCTGTCACAGCCACCATTCAACTCCTACCCTTCCTTGCAGAAAATGGCCACAAGGTCTCCAAGAAGAAGTTGCAATTCTGCCAACCCCAGGTCACCTACCTAGGCCACCTTTTGTCCAAAGACGGAAGGAAACTCACTCCCGACCGGATCCAAACCATTCTCGAAACTCCTATCCCTAAGACTCAGAAACAGGTTCGCTCCCTACTTGGCCTCACCTCCTTCTGCCGACAGTGGTTACCCAACTTTAGCCTCACAGTAAAACCACTGCTTGCACTGCTAGCTAAAGACGTCCCTTTCCCACTCCCTTGGACCTCTGAGTGTCAGACCTCCTTCACGCGACTACGAGACACCCTTTGTTCGGCCCCTGTGTTAGGTACTCCCGATTACACGAAGCCCTTCTCCCTTTACACTCACGAAAGGGAAGGGTGCGCTTTATCTGTCCTGACCCAGTCCATTGGCCCAAAGCAACGACCGTGCGCTTACTTCTCTGCCACTCTTGACCCTGTAGCCAGAGCCTTGCCTGCCTGCCTTCGAGCTGTAGCTGCTGCTGCGATCTCTATCCGACAGAGTGAGGGGATCGTGCTCTCGAATTCCCTCACAGTACTGGTACCCCATGCAGTTGACACCCTCCTAAACCAAACCAAGACGCAACACCTGACGAGTGCCCGACTGACTGGATACGAACTGACTCTGCTCGCACCCCACATCACTCTGAAGAGATGCACCACACTGAACCCGGCAACTCTGCTACCCTTACCAGAAAACGATCCCAATGTGCACCCTGTGCATGACTGCGTGACCCTTACGGACGAACAGACTAGAAGCAGGGTTGACCTCAGAGACACAGCTTTTCCTGACCCTGACGGAGAGCTGTGGGTGGACGGTTCCTGCATCAAACTCCCCGATGGCACCACTTCAGCTGCCTATGCAGTCACCACGGCTCGAACTGTAGTCGAGACAGCCCGCATCACGCAACGATCTGCCCAGGCAGCGGAATTGATCGCCCTAACACGAGCCTGCATTCTAGCAGCAGGAACCACAACGAACATTTACACCGACAGCCAGTATGCCTTTGGGGTGGTTCACCATTTTGGGCTCCTCTGGAGGGAGAGGGGATTCTTGACCTCACACGGTACCCCAATTCTGCACGGGGACCTAGTCTCCGCCTTGATCGAAGTCGTCCTTCTCCCCAAAAAGCTTGCAGTCATCAAATGCCAGGCACACAAGAAGGTGATGGACATTATAGGACAAGGAAATGCACTAGCTGACATCACTGCCCGAACGACAGCCGAAAGTAGGACGACAACACATATGTACGTGACCAGGTCACAAGCAGAAAAATGGACTGATGCTAGGGACACTATTAGGGACATTCAAATGGCTAGCACACAACACGAACTCACAGAATGGACACGGGTGGGATTAAAAGATGACGAAGGCTGCTGGCGGACAAAAGACACAAACAAGTGGTTGCTACCTGACTCGTACCTGATTCCCATACTGACTATGGCACACTCCCCTGCCCACATAGGATCAGCCCCCATGATTGAACTTGTCTCCAGGGTTTGGCACAACGATAAAATCACGGACTCCGCCAAACGTCTGGTTCAGCAATGCTTGATATGCCTGCAACACAACCCCGGGAAAGGAACTGTAGTACCCCGGGGAGGGTTTGGGGTCCCAAATCACCCGGTTGAAGTCCTGCAGATGGACTACATCCAACTAGACAGATGTCAAGGCCTGAAATATGTACTTGTTGTGGTATGCGCATTTAGCAAATGGGTGGAAGCATACCCAACCCGTGACACCACTGCTATGGCCACAGCAAAAGTTCTGTTGAAGGAGTTTTTCCCCCGATACGGCCTTTGTCGAATTTTGTGGAGCGACAATGGCCCCCACTTCGTAGCCGAAGTTATCCAACTTATTTTGAAAGGGTTGGGTGTAAAACAAAAGTTCCACGCAGTCTTCCACCCCCAATCTGCTGGTCTAGTTGAACGACATAATGCCACACTGAAACTAAAATTGGCCAAAATAGTGGCTACCACAGGACTGAAATGGCCGGACGCACTCCCACTGGCATTGCTCTCAATGCGTTCCACCCCTACCAAACACCACTTGACACCATACGAGGTTGTATTCGGCCGACCTATGAATGTCTGGTCTGCACCGAAACCAACTTCCATTCATGACGTCCCGGACGTCCTAATGTCTGATTACTTATGCCAGCTGACTAAAACACTGTCTGTTATCCATCAACAGGTGCTGCATGCCATCCCGGACACTTCCAGGGGTCCCGGACACACCATCCAACCTGGGGAGTTCGTCCTGATCCGGAATTTCCAGCGTACCAAGAGTCTGGAACGCAGGTGGACGGGCCCCTGGCAAGTCCTCATCACCACCCGAACAGCAGTTCGAGTGGAGGGAAAACGCAACTGGGTGCATGCGCACCACTGTAAGAAGATCTCCTCAACCCTGGCCACGACAGAAAACATCGACAACCAAGAAGAGCTCCTGAACAAGGACCGACCGTCACTGACCTGCTATCCTGATACCGAAGCACTTGAACTCTCAAAATTCTCTGATCCTACTGTACCATCCAGAGAAGGGTATTTCCTGCGCCGAAGGGAGGGAGCTCCGGTTAAGCAGACCACGGACTAAGTTGAATCTCAGAACAGTGACCTAAACACAACCAAGGGTTACCGGGAGAGAAGCTAAACGAAGTCTGAGGTTCTGCCCACCACCGAGCACCTTGAAGATGATGGAAGCGCCAGATAAGAAGATGATGGAAGCGCCAAATAGGAAGATGATGGAAGCAACAGGAAATACCCACTACAGAAACCCAAGAGCAGACAGACTCCTCAGCTCAAAGACAATTGCACTCTTCATCACAATCCTTTTCTGCTTTCTCCTCATGACCACACTCTGGATTGTGGAAGAAAATACACCTGCTCACAAAACATTCCTGACTACTGCTCAGCCTACCACCATGAAGGAGCATTATTTGATTTCGCTCTCTCCCCAACTCAGAGAGAGGCGAAAGGAATTTTGGAATAACTCTTTCATACAACTACTTCACCAGCACAACCTTGCCACCAATGCCACCAACTGTTGGATCTGTGGGTTGCTACCCCACGCCACTGGACACTCGATACCATTCATCCCTTCACCTTTCTCAGTTCACGGCTCTTGTCTTGCTTGGCTGATCCTTCTGCAAGAAAGCTATAAGGACAATGCCACCTCCAGCAAAACTGTAACACATTTCTACCACGGGGCCTGGCGGAACAGAACAAAGACACATTTCTGCCCACAGACCACCAACAACACAATCCACTTGGACATTCCTGCTAAAGAGCAAATTGAAATGCAGGTGTTCAATAATCCAACCAGAACCACCTTCTCCTACCTGCGAAAACGAACGGCTGCCACTCTGACTGTGGCCCTGTCAGTTATCAACGTCACCGGCCACATGTGCATAGAAGGGCTTGGGACTCAGCTGGTAGGCCACAGTGCTTGCCGGTTTTCCAGAACTCTGGACTCCACCGACCCACCTTCCTTTGTGGCATCCCCAAACATGTATTTCGTATGCGGCACGAAAGCTTACACCTGGCTCCCCAAAGGCTGGGGGGGCACTTGTTTCATTTCCTTCATCCTTCCTCCGACATATGTGGCACCAGCAAATCATCACAGACAAAAACGAGCCAAGGACATTGAACAAGCCGACTCAACAGGAGCACAGTTCCTCGATGCTATGAAGGGACTTTCCCCCTCTGGGGCCCGATGGCAAACAGCCGTGCCATCCGACATCTGACCCAAGCAGTCGAGACAACAATGAACATCACAGCTGGGATCCTTGCTAATAACACCGCCGAGCTTCAAGCGGTCCGCTTGGTGGCCCTCCAGAACCGCCTTGTCCTAGATGTGGTTCTTGCGGACCGTGGTGGAGCATGCCACATTATCGGGTCCAGCTGCTGTACGTACATACCGGACAACTCACCCTCAGTGTACAAAGCCATCGAACATCTTCATAGACTCTCTTCAGAAGTCCACCAAGAACAAGAAGAATGGTCGCTTGGTGGTTGGTTCTGGAACACCGTTAAGAACTGGGGCTGGAGACTATTCACCATTATCCTGATTCCTGTAGTTGTGATATGCGGTTTATGCTTAGGAATTCAATGTCTGCCACCTCTGTGTACATTATGCGTAAATTGTATTTGCCCTAAGACTGTGGACTCTGGAAACGAACGTATGAAAGCACTATATGATGCCGAGGTTAGGAATTTGATGAAGATTGACATTGAGTAGGCAAGATTGGCTAAGATATGTTGAAAAGGGAGGACTGTTAAAGATTAGACTGCAAACGTCAACATTATCGGCGCCATCTTGCCCCTTTCAAGCTCATTCGTGCGCGTAGGCGGCAGCCATTTTAGGCACCATGGCCCCTCTGCCCCTCGCTGATAGCCAGCGCGTCTCTCACTCTCTCTCTCAACCTCACAGGCATCCCCCGCACGCTGACAACCCCCTCGCTCTCACATGCCTTGGGTCATAAACCCCTCTTCAGCGCAGATCGGCCTCAGAATCCCGTCCTGTTCCCAGCGCGGACACCTCCCTTCATTCCTTTCATAGCCTCAGGCCCTTTGATGCAAACCCCCTTTTCCTGTGTGCCCGTCTGTCTCCCCTGTTCCCAAGCCGCCACCTGGCCCTACGGACAATGTTTATTACCCCCCCGTACAGTAGGAAGCATCCCCCTATCAAAGGACCTTCGGGTCGATCGAACACCCCTCAACCCATGAGATCCGATCAACTCCACACATTCCGTGAATCGGCGGAATGTCCAGCTGCGCGATAATCACCACCTGTTGTGACCGGGGTAGGGACTTCAACTGTAAATGTGTGGGAACGGGCTTGAAGCGGGGATTCCTAGGATGCTTTTCCGTACATCAAAGTACTGACAAATATGTGTTTCATGTAATAAAGCAGTAAACCTGAGTATAAGAGGCCAGGCCTCAGAGATGCGGTTAGAGCACCTCGTGACGATACTTGCTGTCCGATTTGATGTGTTCTCCTCCGGAGAGATTAAAACCCTCGTTTCCTGCCTTTCAGTCTCCAGCGCCTGCTTTCTTCATTTGATTAATATTGGTGGGTCATTGAGGCGACATCGCCGGGCAACACTAAAGGGTCTTTGGTCACTGGTTGTCTTACCCCTTTTACAATGGGGGCCACTTTTATTTTGGAGCCAGCGCTCGCTTTATGTCCCATTCAGACCCTGCTTATAACAATTTGGTAATCTATTAATTGCCCATTTGCCGCTCCTCTGGTGTCATTTCAATAGATTTCTAGGTTTTTTATTGACTTTTGTGTATGTGTGTAGTGGAGGTACAGATGTTCTTGGGGGAGGCGGAGGAGGAGAGAATTTTGTTTTGCTCCGGTCACTCTTCCTACTTTTTTTTTTAGCTCAAATGACAACGTTGCTGGTAACTTGTTTCATGCTACTTACTTTACCAATCAGGGAAAGATGAAAGCCTGAACTTGCCTTGCAAAAATTCGAGCTCTGAACCCAAGCTCACCGTAGAGGTCTGTGGTAAGCATTAACTGAGCCATGCTATCTCTAAACTACACAACAATTGAGATTTTCAGTTTTTGCTTGCAAGCGACTTGTTCAAGCAGAAAAGGTCACCAATAGACATTTTGTGCTCATGCCAGTCTCAATCTGGAATGTCACTTGTTATTTTTACCCACGGTATTCCACCTGGTTTTAGTTCGGCCAGTGCAGTTACCTAGTTCAACATGCATTAGTTGAGGCGTTGGTTACTTCTTTCTGAGACTCTAGTTCCACCCAACTCTTTTAATCTGGCATTTGCTAATTTTTGATATATTTAGTTTTCACTGAATTTATGCAGCTATTAGAATGTTAACTGAACGTACATATAATCGAGTATAGATTTTATTTATGCATATGTTTTGTGTTAAAATCATCCACACACATTAATTGAGGCGTTAACTCCACCTCCCCTACTTATTAAGGTTTTCTCTATTCACCAATTCTCGTTATGGGAGACTTTAGTTTCACCATTACACCTTTACCCTGTGGGGAATGGCCATGTGAAGGGTGCTTTGTACTCTTCATGTGATAACACTTCACCAATTGGTTCTGGTAATTAGATGTGCGCATGAGGGTGTGAGTGAACTGTTGTGGGCTTCTGTTTTTATTGTGGTCGTTGATAAGTGTGGGGAGTATTTTGAACTGATGTGGAACATTGCATAGGATTCAAACCAACACATATACCTGCAGTGGGATATATGTCCACTCCAACACTTGGTTGTAAGTGTGCTGAATCACATTTACAGATGCAATAATGCCAATCATATACATGTTCAATATTTAACTCCATTCACGCGTTGATATGTTAGCTTAGTTTCAACCAAATATATGTGCCTCAAAGTCCATCAATTGAAAACGAACAATTTATTGACAGAATGCCCAACAATGTCATACATTCATTCACCCCAGTACAAAGATTTATTTATTTATTTATTTATTTATTTTTAAAATTTATAAAGTGCAGCGTTTGCCCATGGGCGTCTTGGCGATCTGGGCCTTAATCCATTGTTTGCTTTGCTCCATATGGCATTACAGTTTGAACCCAACCATATGCAAATTGGTCTTGACCCTGCTCCCTATGGGAACAGTCCAGCCCAAACTGCCAAGCCAGGTCCTCCCTGGACTGGAAACAAGCATCCTAGGACCGTTTTTGGTGTTTCACCCCTCATCAGCCAGGCTAGCTTGAATCCAATGGCATGGAGAGCATGGGACCCACGTCTGGGCATACCTGTCACACTCGGGGTGACAAATGCAAAAGGAACAATTGATGGACAGAATGCAGAACCATGTCATACATTCACACCAGTACATAGATCTGGGCCTAAATCCATCGTTTTTTTTCTCCTCATGCTTTTCCAGTTTGAACCCAGCCATATGCAAATCAGTCTTGACCCTGCGCCCAATGGGAACAGTCCAGCCCGAACTGCCAGGCCAGGTTGTTCCTGGACTGGAAACAGGCATCCTAGAACCGGTTTCAATGGATTTAGGCCCAGATCTCTGTACTCCATCCAATCCAGAACTAGACATCTTTCAAACAATTACTCCAGTCACGTGATCAGAGCAATATTTGGTAGCTTTCCAACATGAAATACAACTAATGAACACACCTAATGACCACTTTGCATGCATCCACCTATCGACCGCGGAACAAACTCAATTTTGAATACTTAGAAACACAACTATCATCCAAAGCACATCTAGGCAGTGGTGGCTGGTGATCTTTAAAAGTGGTCGGGCATAATCTGTGATTTGAATTTCAATGAGCTTCTTCTGAAGGGTTCTCTCACACTTTCTTGCACTAACGGCCTCATTTACAAAAATTTGGCAGATAGCAGTGCTGCAAGACTTTTTGTTGCACTGCCCTATGCCAAATTGAAAGGGCAGAAATGCACCCTATCTACGAGATACAATGTATTGCTGTCCTTTCAGCCGGTGCTGGCGCACAATTTGGTGCCTAGCACCAACACAGGCACCCTTGTTCTGCGTTGTTGGCAGGATTGTTTTTGTGCTGGCAGGGATACATTCCTGCACAAAAACAATCCGTGGAGGGGTTGTCCTTGTTCTCTGTGTGCTTCAGAATGCAGCACAAATACAAAGAGGTCAAAACTAGGAGTTTATGTGACTTTGTAAATCCGGGGCAGTGTCAAAATGCACGGGTGTTGCATGGGAACACTCAGCACAATGCCCATGGAATGCCGCCCTGATACAGGGTAAGGCATGCAGTGCTTAGAGCTGCCTTGTGGTACTCCATTTCTATGAGGTCATGCAAACACACACAGGGTGGCTTTGCCTTAACTCATAGATATGCTTGAGAGGCCTGTGCAACCGGAGAGTCTAAAAAAGTAGGCCTCTTGTAAATAACCTTCTAAGTTTAAAGTCTCACTTTAACTCACTCAGTCTCACTCTGTCTCACTAATTCATGCAGTCGCACTCAATCTGCATAGACCCACTCTGTCTTACTCAGTACCACTCATTCTCAATCATCCTGAATTACTCAGTCTTACTGTGCCTCACACACAGTAACACTCAATTACACTCACTGTCATTCTCTCACTCACTCCCTCACTCACTCACTCACTCACTCACTCACTCACTCACTCACTCAATCGCATTCATTCTCAAACATACTCATCCTTACCGTCACTCATTCTCACTCACTCTGATTTACTCCGTCACTGACTCTCTCTCACTTTAACTCACACACATAGTCATACTGAAATGCTCACAGTGCTGGAATGGTGCAGGCACCTTAATGCACCTAAGTCAGCAATCAAATAATGCCACTAGTTGCCTCAATTTAATGTTGGACCCGAAGCGGGTCTGAATTTGATGTTTGTTGTATCAATTGTGAATAATTATTCACTTTTGATATCTCAAGAGTGAATGTTACAATAAAAATGGGCCACAAAACAAGGAGGATGTTTTGTAGATGTGGAGCCCATAAAGGAGAGCCGCCACTGGTCCTGGACACCCATTCCTCAAACCAATCCATCCACTCAATCATCCATCCTTTCACATAGCCATTCCCCTTTCATCCAGCTATTCATCCATCCTTTCAATCATCCATCCATCCTTTCTCTTATCCATCCACCATTTTGTTTCATCTATCCAACCTTTCACTCCATCCCTCCGTCATCCTGCCTTTGTCTCATCTATCTATCTACCCTTCCACTCAGCCATCCCTCCTTACACCCATCCATCCACCCTTTGTCCCATCCATCCATCATTCCATCTATCCATTGTTCCATTTACCCATCTAACCATTAACCCTTTCACTCAGCCATCCATCCTTTCACTCACTCATCCATCTATTCATATATTCATCCATCCATCAATTCACCTTTTCACTAATCCAGACATCTATCTACTCTATCTTTCACTCCTACATCCATTGTTTTACTCATCCATCTTTACATACATTCTTTAATTTATCCATCTGTTCGCTTAATACCCATATTTTCATTCCATCCATTCATCCACCATTTTACACCTCCACTCATCTATCCATCCTTTCACTCATTCTTCTATCTATCCATCCTTTCTCTCATCATCCATCAACACATCCTTTCACTCCTCCATCCATTCACCCTTTCACCTATCCATCCATCCATCTATCCATCCATCTACCCTCCCTTTCACTGACACACCCTCTCTCCCTTTCACTCTCCCATTATTACATCCATCCTTTTACTCATTAATCCATGCATCTATCCAGCCAGCATTCCATCCATCCAACCATTCATCCATCCAAACTACCCACCCACCCACTCATCCATCCATTCATCCCTTCAGTCGCTCATCCTCCCAAATACGTTTCGAGACTTTGTCTGCGAAGCTGCAGAGATAAGAGGCTCATCAAAGATCCCACTCCCTCTGTAGCTGCTAAAGCAGAGAGGGGGGTGGGTGAGTATACCCCTGATGCAGAGGCATAATTGCACACTTACCTCTCAGTCCACTAATGCAATTGTTGTTTGCAGCCAGTTCCTTCCTTCTCTTGAGCCCCTACAGTAGAGATAAGAAGCACTCTGTGTGCCCAGCTCCACGTTTTTTTGAAAGTGAAACCAAATGCAGTACTAAACATGTGTTACTGCCAGGAGAACAGCCCCCTGCACTCCTCCTCCAGCCGGCCACTCTGTGATAAGCAACAAATTGTTGCCACCCACTCCCTCCTTGTCCTCATGGGCCTGTCCCACCTCCAGCCATTGAAGTGCATGGAGTTCTGTAACTCCTGCCAGGGCCACTGTTTATGCACCCCAAAGGCAACTGGATCCATGACATTCTAATTCCGCACTCCCTCTCATGTGATGTCACTGCTGTAGCTTGTGCCTGCAGGTTGAAGAAAACCTCACCCAGATGGTGCTTGCACAGTAAAGCATCTGCAAAGTACACTAGAGTTCACCCAGGAGATTCAGCACACTGCCTCAAAGCAGGACAACACCTCTTTTGCCCATGAACACCAGTTGACCCTGGATCTAGGCACAATAAATTCTATTAAAAAAGTTTTATGAGTGGCCAGGAAGCTTTTGCTATCCTAATACCACAAAAAAAACAAAGGGCAAAGGAAAACAAGCACCGTGTAGAAATACAGAACTAAAAACTAACCCTGGGCAAAGCACTACGCTACGTTCGCGTAGTTTGCGAAGTTTGTGCTACTTCGCACTACGCAAAATGCACTTAGCACAGTGCACACACGCATAGCAAAGCGTAGCGGTCATTTTTTGCTTGCTCGCGGTCCTCAACGTCAAGTTGGCGACCGCGTGCATGCAAAATGACATTCCGGCGAGACTTTTTCCTTGTGCGCGATCAGCAACATCAATTTGCTGCTCGCGAGCGTGGAAAATAAACCTCCCGGCGAGATTCTCAATGCGGGGAGGTCAGGTTTCCCATTACGAGTGGTCGCGTACGCTCGCGACCGCTCGCGATGAGAAGCTATCAGTGCGCATTGAGAAAGCTGCCGCTCGAGTGAAATCTACTCGAGCGGCAGAAAATGACCGCTTGTACTGTGCAAGAAGCAGTTTGCACTGCTTGCACAGTGCAGACAAGCATCCGGCACTGTGCAATCAGTGCGAACATCATTTTGCACAGTGCACTACGCAGTTTGCGTAGCTACGCGTAGCTCGCGTAGTGCGAAGTGCACTTCGCATAGCTACGCGTATCGCTAAGCGAACTACTCCCAGGGTTACTAAAAACAATAAAATAACAATTTATAAAGACGCAGCACACCTGTCTCGAAACAAACAGCATTCAAGAATAACTTCAACTATGCAAACTTAACAGAATAACCAAGTCAACAATCAAAAAAGCTAAAAAAGGTAATATTCAGACAAAATTCAAAATGCTAAATGTGCAAATAAAGAATTTTATAAAATTCTCACCAAATTTTGTAAAGCTAAATGCAGAGGAGACTCCTCCATGAGAGCAGAGTAACATCACCCCACCACCTAAATTGACCCAAAAAGCCCCACAGTTGAAAAATAAAATGGTACTAAAGTTAATTTATTTTTTATCCTCTCCCATCCTGAACCGAGAGTCAGGACAGGGCAGGGTGTACAGAGCGGCGGCAGCAAGGAGGAGGGGGAGCTACCTGGGCACTTTTCAAAATATTCATGTCCCTCTGGCAGGCCATCTTGCGACAGCCAGCCAGACATGATAACTTTGATAGCTCTAACCAAGCTGTTTTAAGGCAGCTGAGTTAGTGCAAGTGCAGGGCTTCAGAGGCCACGAGAGCGGCAAGAAAGGTTGCTCTCTCCAATCCTGGCACTTCTCTCATGCTGGTGAGAGCAGCACCAGGATTGGGTAAGGTATTTGCCTGTGGCCAGCATCAGACTGCAGCAGCAGGATGAGGACATGCAGCAAGGAGGAGGCCATTTTTAAGGTAAGTGTTTATTATTTTTACCCACCACTTATCTTCCCGCCCCACCACTTCCCATAGATGCCAGCCATGACTGGTTAAATGCAAAGAATTAACTCATCACATTACTCTAGAATTCACTGACAAACTGGGAAATCATTACACAAACAAGGCAGACATGTTATACTCCTATTTAAAACAAAGGAAAACCACAAGCACCAACCTATTTCCAAAAATCCCATCCAAATATAGGCTAACCCAGTCTCTGCATTCCTTGAAACAAATATAAGAAAGTGAATATATGGATATAGTCAAAGCAAGCAGACCAGCCAGCTGCCCTTCTGACCCTTGCCCATCACAAATCTTGAAGAACACTTTTTTTAACTCCCTCTGCAGCCACACCAGTAAGAAAAATTATCAATAATTCTTTAAATACAGTAATCTTTCCAGAAGACCTAAAAAATACATACTTAGGCCCAATATTAAAGAAAACTAACCTGAACCTGCATAACCCCGACAACTATAGGCCAATTACAAATGGTCCTTTCCTGGGCACAATAATAGAAAGAGCATATTTTACCCAGGTGTCACAATTCATCGAGGATAAGTCCATATCTTCAGACTACCAAACAGGATTCCAACCTGGAAGAGGCACAGAATCTGGCCTCATCACCATCTGGAATGTCCTTAAAAACACAGTAGACCAAAACGGGGTTGCTCCACTATTTCTCTTGGACTTCTCAGCTGCATTCAACACAGCTGACCATGACACTCTAATGCAAAGATTCTAAGGAGCTGGCATAGAGGGGATTGCTCTTGGCTGAATCACACCCTACCTTCAAAACAGATCAAATACCATCCATTCTCCTGTGATCTCATCCAAAATGTACTTCACCAAAGCAGGGGTCCCTCTAGGCTCTTTCATCTCATCCATGATTTTCAGCATCTGCATTAAATCATTAATGGCAATGAGCAACACATTTTACTTCACATGCCATAACTATGCAGATGACACACAAATACTCCCTAAAGTTGAAATTCCCAACAGCATTGGAAACTCACAAATCTTCAGTTGCCTTAGTGCCGTTGATCAGTGCATGACATGAAGCCACCTCAAATTAAATGCTTCCAAAAACTGAAATACTCACATGTGGTTATTTGAAAAATTCGGACCACTCTGCACATGAACAGATGATTTGGGACAAACCCCTAAATTATCTAAGGAAGTAAGAAACCTTGGGATTACCATGGACTCCAAGTTATCAATGAGTGCCCAAGTGAACGAATTAGCAAGACCAAACTTCATTACCATAAAAACTCTGTGATGCATCCCACCTGATATTTCCACACAGAGTCCAGGCTACTATCTCTCTTGTACGGTCTAAACTTGAATATGCTAATGGCCTCTATGATGGCTCATCTTTTTCAACTTTAAAGGAACTTCAGCGGATTCAGATCTCTGCTGCCGGATTACTCTTACATGTAAAGTCACATGCCCACAGTTCCTTTGCCTTGAGGGCCTTTTATTGTTTGCCAGAAGATCAACCTTCAAGTTGCTTTGGGTCACATCAAAGCAATACATGGAACAGGCCTGATTTGCAGTGGGAATAAAGTCACCAAATACATTCAAGAAATGGACCTCCGCTCAAGGTTATCCCTCACCTCAAAACCCAACATACAAGAAACAACCATAGGTGGTACATATATCTCTGTTCAAGTAGCCAAACGATGGAATTACTTACTCCCAAACATAAGATCAACAGATAACTATCTTACCTTAAGAAGACTACTCAAGAGTTGTCTCGTTTCTACATACCCGCCATACTCAAACTTAATGTATAGCCTATCCCTGGGTTTTTAAACATTTATAATTTGATTATATGTATGTATCTAGATATATATCTAGTAGGCCTGGGTGGAGCTCGAGAGTTTCACTCCACGGAATTCTGTGGAGTTCTCTGAATGGGCGGAGTATTGCTCAGCCACCCCTAATTAAATCCACTTGGCTGCTGAGGGTCGTTGGGGGACAAGAACCCCTATTGTTGCCACAATTAAGTCGCTCACAGCGGGATTGCTGAGACAAAGCCCCACTCCCTTTCTCAACCACTCTGCAAAGCGGCCTCCTGGTGCACCATGGATTGGGGGATAAAGTCTCCTTGCCTGCTGAAAGTCGTTGGGGTACAAGAACACCTATTATTGCCACAAGTAAGTACCCCACAGTGGGATTGCTGAGATATCGTTGGAGACCCCGCCCTCTTTCTCAACCACTATGCAAAAAGACCTACTGGTGCACTACTGGTGTGTCAATGGAGTTCCCTTGGCTTCTGAGGGTCATTGGGGGACAAGAACCCCTTTTGTTGCCACAAGTAAATCCCACGTAGCAAGATTGCTGATAAGTAAATGGAGGCCCGCCCCCTTTCTCAACCACTCTCCAAAGGGGCTTCCTGGTGCATTACTGATTGGAGGATGAAGGCTCTTTGGCTGCTGAGGGTTTTTGGGGGTCAATAACCTCTATTGTTGCCACAAGTAATTCCCCTACAGCAAGATTGATGAGACATCAGTGGAGGCCACTCCCCCTTCCACAACCATTCTGCAAAAGGGCCTCCTAGCACACCAATGGTTGGGGATGAAGTCCCCTTGGCTGCTGAGTGTTGTTGGGGGTCAATAACCCCTATTGTTGCCACAAGTAAGCCCCCCACAGCAAGATTACTAAGACTAGTATTGAGCTCACCTGTAAACTCTGCTCAACAGCGGGTTGGTGGAGTTTTATTCTGATCAGGGGGGGAAAGGATCACTTGTCCTGCATAATTTTGGGTATGCTGTAACTGTTCCGAGTAGTCCCAATGTTAACCCTCATGCACGTGCTGGTAAAGGTGTGGTATTGAGCGGTATATCTTATTCTCCGCCGTCCCTTGCACGTGTGTGCATAATCATCGGGTTTTTTTTTCATGCAACCTCCATCCAGGAGGCATTACCCATTGTTAAAAACAGTATTGATAAGTTATGGTGAGGTGAAAAAGTGATGGAATAAAATTCTCTCTTGATCAGACAAATAATTTATTAGTTCTGTATTAAGAGGCAATAAAGTAAAATTAAGTCGGTGAACGTGAGTTATTATGACTCGTTCACACTAAGTGGAAAAGGTCGACATGTTTCAGCCCTATCTTATGCCAGGAAGGTCATGTGGGCTTTCTTCAGGACCGTGACGTGAAATAGAGACCTCTCACGTCTCTATTAGTGGTATGAAAAAAGGTTTTAAATAATGGAACAAAGCATTATGTTGCTCCAGAGGAGGTCAAATAGTACCTGCAAAGGAAAAGACATAGTAGACACAGGGTAAAGGTGAAGGGAAACATATAAGACTATACGACTGGTTAAATGCACCAGGAACACATAATTCGCACTGTGGCGTAGCAACTAAAAAATGGCAATACTTTGCACTGACTACCCCACTCAAAGAATAGGGTCGACTATCTCTTATTTGGCATGGGATTTAGAAAGGTTCAGTTGGTTTTGTAGAAATGGCAAGTGATGGGAGTACTGGTGAGAGTGGCGTATGGTTATAGGTGCCGATCTGCAGGCAAATTGGTGTGATTATCTTACACACATTCATTCCTCACCAAGCATGTTGTGACATTCAGCAGCGTTATCAGGCTGTGCTGAAGAGTTTAAAACAAGAGAACTTATTATTTTCTCTGTATACAGTATCGTAACATACCTCTGTTCTTGGCTATATTAAGCCTCTTCGGTATCAGGGTGGGTCAGGGAGGCACGCTACAATGGTAAACAATTGATCAGAACATGGTGTTCTCTTTCATTAATACTTTACGGTTTCGCAGCGTTGTGGTCCTCGTGGTACCTCTGGCTCTCCATTCACTCCTTGCGCTGACTCTGCCACCTCTGTCCCGGAATACAGGAGGTGTTTCCGGGCAGAAGATTTTATAGGTAGCGCAGTAAGGGGAATGGTGGAAAGACTATGGCATAGAAAGTTAACTGGATCTTATTATATGATCTAATATCTCATCCATTGAAAATTGTGCCCCACGGTATGTTATCGTTCAGACCATTGACATCAGTGCCGAGTCTGTGCACCCACCGTTGCTCTTTTTCAAAGAGAATTCTTTCTGCGTTGTGGTCTTTGTTGTGCAGTGTTTCTAAAATAACCCACTGTAGATTTTTCACAGTGTGGCCAGCTTCCAAATAGTGGTTAGACATCTTTGTGGTCGCCTTTTTACATTTTACATTACTGCGATGCTCACACAGTCGCTGTTTGACCTTCCTACACGTCATGCCTATGTAGTTCTTCTTGCAAGGGCATGTGATCATGTAGATGGCATGACTTGTGTTGCAGTTGGTGTGGTGCAGAATTCTCCATTTGAAATCCGGGAGTAGTTGTATCTCTTTTGTCACTTTTGTGAGGGGACAGACAGAACACGATCCGCATGGGTAATGACCAGTTACTGGGCTCATGTCCAGTGGTGAATTCACTGTTGTCATTTGTCTGGATGATTGGGGTCTAGTATGGACCAAGATGTCCTTCAGGTTACGGGTTTTCTTGTTGGCAAAACGTGGTTTGGGCCAATGAATGTTGCCTGAAGTAAGGATCCTCCAGTTTTTATTGACTATCTTTTTTAGTCTATTGCTAGCAGGGCCATACGTGGTTACACAAGTTGTTATGTCAGCTTCTGGTTCTTTGGGTGTGGATTCCAAGAGACTTTCTCGAGGTTGATTTCGGGCTCTTTTTTTGCATTTTTCGACAATTCTTTTGGGGTAATGTCTTTCTTCCAATTTTTGGCTCAGCTCATTGGCTTGTTCTTTGTACTCAGTCAGTTTGCTGCAATTTCGTCGAAGTCTCAGAAATTGGCTGAAAGGGAGGTTTTCTCTAAGAGGTTTCGGATGAAAGCTCTGGTAGGAAAGTAAGCTGTTTTTGGATGTCGGTTTCGAGTAAGTTTTTGTCTGCAAAGTTGAACCCTCAGAGTAGATGGTAATATCGAGGAAATCAATTTGTTTTTTGTTTGCTGTATAGGTGAATTTTAGCCATTCATCCCGGGTATTGATCCAGGTGTGGAAGTTGATGAGGCTAGACATGTCGCCTTGCCATATGAGGATCACATCATCGATGTAACGGCGCCAGAATAGAATCTGTTGTTGGAAAGGGTTGACTGGATTATTGATGTGTGTTTCCTCAAATTGGCTCACGTAAAGCCCCGCCACACTCGGCGCAAATGTACTTCCCATGGAAGTTCCATGGCATTGTTGAAACATGATGTAATTGTATTTAAAGTCGTTTTCAGTCAATGCCAGCCGGCAACACTCGAGAACAAAATGTCTGGGGGTCGTAGTCCCAGTCAATGTTGAAAACTATGGTCTCCAGTGTTTCCAATGTCTTTTCTTGGGGTAGGCTTGTGTAGAGGCTTTCTACGTCCAATCCTACGAGTATCATGTTGTCCTCTGAATAGGTAAAAGTTTGGAGCAGATTCAGGAGATCCCTAGTATCCTTCAGGTAGGTAGGGGTCCTTTGGACTATTAGTTTGAGGTATTGGTCTGCAAACTGCGATAATGGTTCGAGGACCGAACCTATTCCCGACACAATGGGCCTCCCAGGCGGAGGTGAGCGTGGTTTGTGTATTTTTGGGAGCGAATAGAAATAAGGTATCCTGGGGTTGTTGGTCTCCAAAAATTGTGCTTCTTTTTTTGAGATCCAATTGTTTGTCTCAGCTTCTGTTACCATTAGTGTTATGGTCTTCTGCAGTCTAGGTGTAGGGTCTACATCTATTCGCTTGTAGAATTTTTGGTCCGAAAGGAGGTCTTTGCATTGTCGATCATAACCATCTTTTGAAAGGAGTACTACTCCGCCCCCTTTGTCCGCTTGTTTTATGACGATATTATCATCGTCATTCAGTTCTCTCAATGCCTGTTGTTCTGCTCTTGACAGGTTTTGGAAGGGTTTCTTTGTATTGTCTTTTAAGCCATCGATTTCCTTCATGACAGCCTGTTCAAATGTGACAATTTCAATTGGTACTTGTGTATTTAAAGGACAGAAGGTGGACTTCTTCCTTAAGGTGGTGTCTCCATCCGGGGGTTGACTGGTTTGATTGCTGAAGAAGGCTTTGAGTTTGAGCTTTCTGCAGAATTCCGCAATCTCGCATTTATAATTTGTCTGATCAAGAGAGAATTTTTATTCCATCACTTTTTCACCTCACCATCACTTATCACTACTGTTTTTAACAATGGGTAATGCCTCCTGGATGGAGGATGCATGAAAAAACAACCCGATGATTATGCACACACGTGCAAGGGACGGCGGAGAATAAGATATACCGCTCAATACCACACCTTTACCAGCACGTGCATGAGGGTTAACATTGGGACTACCCGGAACAGTTACGGCATACCCAAAGTTATGCAGGACAAGTGATCCTTTCCCCCCTGATCAGAATATATAACTCGAGGAAATTGGTTGGATCACAATTCCTCTTTCCCTCCACATTGATTCTGTTGGTGGAGTTTTAGCCAAACTCCAATTTCCAAGAGGAGCGTGGAGTGGCCAAACTCTGCACACTCCACCCGCACACCGGCGTTTACTGTCAACCCTTAGTATTTATTTGCTTACGAAATAAAATGTATATATTACTTACAGTTTAATATATATATATATCATTCTATCAACAGATCACTGCATAGTTCTTATGTAAGTTATTTGATTAGATGCTTATGGGTCCCTGTTATATTCATCTATCAAAATATGTAAATACTATCAGAGCTATCTTATCCGTAAGTGCTTCACTATTAAAATATTGAGGAAAAGATCAAATAATAAAAGAATAGTTATAAAAAAAATGCTTCAAGTACAGCAACATTTGAAAGTGTGTTTGTTCAATACAACTTAAAATCTCGATATATCATCTTCCTTATACATGTATACCATTTCTATGTAGTTATGTATCTGTATATTTATTACTTTACTCCTACTGTCGAAGAACAAGAAAAAAACATATATATTTTCATGTATACCTTTTCTATGTAGTCAAGTATCTATGTATTTATAACTTTATTCCTACTGTAGAAGAAAAAAACACATTTGACTCTCTCCAATGCACTACTCTGCCTCACCCTAGAGTCCTCTCAATATTTCCTCTACCGCCACTCTCTAACTCATCCCGCACCTCATTCTACTACCATGATCTCCAAAATAAACCTTTCTAGACTCTTCCTCCCTTTATCTCTTCTTAGCTCACCTGAAACCTCTTTGACTTCTATGATCTTCCGAGCATCCCTTTTTAAATTCTTCGCTCATGCATCCCTCCTTTGACTCATCCCAACCCTTATTTTACTACTATGAAGTCTCTAATTGCTTTCTAGATACTCCTCTCTCCTCCATCTCTCCTTTTACTTTTGTACTCATCCCAAGCTTCATCTTACTACTATGATCTCCCAAATAACACTTTCTAGGCTCTTCCCACTTCTATCTCTCCATTATCCTATTCAATCGAACTAACAAGCTCACGTATCCACTGCTCAAGGGAACACATATTTTTCTATACCAATACGCCACTAATCCATTTAGGGTCCTGGAGTAGCGTGCTACTTGTCGAAAAGCGCTTCAACACCTCATCCGGGATAGTAATCGCTATACAAATGCAATTGCAATTACAATCCTATACTTGTCCAGAAACCTTTATTGAGGTTTTGTTTTTACACAATTGCACAATCATGTGAGACACACATTCATTAATTGGATTTTATTTCTACATAGTTAATGGGGATGTCACGGCTCATGTGCCCGATGATCAGGGGTGAGACTAACCTAGATGCCTACCGTGAATATTTATTCCCTCCCTTATGTAATATTTAGACTTGCTGTGATGTAAGTTCCCTTCGTATTCATAAGTCGCACACCCATGACACGGAGGCATGGCAGTGTGCGACCTTCCAGCATCTGTCTCAGGGATCCTCGAATGCAGATCAAGACCAGAGGACAGTTTACATTAGCAAAGGACACCGCATACAGCATGCTATGCAAATTCCAATAACATACCATAACGTATCATTGTTTTATTTATGTTAGTGAGTGTTTTTAAGAGTGTCACATCACGTTTTGGCAATTTCAAAGTTCTTGATTGTCCAAGCTATTCTTATGGAGGCAAGGAAGGAGTGGTTTTAAAGTAAGGGTGTGCTAAATTTGCATAATTTAATTTCACAAAACTATGTGAAACTTTGTACAAAACACACAAAATGAAAATCTGACATTTAGCACTATACTTTAATGCTAAATGCATCCTCACATCCATTTTGGACACAAGGGTTATTTCGCTCTGGAGAAAAATGTAAAACACAGGGGCAGTGAACAACAACCACTCACGTTCTGTTTGTCTGCTATATTTCAATGCTCTGACAATATCATTTTAAGTCAACAGTTTTTAACTATGCCATAAGGATAATGGGCTAAATTCAGGAATTTCCTTAAAGGAAGTATTCGAAGAACCAAGCCTGAGTGGACTGCAGACTCTTGGATTGTGTGCGCATGAGCAAGTTCAGTCATGACCTATTGCACAGTGGAGCTGCACTCATGACGAGCTGAGCTCGTCACGCCTGTTGGAACGTTTGCACGCGGGGATAATTTCCCCGTTGTGCTGAACATTCCAAAACGGGTGTGGCCGTGATGAGCTCGGCTCGTCATGAGTACAGCTCCGCTGTGCCTCATGACGAGCTGAGCTCGTCACAAGCAAAGCCGCGCCCGGTCCCCATACCACCCGCACAGCGGGGGGAAAACACCCCGCAGTGAAGGGGTTAAACCCTTCCAGTGAGCCTCTTGAGGATTACCCTACTCATTACATCAAAGCTGTCAGGTCACATTGAAAACCTAAAATGATATTTGGGAGCATAGACAGAAGCAGGTTGCTATCTTATACCACAATGTCTACTTGCTGTGCAAACATAATGTCAATGTCAACAAAGATCTCCCAGATCTCCTGCCAACTATGCTGTGGCAGGGGGCATTCTCAAATTTGAAAATCTGTCAAATGTTTCTTCATGCAAAGGAAGTTCTTTTGAATCTATCACTGTATATGTTCTAGGAATCTGATTTTTATTCATTCAAGTGCAGTTTAGTTCATTGATATTCATTTAACACCTTGGCCGCGGCCAGAATTCCGCCGCAGTGCTGTACATTCCGATCGCGGGCGTGGTCATGACGGCTCCCGGCCGTCATCAGCACACGCCCACCGTGACTCATGATGGCCGGGAGCCGTCATCAGCATCGAAGGAGTTAAAAGTGCACCTCATGTAAACATCAACAAACCATTTGGGTCCCACAAATGTGTCCAGAGGAAACATTCCTTCCGGAAATGTGACATTTGTGGATATATTAGAAGATTCTCCTTTTAGACATGCTTGAATTAGAGCACACTTTATTTTTACTACACCTACAACAGCTTCATGCCTTAAATGGACTAATTGGAGACAGTCCACCGCTGTATCTTCTCGCCAGTAGGTGACTCCCTGGCTCCAGTCTGGAAAATTACACAAAATCTGGTAGCCTTTTCACCACCTCACTTCCACAAACCCTCCAGAGATGTTATTCTGACATCTAAAAATCCACTTAAAAATATCTGGATCTCTTCCCTGTAGTTTCTGCCCCAAGAAGATCATATATATTTTTCAGATATCCATCTACATTCCCAAGAAAGTTCTTCCACTGCACTAAGCAAGTCCCACCATTCTGTTCAGCCATTCCTTCAACTTCTCCATAACCCCTGCCACTATTCTAGGCAAATCAAGGGGCATATTATCAAGGGGGTTTATCTCCGCTTTTTTGGCTTTAAAAGCCAAGAAAGCGGAGATAAAATTATCTCCCTTTTACCTAGCTGTCGCTGACACCAGTTAGCGACAGCTAATAGGAGATAGCGTCCATCTTGGGGCCCACTTTGCATGTCAATGATATTTATAACTAACGACATGCAAAGAGGGCGTGCCAAGATGTTAGCGACTGGAAACAGTCGCTAACATCGTTATCTCCTATTACCAACTTTTGGAGATATTTGTGCTAAGCGGGAATATCTCCAAAAGCTAACACCTGCCCCTGAGCAGTTCTTAGCCATGTTATCCAATGGTAGGTGGATAACATGGCTAAGAGCATTAGCTCGGTAATGCATGAATATCACTGACTTTTCAGTGATATTCATGCATTGCGGCCGATTTTTATCGCATTTGCGATAAACCTTGGTAATACCAAGGTTTATCTGCGATAAAAATCGCAGCAGCTCAGCGGTACATTTTTGTCTCTAACCAAGCAATAGCGATAATTATCGCTATTGCTGGGTAATATGCCCCCAAGTTTTTTCCTAGAATAGCTTCTCTTGTTTTATTAAACAATTCTGGCGTCCCTGCTGGAGGAGTTCCATCACCTTCCTTAATGGTTCCTCCTCATTTTCACATTTCTGATCATATTTATGTATTTACCGCATTTGTCACTTAATCCATCATCTGATGCATATTCTGCAGAGTTTATCAAAAACACAAATTTGCCTCTAGCTCAGACAGATCAACATTTATTAAATGTGGTGACGTGTCTGTTTGCAGGAGTATGCCCTATGCTAAAATTAATTCCCCATCTTTTACCTGCTTATTTCTCTATTTGGTTGTTAAATTGATACTAATGATGAGAAATTTTTACCCAGATAGTATTATTACGTGTAAAACTAAAAACGAATGGCATAATACTATAAAAGAAGTTCTGGATTATGAAACATAATTTGCCTTTCCTTGCCGCATAATTTAGTCAACCCTGCCACATAATTTGGTGCTCCCCTGCCACATAATTCAAGTGGCCCTGATTAAAACTAGTGGTTTGAAAAATCATTTTTTTTCCAGTAAATGAAATTCATGACAGTGCTTCATATGCATTATGCTATTTTACGCAAATTGCATTATGTAGAATGTTGCATGAACATTTAATTTAACTTGCAATCAAAAGTTAAGGAAACAACAGAACACAAGTGCTGTAGTCAACCAGGCTTTTATTTAAATGCGTCCTTGAACTAAACATTAAAGTGAGGATGCAATTCTTGCTAAAATTCAGACCAAATGACAGATTTGCATTTTGCATAGTTACACATAATTGTGTGTAATTTTGGCATAATTTCGCGTAATTATGCAAAATTACGAGAACATCACATATCCCTACGAAATAGTGTGAAATTTCACAACTGTGAAATTAACATAATTTCACGTTCTTCTCATTGTACAAAAATTGCCAATGTCACGGGTGCAATAAAAATGTTATACACCCCTAACTAAAGTAACCCTCAACATGTCGGCCTCAGCATTTATTCACTGCAGTAACTCATCCCCTCTCTCTGGTCCTCCTTTTAATTCCAGTTCTTCAAACCATCCTCACTCAGCTATACATGATCATTCTGATTCACCAGCTGCCTATAATTAATTTTTTCTGTAAATTCATTTTTATTGAAAAAGGCAGCCTATGACAAGTATTTAAGAAAAGGCTTCTATGCATGCTTGACTATTCAGCATATTCACTCCCCAAAATATTATTTTAGCATTCATATGCTGAGCAACTCCCACGGGGATGCTCAACAGCTGTTCTTCACACGCTGTCAGCACTTAAGCATCTTGTTTATATTATGAGGCCACAGTGCGGGGAAAGTCCATACTCAGCTCATCGGGGGTCAGAGAGAGTGATAACATAATAAAACGACAGCTGGGTCTGGTTCCTACTCACACAGGGTTCAGTATTTGACCCCATGGTTGGGGAACTATAAACCTCTGTTATCCAGTGCCAAGATGCCCCTGGAGGTGAACAAATGCTAGACAAATATAAAAGCTGCTGTATTTATGGCATGAAAGAATATTGCTTTGGCTCAAATTAGAACATTGAAATGTTGAGCGCTCTATTGAAGATAATGGAGTAGTTCCAGGCTTGTAAAGGCTCGTAGAAGCCGGGAGTATCAACATTCCAATGTTTGCTCACAGCAACAGATGTGAACAAAGGCCCCTCAGGCTCTGTGATGCCTTTGTTTTATAAATTAGAACATTATGCCTTTCAGGGGCAGAATGTTCTAATATCCTTAGAGCCCTCCATAGCGGGCTCTATTGGCCATTAAAGGCCCGTTCCCTTGTTAAAGGCCCTCGCCTTCGGCTCAGGCCTCAACTGCTGGAGCGGGCCTTTAATGTCCCGTAGAGCCTGCTATGGCGGGCTCTAAGGCTATCTTAGAATATTGGAATGCTGAGAACTCCATTAAAGACTATTGAGTCGTTCCAGGCATCTAATGAGTGGTTATAAGTCCAGAGCTCCAACATTCCAATGTTTGTCTTCATGTTTCTTGATTTTTAATGTATTGTATTTTATCCTTAGTGGGTAAAATGTTGTAATAGCCTTATAGCTACACTGGTTGTTAAAGGTTTTCCCCCTCACCGACAGCTATGCTGTGAGGTGATGCTTCCAGCCCACTACATCATATTTAGTAGGCCTCAAGTGATTGTCAATAGCATTGGTCCTCCTCTCCAGTTTGATTGTTTTGTTGCTTAGGGTGGGCCGGACAAATCTGTTATCCCAGAACATTTTGATAGCTTTGAGGCCCTATCTTAGAACATTTTTCCACCTCGCCATTTGCTCGGTGAGGAGACTATAGGGGCATATGCATCATAACATAATTTTGCGACTCGCAATTTGCAATTTTTACCGAATCGCAATTTGTGTGTCGCAAAAAGCAATGCATCTAAAAAATCGCAAAAATATTGCGAATCGGTAAAAATCGCAGTCGCAAAATGCAATTTGAATATTGCGAATCGCAAAAAATTGCGATTACGCTATTTGCGATTCACAAATTCCAAATCCCAGAATACTATTCACCATGATGATGTCAGAATCAGGAAGTGACCACACCCATGCAGTTACCTTTATGCTGAGAGGGAGGAGGAGGCGGAAGAACACTGGAGAACAGCAATTGGGAAAAGTTTGTGAGATTGAAACTGTTACAGACATCAGCATGGCAAAGGTAACACCCCTGATGGAGAGAGAGAAAAAGGCAGAAGAAGTTCTCAAAGAAAGAATTGGAATTTCTAATTGCAGAGGTGGTGAGCAGCCATAATAAATTATTTGGTAAACTGTCTTTGCAAGTCCCAGAATCAGAAAACAGAAAATTGTGGCTGGCAATGCAAATCAAACTGAATGCAGTGGGAGTTGCACACCGCAGCATTGGAGATCTGTGCAAAAGATGGTATGACCTGTGTAGTCGTGCAAAAGAAAGGGCTGCGGAGAGGCTTGCAGAGGCTAAAAAACTGGAGGTGGAACATCAACCCAAGCCTGCCCCACAGCCATTAATGAGCTTGTGGAGTCCACCCTGCAGCCAGTGGCAGTAGTTGGAGTCACAACAATAGATTCCTCTGCACCACCCTGTACCTCCGAAGGTAAGATGCATGCTACTTTATTTCCACTTTTCGGTGTTAGCTAACAACCAGTGTAAATCAGATCAGGCTTGTGCAGGAAAACAGAATCCAGTACGTGTTTTACTTATGACACACCAATACATTATGGGAATTGTAGTCAGCAAAAGCACAAGGAAAGTTTGGTGTCTAGAAAACATGATGAGTTAAAATCCATTGCACCATGGAAGTCAGTCTACACACACACGCTGTAATGTCAAAAAAATGTATTGTACAAAAGTTTGTACAAAATTAGTAAACATGTCATAACAGAAATAATTATGCACTGTTCTACTTCACAGATACAGGTGACCAAGAGTCTGAGAAGAGTGATGACCATGTGCCAGCAGGGAGTGAGTACCACTCAGAAGAGGACAAATCTGTCTCACCTACACCCACAGCACCAGCACCAAAGAAACTCAGGACCACTGTGGACCTATTGGCAGCATTTTTAAGTGAGTCTGAAGGACAACCTGAGCCCACAATATCTGAAGTAGTAGTAACACGCACATCTAGGCCATGCGAGCAGCTGCGTCGTGGGAACATGTGAGCTCGGAGAAGCAGGGCATAAGCACTGTTGAGATCTGGTGCAGGCGAGACTTCCACTCCGCATGATGGGGTGGAGAGTGCCATGTTAAGGGTACAGCGCCTGCAGGTGAAACACATGCGTTCAATGCAGGGAAACCTTTCAACACTTGCATGCAAATTGGGGGACATGTGTGACAGCATTAATAATCTAACTACTGCTGTGCTGGAAGGTTGCAGGGAGAACATGGAAGATTTTGGAGAACTGACTGGAGTACACAGGGAGCTATGCAAGGTGCTAAAGGAGGATCAGGTGTTCTATTGCAAAAGACACACACAATTGCTCGAACGTTTGGATGGGTACACCAGGGCAACCAACCATCTAAGTACTGCCACAGCACAACTATCATGACGTACAACAGCCATGCAGTTAGAAATGAGCCATTGCTGTGGAGATGTTGCCAAAGGACTGGTCCAAGTGACTAATGCTGTGGATCAGATGCAGACCAATGCTGCTGCTGCCAGTATTATGATGGGGGGTGAAAGTGAGGATGCCTCCAGTCACAGTAGCAGCTTGGCACAAAGGAATGTGTCTGACCCCCAAGAATAGGCGAGGACAGTGAGAAGATGCAGGAAATAGTGTGGCTATGTACATAGCAGTACTCACTGGTGAAGCAACCAGTTACTATTCATGTCTGGACTGAACTTAAGTTCCATGACCTACCATATTTGTGTTTAAAACATTGTAATCAGGCTATGCTAGTGTGCATTAACACAACAGTTCAACTTGTTTTCAATAAATCTATTTCACAAAGTAACAGTCTTGTGTTGTGTAGCATTAGTACTCACATCAAAAATAATTCTGTGTGATTTCTGCACGACGTGTCCTCCCTTCAGCTGCACACGCTGCATTTCCGCCATCTTGTGGGTTGATGTTATCCTCTTCATCATCGGGGTCACTAACAGATGTCTCAATAGGTATGCCTCTTGCAGTTGCTATTAACCCTGGGCGAAGCACTGTGCTACGCTCGCGTAGTCTGCGAAATTTGCGCAACTTTGCACTACGCGAGCTGCACGTAGCACAGTGCGAACACGCGTAGTGCAGCGTAGCGTAGTGCAGCGGTCATTTTTTGCTTGTTCGCGATCCTCAACGTCATTTTCGCGACCGCGAGCAAAGCGCTCATAAGTACTAGAAGACCCTAGGAGGTATGGCTTTGGTGATCGTATTCTTTTCAACATTAAAAATTTACGGACACTGGGTTTCCTCAGTTCCAGCTCTTCCCTCTCTAGTTTCCTTAAACTGCTAAAAAGACACCCTTATCAGCCCCACATCCTTTTAAGTTACTGATTCGGGATTGATGTACAGTTCAGCTCTTCCTAAGCTTTCAAAGCTGCTCTTAATATATCTGAGCCAAGGTATGTGGAGGCCATGATCAAGGGTCATACACTCTTTCAATATCAATTGACTCAATGATGATCCTTCACTCAGCCAAATTTTCATCTAGAAAGTTATAGGGTAGAGGGTCAATATGTCACTTAGGTAAGGCACCCCCAATTCTCTGTGTACCACTATATTAGATGTGCTGTGACGGACGCGTAATAAGCGCTTCAGAAATGCATTCTCAGCTACTTGTAGGTCATCTATGGTAACATGCTCCCATATTTTGCTACCATAAGAGAACGTCATAATACTTTTGGCCTGATAGATCTTTAAAAGCGCAGCGATCGGTCTCTTACCTAATTTCGAAGCAAAATGAAAAATAGATAGATTCACCCACACCAGGTCACCCTTCTTTCTATGTTTTAGAGGGCCTCATTTTATCTGCTCAACCATTATGACCCCCAAATACGAGAAAACATCAGTGCGGGGAACCTGAGCAGATCCTACCCTAAATTGAAAATACTTTTTTGGGCAAAGACCCACCCGCATAACAAAATATTTAGAGTCATTTATAGATAGGTCCCGATCCAACATAAAGGTGGAGAAAGCATCAAGCAGAGTTTAAATCCCCCTAGCGGTCCTAGATATAAGGACCACGTCATCCAAGTGCAATAGCACTGGCAGACCACGTCGACCTACCTGCGGATAATCTACCCCTGTCATCAATAGGGCTTTATCCAGATCGTAAATATATAGGTTAAACAAGAAGGGGCTAGGATACACCCTTGGCAACTCCTCTCCTTATGTCGAAGTTGTGTGAGACTTTTAAATCCTGAGAGAATCTGACATGGGCCTTAGTTGTACGGTGAAGATCTTCTAAAGAATAAACAAAATTGCCATCTACCTCAAGATCTAACATGGACTGCCAAAGTTTGACCCTGTTCACACTATCAAATGTGGAAGACAGATCCATGAATGCTAAATAGATTGTCAAAAAAGTGAGCCCAAGTTCTGGGTTCAGAGACCTGTTGTGTGTTGTGGCTAAACACAAAAGATTATTAAGTGTAGCCGAAAAACAGAAAGAAAAAATATCTTTCCTGAGTCCCCTCACTCACCGGAGTTTCCTCACAGTGACATGCTTTATCATTGGGGCCATCCCAGTTCTCTACGAAAAGGGGCGTGCTACGACTTGCGAACTACGAAGGAGCACTTAATTGTGAAGGACTATGTGTGGTGCAAAAAAAGTGTAGTGAGGGTGAGTGGGTGAAAAAGTGAATTTAAAAATACCGTACTAGTGGGCCTCAATAATTTATTCTGCTCCTAGGTTGGTATATTAAAAATGGGGTTTATACTGTGATCCGACCGACTATGAAGATAGGTTCAGTATATGGCCACACATAGTCCTTCACAATTAAGTGCTCCTACGTAGTTCGCAAGTCATAGCACGCCCCTTTTCGTAGAAAACTGGGATGGCCCCAATGATGAAGCATGTCACCTTGAGGAAACTCCGGTGAGTGAGGGGACTCAATAAAGATATTTTTTCTTTCTGTTTTTCGGCTACACTTAATAATCTTTTGTGTTTAGCCACAACACAAGACAGGTCTCTGAACCCAGAACTTGGGCTCACTTTTTTGATATGACGCTTTAGGAGGGCGACCTGTTCTTAAGTACCTCCCCTTCCCTCTGGTTATATGTGCTAAATAGATTGTGCCAGGACGGGCGACTGTATATAGATGTAGATTAAGGCACTGGGCCACGGTAGACCTCCCTGGGCGGAACCCATACGGAACATCTGATAGGAGGGTATGTTCCGCCGCCAAGTTAGTCAGCCTATCTAGTAGTACTCGACCTACCATCTTAACCACCGAGTCCAACAACGAAATAAGTCGATAGCAATGTGTGCTATCATGGTCACCTTTTTAAAAAAGGCACTATAGTCGAAGTAGCCCAGGTCTCAGGGCATTCGGTTTTCACTGCAGCATTAATTACTGCAGCAAGGACCGCAGTTTTCTTGCAGCCTGAGAGCAGGAGGAATCAAACCATCTAGCGGTATGAATAACTGTTTGTCCAGCTGGGATGCTTCAAAAATCACCTACTTTAACAGAAATGATTTTAAAAGCAATAATAACCTCCCCAGGAGGTATAAACAGTGAGGTACACTGGCTAACTGCACATAAACCTATTACTGACTCGTGAAATGCATCTGGGGAGATCTGGGTCCACTTTAGCCATCTTTTAACATCTGTTGGTCTCACAGTCCCACTCCGCCCAGCCCCTCCTTTGGGCAACAGTAAAGGTCCACAGAGATCAACACACAATGGGTTGTGGTTACTATGGACATTAGCTCGTATAGTGAATCCAGTAAATAAAACTTGTAAATTAATATAAAATCAATAAATGAGCCACCACCCCTCCCTTTAAAAAATGGGACAGCGGCCGTGATGCAGGGGTCACATAAAGACATAAGAGGCAATAAATCAAATTCATGAAGGAGATCATTCAGCATGTCCCTCTGTAAAGAGTGTTCGAAGTGAATTCCCCTCACACGTGGGCAACCAAGATCAGCCAATCTTAAGACCCTGGGTCTGCTGATGGGTGGATGTTAAAGTCCCCAGCAATCGTGATGTTTTGATGGACAGCATCACAATGTTGCCTTATGAAAGAGCCTAATATAGTGGTGTTACACCCACCCTTGGAGCATGATGTTGAGTTAAAAAAATTGATAAGACCCACTTTGTTCGACCTCTTACTTAGGGGCCCATTATGATCGCGGACGGACTTGAGTCCGTCCGCGACCATAGAGGAGGAGGGAACCTCCGCATGGCCTGTGGAATTCCCTCCTGTCCAATTAGGATGTGACCGCCACCCTGGCGGTCACATTCTCTATTTTTACCATTGCGGCGGGTGCGGCTTCAAGCGGCACCCGCCGCAATGGTAAAAATGCATACATTGCATTTGTTTGCAGAAAGCGGTAGGCACCGTGTGGTGCCTGCCGATTTCTGCATACAAATGCAGGGGGGTACCATAGGTACCGCCCATGTGCACCCCCCACGCCCCTTAACCCATTGGGCCCGCAACGGGCCCTCGCAGTGAACTTCCACATGCTTTTCCTTGGCGGAAAACCTGCCCGGAAAAGCATTTGTTAAAGCCCATCCTAATATGGCTGGCGGTGTCTGAGAGACACCGCCACCATATTAGAGCTTTTCCGCCGCGGTTGTAAGCCAACCGCAGCGGAAAAGCTGCGGACGGAAACCAGGACCCACCAGCCATCCTAATGTGGTGGTGGGTCTTTGGTGGATCTGCTGCGGTTTTTCCGCATCCTCCGGGCCGGCCGTGGCTTCCGCCTGCCCGGAGGATGCGGAAAAACCGCAATCGTAATACTGCCCTTATTAGTACCAAAGGCTGTATACACAATCTTAATATGGGTAGGACCTGTATCTTGCATTCTACTGCCAGAGAGATATAAATTGCAAGACCACCCTTTGGTCTGCCAACTGAAGAAGGGGAGGCTGGGACGAAAAAGGATTTATATCCTTCTAAAAATAAGCTACAATCCATTAGCCATGTTTCTTGCCAACATATCACTCTAAATTGTTTCACAAATGCAATCCACGACGGGTCAGAAAACGTATTGGCTAATCCTGTGATATTCCAGGATATAAAGTTTTTATCACATTCACCCAAAGACCCCTAGCTTTGCACTAGAGAATCCCGCTGGTCATTTGATTTCTCTGAATCTGTGAAACTAATATGCAAATCACAGGCGTTCATGGCAACCAGAGAGGTGAAACCGTTTGACAACTCCGAAAAGGGCAGACCAGGATCCTGTCGACCTTGGGGCATCCGATTCAGGTTAGTTGAATTAGGAGGCAGATTTAAATAAGCATTCCTGAAAGGTATATTTAATGGCGGTAGTCCGTTGAATGGGGCCCTGTTAACATTATTCAAATAGTTGCACCATGATGACCCTGTTTTATAAAAAAAACAAGAGTTAAGGCCAAAATGGATGACTTGAGACCGAAAGGAGCAGAGTGCAGGTCTGAAACTAGGGGTGGGCGGAATTTGCGTTGGCGCGCTACTCAAAGCTCCACAAAATGGTAAAAAATCTCCACTAACACGCAACAATTCTGCGAACACGCGGAATTGCTTGTTACGCCCATTCGCGATTATTTTTTCCTATTCGCAAACCCGGTTTGCGTGCTTGGGGAGAAATATCTCATAAACATGCATTTTGAAAGCGCAAAGAAGCAAAAAATTCAGCGAAGCCATGGATCGCAGACATTTTGGCAATTCCGAGTTCTCCCCGGAACGCAAAATTATCCAAATTACCAAAGTCCATGGGCGGAGCGGAATTTACCGCCCAGGCCTATCTGTAACCAGAATCATTTCCGCGATATGGGGCCTATTAAAATTTGTGATGACAGAATCGCCCTTACAAGACTTAAAGGAGCTGTCGATCCAATTAATCCTTCACACCATATTAATGTTTTTCTCCACCCTCATTCCTAGAGTGGTGTTACATGATAGCCAATGTAGAACACCCGGAAGTGACTCCCTGCTGGCTGTGGTTGTTCCCCAATGTTTGGGAGTGGGGCTGCCAGGATGGGGTGATCCGTGATTTGGGGAGCCATTGATGGTCCTGGTTCTGAGTTAACGGCTACCCATCTTGTTGGTACACAGCATTTGAGGTCAAATAGACCCTTTTCGATCAAGGTCCAACAAAGTCTTCATAGAGTCTTGAAAAGATTCCAATATGCCTATCAAGTCTGCCTTGGTCAGTGCTTGAGTGGTCGGTGGATCTTGTGGGGTCAGGTTAGGTGTTGATCTTTTGGCCTTTCCCCCCGTGGATTGGGTCTTTCTTTTTGTGCCTGTCCCTATGCTGACAGGCTCAACAACTTTTGACCTCCTTCGCGTAGTAAAACCAGGAGCTTTTAAATTAACCCCTCCCACGCTCATGACGAGCTCAGCTCGTCATGAGCCACGGTTCTCGTGTGCTCATGACTAGCTGAGCTCATTATGACCGCTAGAACGCTCACACGCGGGGCTAATTCCCCTGCTGTGCTGGGCGTTCTAAGGAACGGGCGTGGTCATGACGAGCTCAGCTCGTCATGAGCACACGAAAACCGTGGCTCATGGTGAGCAGAGCTTGTCATGAGCACCGGGGCGCTGGGCGCGCCCCCTCCCCCAAGCACAGCGGGGGAATCGGCCCCACAGCGAAGGGGTTAACCGGATGCTTACTGGAGGTGCTGCGGCACTTGGCTTAAAAGGACTTTATCAGCCCTCTGATTGTTAATCATAATGGCACGAGAAAGGGGTAACTGTTAGGCTATTGTATGACTATTTAACCCAATGAGATCCTACGCAACCTCTTGCAACCCTGGGTTATTTAAGGAATCATCAGCGCTGGCCAAAGACGATTGTGTATCTGCGAGCATAAGGGATGAAGCAATAACAGGGGGCCTCGAAAGGCATAGGTTCGCCAGTTCAATCTCCTTGTCCAGTACTGCTGCGGCTAGCTGCAGAAATGAGTCCATGGTTACGACTGAGGCTGTAGTTCCTGTCGTGTCACTCCCAGGGGATAAGATCACCTTACGCTACTCCATGTTGTACCCAGATCAGTTTGCTAAATAACAGGTCTCTGGTCCAAAAAGGAGGCAACATTTATAACTGATTGAGTATTTATACTGAGGGACGTGACCAAGATATTCAAGGTACAGAGTCCCTCAGCTTGCAAATGCCCTATAACCAATGTACATGATTCCAAGGCTCTTAGGTGTTAGCGTTGAGGAAATAAAAGGAGAATAACCAAAAACAAAGACAAACAAGAGGATAAGCCCAGCCCAGCCTCCTCCATTCTCGGACGGGCTCAGACAGGCACACCCTTGGCCCAGGCACGCCCGAGCGCATCCTGCGCGGCGGGAGCCCTGCAGGTCTCTTAAGCGCCTCCAGGCGTGTCCTCCTGACTTGGCAGCCGCTAGGCAGGCTGGGGGCTGAAGGCCTCTACTTGCGGCTTCTGGTGGCTTGTGGCAGGAATAGATTCTCCTCTCTCCGCTTAAGGTAAGGCTCCCACGTGGCGGTCCTCTTAATCACCTCCAGGCGTGTCCTCCTGACTTGGCAGCCGCTAGGCAGGCTGGGGGCTGAAGGCCTCTACTTGCGGCTTCTGGTGGCTTGTGGCAGGAATAGATTCTCCTCTCTCCGCTTAAGGTAAGGCTCCCACGCTGCGGGCCTCTTAAGCACCTCCAGGCGTGTCCCACTGATGTTGCAGCCGCTAGGCAGGCTGGAGGCTGAAATCCTCTACTTGTGGCTTCTGGTGGCTTGTGGCAGGAATAGATTCTCCTCTCTCTGCTTAAGGTAAGGCTCCCACGATGCGGGCCTCTTAAGCATCTCCAGGCGTGTCCCACTGATGTTACAGCAGCTAGGCAGGCTGGAGGCTGAAATCCTCTACTTGTGGCTTCTGGTGGCTTGTGTCGGCAATGGACAACATTTCTCCTTTCTCTGCTTAAGTTAAGGCTTAATTTCATAATTTGTAAAATGTTTATTTTTTGTATTTGACTTGTTATATCAATCAACGCAATTATGTATTAATTTACACATATATACTTCAGGCTGATGGAAATACCTTTGGTGCTATTTTGAAATTACATTTGACACCTACTGGTTCATGACATCAAAAATCATAACATCACCACCTATACCAGATGCAATGCCACAAAAAAGGGTGTGTGCCTTTAGCTAAAAAAGCAATCCTATTGGCTTTGTCAAGGGTTCACCGCATTAAAATATAAGCCAAGTAAATAAAGCACAATATCACTGGAATCAATAACCAATCATTACTGTCAATAAAAGCATTGCAATGATTACCAAAATTCATTGTCAGAAATATACTTTAAAGAAAGCATAGGCAATCAACTTAACATGCATCTGAGCCATTTTTAATTGTGTTTAAGCTACTTAAAATTCGTCCATAGGTCCACTCTCTAGAGATCCTTGTACTCCAGCGTTGTAGAGCAAGGGTTCTAGCGCGGGAATATTTGAAGAAATGTGGAAAAGTCTACCAGGTCATGTATCCACAGGTTTGGGAGACAATGGGTAAACTATAGGGAAATTATTCTACGGCGTTGCTGCAAACCCTGCAGCCCCCATAACACTTATGTTGGTGATGCTCCTTGGGCATCAAAAGAAGTAAATTATTAGCAAGGTAACCCTGCATTGCATTATGGGGTGTTCCCTCCGTGGAGAGTGAATATTTAATATATATTTTTATATATTTATCAGCTTGCAGTCCTGCCTCTCCAACTTACGAAAGCAGGCACCGACACAATGAGATTGAAGCCAGTTTCTTTTTATTCACTGGAGAAACAACATGGACCATATATATAAAATATGTGTTTTTTTTTTTTTTTTGGAGGGACAGGCAGCAAATTTCTCCTTGTAACTTACTGGCAGATGCATCAAAGTTATGTTTTGCGAGTCCTTAATAGCGAATTTTAAGGAATCGCTATTAAAGACTTGCAAAACGGGATGCATGTAGGAATCGCAATGTTATTAGCGATTCCTACAGATTCCTTATTTGCAATTCGGTAATAGCTAATCGCTAATAAGGAATGGCTTTCCCATTTATTCCTATGGGCCTAAAGGCCCATAGGAATGAATGGGAAAGCCATTCCTTATTAGCGATTAGCTATTACCGAATCGCTAATGTTCCGCTATTTCAAGGGTGCCAGGGTGTCCAAAGGACACCCTGTTGCACCCCTGAAATGGACCTGTGCACAAATGTTACACACACACATGCCCTAAGGGCATGTATGTGCGCAACATGTAACTTTGAAAAATGCACTAAAGTGCATTTTTCAAAGTTTTAGCAAATTACCACGAAGTTCAACTTCATGGTAATTTGCTCCCTCTATTAGCGAAATCGCTGTTTTTTTGGGTTTCATGCATTGCATTTAAGGAATCTCATTTTGGGATTCCTTAAATGCAAGAGCAATTTAAGGAATCGCTATTTAGAGATTCCTTAAATTGCGATTTCTGCATTTGGGATGATGCATCCCAAATGCAAAAATTCCGGGAGCAAACGGCCAGATTCTGAGAATCTGCCCGTTTGCTCCCGGTATTTTCTTTGATGCATCTGCTTGTAAGCCTCAAAAACGAGTTTTCACACTGCTTCTATTACATTTTTTTTAACTTTACCAATCCATCTAGGATTAGTAAATAAATAAAATGCCACTACTTCAATTTGTAGACGTTTGCATGCACGGTGAGAAATGCAAGCTCTTACGTGATGACATGTGCACACATGTCATCATTACGCATGCACACGTCTACAAAATGATGAAATCGCTGCAGAGTCATCAAACCCTTTTTTCTTTTTTTGTTTTCTTTCAGCCATGCTGTACATTATTTGCAAAAAATAAATAAAACATTGCCAATCCTGTACAGCAGCGCGAAAATAAATTGGCAAGGCCATTAGGTCCTGAAGGTGGGACATATTGGATTTGCCAGTTCTTGTTTTTCTTGCAACTCTTAGTTGCCAAAGAAAGCAATTCTATCTCACAAGCATTTTTTCACAATTACATACCTTCATTAGTTGTTTGCTTATAGTCGGTGCTTAATTTGAGCCGGTGGTTGCAGGTATGGGTCATTGGCACTTGTTTTTAGGGATCAGCCCATTTTTCTTTTCATCATACTTTGAGCAAAGGGAAAAAGAGAAAAGCACACAAGGAGGAAGAGAAAGACTGGAAAACCATGACAAAGGGAGAACGTGCAGATGAAAGAACATTGAAGAGTGAGATACAGGGTCAGGGAGTATTTTGCAATAGATTAAAAAGGAATGGGGTGGAATCAAGACCTGTGCATATGGCATGCTGACATTTAATAGCGATGGCGATGGGCTTCTGAGTAAAACTTTGGGACACATTGTTTTTTTGGGGGGGGGAGTTTTATATAGCGCAAGCTCGACCTGAAGGTATCAGAGCGCTTTGCATGAGCACCACTTGAGTTATAGAAGGACACGTTCATTTAGTTAGGCACAGGGAGATTATGTGATTTGCCCAAAATCACAGGACGTTGAGCGTCCCTGACGAGACTCAAACCTGGTTCCCCATCTTCAAGGTTGACCCTTCTAGCTGTTAGGCCACATACTCATATAATTTTACAAATTAAGCACTGCTGCTGGTGAATTAACACCTGTGAGGAAAAAGTACTTCGAATTACACAAAATATGGAACATGCACTATTAAAAGCATTACAAAAGTCCTGAGACATGGAACCCTGACTTGCATGGAACCTCTTGATACCTTCGAATGTTTAAGTGATTTTGTGAGAAAAATACGATGGTTATGAGAAAAAAACTGATTAATGCTGCAGAATGGAAAAGGGAACATGAAGGGGTTAAACAAATTAGTTCCAATGTGAGATTTAAGCTTACCCAATTTAATATTGTTCATCAAACATACCTCACTCAGCATATCTTACATGGGAAACATCCTTTACAACGTAAATTTTACAACGCACTACCATTACTACGCAACTTTTACAAGGCAAGTCATTATAACGAATTGCGCTGGAGGGCGCTCTAGAATAGGGAATAGTTTAATTACTATTCAACACCTTCCCTACTATCCACGGGGACTGGAGTTGGAATAGTAAATTAAACTATTCACTATCCAGCGCCCCCAACGCAAGTCGTTGTAACGACTTGCGTTGTAAAAGTTGCGTCATAATGGCATGCGTTGTAAAAGCATGCGTAGAAACGTCATACAACCATCTTACATAGAATATACCCCGATCGTTCTGCTCATTCCCCCAAATGTGGTCATACCGACGCCATTTTCTTACACATGTCTTGGAAATGTCCGGAACTGAAATTATTCTGGGGTCGATACTGGAACGCTTAAGACAGTTGACGCGGTGGACGCTGCCCTACTCCATAAAGGAGGTGCTACTGGGACTTCTTCCCAGGCCTAAAGGGAGGAAGCTTACATGTAGGTTCCTACAGTTGGGACTGATGCTGGCTAAAAGAAGGATTGCAATTATTTGGTTGAGCTCGCTGCCCCCCACCGTGGAAAAATGGGCCAGAGACTTAGCGGAGTGGGCCACAGTAGAACTAATTCGAATGAGGCGTGTCCGAAGAGACGCAAAATTATAAGAGGGCGCAAGGTTGTGGTATGTTATGAACTCTGGAATCCCCATTACATAGACTCCTTTTTCACAAGCTACTGAGGAAAGGTAGGCAGATGAAGGTAGACCAGAGGTGGGACCATAGCCAGAGAGCATTCCCGGACCAAGAACATATTAGAAAGACTAGAGGAAGGTAACGACTGATTCATGACACAAGGTGCAGGGTTGTTTCCCAATGTGACCCTGGGGGGTGATGGAGGGTGGGACTAGTTTGTGTACTACGTGCTAACAAATGTACGTGATATGTAAATGTTGTCACCATTGTATTAAGATACTGTACCGATGGAACTTAATAAAAAAAATCATCAAAAAAAAGTGATTAATGCTGGTTTTGTGTAATAATTTTTACGTTCAGGGTCAAACTCCGGTTGTTATTGTTTTACTGATTTTCAAGCAAAGATGACATTGGTTAAACCTTGTTTTTGTCCACGCACTTGACTAGAGTAAAGCTGCACAGCTTATTACATAGGCTTTTTCTTCCAAAGCATCTCCAGAAAGGATGCCTTGTTTTTTTGCCTACTACCAAACAGAGAGGATTGGCACCTTTTTTAAGGCCTAGATACCTCTAGTCCACGCATTTGTCACCTCTCGCTTGGACTATGGGAATGCACTCTATACAGGGGCCAATAAAAAGAGCATGCAAAGACTACAGTACATCCAGAATGCCGCCGCCCGCCTGATCCTGATGCTTCCCAGAAGAGCCTCGTCTAAAAAGGCACGTACTACTCTCCACTGGCTCCCTATAAGAGAAAGAATCATATTCAAAACTATGTGTAATAGTCAGCGAATTATGTTGAGGAAAGGCCCAGAGTACTTGCACAGTCTACTGACCCCCTATATACCTACCAGAGCCCTATGTTCCCAATGCACAGGTTTGGTGAAAGTCCCAGTTATAAAAAAAAATCGAGCAAGGGAGGCCGCTCTTTCTGCCACCTGGCCGCTAAGCAAGGGAACGCTCTTCCTCTAAACCTCCGCGTGGAACAGTCGGAGAATATCTTTAGGAAAAAACTGAAAACTTGGCTTTTCCAGGATTAAAATCTTAGCTTCACATGAGCTACACTGCTCCATCCTTTCTGACTCCTCCCTATGTTTTCTTTCTGACCGCAGTACGGGGACACACTAGTCAGTGTAACCAGGACCTTTTACAAACTCTTTATTATTATTATTATTTATTTGTGACAACTTCACAAGAGAAAGAGCTATGGGCTACTAAGTCTAAGAGATCTCTTCTATTTACTGAAGGGTGGCCAGTAACCTCAAAGTGACAGATGGAGGCCTTGGAAATATGAGTTTGATGCAAATAGAGGGGATGGGCCTTCATGGAATGGTAATAGTTGTCGGTATTCATACGATGCCTCCGGGAATGGCGTGTTTTACCTAAATCCGGCCTGGGTTTCTCTTCTTGTCATCCTTAGAGCAACAAGCATGCCAGACTAGGGTCTCACATGAGACAATAATTGGTCTCACGGGCTTATACTCAGGTCTCCTTGACGTGCAGTTTACTCAGCCCTAACACTACCTGTCAACACTATTCTTCATGATTATTGGACAGGCCTCGTGGAAGGCCCGCTCCCTCCCCGCATGATAGGGCCCGGACACCGGCTCTCCCTGTATCCCCAGAAAGAACCATCCCGGCAATCCACCAAGGCAACCAGCAACCCGTCCCAGACGGGACGCCTGCTCCCGAACACCCCAGTATCGGCTGGCCCGGGCCTCCGTCAGCACCATTGCCCAGGCCCAGCTGCCATCTTTGGACACTGCATCACGAGGCCACGTGGCCTCGGCTCGACCCCAACCCTGGGCCTGGCCAGGCCCCGACATCGAGGCATCACCATCCACCCAGGAGGTGAAGAGACCACTTGGCAGGTCAATGGGAGAAAGGAGTGTCGATGGCTCTCCCCCGCCAGGTGTCGATCGCCCCCGGCCTCCCCGGGCGCTGGCTCCACCCCCCTGCTGGGTGTCTGGTCTCCCTCATCCCGGACCTCCCGACCTCCAAGCGCGAGGGTCCAGACATCAAAGGAGGCCAGACCTATAACTGGGGCAGCTCCAGAGCAGGAAGGCAGTTGTATCCTGGAGTCGAGAGACACCTAGAAGAACTCATCCTTGATGGCCTGCTGGCGCTGCCGCGGCCCGTCCTTGTGAGCCATCGCCTCGGCCTGCTGGCGCTGCCGCGGCCCCCCCCTGCAACGTGACTATCATCCTAGCCTGCTGGCGCTGCCGCGGCCCGCCTTGCCGAGAACGATCATCCTAGCCTGCTGGCGCTGCCGCGGCCCGACCTTGCAGACCCCTAAGCTCGAGGATTGTGAGCTCCTTCCTGCCGCCCCTGTACCAGACCGGTACCACGACTGTCCAGCTACCCGGTTCCCTACAAAGACTAGAATTGGGGGGATCCTCGTGTCCTGACCCCACTGTATAGCTGATAGCTTTGCCTCAAGAACCCTATATAAAGTGTGTAGATCTCATCCTTGTGTGGTGTCCATTTGTGGGGGGGAAGTTGCTTGTCTGTACGATCCCTGGCGACGGCCCTCACCGGAGGCCTCTCCCCCTGTACTCGGCCGACCCTCCGGGTCCCTGTCTAACAATGATCAACATTTCCATAGGGAAAAGGCCATCTCTAAACAATAGAACTACAACAATAAATGCCCTTTGATGGAAAGTCAATGAAGGTCTCCAGTTATCCTTTTTGCTGACTTCAAGAGTTTCTCACATGCCTGCAGTATTGCAGACCATTTCTGGACTTTGATATGCAACCTTAATAAAGTCACGCATAAAGTAATTATCATAGAGAGAAGCTGGACAGGAATGAATAAAACTCATTGATTTTCTTTTTTATAGCATGATGCTATATTTCGGTCACAGACCATCAAGGAAGACACAAGTTAAAACAGATTATGATTAAAATACAATGAACTTAAAAGTAAAACACATATCCACAGGACTAACTTGACATGACCTCTCCTCATAAGGGGTATGCATATATAGAACAAAAGTATTTCATTAAAATAGATTTAAATATTCAATAAAATAAGAACAAGATCACATCGTCCTTAATAAATGCTTCTGCCTACATATATCGAAAAGCCTGCTGATAAAGCTGATTAAGGTATAGTAAAAGAGTCCTGCCCGGTGATCAGAACCACGTACGGTTACTCACATCTCAATAACACTGCATGTTGTTACATCTCTACAGGAAAATGACCAAGGAATGTATACACAGTACAATTGTCTATCTCAACGTTTACCTTTGGTCTAAAATATGATATATCAGTATATCGAGTACCAAAATATTGTGAAGAAAGTTTAGAAAGGTAAGTATAGATTTACTATTCTTAACTCCATGTCTTTGTACCTTAAAAAGATATACATCATCAAGTTATGTATACTGGGTCTGGAGGTTTATTGGATTAATGCATCCATTCCGGGGTTTGTGTTTAGTTGCATGGTCACCCTTTTACATCTTGGTGTTTTCACTCAGCCTTTAATCCTTCTAAAGTCAATAATATTAGTTCCATTGAATTGAGAAACCATAAACAGCAGTTATTCAATGCCAAGATACCTCAAGGGATGAACAATGCCTTTACAGTTACAGGATATGTTTGCTATTTATGTTAGATATTTACCCCCACATGGATCAAGGTAGGATTTTACGATTCCTTAATTGCGATTATTAAGGAATCGTAATTATGGAATCGCAAAAGCTATGCATGTAGGAATCGCAAAAAAATAGTGCTTCCTACACATTCCTTAATTGCCACTCGCAAAATGCGAGTCGCAATTAAGGAATGGCTTCCCATTCATTCCTATGGGCCTACAGACCCATAGGAATTAATGGGAATTGTATGCGCACTTTGCCAGTACCCATTAATTACTCGCAAATTGTGCATGCAATTTCAAGGGTGCAAGGGTGCTAAAAGGACACCCTGTTGCACCCCTGAAATTGTAATGTGCACCCATGTTGCTCACACACATGCCCCAAGGGCATGTGTTTGTGTAACATGCAACTTTGAAAAATGCACTTTAGTGAATTTTTCAAAGTTTTCGCAAATTACCGTCCAGGTTCATTTGCTAGTAATTTGCGACCCCTAATAGCGAAATCGCTATTTAAATTGCATCATGCATTGCATTTAAGGAATTGCAATTTGCAATTCCTTAAATGCAATCACAATTTAAGTAATTGCAAATTCTGCGATTCCTTAAATTTCGATTTTTGCATTTGGGATGATGCATCCCAAATGCACAAATAGTGGTGGCAAAGGGGCAGATTCTGAGAAGCTGCCCGTTTGCAACCGGTTTTTAGTTTGATGCATGGGGCCCTTAGACCCCTCTCTTTACACGGTTAATTGAACCTTTATTTCTATGTGCATTTGACAAAAGCTATTCCGTCTGGGAATTTCTGGAAGTTTTCTATCTCGCTATATATACTAAGCTAGCATGTTACATTCACCCTTTCCTCTCGAGGTTGTGCTATATTTACTGTGCTAGAATGCTACATTCACCCTTTCCTCTCGAGGTTGTGCTATATTTACTGTGCTAGAATGCTACATTCACCCTTTCCTCTCGAGGTTGACAGTGAAAAGACAGAGAAAAGGAAGCAGATAATATGACACATAATTGCCACTTGGGACTACTACAGATATAACTGACCTATACACCTCACCAGCAGGTTTTCTGTACACAACTCCAAAATAATAATCTGTGGAAAAATAACAACAAAAGCTTTAAAGACCTGAAAGTGACACTGCCATTTTGGTAATTCATTTGAAGACTCCCCCTGTTCTAATAGGCGCTCTCCACAGCTGATCACACCACAGGCTGTAGCTGAGCTAAAGAGAAGTGGGGTGAGGAGGTGAGTGGTGGAGGCTGCCAATTAATTTTAAAAATGTTGGGCCCGATTCACAAAGGTAAACTTAGACGTTTGGTCTAAATTTAGACAAAATGTTGATGTTTACGACTTCGGTAATTCAAACCGTTTATGAGCACTATTTGTATGTCCGCATTGCGGCCGGATCTCTGGCCGAGTATGGACATAAAGATACTACTCGTAAAGGTCCTTCGTGAATTCCCAAAGTGGTCAATTTAGACGTTCGGTCTAAGTTTAGACCAAACGTCGAAGTTTACCTTTGTCAATCAGGTCTTTTGCTTCTTAGGTTGACCACAACACAAAAGGTGCATCGTTTCAGTCGCTCAGAACATATACATGCAATCACAAAAGGCTTATTTTTAATACTCGTGCACCCCCTTTTGTGCTTGTAACACATGTAACTAATGCCACACAACCCCCTCACACATTGTGCAGAAACAGTTGATCTCACAACTCAATGATACAGTACATAGTAATGAACCTAGCTTGCTGCAACCAACTTCTCGGATCCAATGGAAAGTTGGTGATGGGCGAATTTTGCGAATTCGCGATCCGCGAATTTGCGGATTTGCGAATTCGCAGATTTTTGTTTTTTTGCGTGTTCGGGGTTTTTTTTGCGTGTTCGCAGGGTTTTTTGCATGTTCGTGGGGCTTTTTGCGTCTTCACGAGCCACTTGCATAGCGAAGTTACCCATGCAGTCGTTTATGGGAGAGGGAGAGAGAGATAGATAGATAGATAGATAGATAGATAGATAGATAGATAGATAGATAGATAGATAGATAGATAGATAGATAGATAGATAGAAAGAGAGGGAAAGAGAGAGGGAGAGAGAGAACGAGAGAAAGAAAGAGAGGCCGGATCTCTGAAGGGCCAGATTCCTGAGTTGCCCCTACAGAACATACAGCTTTTTATTTTTAGCAAAATGCATATGAAAATTGTGCTGTAAAGGTCTCTTTTAGTTGAACCCCTCCCAACAACTCAAAATGGGTGTATTTGCCATCCTCTCCCTTCTTCCTGTTTTTTATATCTGTAAGTGCTTCCTGGTGAGGTTTAATTCCTTGGACAGGTGCCTCGTTGCCTACTTGTAACTATTCTCTGACCCTGCTTCAGAGCATAGTTGCAAGTATTCAACGAGGCGCCAGGAAGCAATTAGCAGCAGGTGTCCAAGTTGAAGTTAATTTGTTTGTAACCCTTTTGTAAAAGGTTACAAAGAAATTAGGTTCAACTTTTGCACCTGCTGCTGTAACCCTTGCTTAATTGAAAATTCGTCCCGCTGATTCGCGGATTTTACCGCGATTTCGCGAGATTCGCGGATCGCGAAATCGCGGAAAATCTGCAAATTCGCCCGCGAAACGGATTTTATGCCCACCTTTAGTTAGGACACAGGCCGCAGTGCAATTGGTTCAGGGGTTGCCAAAACTAAATTAAAGTTCCAAGCACATTTAGTCAGAAAATATTCAGTTTTAATACCTCTACAGGAGCAAAAATGATCAGAATGTGATCAGTGCCTCAATTGTTATTAATCTTGAAAAACTGTCCCCATGTAAATAAAGACTCTGAAATGTAAGTGTGCTTTAAACAGGGGAATGGCATTGTGGATGAACAAAACAAATAGCAGGATCTCAAATCGTTGGACGACTCCAGGTCAAGTCAGTAGTTCTACCTGGAAAGCAGTGTTTAAGCAAACAAAATTAAGAACCACATTTCTGATAAGAGGGAAGCCAATGGTTTTGTAGAAAACGCAGTGGAAACCATAAAACCATACATAGAGCCTGATTCACAGAACTAACTTAAGACAAAATCCTAAACTTACTACTTTTGGTATTCACAGAAGTTAGGATTTTGTCTTAAGTTTGTCTTAAGACAGACTTAAGACAGACTTGAAGACAGACTTAAGTTAAAATCCTAACTTCTGTGAATACCAAAAGTAGTAAGTTTAGGATTTTGTCTTAAATTAGTTCTGTGAATCGGCCCCTTAGTGCCTACTTGCCTGTTTTGTTTAAAATGATGTGCTAGTCCCCTGTAACGTAGTCCTTCACTTCATCCATGAGGAACATAGATGTTACATGTTTGAATATATGCATGCATGAGGGTGAGCATGGGTGTGATGTATGGATGTCGACATATTGGTATCCACTTTGATTTATGGTATGCAAGTGGTACCTAAATTGGAGGATTAGAAGGAACCTTCCCCTACAGCACCTGTAGATTGCATGGCACCTTCCAAGGTTTTCTGGAGGCTTTTGTAACACTTGAGACACTAAGAAGCTGAGGGTTGGAATCCTCTTTGATACTAAAGGAAAGACCTGGACCCTTTTTGCTCTATTTTCGCCTGAAAATGCTACATCCAAAAATTAAAAGTAGATAATTGGGCTGACTTGTCCCTCCTTCATGCCCTTGTTTTGCAGTTCCCTTGACAGGAAACTCCCAACTCACCCCAAGTTCCTGCTAACACATCAAGACAAAGACTACGGCTGGACCAGTCAGAAAGGAATACGCTTAGGGCAGGATCTTAGAGCTGACTGTTGGAATCCACAAATGGTGTTTTCATCTTTATTATAAAAATGTGATAGAAACTTCCAGGCACTGTTCCAAGATTGTAATACCAGAATACAGGCTCCTGCATCAGTGGTGAGTTAGAAACTCTTCTGTGCCTAATGGTTGGTGCATCTAACACAACTCCCTTTGCTACAAACCATTCATGAGAGTCTGCCTTGAGTATGCTTTGAAGGGTAGAGCTGACTGACGGTTTAACAGGGGAGTTGGAGGTGCCCTTGTATGAGGAAAACACTGCCTAGAAGAAGACGGACTGTGAGCCGCCAAGGGGAGATGAACTGAAGTGGTCCACTGTGACACAGGAAAGGACATGCACCTCTTCACCAGAAGGTAAGGTTTCGAAGCCGAGACCATCTTAGCAGCATGTCCTGATGCTTGAGCACCTGTGTTTGTTGAGCAACATGGCAATCAGCTATGTGGGCTCTCTGCTCAAGCAACCAGGTGCAGAAGATTACAAGGGTGCAAAAGAAAACCTGACCACATCTGTAAGCCTTCATTGACAAATCAGGGCACTACAAGAAGTACTGTGAAAAGGAAGAAGGCATTGTCTATGTTTGGAGGGGAACACCACCAATACTTTGTACTCGATCCTACGACCCGGCGCTCCTAGCTTGTCTGGGTGGTGGACTCGTGATTGGGACTAGGTAAGATCCCATGAAGTAAGATCTGTCTGTCCGTGAGCAGCATGACCTAGGCTTAACTTTCTTCCCCCTGATACTGACAGTTCATAAGCTTACTAGAGTGAACATGCACAAGTGCTCTGTCATGGCAACAGTCACGTCAGCTGGGCAGTAGCATAATCACAGAGATCCCTATTGGGTGGGCAAGCCCAAGCACATCCTATCTGGACTGGTGCTGCCCCCATTGAACGTCAAATGTCAGCAAGTACTCCATGCATCATCAAATGACAGTACATACAGAAAGGTACTGTGCAGAGGGGAATACACATGAACGGTGGATCCCAGCACTTGAAGGGCTAAGCATTGCAACCACCGGCAAGGGTGGACCCAACCACCTTGTGAACGTTACTCATTATAACGCCAGAAGGAATGAAACACCAACTTGAATTGAATATTTACTAACCCCACAGGAAAAGCTTTGGGTGTCTTTCAGAATCCTTGTGAAGGTTATCTAATTGTGACTTAACAATGCCCTCTGTTAATTATGCACATTATTTCATTGTATGTGAGCAGTAAAGTAATTTCTCTGATGCCAAAGCACTAGCCCAATATGTATTTATTGATCACGATTGGACAGTCTGTTGAGTTCTCAGGCTCTAACCCCACGCCATCTCCTTGATTTCCCTTTGTTCTTGTCTCCTTCGACTGCCTTACTTGGGACACACACTAAAGGTGAGTGCTTGGTTTGGTTTTGGGCTCAATAGAAGGTCAACTCCAGGACAACAGTGGTGATGGGCTCTGGTTGTCTGATCTGAGCCCAGTAGCCCCTGCCTGTCTTAGGTTTTCAGACAAACTTTAACGAGACCATACACTAGGTGGAGTACAATTGCTTTTCTTTAGATCACATGTTGCTTCAATATTCACATTTCTGAATAAAGACCTATTATTTGCATAAAAACACAGCACTGACCACAACCTTCAGTTTATTGATTTTCTTTTGTTTGAATTGAATCTTGTAGCGACTGAGGGCTCAATTCATAAAGGGCCTCAGCACTCGTGGTAGGACCTTGGTACTGCAGTTACCCATTGTGAAGGTCCTGCCACAAGTGCGGGACACCCCGCCACGAGTGCACGTTGCCCTGCAATGAATGTGGGCCACCCGCCACAACTGCAGGTCCTCCACCATGAGCATGGAGGCCCTTTATGAATCGGCCTCAGAATTCACTTCAATTTGTTGTGCTCAAGAATCCATACCTCCCTTGGTCAGCTCTAATGCTGCTCTGGGCATACAGCTTCCTCACACCCAAAATTGAAATATCTGGAAATCCAAATGACTGCTGGAATAAGCATTCGTTTTCAGAAGATAGAAGAGTGATAGAGTCGTGGAATAGTTAGTTAGAAAGTGTGCAGTAGGTGGAATTCTGGTTAAAAATGCAACAATCAATTTGTGTTTAAATAAAGTATTGAAAAAGCAATCATTTGGTCAAGAGTATTCTTCCACTCCAGATATTTGATTCCCCCTGATTGCCACGAACTGCTAGAAATAAGGGCCAGATGTATCAAGGCTTTTGCGACTCGCAAAGGCCGAAAATCGCAGAATTTCGGCCTTTGCGACTCGCAAACGGCCGATTTGCGATTTTTCAAATGTATGAAAAAAATCGCAATTTAAGGAATCACAATTATTTGCGATTCCTTATTTTGCCATAGCATTTAAGGAATCGCAAATTTTGCGATTCCTTAAATGATATGTATGACACATTTTTGGATTGCGAATTTGTGTTAAGAAATCGCAATTTACCACCAACTTGTAGTTGGTGGTAATTTGCGATTTCTTTTAAAAATGCCCTACTTGGCATTTGTGAGGGTGGCATGTGACACACATACATGCCCATAGGGCATGTATGTGTGCCACATGCACACACATGTAGATTTCAGGGGTGCAGCAGGGTGTCTTTGAGACATCCCTGCACCCTTGAAATAATTCTCAAATTGCGATTAGCAAATTGCGAATTCGCAATTTGAGAATTATTGCACTATCATTCCTATGGGCCTCCTGGCCCATAGGAATGCATTGGAAATTATTCTTTACTTGCGAATTCGCAAATTGCGAATTCGCAAATAAAGAATAATAAGAAATCGCAAAAAATTTGCGATTTTGTACATACATACCGTTTTGCGAATTCTAAATAGCGATTCGCAAAAAATCGCTATTTAGGATTCGCATAACGGATTTTTGATACATCTGGCCCTAAATCTTTTATCATAAGGTCAACCACGGATTCCCGACGAGGATATGTTTCTACACTGAGCTTTGAGAACCAGCTAAACACCCAGAAGACCATTTTCTCAATAATAATATTTATTACAAAACTGTGTGGAGGAAATTTCTGAATAGAAGCCGGATGTTTTTGAAATTCTACTTCAGCTTTCTCTCCAGTAACATTTAGAATGATTTTAATGTGCTGATTTTGGTGGCGGCTGGCATGAATTGGGGGTGAATGGGCGCAAGGGGGAGAGAGAGCTGTGGGCAGTAAAAAAATGTAAATAAGTTTACCTCCTTGTCCTTTCTGCTGTTGCATCTCTTCTCGTCATCCCTCCTCATTTTCGCTCTGCTTGGCTTCTAAGCAGGAAGCACCCATGCTCCCCTGAGCCAATCACAGCACTGCATTGCAGTGTTGTGATTGGTCTGAGTGCCGTGGTTTGGCACTCAGCCAGGGACTGTAAGCCTGGGCATGTTCTCCACCCAGGGTGTAATCCAGCCTGAATGCAGAACATGCAAAGTGCGCATGACAGTTGGCCGGCCTAAGACAGCCGACCAAACTGTCATGCACACTGATAACAGTGCATACCGCTCCCCGTGGCTGCCTGTTATCCACCTGTGTCAGCCCCCAAGACTCCGGGACACAAAATAAAATAACAATAAGCCATGGTTTAATATTCTTTTCTGTTCATTACTGCTGGAAGGAGGGCAACGCCCATCTGCCATAGAAGAGGAGCTGCTGCTGCTGATTTCTTTAAAACCAAACTTTTATTTGAATAATCTTCTTCATGCTACACAATTCAGACAAGTAGGGCTCATATGTACCAAGCCATTTTGTGATTGCAAACTCTAAAATTCGGGAAACTTCATTTGTTTTTAAACACACATAACGTTTTTAGGTATTAATGGACCTGTCAAATTAATATTCATTATGAAGGTCATACTGTGGCCACCCTGTGACTGGAGGGTTTCCAATGAGATCTATTAGTGCATGGGTCTCATTGGAAAATGAAAGTCAGTTCACAACAAGTGGGTGCACAATCTGCAAGCACTTTTTGCAAGTGATTTCTAAGGGCCAAATTATGAGAGTGACAGTCCGAGAACTTCCAGACTCGTGGGGGCACGGAGGTGACGGTCCAGCCACTGCCCCATTGCAAGTTGGACAGTCGTACCACCATTGCATCGCTGCAGCTGCCATTCCCTGGAAGTGGCGCAGTGATCAGGGCCTCAGGAATATGCTGGTGGTGATGCTGTGGTCCTGCCATGCATATTACAAGTTTCTGGACCGCCAGTGGTGTCATGGAAGTTTTTCCTCCATGACAAGGCTGGCAGTCCTGAAACATGTTGACCATTTGCATGGGGATGCATGCAGTGGGAACAACATGGGCCCCTCTGTGTGCATGTACCCAAGGTCCTGCACAGTATGTACTTTACAGTCCATGCATGACAGGAACTTTTTGGGGCGTTTCCACTGCGGTGCTCATTTTCTGAGGTCATGCGATGGGACCTATAAAAAAAAGCCAGCCAGACACGAGAAACCCTCATAATCTGACAGGCAGGCGGCAGCGAGTCTTGGTGGTGCAGAAGCATGGCGGTTATGTTCCGCCTGCTCCAGCACCACCAAAACTTGTAATCAGGCCCTAAAGTGCTTCTGGGCCTATCTTCCAAAGCCATACCACGGCTTACATTAGAGCCTATATCACTGAAGCTCAAAATTAAAAATAGACTTTTAGACCCCTGCTTCGAGAGGTATTCATCTCTTCAATCCCTGGTCTCTTAACAAAGCAACTTAATTTGACATTTTCAGACACCGTGTACTTTACACCTGCCTTATCAGAGGAGAACCTAGTGACAACTGCTCATTGGGTAAGTCTCATGCATTATAAAAACTTTGGGGCCAATTCAGAGAACTAACTTGGCATTCACAAAACGCATTTAATATTCTTAAATTAGGATTTTGTCTTAAATTAGGATTTTGTCTTAAATTAAACTTAAGTTTGTCTTAAGTTTAACTTAAGACAAAAATCGTAATTTAAGACAAAATCCTAATTTATGACAAAATTGTAATTTAGGACAAAATCCTAACTTAAGACAAAATCAAAATTTAAGACAAAATCCTAATTTAAGACAAAATCCTAATTTAAGACTACTAAATGCCTTCTGTGAATACCAAAAGTAGTACGTTTATGATTTTGTCTTAAGTTAGTTCTGTGAATCGGCCCCTTCTATTTTTAATGAAACATAAGATCACACACTGAGGGGCCAATTCACAAAGGGCCTCCACACTTATGGCAGATGACACGCAGTCGTGGCATGAGGGCCGCACTGGTGGCAGGGGTCCCACCTTCAACGCTGGACCTCCGGAATTAGAACTGAAGTGCCGAAGTCCTGCTACAGGTGCAGTGCCTCCACCATGAGTGCGGGCCCCACCGCCATGACTGTGGGGCCATCCCCACGAGCACGGAGGCCCTTTGCGAATTGGACCCTGAGTGTTTATTTTTATTGTTATAGGTGATGTTGTTCTTTCCTGGCTTCTTACTCTATACCTCAGTGCTCATGCTATGATGGAGAGGAGATACAATACAGCACACAGACACACTAGCTCAGCTGTGGGATAGAAATTAGGACTCCTTTGCCGAAGATTCAATTGTCTACACAAGAGTGAAGGGGCACTGCACTATGCCCTGACAAAGAAATAAAATTATTGCATGCTGTGCAATGTTACACAACATTGCAACAAGAAATGAAATACCTTTCTTTCCATCAGAACCTAGGACATGTATAATAAATCCCCTTCCTCGCTTGCAAAGAGCCTATGGCACTGTAAGCTAAGCCTGAAGCACAGAATTTCAAATAGAATTTTACATCCCTTCTTGGAAAGACCTGCATCCCTTCAACACTTCATTTGTGCAAAAAGAAACTTTCATTTCTCTGCCAGGCAGCGTGTTACATGCCTGAGTTCAGAAAGAGGTGCCCGGCCTATGACGTCAGATGTGCAGCAAATCAATGCTGCCTACCACAGTCTTGTATCCCCTCGGCCATATGGAACAAATCATTGTCATTGGCTGTACTGATGTCTTCCACACTTCAAAACCACTCCAGGGCAGATTGTCTTTGGTATTAAAAACACCAAGGGGCATATTTAGGAGTTCTGGCGCATCTCTGCATATCAGCAGAGATACGCCAGAACAAATGCGTCACGCACAACTACCCTTGCGTCACGGCAGATGCGCCGCATTTACAATGCGGTGCGCCGTGGCGCAAGGGTAGGCAGATGCGTGACGCATCTTGTGACGTAAGGGCGGCGCATCGCTGGAGTCGCGAGCGTGGCGCAACTCCAGCAATGCTCAGGGCCGCCCAATACTTTACATGCTGCGTCAGTCCTTACGCCTGCTTGAAGCAGGCATAAGGAATTGAGTAGCAGTGTCGCGGAAGTGCCTGCGTGAAATCTTGTAGATTTCACACAGGCACTTTTGCGAGGCGCACAGGCGCCAAAACGCCCACCCCGCGTGGGAACGCCCCCATTGTGGCGCTGGGCTTTATAACGTGACGCATCTCCCTAGATGCATCACGTTGTAAATGCCTCGCAGGGATGCGCCACGTTTACGCCGCTGTTGCGTCACGCAAGGCGGCGTAAACGTGGCGCAAGGGGCTTGTAAATCTGCCCCCTAGTCTCAGAGTCATGCTTCCGACCTGCACTGTAAGTAACTGAAAGATGGAATACCTTCAAAATAATAAAGCGCTTTCAGGTTTCCCAGGACCAGGTATGAGTAGCTCATCTAGTTCAGGTTTTGGCTTTGCATGCTGGGGTTTGCAGTTCTAGTTTTAAAATGTGAAGAACATGACTGGAAGTCCCAAAATGCAAAGCAAAAAAGAGGTCTGGATGAGTTACTTATACATAGAATTGGGAAGCTCGAAACATCTGATAATGATGAAGAAACTAAAAGTCACCAACTGGTGAATCCATCAGGAAATAACAACTGCCAACCTGCCCTAACAGCTCTATCTCAAGTATATCCCATTTCCCAAGCCTGTTACTAAAACAAGTATTTTTCCCATTGGCTAAGATTTATAAAGTGACTTTTTGAGAGGACAGTTGCATTGCTGCCTGCTCCATATGGCTACTATGTGACCAGATGTGTGAGAATTATGCATTATTACACAGTGTGGTGGGAAAGTCAACACAACTAATGTTTCAGGGTCTTCTTTCATAACCATATGTTCAACACCATGAACCCGCACCAAGCTGCACACTGCACACACCAAACACCTATTTGACAGTTACAGCAGAGGCCAAGAACCGATTCAACACAAAGCATTTTGGATCTGATGCTTTTTAAAAAAAACATATTTTATTGATTTTATTATTACAACATCAACCATTGTCAATGGTATCCATCTTAGTAATGCATATGACAGGTTATGGCTTCCTACCGTCAATACATTCTAGCAAATATAACATGCAAATATTAATTACATTACAGTATCAACAGGAGCCACTAGTACGTCTGCATATTCAATGTGTTGTAGTTTTGAAAAAAAAAAAACCAGGGCGGCCCTTCTCCCACCCACAACTAATAACTAACCAACAGTGTCCCACCCCCCTCCCCCCTGCGTACAGACTCAGGGCCATATTATCAAGAAAGGGCGATACATTATCGCCGCTTTTATCGGCAGGAAACTGCATCTAAAGCGGCGATAATGGGCTTGATAACATGCCCTTGTGAATTCCCATAGAAGTCCAGGTTCGTGTTAACCTTGGCTTCTATGGGAATTCACAAGGGCATATTATCAAGCCCATTATCGACGCTTTAGCAGCAGTTTCCTGCCGATAAAAGCGGCGAAAATGTATCGCCCTTTCTTGATAATATGGCCCACAGTTCTTTTCTTTACATGGCGTTTCTAGTCAGCTTAGATATTCTAGACAGTGGTTTAATTCCTTACACCGATTAATTAGGCTTGCCCAATTTAAGATCTTGATGTATCACCTGGGTCATTTAGTCTCTGCATACCTAAGTGTGTTATTTATTGAGGTGTGGTACCCATCCTATTGTAGTGATATATCCGTAGCTGTAAATTCCTCGAGCATCGCATTCCATTCCAGCGAGATAGGCTTCTTTCACAATCCCCTATTTTCTTCCCGATGTGTGTTTGATTTGCTAACCAGTCAGAAGCCAATTTTCGACTGCTAAAACACCACTATAAAAAGTTCAAACCCATAAAAGGGTGAAGGCATAAAAATAGCACATTGAGCAAAAATTGAAAGTTGTTCTTTTGAGAAAAAAATACCATTCATTACTAAATAAAGAAGCACAAGAAGTATAAAGTAAGGATTCACAAATACTGAAAACATTTTTTACTCAGAATTACTATTGTGAGTGGCTAGGTCACAGTCCGTACAGGCGTCCATGGGGAGGTCGGTTTATCCATGCAGGCTGGTTTTGCCATGAGGCGGACCATTCAGGGCCCATAACATTGGGCTAGCCACTCCTTCCCGACCCGCCCTCCTGCCCACTCCCAACCAGGCATACCCATCTTCTGCTTTTTCCCAGTGCAAGAAGCAGAAACGTAAAATGGTATTTGTACCATTCTACGTTTCTGCTTCTAGCAGAGCGAGAAAGCAGTGGAGAGATGCTCCGACGCCCATGTGGAGAAGCCGCCCCTGGTGGACATAACAGCGGGAGTGGGTCAGGGTGGGCTCCTCCTTAATGGATGAGGACCATCATCCCACTGCTAGCAGATGATAAATATAACTATAATAAAACATTCTTATCATCATTTTATTTATCTCTGGCTGCTTATATGGGAGTGTGAGGAACTGGGCAGGGCCATGGCAGGGAGGAGTAGTGTGCACTTAAAAGTGCGCATGTCATTTTGGCTGGCTGTTTTAGGCCGGCCAAACTGACATGTGCACTTATGGTTCTCCAACCCAGCTGTGGATACACCTTAGGCTCCCAGGCACTGTCTGAGTGGCAAACAAGGCAGCTCAGACCAATCATGGTGCAGCCCTCTTGTTATGAGAGCAGTGTCTGGATTGGGTGGCAGCCTGTGCTTTCAGGCCCATCCACTTATGGAGAGGAGGGGAGTAGGAGAAACGGGGCGGCCAGCAGTGGGAGTGAATATATATATATTTTTTCACCACCCAGTGATTGCCGGATTTTGGCCAGGCCTTGTAATGTGGAATTGCCAGATTTGGTTGATTCCGCGTGCAGAAAAAAGCATTCCTCCCAGCCCCACATAACACCTACATAGCACCTGCATTGTTTATGAGAACTTGGTGACATTTGCTTATTTAGTAAGTCTTGTGCGTTATAAAAACTTATATTTTTAATAAAACACATGAGCAAACATTTAATTTATCTTTATTGCTATAGGTAACATTGCCTATGTCATACTTACAGCTACTTACACCAAACCTCAATGCCCATATTGAAAATGAGAGCAGATATGAAATGGCTCATAGACTAAATTGTTGTGCACAGACATCTGGACTTCTTAACTGATTATTCCAGTGTCTACAAAAGAGTGTTGGGGCCCTGCACCAGAGCCCAGAGACCCCATATAAAATCGCCAATGACCCCATATAAAATCATTGCATGCTGTGCAATGTATCAGAGCCTTGCAAGAAGAAATTGATTACCCACTTTTGCTGATGGTTTAATTTACATCGCCCCTCTCCACCCCCCCCAGCAAACTCTTGGTCAAGGTGCAGTCAGTACAGCAGAGGGACGGGCACACTGCCCAGACATTATAGGCAACTATTGTACAGTCATGACTTCATTAATAACAAATAAATATACTACTGCATTTTTCTGCTTATTCACAGGTATCATATTCTTCAAAAAACATGACAACATCCAGTCTTGGCGAATAGTCATGATGCAGGCTTAACTATGAGTACCAAAATAAAACACGTTCTAAACTTTATATAGGGAGTGCAGTCTCAATTCTTTATTACCTTCTCTTACCTCCTCCTAAATGGGTACTCTCTGCAAATTTAGTTCACCTACAACTTTTACTGTTGCTCCTGGTGCACCTTCCTCTCAACCTCTTGAACATGGGCCCTACTGATCCTGAAACCTATTTCAGAAGAGGTCTGAAGCTCCTCAACCACCAGGGTAGGTTGCACTAATCTACTTGTACATCACCCTGTAATGTTCCACTTCCACCTGAAGATTCACTGTCCATCTGGCTCGCGAAGTTGCTGAACTTGCCAGCAGCCGCGGCCTGTGCATGCAAGAGTGGTGGGCCGGGTGAGGGGGATTTCGACATACGACTGTGAGGGAAAATAAAATAAATAAATAATTTCCCCTTGTCGTAGTATGTCGAAATCGCCAACCCAGTCACACCGTCCCACTGCTCCTACCTGCACGGGCCGCGGCTGCCTGCCAGTCAGTTTACTGACATACCAAAAAGATCAATTTTGCTTAGTAGTTGACATTGTCTTCACCTCTGTGTATTTGTATCATCGTTTGTAGCGATACATGGGTCTGGAACGTCTTTAACGCTGACGTATTTCGTGTCATTTTATTATAGGTGTCCTTTGTGGCACTACAAGATCTGGGTACTATTTGACTACCAAGGCCACCAAACCTCTTCTTAATTAACTGTAAGGTCTGGAATTGTTGGCATTGCACACCAAGCATAGATGATCAACCAAAACTGGCAAAATGTTAGGATCTTCCAAATGCTCAGTAACCAGTAGTGCTTTGTTGCCTCAAAACAGCATGATGTTTGCCTATTTTTATTTTTATATAGCGTGAACTCAACCCGAGCACTTTAAATGAGCACCAGTCACGTGTTACAGACGGACACAGTCATTTTTGTTAGGCACGGGGAGATTGAGTAATTTGCACAGAATCACAGGATGTTGAGCGTCCCTGCCGAGACTCAAGCACAGTACCCTAGCTTCGAGGTCATCCGCTCCAGCCATTAGGCCACCCTCCCCCATTAGCCTGGTTCTTATTTGTTGTTGCTGTCTTGTTGACTATCTTGCGACTTGTGTGTGCTGGTGTTTATGATTGACTATTTGTCGCCCTCTGGCTGTGTCCTCCACTGGTGGGATGTTAGACTTGCACTTGGCTCAGCAAATTCCATCTCCTTTTGTTCTTCTCTTTCTTCAAATTCAACATCAAGATGTGTAAGAGTGTCTATAGGAAGATGCATTGCTCACTTTCTTGTTACACTGATATTGAAAGTGTAATACCACATTGTTTTATGCTCTAAGTGTAAATGAATAAGTCGTATTATCATGATTCAATACAAAGATTATCTTCATTTTATATAAAGTGTAAATTGGGAGAACCATTTACATTGCCATTGTATTGGTGGTGACTACAATTCCCAAAATGTCCTATAAATTCAGAACTGGACCTATTGGTCCAACTGCATTGACAATTTATTGTCATCACCCTCCGCATTCAAATAATGGATGTTTATGGTAGGACTATTTGCATATAGCCGGGTTCTGAGCTGGGATGGTGCAGTGAGATAAATAACGGGGATGGATCAAGCCCTGATCTTTGGACTGGGTAAGAGTGGTCTGCTTAATTCAGACACTCTGTTCATCACCACCCCCTTTTCTGAATCGTTTTTGGCCACTATAGGTGTGGCAGGGTATACTCAGACATGAGTCCCTTTCTCACTGCACCATCAGGATTCAAGCAAGCCGGGCCGAAGACGGCTGAAATGCCAGAAACCGGTCCCCGGTAGCTTGTCTACTTTCTGGTGAAGAATTGGCTTGGTAGTTTAGTCTGCCCTGTTCCCATGATGCACTGGGCCAGGGACAGACTGATTTGCATATAGCCGGGTTCTGAGCTGGGATGGTGCAGTGAGATAAATAACGGTGATGGATCAAGCCCTGATCTTTGGACTGGGTAAGAGTGGTCTGCTTAATTCAGACACTCTGTTCATCACCACCCCTTTTCTGAATCGTTTTTGGCCACTATAGGTGTGGCAGGGTATACTCAGACATGAGTCTCTTTCTCACTGCACCATCAGGATTCAAGCAAGCCGGGCCGAAGATGGCTGAAATGCCAGAAACCGGTCCCCGGTAGCTTGTCTACTTTCTGGTGAAGAATTGGCTTGGTAGTTTAGTCTGCCCTGTTCCCATGATGCACTGGGCCAGGGACAGACTGATTTGCATATAGCCGGGTTCTGAGCTGGGATGGTGCAGTGAGATAAATAACGGTGATGGATCAAGCCCTGATCTTTGGACTGGGTAAGAGTGGTCTGCTTAATTCAGACACTCTGTTCATCACCACCCCCTTTTCTGAATCGTTTTTGGCCACTATAGGTGTGGCAGGGTATACTCAGACATGAGTCCCTTTCTCACTGCACCATCAGGATTCAAGCAAGCCGGGCCGAAGACGGCTGAAATGCCAGAAACCGGTCCCCGGTAGCTTGTCTACTTTCTGGTGAAGAATTGGCTTGGTAGTTTAGTCTGCCCTGTTCCCATGATGCACTGGGCCAGGGACAGACTGATTTGCATATAGCCGGGTTCTGAGCTGGGATGGTGCAGTGAGATAAATAACGGGGATGGATCAAGCCCTGATCTTTGGACTGGGTAAGAGTGGTCTGCTTAATTCAGACACTCTGTTCATCACCACCCCCTTTTCTGAATCGTTTTTGGCCACTATAGGTGTGGCAGGGTATACTCAGACATGAGTCCCTTTCTCACTGCACCATCAGGATTCAAGCAAGCCAGGCCGAAGACGGCTGAAATGCCAGAAACCGGTCCCCGGTAGCTTGTCTACTTTCTGGTGAAGAATTGGCTTGGTAGTTTAGTCTGCCCTGTTCCCATGATGCACTGGGCCAGGGACAGACTGATTTGCATATAGCCGGGTTCTGAGCTGGGATGGTGCAGTGAGATAAATAACGGTGATGGATCAAGCCCTGATCTTTGGACTGGGTAAGAGTGGTCTGCTTAATTCAGACACTCTGTTCATCACCACCCCCTTTTCTGAATCGTTTTTGGCCACTATAGGTGTGGCAGGGTATACTCAGACATGAGTCTCTTTCTCACTGCACCATCAGGATTCAAGCAAGCCGGGCCGAAGATGGCTGAAATGCCAGAAACCGGTCCCCGGTAGCTTGTCTACTTTCTGGTGAAGAATTGGCTTGGTAGTTTAGTCTGCCCTGTTCCCATGATGCACTGGGCCAGGGACAGACTGATTTGCATATAGCCGGGTTCTGAGCTGGGATGGTGCAGTGAGATAAATAACGGTGATGGATCAAGCCCTGATCTTTGGACTGGGTAAGAGTGGTCTGCTTAATTCAGACACTCTGTTCATCACCACCCCCTTTTCTGAATCGTTTTTGGCCACTATAGGTGTGGCAGGGTATACTCAGACATGAGTCCCTTTCTCACTGCACCATCAGGATTCAAGCAAGCCGGGCCGAAGACGGCTGAAATGCCAGAAACCGGTCCCCGGTAGCTTGTCTACTTTCTGGTGAAGAATTGGCTTGGTAGTTTAGTCTGCCCTGTTCCCATGATGCACTGGGCCAGGGACAGACTGATTTGCATATAGCCGGGTTCTGAGCTGGGATGGTGCAGTGAGATAAATAACGGTGATGGATCAAGCCCTGATCTTTGGACTGGGTAAGAGTGGTCTGCTTAATTCAGACACTCTGTTCATCACCACCCCCTTTTCTGAATCGTTCCTACACAAAAGCAATCCTGCCGGCAGCACAGGCACCCTTCCACCAGAGTCGAACACTTTCGCCACTGTTGCTTACATTGGATTGGGAATAGTAAATCTGATGCCTCCAAGTGTCAACACTTTCCTTACTGTTGGTCAGACCATTCGAATTTTTCAGTTTTTTAAAAATTTGCTTAACAATAATTTTCTTTTAATTTTAAAAGTCAATCTGATATATTTTTTCATTGTCTATGTGTTTTAAGTAATTTTGTTTTAATATTTATTTATTTTAATGTTATTGCATTCTTTTTTCAAATGTTTAATATCTAATTTTTGTGATTATTATGAATTTGTTCTTACCACTTGCATTATTTATGTTTGAATCATAATTATATTTTTTTAAACATTATGCTTATTAATTATTTTGTGATTATTTTGCACTACATAATTGTGTTTTATGTTTGTAAGCCATATATTTCTTAATTTTTTAAAAGTGTCATAATATTTCCAAAGTTAATATATGTTAAAGTCAAAACGTGTATAATAATTTAATATTGTTAAAAAAGAGCAAAATGACAAAAATCCAACATGTAGAAGTCAAGAGATCAATTTTTAAAGAATAGATGCAAAATAGCGCTTAGAAGCAATAAGCGCTTAAATGCTAGACCAGGGCAAAGTCAAATGTTCAGGCTGATGGTGATGGAATGCGGGCCGGACTCAGGGACTCACTTGGGCCCTCTGAACCAAAGTACCTTGATGATGGATGCATAATCGTTGATGAAGATTCGAGGTGCAGCCCAAGCAATGCGTCATTGCCGAGCCATTCGGTGGATGAGATGTGTCAACTTTTTGGACCCAATTGCAGTATTGTGTCAGTTCAGAGTGCGAGGGGCTGGTACTGAATGCAATGCACAGTTGCTGCTCTCGCAGTAGGTGATACATTGACTCTGAGGAGATGTGCTGGTTCTGCAATGGAGGTCAGTCCATGCAAAGACGAGGATGCGCTGGTTGTGACTTATGCAAAGGCAAAGATGCGGCAGTTCCTAAATGGATGCAAGGGTTTTGGATTTAGAATCATCCTAGGCCTCACTTCCAATGTTCCAAGACTGGGGTGGGACCAATTGGCAGGGTAGACTCACAGCTTGTAGAGTCCAGGTGCAGATTCAGATAGTTGAAGTCTTTGATATCCTTGAGACTTAGAACAGGATGCAAGCCAGCAAGACCTTGGAATCACTCTGGTTTCAAGTAATTCAGGTCCAGTCATTCTCACCCGGACAGGAGAACAGCAGGCAGTAGGGCAGCTCAGCAAGGCCAGAGCACCATAAGGCAGAGCCAAGCAGGGGTCCAGCAAAGTGGCAGACCTTCCAGCAGCACAGCAATTCTTCTTCCTGGCAGAGTGGTCCGAGGTCCAGAAGTGTCCTGAAGCCATGGTGTCGGAGGTCCAATACTCGTACCCAGTTGGGCCTTTGGAGTGGAGGAGACTTCAAAGAAAGCTTTGCAGTGCACAGAGTTCCTCTCTTCCTGCCCTTGCTCCAGACTCACCACAGGGGTCTATGCAGCTTTTTGTGTATGAGCAGGACTCAGCCTATGCAGGTGTAAATGTTAGCCTCTCTTTCCAATCCTGCCCAGGATTACCCATCAGGATGTAGATGGCCCATCAGTCACATCTAAGCTCCCTGTGTGTCTATCGTGTCTAGAGGTGATGCACAAAGCCCATCTGTCACCCACTCCAGATGTGAATTCAGAGACAGGCAACAGGCACAGAATGGCTAAAGTAAGTTAATGCCAACTTTCTATAAATTGGATTTGTTAAACTGTAATTTAAAATCCAACTTTACCAGAAGTGTGATTTTAAATTGTGAGTTCAGTGACATCAAACTTTAAAATTCTATCTTGTCACGATTGGGAATTACACTTAAAAGAAGTAATAAGGTAATCCAAATGTTATCCTATGGGAGAGAAAGGCCTTGCAGTGGTGGAAAACAAAATTAGGATTTAAACTTAAATGTGCATATCTTGGTTTTTGGACTGTGCACTTTACCACTGCAGACCAGTGTTAAAGCGCTTGTGCTCTTTCCCCTAAACATGATAATATTGGCATAACCCCAATTGGCATATTTAATTTACTTATAAGTCCCTAGTAAAGTGCACTACATGTGCCCAGGGCCTGTACATTAAATACTACTAGTGGGTCTGCAGCATTCATTGTGCCACCCACATCAGTAGCCCTCCAACCATGGTCAGGATTGCCATTGCAGAGCCTGTATCTGCAGCCTAACCCAGCCACTTTGACTTGGCAAGACAAACTTCTTGCCAGGCCTAAACTTTCCTTTTCTTTACATATAGGTCACCCCTAATATAAGCCCTGTATGACCCACAGGACAGGGTGCAATGTATTTAAAAAGCAGTATATGTACTTCAGAGGATCATGGCTGGTTGAATGATGAAATAGTGGCAAAAATAACGTTGGCAACAAAAATATCAAGGACACAAATATTGACTTCACATACTTTGCATGTAAAGTAAAAAAAAGGTGACAACAAAAAGATATAAGACCACAATATCATCGTGACCAGCAAAAACAAGGTCATAAAAAGGAGGGAGGCAGGCAAACAGTTGGAGGAAGACCACCCTAAGGCTTTCAGGTCTAAAACACTTTATAAATCTGTTAATATTATATAAATGTTAGTGGTTGCAGGCCCCCTACGTAGGTTTTGTGGATGCCCAGCAGTCCCTGATCCACAGCTTGTTCACAGCTTAAGAACTGCTGTGCTAAGGTTAAAGAATGTCAAAGTTGCCTAGTCTTGGTTCCAATGCAGCTGTTTTCTTCCACCATCCTTAACTTCCTTTATCTTTATCTCATTCTTGTAGTTCTTTTTCAACCTGTTCACCCTTTTGTTGTCTCTTTGTCACTGTTCCCCTATCTGAATGCTCCTCTCTCTTTTCTGTTTTTTTCTCTCGCTCTCAAATTTAATGATGAGAAATATGTTCTCCAAAGTGTGTGTTGTTTCCCACCACCCACAACTACCTCCACAAATGAAACACTGGCCCTTTGATAAATCTAGAAAGAGGCCACATGAGTATCATGCCCCCCTACCAACTACGAAAAAAAGTCACCATGTGAAAGAGGAGGAGGGAGTGTGGCCATGTAGTAGGAGCTGGGTTTGATGTCCAGCAGTGACTTAGATCCCTTCCACACTTCCACCAAAAAAAGAATCAAAAGCTACTGATGCTGGTGCCAATGTCTGTGGGAGTTTGCAAAACCTCCACACTTGAGTGGAAAACCCAGTCTTTGCAAGAGCTTCCATCTTTTTTTTGCACCTTGTGATATCGACTCTTCACCGGGACACTTTGTGAAGAGCTGATATTGTGTGACCCATGAAGCCACTATGAATCTGGAAAGTCTGATCATGGTGTGTGAGGTATGTGCTTTTTGGGAGTGCTACATGGAACACACACATAAATAAGGTCAGTGCATTTATGAGCACAGGATAATTTAGGGGGTGTTGTGACTTACCCTAAGATTTTGGTTCCTGCTTAGACAGGGTCCATACCTCTGCCAACCAAAAGCCCAATTTCTAACAAAGTGTATATAAATAATAAAGCAAAGCGTAAAGTGATTATATTTAAAATGTTGCCTAAATGTCTTGGAATTTAAAACTGGGGGCTTAACATTTTGATTTTCCTCAGATGGATTCATGGAAGCAGTGCAGCTGCAATAAGCAGAATATAGTGTGGAAAATTGGTGACCTAAGTTGAATTTAGAAAAAGACTCAGGGGCATATTATCAAGGGGGTTTATCTCCGCTTTTTTGGCTGTAAAAGCCAAGAAAGCGGAGATAAAATTATCTCCCTATTACCTAGCTGTCGCTAACACCAGTTAGCGACAGCTAGTAGGTGATGGCGACCATCTTGGGTCCCACTTTGCATGTCAATTTATCACTAATGACATGCAAAGTGGGCGTGCCAAGATGTTAGCGACTGAAAACAGTCGCTAACATCGCTATCTTCTATTACCAACTTTTGGAGATATTCGCGCTAAGCACGAATAGCTCCAAAAGCTAACACCTGCTCTGAGCAGTTCTTAGCCATGTTATCCAATAGGAAGTGGATAACATGGCTAAGAGCATTAGCTCGGTAATGCATGAATATCGCTGACTTTTCAGCGATATTCATCCTTTGCGGCGATTTTTATCGCATTTGCGTTAAACCTTGATAATACAAAGGTTTATTTGCGGTAAAAATCGCCGCAGCTCAGCGGTAAATTTTTGTCTCTAACCAAGCAAAAGCGATAATTATCGCTATTGCTTGGTAATATGCCCCTCAATTTTCCCTTTAAAATGAAATTTTCGAACTCTTTTCATATTTGTTTTTGAATTCATAAAGTATTTCAAAATTTTTGTATTTCTTTGATTAATGATTGATTCTGTCTTTGTGTGTATTGTTTTGAGTTCTAATCACCAACATTTCTGAAGCCAGAGACACCAGGTACCACTGATGACTCAATGGGGGTCCCCAAAATTCAATAATGATTCTGTCGGTTTCCCCGAATTCCAGTAAGTGTGGGTCCACAGAAGTCTAAAGGTTAAGAATCACTGCCTTAGCACACTGAAGCACTGCCCATGCAGTAGGCGCTACTGTAACTCTTTCCCAACAAGCTGTAAGATAGACTGAGCGGTATCTGCCTGCAGCTTGTAAACAGTGTTCATTCGCTGACCCTAAACTCCCTCGGGCCGCTCTACCTGAGCATTGGGCGAAGAGCACGTGACGTAGAGAGGAACACTAGACCGCCACCTTCCGCCATTTCAAGCTGAAATTCCAGCCCCGGTGTAACGTGAAACAAGAACACGAGCCACAGCCTCTGAGGTAAGCATGGAAACCTGTTTTAAGTACAAGGAGGGGGGAGGACAAGAGAGTAACTCACGAGGGACGGATAAACAGGCACAGACACTGGAATGGAATTATCATGCAGTGAAAATATTTTTTGTGTTCAGTCTGAGTATGAGTGCAATGAGAGAGCTGTCTGTAGTGTTCTGAGATGTTCCACGTCACCAACGCCCATATGTTGCAGCCTGGCCTTACAGATAAAAATAGCCTAAGGCAAGCTAGGCGTTTAGTGCAGGATCTCAGGTTGTTTATTAGATTTATAAAATTCAATATGTGCAGGTACAACACGCTTCAAGGCACTAGTCTAACATAAAATAAACTGCTGCATCTGAAACTACTCCTATTGGAGCAGGAGGCAGGCCAAAAAAGATTTGCATAAAGCTGACCGCTATGTAGAGCGGCATGGTGAATGAAAAAATATGGGTAGGAATGGGGCAGTGCCTTGAAGGTGGGGGGGCAGTATGCTCGTGTGTGCCACAACACATGCTGCCACCCCCACCATCAGGTGCGAAACAGAACAAAGTGGCTAGCCAGGATACTCTAAATTCAAATTAGAACCCACACAGCCCATGTGTACTGCGTGACCAAGCCATTTGTTTAGCAAAACATTTATTTTAGTTCATAATCAAGTTTCAAAATTCATAAAAACATGTCATCAAAAGGAGAACACTGTCAAAAACAGTCAAGTCAAAAGCAAAAACAAACAATTGTGTGCACAATGAATATAAAATATGCAAACATTATTACTAAATATTCAAACAATTACATGACACCAAAGTGCAACTTGAAATACAATACATACATTCCAAATCAATTGTGATCAAGAAACATTACATAAGACATGAAAGGAAAAACCAGTCCTTTAACTAAAATACCAGTTGACAGGTGGAATTAAGGGTGGAAAACAACTGCCTGCCTGTCTCACAAGACCTGTGACTAAATATTCAGTCTGATTGCAGTGGAGTAAGTTGATCCCTAGCTGCACCCTGCTTTCTTGTCACAGGCTGGGGGTCAACGCGTTTCGAACCAAAATAATTAAAGGCTCTCCTCAGGACAGGGACTGGGTACGATCTTCACTGCACCACGAGCAAAAAGGGATTGCGGGAGTGGAGGTAGACTGTAAAGCAGGACAATTAATCTGAATGGAGTTGTGAAGGTGTCGAAACACAGGGCGCCCGCGAAGCGGTGCGCTGTTGGGAGGTAACAGGGTTCACATTCCTTATATCAGCTGCACGCCGTATGCCAAGGGAACCGGCTGTGTTTGAGACAAAGTCGAAGAATCTTTATTAAGTTAGTAGCGTTTCCAGCGGGAATAATTCTACCGCACAAAGCTGATGTGCACAGGAGATTCAATCCGGGCAGCGGCCGAAGGCATTCAGGGAGTCCCCCACCATCAGGGCACCAATAGCTGCTGTGGCATGGCATTATTTTATGGTGAAACTTGCTGTACCCTTGTATCATGCTACTGTTGTAAAGCGGTCTGATGCCTTTGGACCATGTCCGCGCTGTATAAAATTGCAAAAATAAAATAAAATAAGTACTTGGGTGGCAGCAATTGCTTTGTGCATTGCGGACATTTCATCGTGGGACAAACACCCACACAATCTGGACGTCGGTGTTTGTCCCGCTGTGATTGCCTTTTTTCTCTTTTTATGGGGGAGTGGGAGGGGTGGTCCCCCTGCACCTGCTGCCCTCCTCACCTTGTCCACAGGCATTTCGCCACCTACAACTGCAGCCCTGTTTAATTAGGCGCTGCAGTGCAGGCAGCAAATTGCCTGATAGCACAATCAATGCGGCCAAAGTCCGCATAGTGGCTGTTAGAAGGGAGATGTTAATTAACATGGTAGTGGCAATGCGCTGGTGTGGATTGGGGGTGTACTGGTGTGTAGTGGGGGTATATTGGTGAAGGGCAAAGCTTTGGTGTTCAGTGGCAGTGTATTGGAATGAAATGGTAGTGAGTTGGTCTGTGAGGCAGCTCACTGGTGTGTTTGCAGTCTGCTCATATTTGGTTAGGGTTTGTTTTGGGCAGAATTCTGGGTTGTTGTGCTCTGTGTGGTGTAAAGAGATATTGACATGGGGTGCTTTAAATTGATGTGTGATGGCAGTGCATTGATTATTGATCTTCTGTTGTGTGATGCCAGTGGGTGGGTGGAAATGGCTATTTGGAGCATTTTTGTGAGAAGTGGTGCATTGGCATGTAGTGACAGTATGTTGGTCTGAACAGTGCATTAATGGGAGGTAACGGGTTATTGGTATGCTGTGGCAGTGTGTTGGTATGCAGTGGTAATACATTAGTCTGTGTTGACCATTCATTAGCATGTACCAGCATGCAGTCTGTTATTGTTGGATGGCATGGGGTTGTCGATGTTGGTTTGACTTTGTATTAGTGTTGCTTGACTGTTGGTGTGTGGTATATATCACGTTTGAATTTTTTGTATTGTAGAGTCAGTGGGAAGGTATTTAGGAAAATTCATACACTGATATCTGTATTGACGGAAGAGATTGAATCACATGGGTTCTGTGTTAACTGCATGTCAATTGTGTTTGCACACCTGATAACAAAGTTTAATTCTATCATTGCCAAAACCAATTGGTCTGGTGTTTAATCAATCATAGGTTTGTTAAGAGCAACTACTCACCCAATAGGACCTCAAGGCGCAGGGGAGTGGTGGGATGGCAAATCCTGAAGTTCATGGTGATCCGTCGAAGAGCCAGGTCTTGAGGTCCTTTGTGAACTTGCAGAGTGTTGGCGTCTGTCTGAGGTGCAGTGGGAGGGTGTTCCATGCCTTGGCTGCGAGGAAGGTGAAGGAGCGACCTCCTGTTCTGGTCTTCTTGATGCCTGGCACTGTAGTGAGGGAGAGCTGGGCTGAACGGAGGTATCTTTGGGGTCCATGAAATGAGAGGCGGTGGTTCAAGTAGGCAGGTCCGGTGTTGTGGAGAGCTTTGTTGGCATGGGTGAGAAGCTTGAAAGTGATTCTCATGTTGATGGGGAGCCAATGCAAAGTCTGCAGGTGTTGGGAGATGTGGCAGTGAGGTGGTAGGTTGAGGACTAGTTTGGCAGATGTGTTCTGGACATTATGGAATTTATGGGTGAGGTTCTTCTTGATTCTGGCGTAGAGAGGAGTGTCATAGTCAAGCCTGCTGCTGATGAGGGAGTGGGTGACAGTTTTCCTGTGTTCGGGGTGGGGGTCCAATTGAAGGTCTTTCATAGGAGTCGGAGAGTGTGGAAACAGGAGGATAAGACAGCGTTGATTTGGCAGTCAATTTTAATTTCGGAGTCCAGGATGATTCTGAGGTTGGATGCATGGTCTGTGGGGGAGAGCGGCTTCTCGAGGGCGGGGACCCACCAGGTGTCATTCCAGGCATCGGGGTGGGTACCCATGATGAGTACTTCGTGTTCTTCTGTGTTGAGTTGTAGGCAGCTGTTCTTCATGCACTTGGCGTCAGCTTCCATTCCTTCATGAAAGTTGTGTTTAGAGACGTTGGGTTTGTTGGATAGGGAGACGATGAGTTGGGTGTCGTCTGCATAGGATACAATGTTGAGTATGTGGGATTTAACAGTGGATGCAAGAGGTGCCATGTAGCTGTTGAACAGGGTGGGGCTGATGGACCATTCTTGGGGAACTCCGCAGGTGGTCGGTGTGGGATCCAAGAGGTGTCTGCAGGTTTGTCTGGATTCTTGAAGTTCAGTGGAGAACCAGCTGGCTCTCTTGGTGTGTGTGTGTTGGTAGTCCTCTTAAGGGGGTGATGGTGTTGACGCAGTCAGTGATCCAATTGTGCAGGGTCCTGGCTGCATTGGTTGGGTCATCCTCCATGGAGGCTGGATTGAATCTGCTGAGGGAGGCGATGAGGAGATCTTGTTCCAGTTTCTGTGCGGGAGCTGGAGAGGAGGTGTGCGGGTGGTGGTTGTTTTGAAGTTGACTCATCTGCCAAGCCAGGTATTCCTAGGACCAGAAACACGCTTTCTGAACTGGAATGGCATGGGGAACAAAAAAACAATGGATTTAGGTCCAGATCTCTGTACTGGGGTGAATGTTTGACATTTTGCAGCATGGTGCAGCATTCTGTCCATCAGTTGTTCTTTTTGCATTTGTCACCCCAAGTGAGACAGGTATGCCCAGACGTGGGCTCCATGCTCTCCATGCTACTGGAGTCAAGCTAGCCTCACTGTTGAAGAGTGTTACTACAAAACCGGTCCCATAATGCTTGGCTTGGCAGTTCGGGCTGGACTGCTCCCAAGAGGAACAGGGTCTACACTGATTTGCATATGGCTGGGTCTGAACTGGGGTGGTGAAGAGAGCTAAAGAACGATGATGGATTCAACTCAGATCTGTGACTGGGGTGAGCGAAAAAAAAATTTCAGCGCCAAGTCCATCATCCCCTTGTGTGTGCTTTGTTTGCCCTATGTTGGCAGGGTATGCCCAGACGTGGGTCACTTGCTCACTTTGCCACTGGTTTAAACTAGCCTGACTGTTGAGGGGTGTTACCCTGAAATTGGTCCCAGGATGCATGTTTACCTTCCAGGGAAGGCCTGGCTGGGCAGTTTGGGCTGGACTGTTCCCATGAGGAAAAGGGTCAAGACTGATTTACATATGGCTGGGTCTGAACTGGGGTAGCAAAGTGAGCTACATAACGATGATGGATTTAGCCCGGATCTGTGACTGAGGGTGAGTGTCTGAAAAGTTTCAGAGTTCCGTCCATCATCTCCTTGTGTTTGCTCTGTAGCAGAGCTGGGCAACTTAAATGGTTTTGTCATTAAACCATGGGGTATTCTTGGGAATGACACTGTGGTTGGAATCACCATCTTTTGTGTGGTTTTCCCACAGATTTTTCCTTTGACTGTTTTTGTTGACCTTGAAACTCTGTGTACTTTACCCCTGCAAACCAGTGGTAAAGGACCTGTGCTCCCCCTCCAAACATGGTAAAATTGATATACACCTGATTGGTTTGTTTATTTGCCTATATGTCCCTAGAATACTGTGTCAAGTGTACACAGGTCCTATAAATGAAATGAAATGAAATGAAAATGCGTTTTATAGAGCGCGAATTAGTTGCCTGGAGGCGTCCAAGCGCTGAGATTGCGAAGTGTTCTAACCAGCAGGGCAAGTGACATAGAAGTGAAAGAAGACCTATTTATTAAACAAAAAAGTTTTCAGATGCTTCCTGAAGGAGGTCAAATCTGGATTAGACCTTAGTTGAAGGAGTAGGCTGTTCCACAGTTTAGCAGCATTGAGGGTAAAAGAACGACCTCCTGATCTAGCCCGGTTAACTTTGGGCACGATGGCAAGGAACGCGCTGGCGGAACGTAACTCTCTGCTGGGGAGGTAAGGGGTGATTGAGGGACGATTGATCAATGGGCCAGTTGCCCAGAATGACTGATGGGCAATACAAAGGGACTTGAAACCAATCCTGTCCCTGACAGGGAGCCAATGCAATCTTATTAATCCAGGTTTAGCAGAAGACCTATGGGGAATTTGAAGTAGGGTCCGGACTGCACAATTTTGAATTACTTGCAATTTCCGCAATGTGAAATCGGGGGCTCCAAGATACAGTGCATTTCCGAAGTCCAGCCTAGAGTGGATCAATCCCTGTACAACAATTTGTTTGGCTTGAAATGGTAACAGGGGGAGAATCCTTCTTAACATTCTGATAAGGCCAAAACAGGTGGCAGACAGCTTGACAGCCTGGTAGTCTAGCGTTAGAGACCTATCCAGCCAGATGCCCAAGCTCTTAATGGCATCCTTTGGGACTGGGGGGGACCTAGGCAGGCTGGCCAGATAGAGCCCAGCGAAGACGGGCCGAGCGTCCCAGCATCATGACCTCTGTCTTGTCCTCATTGAGTTTGAGACAAGACAGGGTCATCCAGCTGTTCACTTCGCTCAGGCAACCAGCCAGATCTACTGTGGCCGCCGGGCCCTCAGCTCGCGTCAGAGAGACCACCAACTGGGTATCGTCCGCGTAGGTAACAATCTTAATACCATACGGACGGACGATACCCGCCAGCGGTCTCATATAGACGTTAAACAACGTCGTGCTGAGCGAGGAGCCCTGTGGGACTCCACAGCGCAGCGGTCTGCTGGTGGAGATGGTGTTTCCATCAAAGACCTGGAAAGTTCTATTGGTCAGGAATGACTTGAGCCATTTCAACGCTCCCCCTTGAATCCCGATGTCATGGAGACGCTGCAGTAAGATTTCATAATTCACAGTGTCAAAAGCGGCACTCAGATCGAGGAGGATGACTGCCACCGATCCTCCCCGATCCAAGATGCCTCTTGTTTCCTCCATAACTGACAACAAGGCTGATTCTGTCCCATGTTTGGGGCGAAAACCGGTTTGTGAAGGGTCAAGCAGTTTATTATTTTCTAGAAAATTAGTCAGAAGATTGTTGATATATTTTTCCAGTATCTTGCTGACCCAGGGGAGCAGGGAAATGGGACGGTAGTTGTTAAAGTTGTTAATGTCTATATTGGGTTTCTTCACGAGTGCCCTCACTCTAGCCTCTTTCCATGCTGGTAGAACCATATTGGCGGAAATTGAGGCATTATAAATGAAATGCTAACAGTAGACTACAGCACTCACTGTGCATCCACTGCAGTGGCTCTGTAAAACATGTCTCCAGGCCTATCGTTGAAGTCTGACTTTACAGTTTTAAACTGCAAATGTGACCTGTCAAAATACCCTTTTTTGAAAGAACTTAACCTACATTTTAAATATTAACAGGTCACCCTAAGCAGGCCGTATTGCCCATAAGGCAAGGTGCTTGGTATTTAACCCCTTCCATGCTCATGACGAGCTCAGCTCGTCATGCAGTACACTGCTCGTGTGCTCATGACGAGCTGAGCTCGTCATGAACAATGGGAATCATGGATCTGCAGCACAGAGGGGGAATTGCTGTAGCATGGATGTGGTTAAAAGTAGGACATGTAAATGTTTAATGTAAAACATGCCCTTATAGTGACTAGCACCTCAAAGATATGTTCACGGTAGCAGGAATTGCTGTTATGATATGAAAGCATTGGGATACAATAGTAAGTGTATTCAATTCAATCTCCACATAGGAAATCAATGACAAATTTCATTGCTTGGCTTTCTGAAATATTTATTACAAGCCCTATTTATTGATGAAGTTGGATTTGCAAATATATTTTGAAAAGATGACTTTTAAAAAGTCAACTGTGCGCAGCTAGAAGTCCTTGGAAGATAAATGCGTTTTGCTCTCGCTGTTCTGCCAGCCAGTAATAAACATTTTGACAGACATGAATGAGGTGTGAACTTGCTCCCAGGAGAGGGACAAAGACTGTGGGTGCAGGAAAGTACTGTTTTGCCCTTAACATGATGGCCAGTGGGCTGGGCCCAAGGACCTGATCAACTTCAAAGAGCCCTACCAAATAGCAAGCAGATGTAGCTAACACCCAGCCCTTCACCCTTCTTTTGTTCCCTCAGCCAGACTGGCCCCCACCACTATGGACCTCTTGTTGATATCACAATGTCTCATCCTATTGGAATGTCAAGACCAGCTTTATAGGTCTGCTGGGGTTTTCATATGGCACTTGGGGCACATTTCAAATAGGCCTCTCCTGTCACAGACAAATGTTAACAGACACTTGGGTAGTGCCCTACTTTTGGCACCACAGTCAGGCAGGCCCCAATCTCAAAATGCCTTTTTTTGACAATACAGTGTCAAAGCCTGTTTGACAGGTGTGCTGAGTTTAAAACATTTAAGGCACTATTAAAAGGTAGGGGAAGAATGTCAAAAAAATGTTTTTTTTATCTACAGTGCAGTAGCCGAAATCCTAGCTTTTTCATACCAAACTTCTGACCATGAGTTTGTTTGGGGTTCTGAAACTGTCCAAATTCTCTTTTTTGTATTTGATATTGGGTGTGACACTAGGATTACTATACCCCCCCACCCCCCCCAACACACACACACTCGCCTAGCCTTCTGTACTCACAATGAATTTGGCTAAAGACTTTAGCCATCATGAAAATGTTCTGCTCAGAGTGAATAGGGCTAGCTCTGGGAATTATTACTTCAATGGTTAGGGCATCGTGGTCATTCCCACCCACTTGCTTGTGCCAGGCATACATTTGGCAAGATTAGAAGGAGACTAAACCTGCTGTCTGCAACCTGAGAAGGGTAAAATCTTGACAAGAAATAAACTAGTTTAGGTATCACACCCATGCTCAAATTGCGCGTTGGTCCTGTTCTTCAGTGAACATGGATTATCTTTGGCACTTTGTGCTTCTTTCAGTTATTTCTACTTAACACCTGAAAAATAAATATCTCTGATTCTACTGAATAGATTTTTATCATTCTGGTGTCATTATGTTGATCCAATTTTTCTCTACGTTTTTAATTTATTTTGGCATTTATTTAGTTTTGTGTTTCAATGTTATTACTGTTTTAGTACTGCATAAATATATTGCACATTGCCTCTAAGTTAAGCCTGTCTGCCTTTGGCATAGCTTCCAGACAGTTGAGCTGTCAAACCAATGGATGAGCTCCCCTAGGATGTATAGATCGAGGTGGTTTAGCAGAGTCTTGGTCACTGTTCTAGGAAGGCATCCTTACATTTGTGCTGGTGATAGGTTGTTGATAGATCAAGTGGAAGGACCAATCAAAGGTTGGATTGGAGGAACCTCTTACCAGCAAAGATTCACACTCGCTGATGATTAAGTCTTCAAAGTGAGATATTTGTAAAGATTACTGGTGGATTAGTACTGGGCCTCTTCCAAGCTTGCTGTTAGGATTTTTGATGATGATGCCATGTCCAGGTGGCATGCATTGCAGTTCTTATTTGCCATGTGGCTCCAAGGTTCTGGAACTGTGTGCCAGAGGAGCCACATTTGACAAATTACTCCAATGGTTTAGTCTGTCTATGACACTGGGGCTGTCATGCTCCCCTTCAGAACATGACACCAGTGGCTGCTCCTATTGACAGGGGAACAGCTGACCTGAAACTTTTTGTCAATCTTGATTTTTCACAATGACAGGTTCCCTTATCCACACATTGTGTAGTAGGAAAAGTGCTCATGAAAGGGATCTCAGACTCACCTGCCTTGGGAGTGTAACGTAAAACAATGTTTGATAAAATATAAGAGATGGATAGGCAAAAATGCCATTGAAGGAAAGATACCCAATAATACTCAAACAGACCAGACTCCTCCTTCAAAATGACATTTGGCGTAAACAGAGGGCACTCTTTGCTTCTGCCCACAGACTGTAGCAAGAGAGAGGAAGAAGCAGGCAGCAGCATTAAGAACTGCAACTAGGTGACATTTTACATTGCTTTTCAGTCATGGAAATGTAAACTGACCTGTGACTGGCTCTTGTCCTGTTTTACCAGCATTATACGTGAAATCTGTTTCACCTACGACTGTTTGATTCCGGTCATTATAGAGTGACCAGGAGTTCCTGGAGTTGCCGGGACAGTCCCAGTTGTTCACCAGGTGTTCCAGTAGATTTCAGCAAATTTCGCTTGGGTCCTAGTTTTTGTAGAGGGTCGACTGAAAACAGTGGGAGGTACGCTTTATGTGTTCCAAAGCAGGGCTAGTTAGCAAATGTTCTAAGAAAGCAATCTAATTAACAAGTACGATATTGGGTTTAGAAATTGCATTTTATGTATTTTCTTAGCACCTATTCTGTATTTCTATGTTGATGAGCGTTGTCAATCTGATGCTCTTGGATAATGTAAAAATGTAATCCTTCTATATTTGCAATATGTCCCTGTTTATTTTTTTAAATGTTGTAACATTAGGTCATTAGGAAATTAGAGGCTCCTTTGGGCATCTTTTAAGCCCCACCCCCAGGACCGGACTGACTACCGGGCGTTTTGGAATGCTGTCGAGCTGGGAGCTGATTCCACTGCGGTGGGGGCTGATTTCTTTGATGGAGGCCTATGTGTGCTTTGAAATTACCAAAGCAAAACGAATTTCGTTCAGCACTCGCAGGTCCCCATCAACGAAATCAGCCCCCATGCTCAGCAGCATTCCAAAACGCCCGGTAGCCAGTCCGGCCCTGCGCCCCCGCCCCCCACCCCTAGCCACAGTTCAGTGTGCATGCAATTCGCAGTTAGTGGAAAGTAAATCCAGTGTTTCACCCTTAGGCCTCGCCACAGGGAGGTGTTCGGTTGCGTGTTTATTCTACAGCGTTCTGTGCTGACGCATTTTCCCGCCCCCGCCACGTGCGCTAATGCGATACAACGGAGGTGGAGGGTAAAATTAAACTGAAACTTTCTTAGATAAAATAGAACCCTGCCCCCACCTGCCTGTTCCCCAAAAATCAGTGACGATTGGCTCCCCCCCCCCACCCCCCCACGAGGCTTTGGTATTTGCTGTTCTTGTTACTCTGCCTTCCTGACAGGCTTGTCAGCAAGTTCTGAACACATCACCTGTAGAAACGAATATTGTAGTGTTTTTCCTTCTCAATTAGGAGCCCCCTCTGACAGGCCTTTTATTGCGAAATAGAATCCTTTCTACATTGTACACATGGCAACATGCAGCATCCTTCCTGTCTCGCTCTGTGGGAACCAAGTATCAGGCAGTGCTAGCTAGCCAGCAAATCCTCTGAGTGGGGTGACCTGAAGACTTAGCAACTGATTATCAGTTTGGTGGTGTGGGAGCAGGGCAGCACGCCAACGCCCCTCTCCCACACCGCCAAACCTCACTGCTAGAACCACAGTGAGAACACCAAAGCCGGTTCCTGCAAGGCAAGGACCGTGCAGTTTATGCTGTGCAGGAAAGGGGGTACATGCAGACAGGATAGCACACCATGAGCCCCCCTACATGCATCCTCAGGGCATGAGGGAACAGGAGCTTCCTCTCCACCACCGGTTTCATAGCAGGTTCCTCGCCATGAAATCTGTGGCACTGAGGAAACTCGTAATATGCTTGGCGATGCCCCAGCAGCACAGCCAGCATATTGCGACCCTTAGACCACAGCACCACAGCCAGGGATCGCTGATCCCTGGAGGTTGCATCGGTCCTATGGTGGTCCGACCACCGTAGTTGTAATACAGTGTCTGACCACTGGTACCCAACCGCCACAGTACCTCCACCGCAAATGTGGCGGTCATTTGGACCACCATATTCGTAATTTTGCCCTTAATGGTTTCCATACGCAAGATCTGTTGAGTTCTGATAGTTGCAGTCAAACCCATGATAGAGGAAACATCCTTTGAAAGAGGGGTCTTACTTAGGCCAGTGAGAAGTTTCTGTGGGTCCATAGTCGAAACTAGTTTACAGGCCCCGGACCTAGAGAACCTGTTTTCAGTCTGGGCTTCCCGACATGCTGATACCGTGAGATCAGGGCAATTACTTGCCTTCACTGTGACTCATTTTCCATCATCATCATTAAAGGGCACCTTGAAATATTTCAGTTTAGGGGGCAAGGTGTACAAATCAAAATCTATTGGATATGGTTTAATAGACTATAATGCTGCTTCACCTATAGCAGCAATAAAGGACTTGCATAGGAGGCACAAGACAACTGTTAGCAATAGAGTCTGCAAATAATGTGACAGTATTTATGTAAATGATGTTTAGAGGCGTTTATGCCATCCAATATTTCTATATATGATATTCTGATGTAAAACACCCTGCCTCTCCACCTAAGCACCTGAGGCAATCCCCGTCACTGCCCCAATTCAGGAAGGACCTCAAGATCCGGCTCTTTGATTGAACCACAATCCCTGTGGCAGATCAGTAGCCCCCTGCGCCTTGAGACCCTTACGGGTAATTACTCATGCTTTACAAGCCACGTGATTGATTGATTGATTGATTGATTGATTGATTGAACCAAATACCTCACTTATTAGCAGTTCAAGCAAGTGCTTAAGGATATAAATTATACATTTTCTGACCTTGAAAATTCGGCTTATTTAACTTAAAAGTACTAAAACACATCCTTATTGGACTTACAACACCTGAAGGTCAGACTGCTTTACTACAGCTTGGTGCTGAAAAGATCACAAGTGCTATTTTTTTTGTTCAATAAGTTTATTAAGTTTAAAAGTATAAGAAGTAGATAAATACAATACATAGTGATACAATCAAAATCCATAGACATAGTACTTATGATTGAGTCAAATAGAAAGAATTTCCGCAACCAATATAGAGGTAAAAATATAAGAAATGCATAAGGGGAAAATCAATGAACCAAAATATCTGTAAACAGTATCACTATTATGAACACAAGTGCTATTTTGTTTGCTATTTTTTCTACCCACTTTAGGTTATTGTAGCGGCAGGGAGATAGAAAAGTATAGCCCAAGACTGTTATTGGCATAGGGTATGGTGAAGAAAGGAGAATCTACTAAGCATGTGCCACTGGATTGTACCAATTGGTGAAATAATTATAGCAATATCTACCTCTCCTAAATGATCAATTTGAAAGTAAGAGAAATTCCCTCCATTATGATACTTAATCAAAAAAGGAATATATATATATAGAATGATGCAAGAATTTTTACAAACTACATCGAGGAAAATTAATCTCTGGAGTAACTAACATTAGCTGTTTCGAAAATAACTTTATGTAGGATGAAGTAATTTTTATTTTTATATGATTTTAATGTTTGTATAAACCCGAATAGACTTGTTAGATTGAATTGATTGTTCTGAAGAATATTAACTCAAAGTTTTGCCTTTAATGTGTTTGTACTATCCTGGGTGTCCATGACTGAGTGCCAGGGTAGGCCATAACTGGAACATGTCAGTTGAGTGTGAAGGTCTGGAAAGTGGCCCGAGTACTACTCGAAGTGAGTGAAATTATATTTCATGACAGTTTGTGAAAAATACACCAAATTGTGTGAAACTTACTCTGCGGTGCAAAAACTGAGTCCTAGGGAATAACTTGTGTTCAAAAGTTACACAAGATACCCCCAGCGGGACTACCATGAGGAGAAAATGTCTGCTGTGACAAATGGCCATCATGAAACAGTTCTGTGCAGGAAAACAAAAAAGCAAAATATCTCACCTGAGAAATTCACAAAATGTTGCAAGTGTCGCCCAACACACATTTTCCCAGCATAATCAGATTTTTGCACGTCTCATAATTACCAAAGACTGAGAATAATTAAAGCATTCCACCCATCATTATTTTGTTTTTCTAAATAAAACACACTAAGGGGCCGATTCCGATCTCGGTCGGAAGGGCACCGAATCTGGTTTGGCATTAGCGGATCAGATTCGGAGGCTGAATTTCCGTCCGGTTCGTACATGGGTCCGGAAGTTGAAGTACGATGCAAACAAGCGCGAAATCTCCGTCCAAATAGTTTCTGGGTCCGAACCGCTCCATACGTCTCGGCCGTAAGCTAACCATGGCGCGCAATGGAGATGCTTCACGACGGAGCTAGTACAATGCTCGATTTGGACAGCCTGATCGAGTCGGAGCTTCCGGCTCACAATAGCTCCCGGAGTTGGACTTTGGGAGTAGGCATCGGACCCCTTGTCACCCGCAGCCTTACGACTCGAACACAGGGAGAGACCCATGGGTCTCCCCAACATAGGCATCTATGGTGCAGATGGCACCGGTGCGTACCCACTGTAGGGGGCGCACTTGTCTGCAACGTACCCATTCAGTCAATGGGAGCCCATGTATGCGTTGTACGACCGGCTCCCATTGACTTCTATGGGAGTCCGACCGAACTGAATCCGACAGCATACGGCCCCATCGTACTCGCTCGGTCGGACTGCAGGAGTCCGGATCAGTCGGAAAACACCCCGGATCCGGCGCGGTCGGAGTGCTTTCCGACCCAGATCGGAATCGGCCCCTAAGTGTGATGGGTATGTCCGGCGCAAGTTCAGTGCTTACTGTGCCATATGTAGGACTCACGTGCATCTCACTATGAGTGTCCAAGAAGGTTGAAACTGTTTTGAGGTTGTTTGAGTTCCCATATAAGGGACACCTAGACTGTTTGGACTGGACTGTTCCTACTGGAGCATGGTCAAGTTTGATTTGCATAAGGCTTGTCTCAGCCTGGACTGGCACAGTGTGCAGAAAACATGAAGGACTGGAATGTGGCTAGAATATGTACCCGAGAATGAGAATAACTCAAGCATTTCCAACCATCACCTTTTTGTTTTTGAATTGCAGATGTTCATAACAGGGGAATTTGGGATTATGTACAGTGAATCTACTTTACTCCCACTAAACAAGCAGGAGCCTATGAGTTCCACAGACTTTGAGTGAATCCCAACATAGGATTCCAGGTTACTGGACTACTCTTAGCCTTATTCAAGGACCACCTCATCAATGTGTAACCCTCTGGATGAGGACTCTAACTGTTGCATACTCCTCTCCTGCCTCCTGTCCTTCCATCATCCCCACTACCCTGCTCTCTACTAATATCCAAACTTCTTGTAAAGCCCTCTTTTGCTTTGTGGCTTTGCCACTCTTTACAAATCCCTGCATACCTACATTGGCCAGTGAAATGTATTTCCATATAGCACCAATGAACACATTCATCTTCCTATGAGGTAATCCCAGAACCTGCGCACAAGAGAGGGCACATGAGATAACCCTGCATCCCTAGAGGCCCTACCCAGGTATAGGGAGCAGGCTTTTAATTGCAGAAAGAAATGTACATTTCTATTGCAGCAGGAGAATAAATGTGGTGCATCTTGCACATTTCACTCTGATGATCTAGTCAATTTCAGAAAGTGTTGACAACAATAGTTCTTGGACCACTGAGGGATGCCAGTTGGCACTTGAGTAATTAACTTTATTTTATCTTGTTAGGTTTTCATCTGTTCCTGAATCCTGCAAGCAGTTTGAAGGCAACAACATTAACTTCAATTGATAATGGCCATGGAAGTGAATGTACAGTGACTCCTTTCAGAAGGAAAACTGACTCTACTTGACCAAGTTACATGTGTATTTGGGCCGCGGTTGTGGACGCTGTAGGTTGTCTGGACGGTAGTCGCCTGGAAGAAAATGATCCGTGTGTGAAGAATTCCCCCTGCCATGAGCCCATGGGGTACCACTCCTGAGTCACACGAAAATTACATCCCTCACGCTTTGGAGAGGACGCACGAGGAAGTACCTGTGCATCAGTTACATTCAAGTTTGTAATCTGTTTTTTGCCCCGCCGCAGTTGGTATTGGTGCACCAGTCACTCGGCCAGGACTGGTTTGGTCCTGATGAATGCTGAGCTGATTAGTAGCTCTTTATAGCAGAAACATGTCGACCTTTGTTGTTTTTTCATGTATAGGACTTCTTGGTTCAAACTAACACAACCATATGTATGTCCGTTTTCACTAATGTTTTTAATTGAGTTAGAACTACCCCTTCATTAAAATAATTTCTCTGATTTGGGGAGTAGTCCATACTCCTTTTAATTCACTTTTTTTTATCACCGTTGGATACTAAATCACACATTCCATATGTGGTAAATATTTGATTTACCGTCTTAATTTCTATGCAGGTAAGTACTTAAACAAAAATAACTCAATCAGAAAGAAAGAGGCAGAGTCCGTGGTGTTAGAGTTCTTAGGGGTTTTATTCCTTAAAAAGGAATGGTCATGGTACCAGATCGGATATCGGGTTCCTGCCACCACTGGGGTGCAGGAAGGGATAGAGCAATATTTTATTGACAATACATAGCTTATATACTTAAATCATATTATAGAAACCAATACAGTAGGCGTAACAGCTGAGAGAAACAAGATAAGAGCACACATGTGGTAGTGATACGTAATTAGAAGGCTTGAACTAGGCGTGAACATAGAGGCGTGTGCTAGAAAACGTCACACGTAAGTGTCACAAGTAGGTGGGTACATAGCAGAATATTGCAATGTCAGCAGAAATCTGAAGTCTGGATGCGCGCGCAGCCGCATGACGTGTGATTGACGTGAAACTGGAGGGTGCAGGGGACTTGACATTTACACTAGCGGAAAGAGACAGAAGTCTGGCATGTCAGATCAACTCGTACCACTATCATATCTGATATCTGATGTTTAGGAACCATATTATCGAAAGGAAAAGGTCTCTGGGGCAGAAACTATTCTATACTGACTGTGAGTGCGTGTATAAGCGTCTAAGTGTCTGCATGAGATGCGAGGGGGCATGGGCCTACCATGGTAACAGAGGCTATGAATTACTTGCACGGAGACAGTGAGGCCGGGCCCTTTGCTCTGCAGCTGGGGGGATGTTTACTTAAACTAGTAGGTAGGAATGTATTTTCGAGGAGCGGAACAGATAATGCGAAGGTTGAATTCGGTCTTGGCAGGCAGCAGGCTGAGCTAAGCGCCGTGAGCCGCGCAGGGAGTAAGGCAGAGGTCACGGGTACAGAGGCAGCTCAGGCTGAGGCGTTCAGAGTCAGAAGGCAGAAAAAGGCTCGATGGCAGAATTCAGGGCCTACTTCGCCAGAGCTGAAAAACGTGTAAAGTACAGCACAAAAAGACGTTGGCATAGCATACTTAGGAACTGAATATTCAACCCGTTCATGGCGGGTCTGAAAGAGGACATGTTAACGTTGGACGCAAATGTATTTGCGTCTTCATAGCTGGCACAGGAGGGAAGTTACATGCACTTTAAGTTCGTACATGGAGACGGTGGGGTACACGTTAGGGAACATTTCTTGACCATAAAATTTATATTTCCTCATTCCCTCCTTGTTCCCTACGGACCCTTCATGATATATCGATCCTCATGAATCGATCAGTCTGTTCTTGTAACATCATTTGCTCTTCTTTCTTCTTTTTGCGTTTTGAGTGAAAACTGGAATGTGCAATGCACGATGTGGCGCACAGTCCACAAATCGCTGGCCCACATTGTAGGCACAGGCAGCAACTGAATACTATGACAAGGGCAATGCCTAGGAAGGATAGGATCTTCCATCCCCAAGCAGTCAATGTTGTCCAGAACCAACTGGACCAAGTCCAGGTGCCTGGATTCTGATGTATCAAACTTGCAATTTTATGAAGACGTGTAATAGCTTGGTATACCGTTGGTGCGTTTTCTGGAATGAAAACACAGCAACTTGACCCGATGACCTTACAAGCTCCGCCTCTATCTGCCAAGATAACGTCAATAACAAGACGGTTTTGAAGAACAACAACCCGCATGGCGGACTGCTCCTCTGTTAAGTTGCCTAGAGCGGAGGTAATTTCATTCACTACTGCTTCGAGTGTTCTAGTTAATCTACGTATTAGTTTACTGTTTTGGACGGGGCCTGTGAAGAAAAAGAATCCTTTATTGAAATCTGTGTATTGCTCCCATGCCGTTTCAGTATAGTCGACAATCGGGAGATCTCTTCTGAGTCTACTCTTTACTAGATTTGTATTTCTGTGATAGTCAGGAGGGGCTAGGAAAACAGGTGGCAGAAGGAAGGCAATGTAACAGGTACCATCCCAATCTGGAGGTAAGAGTATGTATGCGGTATGGCCACAAACAAAATAGGAATGACGAGTAGCTCTAAAGGAAGACTTGCCATAATCACTGAATTCGACCACGGTAGTACATTTACTATGACCTAAGTGTACTAGACCCTTCTTTCTAACACATAAGTCACCTGTGACTGGTAATACTGACATAGCAGGGAGAACTGGTGCAGCTTCGGATTCAACAGTAAGAATCATGAGGTTAATTGTATAATTACCTAATCCATATACTTCATTTTCTAGATCAGTTCCTGTCCTAATGGGAAGTCCCTTCTTGTCAGGGTAGCAGACGTTGAGCAGAACTAGGTTCAGGTTTCCCCAAATCCAATTCCCCTCGAAAACAGCAATCTCAGAATCTAAAGAATTAATTAATCTAAACCATGCACCACAGGAGCCATTGTGAGTGAACGGGTACGGAAAGAGAGGCAGAACTCCCTTGTATTTCTGATAGGGAGGGAGTCGGCCACATATCCAACAGTTTGTAGCATTGTTAGTCTGATGGGAGTGATGTAACATACTAATGAATGTGTTGTTGCGCAGCGCAAGTCTGTAAGATAGTTCATGAGGCGGTAATTCACTAAAAGAATGTTCGGCAGGTACATTGTAAGCAGAGTGTTCACGCTTAAAGATAGGGTAGTATATTGGCAGTAGTATACTAGCAACAATAATCAAAAGACTTAGAAAAAACATAACCAATAATGTCACTATACAGTGACTGCGGAGTGATTTACAGTATGTACGTTTCTTGAGTTGTCTCTCTCTCTCTCTATCTCGATCTAGGGGATACATGTCAGAAACTATTTAACCGATTCACCTAGGGGAGGAGTTAAACAATTAAACTGTCTGACTTGCTAGATCGGAGTTTTGTTCGATACTCCTCTTGGGGAGTTTTCTCTCGCTTGGGAACTTTAGAGTCATTAGATTCGAGGCAGTCCTTTGAGGGGGTGGACGAGTCAGTTTCTGGCAACAGTTCGTTACATTTTTTAATATGACTCGTGTGGATCCACCCCTTCCGGCCTTCCACTTTAATCGCGGTCCTCGTGGTAAGAAGGACAATCTTCGGCTCTTTCCAGCGGGGCTCCAGCGGGCTTTTCCTGTCGAAATTGCGAATCAACACAGTATCGCCGGGACGGACATCGTGTGGCTTTACATCAGTGTTGTCGGGAAAGGCTGCGGCAACTTGTGAACAACATGATTGGAGTGCAGACATCAAGGAGGCAAGGTAATCTGTCAGCATATTACAATCAACATCGGTTATTTTCTTAGGCATGGGCGTCCCCCACATATTCGGTGGTCTGCCAAAGACCACTTCATACGGGGATAGCCCTGATCTCGAATGGGGGACCATTCTCATGTAGAACAGTGCAACTGGCAGGGCGACTATCCAGTCGACCCCTTTCTCTTTACAGATTTTGGCAAGGCGTGTTTTCAGTGTCTGGTTATGCCTTTCTACAAGGCCAGCGGCCTCGGGATGTCGGACACAATGGAATCTCCACTGATATCCTAGCAGAAGGGAAACCTGTTTCATGAGCTCGGATGAGAATGGCTGTCCGTTATCTGAGTACACGATACGAGGCAAGCCGTACCGTGGGAAGAATTCTCGGACCAGCTGCCTGGCAGTGGTCGGGGCAGTATAATCTGGGACTGGATATGCTTCGGTCCAACGGGAAAGTGCACAAACAACTACGAGGACATACTTAAATCCTCGACATCGGTCCATCTGGATATAATCCATCTGGAGGACTTCAAAAGGGTGATCGGGAGGATGAAATCCACCTTGCTCTACAGGGACGCTTTTACCTGGATTGAACTGACAACAGATCATGCAAGTACGCACTTTCTGTTTTGCTGCTGCTCGTAAGTGTTTGTTGTACCAGAGATTCTGTAAACTGTCTAACATAGCTTTTTCTCCTAGGTGTGCTGGACTATGTGCTGTATTTATTATGACTTGAACCATAGAGTCAGGGAGAAACCATGTAGATTTTCCCTTCGTCACCCATCCTTGATCTGTCTGAATCCCTCCTAGTTCAGTCCATTTCTTGATTTCATCTGGAGTGGCATGTGTCTGAATATCGATTACATCTAGTGTGGGATCTTTAACTGTCATACAATGTGTCGGTACTATGGTCTTTGTCACGTCAGTTGTCTGGGTGTGAGTCAATGCTGTATGTTTTGCTGTTCGGTCTGCCAGGTCATTACCCTGGGAAACAGAATCTGTAACTTTAGTATGTGCTTTACACTTCATGATGGATATGCCTGAAGGCAGATGTATTGCTTCTAACAGGGCTTGAATGAGGGGACCGTGTTGGATCTTGGCACCGTGAGAGGTCAAAAAACCTCGTTCTTGCCATAACACTCCGAAGTCGTGTACGACTCCGAAAGCATAACGGGAATCTGTGTATATGTTAACATTTCTGTTCTTGGCTAGTATACAGGCTCGGGTCAGAGCAATGAGCTCCGCCGCTTGAGCAGACAGTGTGTCAATACGATGTGTTTCTTTGACTTCAGTTTCAGTGGTCACTGCATACGCGGCCACTAATTCTCCTGTACTTGTTCTCATACATGAACCGTCCACGTAAAGTGTCAGGTCTGGATTTGTCAACGGAACATCTGTTAAGTCTCGTCGGGGCTTTGTTACTGGATTAATGATCTCTATACAATCATGCGGGGCTGGATCTGTCATAGTCGAAGGCAACAATGTTGCGGGGTTTAGAATGCTACAGCGTCTGATTTCTATGTGTGGCTGGAATAGCGTCAATTCATAACCTGTCAGTCGTGCTATAGTCAAGTGTTGAGTCTGGGTTCGGTTTAGAAGGACCTCTACAGAGTGTGGAACTTGTACTGTTAATGGATGTCCTAATACAATTGAATCGCTCTGTCTGATTGCTAGGGCTGTCGCTGCAACTGACTTTAAGCACGCAGGGAGTGCCTGGGCTACTGAATCCAATGTACTTGAAAAATAAGCGCAAGGCTTATGTGAACCTGCTTGATCTTGAGTGAGGACAGACAACGCTGTACCATCACGTTCTGTAACAAAAAGTGTAAAAGGTTTGCTGTAACATGGTGTTGCTAGAACTGGTGCTTGACATAAAGCTTTCTTTAATTCCTCAAAAGCCTGTGTATGTTCCTGAGTCCAAGGGAGGGCAGTCGAAGTCGCTGCCTCCTGTGTTGTCAACTGAATGAGTGGTTTAGCTAGAAATGCATACTGAGGAATCCATTGTCTGCAGTACGAGGTGAGGCCTATAAAGGCCCGCACTTCCTTTTGTGTCTGGGGTTGCGGCATATTTACAATTAGCTGGATGCGATCAGGAGTGAGCTGTCTCCCCACTTTGGACAGCAAGTGACCCAAGTACACAACTTGCTGAACACAGAATTGTAGCTTCGAAGGAGACACCTTGTGTCCCTTGTCGGCCAAAAAATGTAAAACTGTCAGTGATGCTTGCTCACATTCGGGCTCACTTCGTGCAGTGATCAGCAGATCATCGACGTATTGCAGTAAGGCAGTGTTAACTGGCATTTGGATACAATCAAGCTGTCTTTTCAGTGCTTGGCTATAGATGCTGGGGCTTTCTGTGAATCCTTGAGGTGCGCGTGAAAATTTGAAACTTCGTCCATTTAAACTGAATCCGAAGAGATATTGGCTCTCTGGATCAATGGGCACACTAAAGAAGGCGTTCTTGAGGTCAATTACAGTAAAGAACGTTGCTTCTGAATCAATAGCAGTCAATAAGGATGAGATGTCGGGAACCACAGGGTACTGTGGAACAATGCATTTATTCAGTTCTCGTAAATCAATCACCAGCCGATATACTGGCGGTGCATTGGGATCAGTACGTTTAAGAATCGGAATGATAGGGGAATTACAGATATTGGAGTCGGTCTCTACGACCACTCCTTGGGCAATGAGCTCTTCAATGATTTCCAGTAAAGCCACTACAGCATCGGGTGGTAACTTGTATTGTCTGATTCAGGGTAAAACAACACCTGGCTTGAGTGTAACACGGTATGGTGTAATGTGCATGCAGCCTACATCGGTTGGGCCTTGTGCCCACAGGTGTTTCGGTACATTTTTCAATCTGACATCAAACTCTCGTAATACATAGTGACCCTTGAAGTCTTGCAAGAAAAGTCTAACTCCTTCCGGAGAACAGCATATCACAGCTCCTAGAGCCTTCAATGTTTTGATACCTAACAAGTTTTCTGGACATGATTTCGTGAGTAACAAGTCTGTAACACGTGATAATGGACCTACTGCTAGGGGGACGGGTTTCGATACCTCATTTATAATAGGCTGTCCTGAAAAACCAAGGGAAACATTCTGTGAGCCTGAGAGGGGTGCCCCTGGGACTTCATCATGGCTGATTGTTGTGCGGCTTGCCCCTGTGTCAATTAAAAACTTTCTGTCTTTTCCCAATACTTGACTGTGTACATAAGGACCCTCTTGATCTACAGGAATCTCAATAAGAGGCAAGCCAACCTCCTTCTCTAGGCTGTTTCATGTGTATCGCTGATAATCGGGATAATCAGATTGGGCATACTGGCACATCTGCCGTGAAACTTGCTGTGTCGCGGCAATGGGCTGTGGCTGTGATGCCGCTGCGGCCTGTCCTGTATGTGATGAAGCATGCATAGGTTGTGAATTCTGCGAAGTCTGTTGTTGGCCCTGGTCTTGTCTAGGCGGACGCGGTCTTTCTTTAGTTTTACCTGTTGCTATATTGTGTTTCAGGACTGGACATTCATGTACGTAGTGACCTGGCTGCTTGCAATAGTTGCATGTCCCTTTAACGGGAGCTGCTGAATTATTTATCTGTGTCCCACCCTTTTTCTGACCGTCAGCTGGGACTGTCTGGGCAACTAGTATTTTCATTTTCGTGTCTTTCATACGTCTTTGTTCATGTTCTTGTTCTTCTCTAATTCTGTTCTGATGATATTGTAACATTTGTAACATCTGGGATGGCGTATTTGCTTGCCATGTTTATGGTACATGAAATTTCCAGGCGTGTCCCTAGGGGGGATAGGAATTTCTTCCTCTAGCATCCCTTTCCTAGTTCCTATCTGCTTTAACTTATTGAAAAACGGCATCTTGTCTACTTAGTACTGGATACTCAATCCTTGCTACTTAACTCTGAACACAACTAGTTACACAAAAACACAATAATGCACATTAAACAATCACTCATACCACGACATTAATCACATGAGAGAACATTTTGAACATATATCTCTACTCTCGGAACTAGATGTACTGCTAAACAGCACAGATACACTGTCGAAGACAGTGCAAGAACTTGAATAACGGATATACTGCTAAACAGTACAGATACACTGTCTAAAACAGTGCAGACCGCGTTTGTGTACCCAAACCCGTCTTTACCGGATACATAATAATGCACCCGTCTAGATACGTCCCAGCAATGGTACTCACCGGGAAGCACGGAAACAGAAGGCCTCGGAAAACTCGACTGGACTGGACCGGACTCGACTCGACTCGACACGTGGATACTTCGGAACTGGTGGGCCTCTTGACACCTCGGACCTTGCTTCTTTCGGCTAGGCTCTGGTCGGGATCCTCCGCACTCCTCACCGCCTCGTCTGGGTGCTGATCGCAGTCTCCGTCACCTCCGTAGGCCAGAGGGAGACACAGGAAATCCTGCGGGTACGCGTAGTTCCGTCTTAACTGATGGCAGGGGGCAAAGCTTGCAACGCACCAACCGGCGCGTGGGGTGGGGGAGGGGTCCCTATTCGGGCGCCAAAATGATGTGGTAAATATTTGATTTACCGTCTTAATTTCTATGCAGGTAAGTACTTAAACAAAAATAACTCAATCGGAAAGAAAGAGGCAGAGTCCGTGGTGTTAGAGTTCTTAGGGGTTTTATTCCTTAAAAAGGAATGGTCATGGTACCAGATCGGATATCGGGTTCCTGCCACCACTGGGGTGCTGGAAGGGATAGAGCAATATTTTATTGACAATACATAGCTTATATACTTAAATCATATTATAGAAACCAATACAGTAGGCGTAACAGCTGAGAGAAACAAGATAAGAGCACACACGTGGTAGTGATACGTAATTAGAAGGCGTGAACTAGGCGTGAACATAGAGGCGTGTGCTAGAAAACGTCACACGTAAGTGTCACAAGTAGGTGGGTACAAAGCAGAATATTGCAATGTCAGCAGAAATCTGAAGTCTGGATGCGCGCGCAGCCGCATGACGTGTGATTGACGTGAAACTGGAGGGTGCAGGGGACTTGACATTTACACTAGCGGAAAGAGACAGAAGTCTGGCATGTCAGATCAACTCGTACCACTATCATATCTGATATCTGATGTTTAGGAACCATATTATCGAAAGGAAAAGGTCTCTGGGGCAGAAGCTATTCTATACTGACTGTGAGTGCGTGTATAAGCGTCTAAGTGTCTGCATGAGATGCGAGGGGGCATGGGCCTACCATGGTAACAGAGGCTATGAATTACTTGCACGGAGACAGTGAGGCCGGGCCCTTTGCTCTGTAGCTGGGGGGATGTTTACTTAAACTAGTAGGTAGGAATGTATTTTCGAGGAGCGGAACAGATAATGCGAAGGTTGAATTCGGTCTTGGCAGGCAGCAGGCTGAGCTAAGCGCCGTGAGCCGCGCAGGGAGTAAGGCAGAGGTCACGGGTACAGAGGCAGCTCAGGCTGAGGCGTTCAGAGTCAGAAGGCAGAAAAAGGCTCGATGGCAGAATTCAGGGCCTACTTCGCCAGAGCTGAAAAACGTGTAAAGTACACCACAAAAAGACGTTGGCATAGCATACTTAGGAACTGAATATTCAACCCGTTCATAGCGGGTCTGAAAGAGGACATGTTAACGTTGGACGCAAATGTATTTGCGTCTTCATAGCTGGCACAGGAGGGAAGTTACATGCACTTTAAGTTCATACATGGAGACGGTGGGGTACACGTTAGGGAACATTTCTTGACCATAAAATTTATATTTCCTCACATAAGAACCCAATGAAGACAACTGGCAACCGACTCTCAGTTGGTTCCTGAGGGTTCTTTTTCCACTCAGTGCATGCAAAACGTACCAGATTTTTGTCTTTTTCTTTTTTTGCACTTTGGTGGTAGTAACTGAATTATTTTACTGCCTTTCCTTCTGTATTTTTAATCTTTTTTGTCACTCTTTTGTTGATTTGGATTTAGTAACTTCAAGGGGTATAAGAGTGGCTTTCTGACCCTTTCTCTCCTGTTGTTTACATCAAGTTACATGTGTGACAGGGCTCACAATGAAAAACTAGGAGCGTAGGCAGGAATGAAGTCTGCACAAAATATGTAGTTTACTCTTAAAACACTACAGGCATCGTGAACATGGCAGCTTCTGTACATATCCTAGCATAACTGAATTACCAGAGAACAAGAACTTGTTCCAAACATACCTTTGACCTATTAACATTCTGCCATTGATATCACTGCGACCGCATCACAATGCTATTTCTTCCCATTTTTAAGACAAAGCAAATAACTATAAATGGAAAGAAAAAGAAATTTCAAAAAAACAACACAAAAAACATTGAAGTCAATACTGTTCAGTTAGTCATTGTGATTTTCTGAAAATCTTTCTAGATCTTCTAGGCAGAATAGTTAGCTCTTCCAAATTGTCACTTTCATATGATCTAGTCTACTGGCGCTGTTGTTCTTCATGAGTGTGGTCCATTCCATTACCTTCATTTCTCTTAGATCATCGCTTACATCCACAGGTCTAATTTCATGAAGTACAATATATTCCTTTTTTTGTCTAGTTTTCATCCTGTGTGGGAATTGTTGTTCTACTTACCTTTGTTATTTTTAACAGATAAGGCTGAAACCTATGGCATCTAACCTATGTCAGAGGAACATTCACCATCTTCCAATACATCTATATATAAGCTTCAAACATATCCAGCCAAAGGCATCATTGTACCAGGGGTTCCCCAGGTACAGCTCGAACAAATGGTGGATCTTGTATGCTTGACATAGGTACAGTATATATGTATAGTAGCACTTACGACTCAACAAGATGATAGAAATGACACAGTACTATAATTCAAAGCATACTTGGTGTGCCAATCACCGAAAGGAACAAAATGACTGACACAGTAATAAAAACTTACTAGGTGTAACAATCACTAAAATAAAATAAATGACTGACTCAGTACTGCAATGCAAGACTTACTTGGTGTGCCAATCATCGAAGGAAAAGAAATGACTGACACTGTTCTGCAATGAAAGACTTAAACTTGGTTTGCCAATCAACGAGGGTGTGCCAATCACCGACATCACAGAAGGCAAAGAGATTTCACCCCAAAAATAGATGACCCCCTTTTTTTCACTATACAAACAAATCTGGAAGTAGTTGCAGTGCCACACAAGCAATGGAAAAAGACTGCTGAGACAAAAAGAAACTAACATGAGAAGGCAGGTATTTACATGCTTCCACCATGCAAACAGCTCTGGAACTAGTTGCAACTTCAATCGAGCAAACAGGTAAAAGCCGCCATCTGAACGTTCAGATCAGTGTTGCCACACTGGCACTGCTGTTAGTACGCATAGACCAGCGTTGCCACAGCCACACTTTGACTCTTCCGAGACTCTGGAAAGGCCACCCACAACATTGTAGGGGTGGGCGGAATTTGCGTAATAGCGTTACGCAAATCTCAGCGAAACAGTAAAAAATCTCTGCGAACACGCAGAAATTCCGCGAACACACGGAATTGCTTGTTCGCGATGCTTTTTTACTGTTCGCAATCGCTGTTTGCGTGCTTGGGGGGAAATATCTTGCGAACACGCATTTGAGAATGTGAACAAGCAAAAAATTTCGCAAAGACACGGAATGCAGAATTTTGGGCAATTTTGCGTTCTCCGCGGAACGCAAAATTACCAAAATTCCGCGAGGGTAACGGAATTTACCGCCCAGGCCTAGTTGTGATGCAAAGAGTCAACGTTGTAAAGACAACACAGAACTCCAAAATGGCTGCCAAAGAAGCTGGGACGTAGGTGGCCTATCTGCAGGAACAACACTCGAGATAAGGGTCCATCGCCTAAGACTCATCACCTCAGATTCACCCACTAGCAGGATCACCATGTAGCTGCAATGCTGGCAGGACCGAAGAAGAAGTTGCAAGTAGGAACAAGTTGTCCAGTTAAGTCTACACCATCTATCACACTGCCAGCACTGCTCCATCCCATCCTCATCGATATTGTTATAAAGGAGATGTTCACACAGGTGCGTATGGTCCAGAAGCACTTTATTTCTAAGAATGTAGGTAAGTAAAGAAGCAGTGCAGATGTCTTCTAGGAACTACTCAGAATCAACTGTCCCTCCAACCTTCACCAGTAGAATCATCCCCTTTTCATTCCACAATCTAGTTCCATCAACATTCTACCCAGACCACACATCCCAGAAAGTCTTGACGGGATTTAAACATGCAGTGTGTTTTATTAATGTCACTGATAGTACATTTACAACACTTCCACAATAGGTAATTGGGTGTGCACATCTTTGTTTATCACAGCACAGTTTTGTGAAGTTCTCAATTTTTGCCCTTAAATGAAAATTGTCAAGTGTCCCAACACATCTTCATCCAACCAGATATTTTCTAAGCGTTGCACGATAATGTTAATTGCACAGCAAGTCTGCAGAAGAAAGATACTTATTTTGTAGAAGAGCTTTAATTGCAGTAAGTAAAAACTTTATGCAACATTTGTTGTCACAAAAGTTGAAGTCTTCATGAAGAAGTAGCAAAGCAAAAACTTTTGCAAACTCTGCAAAGTTTTTCATAGACCGGAGCAAATGTTGTACAAACACTTTGCAGCTTTGCACACCCAATTCCTCCATAGTAGAAAAGCGCACAAATAGGAGACTTCTGACCAGAATCACATATCGTAACAGTTCAGCTTTTACCTCAAGGTCTAGCTCAAATGTTTATTTTGGCCAACCTTAGTTCTCGAGCAGGGAATTGGGACAGTAAGTTAGCAGAAGTTTTGTCTCCTAAATTTTGGCACACAGGATTTTGCTGTGTTGAACGACTCTTGGCTGATATACTGTTGTTTGCAAAACTGTGCATTACTCTGTAATGTATTTAAAATTCATATAAAGCACTGCTACCACTAGTGTGGCACAGAATAGCTGTGCATTTTTATCTGGTTAGCTGCAAACCTGAGTGGGTTGAATGGTTGGTAGAGTGAGTGTTAATGGCGAGGCTTATGTTGGACAAGCTGCTTGTTGTGCGTAAGGGTCAGGGGGGTGTTCCAGTTTGGTGATGTATGTTTAGCATCCGACATACACAATCCTGATACAGAAAGAATACAGATCAATGGTCATCATGGACCTATGGTTGGTTAAGTAAGTTTTAGGATATTAACATGAGGTTCCTATGGTTAGTTATTGGTTTGCTAGTGGTTGTTTGGAGAACTTCATACTTAACCACGGGGGAAAGGATATCCTTATTATTATTGTTAGTTAGTATTTCTTAAAGCGCGTAGCTACTCTAAGGCATCCCATCCCTAGCAACAGAGCAGGAGAAGGAATGAAGCATACAGGTTGATGTTCTGAAATAACCATGTTTTCAAGTGCAAATTTGTATAGCCCTTCAGAATTCCAGGAGATTTAAGAGCTTAGGGCCAGATGTAGGTCGGTCGGTAACGGCCGAAAATCGGTATTTTTGGCCGTTACCGACCGGTATATCAAAAATGGTATGTAGGGGCATTATTTTACAGAATCGGTAAATTTACCAATTCGGTAAATTTACCGATTCGGTAAAATACCGAATCTGTATTTTTACCGATTCGGTAAATCTCAGATGTAGGTGGGACTCTTCTGAGTCCCAAAGGCCCCACAAATTCGGTATTTTAACACCCAATCCAATTGGGTGTTAAAATACCGAATTCAGGTGTGCATGCACTTGTGTGCATGCACACCTAGCCATGTGACAGACAGACATGCCCTTAGGGCATGTCTGTGTGCCACATGGCGCACATGCCTATTTTTGGGGTGCCAGAGGGTGTCAAAGTGACACCCCCTGCACCCTTGCAAAAGTCGGTATTTCCCATTCATTCCTATGGGCTTCACAGCCCATAGGAATCAATAGGGAATACTGATTCGGTAATTACCGAATCGGTAAATACCGAATTCAATCGATTCGGTATTTCCACATCTGGAAATACCTACATCTCCCCCCTTCATATTTACCGACTATGAAACACCGAATCAGTAAAATTCGGTATTTCAGAGTCGGTAAATATGATTTACCTACATCTGGCCCTTAATGTTTTGATATAGGAAAGAGATTGCACTGAAAAATTACCTGGATATTTGTTCCACAACAGTTAGGCTCTAGAAGATAAGATATGTTTTTCTTTGTTCAAGATGATCCAGTAACCCACAAATTCCAGCCCCTGTTACCCACCAACAATAATACCTGTAAAAGGAGATATGAAGTCCAAAGTGATTCCATTGATGAGTCCTTCTTTCCGTTCTTTACTCTGTGGGAAACTTTTTCTTTGTTTGAATGATAACTCTTCCTAGCAATCTTGTTTCAGTCTCTTAGAGGATTTTGACTTTGTTTTCCATTTTCCTGGTCCTTCTTTGTAGCCACGGCTAAAAAGAATCTGATTTGCTGTTGATGAACTAAATTAGAGATTAGCGTTATCTCACTTCTGAGAAATCGATTGGCATCGCAGAGGGTCATCACTGTAGCACAAAGATCCTGTTGTGTACGTGAGTGGGAGGGCCGGAGCTTTGCGATGGCCTTCCTTGAAAGTGGTTAATAATGCAATGTGAATTGTTGGGCTGACTGAAGATCTCGTTGGTTGGCTGTGAAGGCAATAGGGTTTTGAGGCCAACGGGCTAATTTGCGAAGAGCCCCAAAACTTCAATTGAGCCACTCTGAGGCCACACCAATTGTTCAGGACCTGAGGGGCACCACTTGGGGGGCCACAGCCTTGCTCTAGCTGGATCTGGGTGATGGTTCAGGTGGTTGTGAGGCCATTATATCCCTGTGGCTATGAACAGTAGGCCATCAGACTAGCCCATGGAGTCACTCTGTCGCAGGAAGGAGGGCAGAAGGGCAGCAATCCAGCATGGCAGAAGTCCTGTTGTGTGTCGATTTAGATACCATATATAGGTTTCCCAATTTATGCCCTAATATAGGCACAATTCACATTGACCTTATTTAGGCATAGAAATCCAACCCATATTTAGGCATTATCCATGCTAACCAAATACAGGCATGGTCACCTACGTCCGTTCATCCACTTCACAACGAGTTCTTGGAAAACCAGACTCTTAAGCCGTTAGGACTTCCCCTTGCTTGGATTATTGATTTCTCAAAGAACTTATTTATTATGCATGAACATATATTCCTTAGGGGTTTATTCATGACGTTCGTCGGCCTGGCTTTTACGTCAATACTGGCATTCCTAAACACCTTCATGGTATAAATATACCTTCACCTGCCATGGCAAAACCACGGCTCGGCTACATAGCTCAACACGTTTCACCACGGCAAGTTCAGAAAGAATTCAAGCCCTCGCCTGACGCACTGACCAGACACTGTCATCCTCCACACAGAGAATCCAGCTCCGGTGTTTCTGACTCCCCTTGTGGGGTGTTAGAGATCGAGACCCGGAAAGCGATTCCAACCTCTCATTCTAAGGTATGGATCAGACTAGAACCTAGAGGGACTCTTGGCAACTCTTGGCAAAACTAAACTATAGCTTGCTATACTTTAGAAAATAGCACCTACTTATTACCTCATACTACACTTAGGTTAGGTACACTGGGGCAGAACTAGCTAGAAGCACCAGATGAGTATTTACGTTTTAGCCTGTGTTATTTATGTATGTGTTTTTATGAATATATGTCATAGCTAGAAACCATGCTATTGCAGTATTTTTTATCTTACTGCTAACGCTGTACGTATTATACTTCGCATTCTGTCTTACGATTGTAGCAGCTCATATCTCTTGCAATGTACATCTACCTATTTTTGTGTAACTCTGTAGAAACGAAGCATGCACGATTGACTGAGTGAAACTGTTAGCTATTGTTTCCATGATTCTGAGAAGAACTGTTCTGATTCTAAAGGGAAACAAAGTTGTCATGTTTATGCGGTTGTCAGATACTAATCCCTTCTTATTCATTTGAGAAGTTTCTAGTGACCTCTGAGCTAGCTGGGGCACACAAGTAATTAAGTGTAATGTACTTGATAGAGACATACTGACCTCAGTCCTATGTCAAAACTATAGTGTATATTATTCCAGTGTGCAGAGCCTATAAGGGGTATAGAAAAACTACACTAAATGGCGCCCAACGGTTTGGTAAGGTACTAATTTAACGCTAGATACTGAAGTAACTCAGTCGTGCTGTTCTCAGAGACCCTCTACTCATAATGCTCCATAAGACGTCTGTCGTGGGTAGCGATAATATCCGCCATAGCTGAGTAGGACGAAAATCCTATGTATTAACTGTTTGGTTTGTTAAACGTTGAAGGATACAGTGTTACAAAATATTGTGCACCTTATCTTTGTTCCCTTGAAACTTGCTCTGCAATTTTCATTAAACAATGACCGAACACAGAACTAACACCGGAACCGGTTGAGCTGTACCCGACGAAGTCGCAGCAGCTTTTAAATATACAGATTTTAATGAAACCGATGAGAATGCTATAATCATTCCTCCAAAAGTAATGAGTGCCATCACTCTAAAACTTATAAAACATGGCCTAACACCAAGAGGTGGTAGAGTAGTTTTTGTGATAGAGGCACATGAATCTTATCAGACAGAGGTATTCTACCCATGGATAGTATTATCAGAATCACATCCAGCAACACATTTGTTTCACTTCTACAAAGAAGATGAACCACCTGAGAAATATATTCCTTTTGATGATATTGAAATTCCTCTCACACACCAGGAACATGATCTCTGGTTTAAAGGCACCCTAAAACATTTAATTCACATTACCAGGTTCAGTCAACTAGGTAGACCAGGAGCAACATGGCCAATTTGAGCAGGTTACACACCTCATCCGGAAATCGAAGACATGACTGACGTAGGATTACTTGCTCAACTCAAAGAGGTAAAATCTACAGAGAATTGTCCAATATGTCATGCAGACTTTTACAGTCCAACCACCAATAGCTACTCCGAAACAAACCTCTCACCCGGGGAGTTCACTAAAAATCACTCCACAGTCTTTACACTCAGTCATGGGTAACATGCCCACAAAACGTGAACAAATTCCATTCAGGATAGCTAAAAAACTACTCAAATTGAAGCAGTATTTCCCGATACTAGCCCATAAGAGAAGCACAGAATCTTATCAACCTGTTTACCAATGGGGATCACACCACATTTGGAAGATTGCACCTCTTGGGGTACAGTCTTTGCTACCATCTACACTAAAACACATGGTGTTCCATCTATGGCGGTAATACCTGATGTCCTTAAACAAATTCAAAACGAATACGGGGCTGCTCTGAATTTAGGTATGATGTTACTGAAAAATTTCGACCAGGTCTCAACAATAACATTATCTAATGTTAACGGAGAAGCAGCGTCAGTGGCGATCCACCAGAAATTAAAGGAATTTGATGTAACAACAGGAACTAGACAGAATAATTGAAAAATCCTATGAAGAATAAGGCAGAGACAGTTTGGGTGCCAAACCAATTAAATCACAACTGTCTGAAGGTCCAGAGAAGGACTCTAATAAACACAATCCTACCTCTTCTAAAAAGAAGTGGGATAATAGTAAACAACATTCAAAAGACAAACATTCTCAATCCCGAGGTAGGTCTCCTCAAAAGGAGCCCTCTGAAAGGAGGTATAACCTCAGGAATACGGATAATTTTAAAAAACCTGATAGGTATCAAGACACTGATACACGTTCCTCTTGTACCTTTGAGATATCGTCACAGACATCCGAAGGAAGAGGACGGTTACACCACAAGGAGGAATGCATGGTCCAAAGACGATCAACACGTTCTGAAAAACAAGCCAAAACCTCAATTCTCCAAGAAGAAGGTAGCAGGCCTGAAGATCAGACATGCCGAGAATTCTGAGAACACAACTGAAGAACGGAGAATAGGCTCAGACAATGTTGGACAGTGCAGCAGAAATACCAATAGCACACCAGAACCTGAAGGGACTTCTGGAGACAGTGGACTTGAATGAAGACATCCAAGTTGAGACTGCAGACACCAGGGTTAGTTCTCCACATAGGTTATATGAAATAACACTTCGGATGGAGGGAGACATACCAAGAAAAGTGAAAGCACTCTTTTGGGAGCGACTTTCAAAGGGCTATGATATACTTCTAGCAGAACAGGACTGGCAACCAGAATTTGTCAGGGAGTGCCCACATGGCGAAGACATCATTATGCCAGCCTTTTCTAACCATGTCCCAGTACATTTAAAATATACTTATGCCAGGAAATGGGCAGTTGCCCAAGCCCCAGCATTATATACAAATCATGTAGGATGGGATGAGGACTCACCTCACCAAAAGATCCATTTAAAGAATCAACCTACTGCACAAAGGCAGTACCCAATTAAGCAAGAAGCTAGAAAACAGGTCAGGGAGATTTTAGATCAACTTGAATACCAAGGGGTGATTGAAGCATGCACCTCAACAATGAACAATCCTTTGTTTCCTGTTTCCAAACCAGACAATACATATCGTCTATCTTTGGATTACAGACACCTGAACGCTTGTTCTAAAACATTTGCTGTGCAAAATGCACACAGTACAGCAATAATGAATAACATTGTGCATAAAAAATATAAAAACACATTAGACATTTCTAACGGTTTCTTTTGTCAAAATATTGCACCTGAAAGTAGGTATTTGACAGCTTTCTCAAACATGGGGACCCAGCGTCACTTCTGGCGACTCACTCAAGGTTTCAAGAATAGTCCGGGGATATTCTCAGCAAGAGTAACAAAGTTACTACAAACCTATGATGATGAGGCATTGTCATATGTCGATGATATGTATCTTACTGACGAGGATCTCGATAGGCACTTGAACAGGGTGAACACCATTATATTGGGGTTTGCCTCTGAGGGCTACAAATTCAATTTCAAGAAATCAAGAATTGCCCACCTCAATGTCCTTTTCTTAGGGTATGATCTTTCAAGTGAAGGCAAAAGCCTGGCAGCCAACTTTTTAGAAAAGTGTGCGCTGCTCCAATCTCAAAAAATGCTGAAAAAATTACAGTCGATTCTAGGTTTCCTGAATTTTGGAAGAACTTTTATTCTAAATTACGCAGAAAGGGTTAAACCTCTCTACGAATTATTCAAACCTGATTTTTAAATCATATATTGGACACAGGAACACACAGATATCCTGCGTTCACTTTAAGCTGATATGTTAGCAACAAATCACTTACAAACACGCGTAAACGTACTCAACTTAGTGATCCGAATCATTCCGGGTCAATGCGAATTCACCTACTTAACTTTTAACTAAGGTGAAAAAGTACCAATTATGTACAAATCACATTTGTAAATACAAGCAGAAATGAAATTTGCATCAACAAAAAACATTCTGACAGCAGTTCAAACTGCTGTAGCAAAAAAAAGAGCCCTAGCACAGGGGAAACGCATTATGGTTGTGACACCTGTACCAGCCTTAGAGGCAGTTACAAAAGCGAGCATTCCGAATGCAAAAGCTTTCCATCCAAGATGGATACAATGGGTTAATTCTCTTGCTGCAACTGATGTTGAATATGTTTTTGATCCTTATTTGAAAGCACAAGCATTCCTGCAATACAAACACGAATGTCCTCTGCCTATTGAGATTGTCCCTCTTGACCAGTATGAATTTATAATTTATACTGACGGATCTGCATGACCTGCTATGGGGGGTAATCAAGCTTATAGTGCAGCATGCGCAATCGTTAAAGGCTGTATGCGCGATGGCAAATTCAGACCTATGGGCACAAAAACGCAATTTCTAGCAGATTGTACAGCTCAGCGAGCTGAACTACAAGCATTCAAAATGGCACTTGAAAATACGGATCGCAAATCCCCCACACTTATAGAGTGCGATTCTTTTTACTGTGTTCAATCATATAATAAATATTTACAGAAGTGGCTCCAAAACGATTTCAAAGATGCAAAAGGTGGCACAATCAACCATAAAACGCTTTGGGAACAAATAGTTCAGTTGCGAAACAGACTACAAAACACGTGATACACACGCTGAGTCATCAACGTGATGGCGATCACGTTGAAGGAAATTCATTGGCTGATGAGGCCACGAAGGGGGCTGTGCAAACGGCTTCCGTAGTTACAATCACTCGTTTAAAAACGAAAATAGACAGTGAAATAATACTGGCTGTCAATGCTTCAAGCAGAGGTAGCTGTGCAGCGTTACCTAAAAAGTTTCCACTCAAAAACACATATATAATTGATGTGAACAATGTTCCGTTTGCTCGAACTCCTGGAGTGGGGGATAGGGTAATTCCAAACATGGAACATAGATTAGGACTAATCCTAGCAGCACATGAAGGGATCGCCTCTGCTTATGCAGGGTTTTCCGCCACAGTGTCGTTTTTAAAACAGAGATATTGGTGGCCCGGCATTAGGAAACAGACCAGAAACTATACTTTGGACTGTGAAATTTGCCAGAAGATGAAAGTCTCTACTGTGAAACGTCCTGCAGAGATGCGCCTGTTAATTTCAGATAAACCTTTGTGTTTACCTGGACCACTGCGGTCCATTACAAAGGGATGGTATCTATAGATATATCATGGTTGCAGTGGATTTGTGTTCAAGGTTCCTGTGGTCGCTCTGCTGACGCTCGAACTGTTATAAAAGATTTGCGAGTCTTTATCGGCACATACCCAATAGGCACACTACATTCTGACCAGGGCCCTGTGTGTAGCTCTCGAGCTTACAAAGAAGGTAGGGTGTAGCATTGCGGTATTCTTTTCCATTCCACGCTGAGGGAAATTCTGCTGTGGAAAGAAAAAACCCGGACATAAAGCAGTCTAGGGTATTAGCTTCAGGTGATGGGTGGATCAAACAACTTTATGGGGTCCAACGCTCATTAAATAATTTGCCAAGAAGTTCTCTAGGGGGTGTCACTCCGTTTGAGGTCCTATTTGGACTAGAATGTTGGTACCGGACCTTGACATGCAAGGCACAGTGGTGGAAAATAAGCAATTTGATCTCAAAGATCGTTTGGCTGATTTATAGGACTTACATGAACTAAGATTGATACAAAGCAACGTGTTCCTGAAGCCAACCACCACTGGGGAAAATCCGGCCGTCCCAACAAGGCCTGTCTGCATCCCAAAGCTTGGGGATCTAGTCAGAGAAAAAGATTGCAGACAAGAAGGACTTTGGGCCTTCTTACAGACAACTAGTACCTGTCCTAGCAATCCACGGATCGAGAACAGTACTTTTGCCTCTCCTTGCTGGTAAAAAGGAGAAAAGATTTGTGTCCATCGACCTGATCAAACTACACTATGTGGCGGATATAAGAAGTAGGCCAAGTGGACTCCGACAATGTAGCAGACGCACTCCTCTAGCTACAATCCAAGAGGTTCAAACTGAAAGACTAATCACCTTTGAAGATTCTACAGTGAGAAATAAAGGACTTAGCAATAAAGCTATGGAACTCATACCTATTGAAACCCAAATAACAGTTCGTCCTGATAAACCTGTCTACAACAAACTAACAAGTGATTAACTGGTTCCATCGATTTCAACGAATCCAGATGCAATTCCAACCATTGACAGAACTGCCTCTGGCTATTTCATTAACCTTGATATGTTTTCTGAGGATCCTGGTGAACCTGAAACAACGCCAGCACAAAGAACTTTCAAAGAACAAGCAACAGATTTTTTTCATCTCCCGAAAAATACTTATCTGGTTTCACCATGGATTTAACTATGGATTGTTTTGGGAATATTTTTCTTTCTACTGTGGCTTGCTCTGGTAATAACTCTGGGTATGCGAGTAAATGAAAAATATATTCAAGTGGACACAGCAAGTAAAAGAGTGAACTTACTTCTCCAGCCACACAAATCATCTCCTCTTGAAGCAAGTGACTTGTCAGCAGTGAACATCACAGCCGTTTATATACCAGATGGTATAGTTTGGGACAAAACCGAATATGACATTTTGGCCCGTCAGAACTTTTTAAGATTCCACACTTGTTTAAAATGTCGTTAAGTGACTTTATTACCTCTAGTACCTATTCTGATGATTGGGACTTTAAGACTGTTAATAACATGATGTCTGATCTAGAAATGTCTGCAGTGTTCACAAATCATGAATATTTAGATGGTTCATCAGACTATGAACAGCTATATTGTTACAACCACTATGGTCATCATTTCTTGCATAAAACTGCATCACCTAGAAATGTATTTATGTTTAACCAATGGGAACATTGTCTTACACCTCCAAAGGGTAGCTCAAATACTTTTGCAAAAAGGTTTCCATATTTTTCAGGGTTCAACTTGTCAAATACAGAATCGTTTTATTTAAAAAATGTAAGCAAGACAGGAACGAAAAATATGTTAACCAATACAAAACAGATTTATTCTGCAGCCTTTATTGCCCAACTGTCTAGACAGGGATTCGACTTTTGGAAAGACAACATTGACACAATATCTGTCTGGGGTACAAAAGAATGGCAAGTGCAGGGGGTAGAAGCTTTGTTTAGAGCCTGTATATACCCTGAGCAAATAATGTTTTTGAATGACGCTGTCCAACAAACGTCTTGCCTTGGGATAGCCAAGATCGAAGACATGAACACTCCGTCCATACCTGTACCTGCGAGTAATAGAACTACACAGGGGGAGTTCGACGTGCATACTATTTTGCATCACAATAGATCAGATCCTGAATGGAAAAAATGGTTGCTCTGGCCCACAGACACAAACAACTGTCAAGATCGATTCCTGAACAAAACAAGAGGTTTCACTATCAATAGGTCAGACCCACAATATGTTCAAAGACAGCATCCAGGGGTAGAAACAACATAAAATGTAGGGAAACTATCGCTTGATTGGCTACAGAAAGCTACACTAGAGGATGTAAAACAACACTTATCTTTACTTAAAGAAGGCGCAGACATTAGGGAATGCTTGCTAGGACCAACAAAACCGCGTCAAAACCATTTCATATATGCCGGTATCTATTCTGCTTATAATAAAATATGGAAGGTTACCCAAGCAGAAACTGCAGAAAGAATACAAGAATTGACCGTATTAATTTAGAGAAATTTCTCGCTATAGTAGACAATGGGTTAACAATTCTGTCATCCAGGATATATTCATTTGACAGCATTGTATCCTCTGCCATAGACATAATAGAACAAGACTTGGTCATGTTGCAACATGGTCAGTCTCGATTACGTTCTATCATGCTATTAGGCTGGATGCTACAAAACGTTCGTGCAGGCTTTGTGCCTTGTCGTTTAATCAACACTACGACACTGTTTTCACAATTCAATCTCACTGATAAACAGACCAAACTGGCACAAAGGGGAGCAGACTATACAGTGCTGAGCATTGAAAAACAGGAAAAATTACCATTTACATTGGCAGAAAAACCAGCTACTGAGTGGATCATACATGGTAAAATATCTCTGCCTGTTACAACTTTCCATTTTCAGTATTGCCTAAAACATATACCAGCAGGCAAATATGAAAGGTTGGGTAAAGAATACATCAAGATATCCTGGAATTTACCTTACACACACAGATGTTGGGGTCGGGGGCGTGAAGAATTTCTTAGCGGTACAAGCTGTGAAAAAGCACTAATCAGTGCTTTCCTATGTCAGCGTATTAACTTACTCGGGCCCGTGATGGTTCCACTACAAACCTATCCTGCCACCTGCAAGGTTCACCCGCTGCAGTGTTTAATCCAATTTTTGGCCAACTTTCGAATGGAAGTTACCTCTTGTTGAATGATATTCCATATCTAGTAACGGTTACATCCAGGGTCACTTGCTGTATGCAAGTCTTGTTTCCCCAAATAGAGACAGCCAGGGAGTCGCCTTTATGGCCTTCACTGAACATCTCTTCTATACAAATTGATACTCTAAGCAGAATGAAAGCCATTCTTTTGCAACAAACAGTGCCACTGACCTCAGCCAAAGAAATCTATGATCTACAAGGACTGCAGCCGAGATACATGCCCTTTTGAATACAAACTGCCCTATACATTTCTCAGAAGTGCTGGGACGTATCTTAAACATGTCTGATACGAGCGGTATTGTACATGTATTTAAGAACGTTTGTTCAGGACAGTAAACACCTTTTCAAGCAGTCCTCAGAATCTTTCCAAACTTCGTGCACTCTGTGTTTGGCGGACTGCTGCTAATTTTAGCATTCGTTGCAGGGATCCTATTTTTATTCCTACTGCTACGATATGGCACGCCAAATCACCAGTGTCACTCCAAGCACCGTGGAGAGAGTTCTACTGGAGATGAAGTGTTGTGAGATCATCGTTCAAATTTTGGGTTTACCTCGTCTACGAGAATTAAATACCACATGGTTTCTGTCATTCAGACTAATCTGGCAAGATTGCATCTTACCTGTTCTACGCTGCCTGCTTTGCAGTGAAGAATGCATACTAGACATCTGTCCAACACTCCCATGCCTACGGACATTGATACTCTGCTGGACCTGGTAACGGCCCGTGCGCTGTGTTGTCCCCAGCGCTACCAATCCAGATGGCGGCATTTATTGAAATCTCACAGTCACAAATTGCTGCTGCTGAGGTATGAAAGGAAACAACAGGCACACAGGTAACATCCGAGATGATCATTGCTGATGCTTCCAATGCTGAAGGTGATAGTTCATATCTATTTGCAGGGTAATCTTCTAAAGGAGGTATTCCAACTCTCACCTACGACAGTAGACAACTTTTTGTCTATGGAAATAGAAGATTACATGTTTTCTCCAAGCCCACACACTGACTTTTGATTTAGCACACAGTGTACTGGGAAGACTCTGAATTTGACCTTCATTTTTTCACAACAGAGACTAACTTTAGAACTTTTATCCTATGATTGATCTTTTTCTCCAAATTTGTATTTTTCATTTTTGGCACAGTATTCTGCTTGTAGTAGAACTATTCATAGAGAACAGAATTATTTGAACAACTTCTAGAGACAATGCACCTGATTCACAGAACTAACTTAGGACAAAATCCTAAACTTACTACTTTTGGTATTCACAGAAGTTAGGATTTTGTCTTAAGTTTGTCTTAAGACAAACTTAAGACAGACTTAAGTTAGGATTTTGTCTTAAGTCTGTCTTAAGTCTGTCTTAAGTTTGTCTTAAGACAAACTTGAGACAAAATCCTACCTTCTGTGAATACCAAAAGTAGTAAGTTTAGGATTTTGTCTTAAATTAGTTCTGTGAATCGGCCCCACTATGTCACTATTTTAATATCAATTGTTTTATGTAAATTGACATGACATAATTTCGGTCTTTTTTCTTCTGTATTTACGAGTCATTTCATAATGTACACATTCATGTTCATTCATGCAGCATTCAATGACAACTTATGCTTAGAATAGAACATTGCTTTAATATGTACAGCACCATTTCATTTTTTGAATCGCTACCGTTTTAGATGCATTTTTAGAAATATGTTATATACATGTTTTTGCATTTCATGTAGAACTCTATTTTAGATATGTTTAGCATGTTTAGAATTTAGTAATGTCGTTCATACGAAACTGGAGTGCGTGTTGTGTGTCGATTTAGATACCGTATATAGGTTTCCCAATTTATGCCTTTATATAGGCACAATTCACATTGACCTTATTTAGGCATAGAAATCTAACCCTTATTTAGGCATTATCGATGCTAACCAAATACAGGCATGGTCACCTACGTCGGTCCATCCACGTCACAACGAGTTCTTGGAAAATCAGACTCTTAAGCCTTTAGGACTTCCCCTTGCTTGGATCATTAATTTGTCCAAGAACTCATTTATTATGCATGAACATCTATTCCTTAGGGGTTCATTCATGAGGTTCCTCTGCCCGACTTTTATGTCATTACTGGCATTCCTAAACACCTTCAAGGTATAAATATACCTTCACTTGCCATGGCAAACCACAGCTCGGCTACACAGCTCAACACGGCTCACCTCGGCAAGTTCGGAAGGAATTCAAGACCCCGCCTGACAAACTGACCAGACGCTGTCATCCTCCCCGCAGAGAGTCCAGCTTCAGTGTTTCTGACTCCCTTTGCGGGGTGTTAGAGATCGAGACCCGGAAAGAGATTCCAACCTCTCTCATTCTAAGATATGGAGCAGACTAGAACCTCGAGGGACTCTTGGCAACTCTTGGCAAAACTAAACTATAGCTTGCTATACTTTAGAAGACAGCACCTACTTCTTACTTCGTACTTCACTTAGGTTAGGTTCACTGGGGTAGAACTAGCTAGAAGCACCAGATGAGTATTTACATTTTAGCCTGTGTTATTTATGTATGTATTTTTATGAATATATGTCATAGCTACAAACCATGCTATTGCAGTATTATTCAAGTTCAAGACTTTGAAGGGGTTAAACAGGTCAACAGTAGGGAAAATGTTAGATATTCGGAAGGGTTAAATTGACTATTCCCACTCCAAATAGTGCAACAGTAGTGGAAGTGTTAGACTTTGGAGGGGATCCATTTACTATTCCTACTCCAGTCAATGCAACAGTAGGGAAAATGTAGAACTTTATTTGGTTTAGATTTACTACTTCTACTCCTGTCTAACAAACAGTAGGGAAAGCAGTTCACTTCAGACACATTACATAGTTAAATAACTCCTAATATAAACATTATTAATTCACATAATTAATATATCTATACATATATATATATATGTATAAATAGTATTAAAAAAATAGAAAACAATTAAACAATTTAAATAAATATTATTAAATTGAACAATTTATTATAATTTACTAATTAATTGTTACTCATTTAGCAATAAACTTCCCACCCTTTCCCCCTACAAACCTAGTAACCTATATCTAAAATATAACTAAAATAAATCAGTATTCCATAATTTACGTAAGTAATATCAATCACACAATTAATATAAAATATTAATTAATTAATAATTAATTATTACTTAACTTCCCACCCTATCCCGCTACAAATACTACTACCCACTATAAATTACCATCAACAATTGCATACATGTTAAATCACTTAAAATTACAAAATATTTTGGGAAAAAATGTATGAAAATTATACAAACAATAGTAACACAGAAAATCAGTATAGGACCTAAAACACAGTAAAATATTTAAAAACAATTGAAAATGACAAGAAAACTTTTCATTTTATATTTAGAAATGCATCCCATTTTCCTTTAAGGCTGTATTTATAAAACAAACATTGCTTTATTTAAAAGCAATCACAGAGATTATGTTATGCTCACCCAAGCAATTGTGATTTTTGAGATTCCCAAAGGATCGCAAACTCAGACCTACCTCATAAATATTAATGAGATAGGCCTATTTGCAACACATTGGGAATTGCTAAATGTGTTGAACACACTGTTTTACATCACTGTTTGTGATGACCTAATAGCGAATCACAAACATTTGCTATTCGGTAATCTCAAGCCCTAGGATACGTACATCTGGCCCAATATTCTTAAAAACATTATTACCTAAAAAAAATTAATTCTTAACGACAATATGTTTGCATCACAATATTTTTTTCCGATATGCCTTCCTCCCGATATTTACAACTCTATATTTTCTAAAAACAATTAGTTATGATTTCCTGACTGCCAAGAGACACTTTCTGGTAGTGTGAGCATATACATGTAATCAGTCAGTCAGGAAATAACAAGAAGTGGGGCCCGAGGCTCTCAATATGTATAAAACCAATAAATATATTCAAAATCTCGTAGAATTATATTAAGGAAAGGCATATGAAATGCAAGAGGTGGCCCAGGAGTGGTTTTTAAAACTGCTGGTGACCTCTATGTGATGCTAGGAGGGTATTGGGATTGTACCAAAAGCGTAGAAGTCACATCTCTGACCTTTGGAAACGCCCAACTGATTTGGGGTCCCCAGTTAAACTGGAAGAAGGTGAGGAAAATATAAACAACAACAACATTTGTGTCCCATCGTATTGGTTATTCCGCCTGTATTGAGGTCAGACAACTGAAATCCTAAAAGTGAAGGGGGCTTCTGTACTAATTATGTTGTGTTCCACATGACATTAATGATTTGGAGATTAGCAGACCGTCCAACCTGTTGTTGATAATTTCTCTTTTTACTTGTCCTCTCTAGCTACACAGCGTCCCATTTAGTAGTCTAATTTCAACACACATTGGGGCATATTTACAAACAAATTTTAGCTTGCTGAGATGCGTAAAATTCAGCAGTTCCACGTTCTGACATTTTTAAAACACAGGGATGCATAGTGTTCTCAAGCATATGGTGCACCCATGTGTTTCCCATAGCGCTGGCTCAAAAAAAGCTGCCTAGCGCCAGTGCAGGCAGCTGTAGCCATGTGGCAACAGAGCCTGCGCAGCAGGGGTGATTGATTTGGTGCAGTAAAGGACACCTTCCTGCACAGAAACAATCATTCATGCCGATTTGCTCTTTTTTGTGTGCTGCAAAATGCAGCACTGATGGAAAGAGCAAACAACTAGGAGAAATTAACAATTTTCTCCTCGTAGTGCCATTCTAAAGTCTGGTAATCCATGGCATTAGAATGATGCTGTTTTTGGAGCTTTGTAAATTTGGGGAAGCGTTAAAAAGCAAAGGATGTTGCGGTGGAACGCCCAGAGCAGCACCCATTGCACGCCCCTTTGCTGCAGAGGACTGCAGCAGAAAGGCGCATATTTACAGAAAGGCTTAGCCACGTTAAGTGGCTTAACACCACCTGGTCAATATGGGAAATTGTGCTACACTGCTGGAGTGTCCAAAAAAGTGATGCTCCGTGGGTGAATGGGGCTTGTATATATGCACCCTAGGACTTTTTATAAGGTCAGGCTCTGTAATGGGTGCCACACCCTTTGCTCATGATACCGCTTTGCCATTTTGAGATGGTACTCTCAGCCTTCTTCTCATGTTTCACCCCATCTGGACTCAGTCTCCTTACATTTGTTAGACTTTCGTTGGTCCCATTGAATATCTTTGGAAGGTCTCCTACCCATATAATATCCTTCTCTTCTCAGTTGAGGCAGGCATATTCACTTTCGCCAAAACTTTACTAGCACAATTTTATTTGTCTTTATTATATGTATGCTAAAGGTGAAACGGGTTTGTTTTTGCAGCCTAAACAAACCTCGAAGGAAAACTTCAAACTTTGTAAACTTTGAAATCTTTTGTCAATTGGACATGACTTTGGACATGACTTTTGTGACAATTTAAGTTGATCATATCTTTATTTAACACACCAACACTAGTCCTAGAAAAGAGATAGTTCACAGTTTATAGTTATTGTTCTTCTACTAAGCAATGCATTTCGGTTTACAATTTGTTTTTTAATTTACTGGACCATTTTGCATACATTTCTGAGCAAGAAATTATGATGCAGAAGCTCAAGTCCAGGAAAATCATAGTTAATGGGTCATGTTGGGCATCACTACACCAGCGTGAAAAGCATCTTGCAGAAATGAATGGCAAGCATGGAGAAAACATCTTGAGCAAAGCAAACCATGATTGAAGGTTTGCAAATGTTGTCATGAATTATAAACTTCTGAAAACTTAATGGGCAGGGAAAAATATGTTCGCATTCCGCCATGACAGTACTGCTGAGCTCTTAATCTTGAAGTAAATGCTTATTCATTTCACCCAGAGATGGCCAGCTCCAGTCTGTCCGTCATTGCCAGGATCAAAGGGGGCTGACTCAGGGCATTAGTTTGCCAAGTTTCCCTTTGATATTTTGAAATATTATTTCCACAACTCATACAGCAGAATATATTCTATCTTAAAGCACAAATGCCTCCCCTGTGGCACATAGACTTTTATTGCAGCCATCGAGGGAACTTTCATTACCGTCATTAAGGGGACATAAACCTAATTATCCCTGGTTCACTGGATGTTCTGATCTTCTTGCAAAGGCGATCGATGCAAGTTCGATATCTGGAAACAAATGTTTAATATATATGGGAGATCCAATGGATATATAGGGACGTAAATCAATTTAGCGTAACCATGAATGTCTGATCTTCCTGGAATTTGTGCAAAGACAAAGCAAATTTACACTTACCATTAAAGTTTTATCAGGGCTGGCTTTAGCGCTGGTGGCACTTAGTGCGACAATGTTTGTTGGCATCCCCCAATGACCACCTCCCCGATGACTTCCCTTACTACCTTTAACAGTGCCCATCAAGTCTCCATAACCTTTCTCTCTCAGATGCATCGATTTAACTTCATAACTCAACTCACACCAGTGTAGGGTGTCAGAGCTGTTTACATCACACACACATTAAACAGAGACAATTAAAAAAAAAAGTTGAATGTGTCCGTCTGTGATGCAACTGGTGGTTATGTGAAGTGCTTTGATACCTGACACCTTTTGGTCAAGTTCACGCTATATAAAACCCTGAAAAAATATATATATCTGTAAATCAGTATATAGTAAACATTACAGAAGACTACAAGGTGTAGGAGTCGCATCCCATCCATACTGGTAGGCAGTATAGTTTAAGTGCTTGGTCTGTAGAAGCACAAACTCAGAATTTAAAACGTTGCACCATGATTAGGCGTTCTCTTTAATAATAAGAACTGATTTCTGCCCAAATGAAGCCTTTTTGCAACTTTAGGATTATGAAAGACTGGGGAAACATCATCCCGCTCTAACCTACACCTTGCAGTTTTCATGCTGCACTTTGATTACAATTCATTGATCACGGTTCTATATTAGGATGTTAACATATAAACTGCAAGTATCAAAAGGATCTCTCTGACAAAAGCGGTAACACACTGACCTATTTACATTATATGCACTTTGTGATCTTCATGGTACACGTTCTTTGCAGCAGGCATATTAACCCTCTCTGCTATCTTACGAGAAGTCGAAACTTCCACTAGACAAAACTCGATCTCTCTCCAGGAAGAACATTAGTCACTGGAGTTATCTTGACATTTTTATCGTTGCCTCAAAATTGCTGGAGACAAGGAATGGGGCAGCAGGTGCTTTTAAAACCATAATATACTTAGAGCCAGCACTGAGTTTTATGGCTTTTTTCATACCAGACTGGTCTTTGACAATTTCCTCACGGAGGAAAAAAAATGCCCAACACTTCCTGGACCTTTGGAAGATCGGGAAAGGACTGGACCTGCTGTCTGTGACCTGAGAGGAGCCCAGAATGACTGAACCTGCTCCCTCCTGTGCCCAGGAAAAAGAAGTGGACACTGTCAGGTGGCTGGCCTTCTCTGTGGCTACAGGCACATCACAAGCTACAAGAGGCCTTTTACCTAAAGTGCCTAGAGTACCAAATCGCAACGATAGTTGGACTGGACTTTGCTGTTGGCCTCAGGCTGATATCGAGAGTAACTAAGTGCCCTCAACAGAGGTCCTGCTTTAGAGTTTGATGGACAGGTGACTCCGTCACAAACATGACAGATATCCTGTCTGCCATGTTACAAGTGCAATTGGATATATGCATTTGAAAAACGGCAGATGGGACACCCATCACGTTTGTGATAAAGTAAAGCATCTGCCGAACTCTGAATTAGGCCCTAAGTCAGAAAATAAAATCTTTGACTAGTGCAAACCTGGTTGGTGTATCCAACCCGTGCTTCACAGCGACCAGCCTCAATCATGCCTACGTCCCGGTCTACCACAACCATTGACTATCTTCTGTGCTATGTGTTTTTTTGCTATTGTTACTTAAATCTTTTTTTTTTTTTTTAATTTGTTTTTATTGTTGCATCACATAGTAATAATCACAGTCATATTCCTCCGTCGGCTGCAGCGTCAACATTCTGCTGCAGTCAACCAATAGTGCAACTTTTTTCTTTTTCAATAAACAACTCTTAACTGTAAGGTCATTGATTGGATAGTTGGTACATTTTAGATAGATTAAGTAGAGCATTCAAGTAAACCTTTACAATGGGCAAAGCCGTTAATACCACAATTTGAAGATCTATTATGCCAACCCTACTAGTCCGGCAGACTCTGGGATTACTCTGTCAGCACCCCTCTCCACATTCCATTCCCCCCTACTCAGTTTCCTCCTCATCCCCTGAGCTATCCATGTCTTCCTCTTCTGGCAACGGCTCACACAGCTCCCCCCTATATGTGTTCCAAGGTGTCCATATTTTGTTCCATTTACGTGGGTTGGCTCTCTGTTGGTACACTGCCCGTTCCACCACCATAAGCATGTCCATATTCCGGCACCACTGCGCCAGGGTCGGTGTCTCGGATGATCCCCATTTCTGCGCTATATCTCGCTTAGCTAACATCGTTCCGATGACCACCCATTGCCTTCCATATGATGTTAAGTCGTTTGGGCCCCACACATTCAACAGACAAACTCGGGGGTCAGGTGTTATCAGGATTTGTAAGGTTTGGGCCATCGTGCGTGTTACTCTCCGCCAATAGTCCACCATACTGGGACAGGACCATAGGGTGTGATATAATGTGCCCTCCTCTCCGCAATGTCTCAGGCAGTAGGGGTGGTCTGCTCTGTAGATTTTGTGCAGAGTGGTGCGTGTATAGTATACTCGGTGCAATATTTTAAATTGCACCAGTCTAAATCTTGATGAGATGCCAGCTTCTTTAGGCGACGCCAGCGCTGCATTCCATTCCGTCTCATCTAGGTCTCCTACTTCCCCCTCCCACTTTTCCTTCAATTTCTGCAACGGGTCAGGTAGGTTGTTTATGAGTTTACGGTAAGTGAGGGAGGTAGCACTGGCCTCCATGTAGTCTGTAAGTAGTCGGTCCTCCAATGGGGCTGATTCTGGGACATTAGTGCCTGGATCTATTGCTGACAGTAGTGTGTGATGAATCTGTAAGTATTGGTATGTTTCAGTAATGCCCAATTCATACTGTTCCCTCAGAGTCTCAAATGAAACCACCCCATCCTTCGTCCACATATCACCCACCGTGGATATCCGTTGGTCGGGCGGCAACTGTCCCTGTTCCAGGCTGGCCTTAAACATATTTAGTAGGGGGGGGTCGCAAGCATTTCCGACTTGGTCTTATACCATTCAATCGGTATCCCATTGGGACCTAACGCTTTTCCCGAGTGTAGTGCATTGATGGCTATCTGTAGCTCTTCGGCAGTCAGGTCCATTTCCAACTCGTCTTTGTTGTCCTGTGACAAGGTGCGGGTGGGTATTCCTACGAGAGACGCCTCCGCCATCTCTCGAGTAACTTCGAATTCAGGGGAATATACTGTTAGAAAGTGGTCTGCCAGAAGTTCTACTATCAATGAGGGACGAGTTTGTAATACCCCTGCAGGATCTCTCAAGTGTAGGATAGCCCTCTACCGCTCCCTTTTCTTCTCTAACCAGGCAATAAGTCTGCCGGCTTTGTCACCTACATCGTAGATTCTGTGGGCTGTTGTCGCTATATTGTCTGTTACCTTGCGGTGTATGTGGTCGGTATGACGCTGCTGACACAGACGAAGTCTGTGTAGCGTGTCCCTCGTCGGGTCAGTCTCATGATCTCTATTGGCCTTGGCAAGCCTGTCTTCTAGGTCTAGGAGCTCTTGTTTTTGCGTTCGTTTGTATCTCGTGATAGTGGAAATAGCCTGTCCCCGGAGAACCGTTTTGTACGCTTCCCACAGGACAATGGGGGATTTAACGGACCCTACGTTCTCAGCGAAGTATGTCCTTGTTTCCCTTTTTAGTGCTTTCACTACTAATGGTACTTTAAGGTATCCCGGGTAGATCGGGTAGATGCGTGTCCGGGTACGTCCAGGGTTGGAGAGACTCGGTGTCAAGGGAGAGTGATCCGAAACACCCCGTGGTTTGATTTGTACGTCTCCTATAGTGAGGGTGCCTTTTCCCAGTGTTAGGAAATAGTCGATCCGAGACAAACTATCATGGACCACTGAATGAAATGTGTATTGTTGGTCGTCTGGGTGGAATCGCCGCCAGAGGTCCACCAAGCCCTGTGCTTCCATAAAATCATGTAGTCCGGAGGGCCCGGGAGACTGGGTTCTCACCGGGAATCTGTCGTGTGTGTTGTGTGCTACTGCATTGAAGACCCCACCCACAATGAGATCTCCCTCTGGAAGGTCTAGCAGGAATTTCCCCAATTCTGGTAGTGCGACAGCATGTAGTGCCGGCAGGATATAGATCGAGACCACATTGAGCGGTCGTCCTTCCCACTGGCCATGTGCCGCTGCAAAACGCCCCTGTGTGTCTGATTTCGTGGACTGGAGTATGAATCTCGATGAGCGGTGCATCAGAATCCCTGTGCCACGGGACCCCCTAGTGAATTCTGAGTTTACAATCATGCTGTAGCCCTTCCTATCAAGTGCTTTGGTTGCTGTGCCCGTTAAGTGTGTTTCTTGGAGTAGGACCACGGGACCCCCTAGTGAATTCTGAGTGTACAATCATGCTGTAGCCCTTCCTATCAAGTGCTTTGGTTGCTGTGCCCGTTAAGTGTGTTTCTTGGAGTAGGACCAGGGCCTCTCCTGCTTCTCCTGCAAATTCAGCGGCACCGACAACATCTCCGCTACGACCACACCACTGACTCCCGACCCCAACCACCTACAATGCATCCTTCTCAACACCCGATCACTCCACAGGCACGCCATTGACCTATGGAATCTACTAGACACCATTTCTCCAGACATCGCCTTCCTAACGAAAACATGGATGAATGCTTCCTCCGTACCAGACATCACCATTGCCATCCCTGAAGACTATAAGATCACTCGCAAAGACCGTACCAGCCACACAGGAGGAGGAATCGCTATCGTCCATAAGAAATCAATCCGCATCTCGACCAGCTCTGACGCCAACCTCGCTAACTCCGAACACCTTCACTTCCAGATCCACATCGACCCCAAAACAACACTCAGAGGCACCCTCCTCTAAAGACCACCAGGACCCCGCGCAAAATTCAGTGAAGACATCACGGACTTCATCACCCCACACGCGCTCCCCTCCAAAGACTACATCCTTCTGGGAGACCTCAACTTTCACCTTGAAAAGATCAACGACCGCAACACCGCCACCCTCCTAGACAACCTCGCCAACCTCGGACTTAAACAACTAGTCACTTCCCCCACCCACATCGCAGGTCACACACTCGACCCCATCTTCACATCCAGCAATCATGTCTCCTTCAGCCACACTACGGATCTCCTCTGGACTGACCACAGCTGCGTTCACTTCACCTACAAGAAACCAAAACCCACCATCCACCTCCAACCTACCCTGCAAAGAAACTGGAACAAAATCACCACGGACCAGATCTCCGCATCGCTCCTTCGAAACACCCCAGCCCTCTCTTCTAACGCTAACGAAGCCACCGCCAACCTCACCCTATGGTTATCCAACACCGCCGACACCTTAGCACCACTGAAAAAACGTCAAAGCAAACCTGGCAGCAAGAAGGCCTCATGGTTCAACGATGATCTTAAGAAGTCCAAGAAACTCTGCCGCTCCCTTGAAAAGGCCTGGAAAAAAGACCCAACCACTAGCACCAAGGACGCCTTCAAAAACGCCACCCGCACTCACCACCAACTAATCCGAAAAGCCAAGAAAACAGCATTCAAGGATCGACTTGACAACAACGCCCACAACAGCAAGGAACTTTTCAACATCGTCAAGGAATTTTCCAATCCCTCGGCCAACTCCAACGACATCACCCCCTCTCAAGCCCTCTGCGACTCCCTAGCCTCATTTTTCCACAACAAGATTGCAGACATCCACAACAGCTTTGACAACCAACCCGGAAACCAACCCACCCTACCATCTGCTGAACATTCTCCCCCCGTGAACACCCTTAACGACTGGAACCCAATCTCCACTGAGGACACCATCCGCCTGATGAATTCCATCCACTCAGGATCCCCCACAGACCCATGTCCTCACCACATCTTCAACAAAGCAGACTCCGTCATAGCACCGCACCTCCGAGACGTCATCAACTGCTCCTTCAACTCCGCCACCTTCCCGGAAGACTGGAAACACGCTGAACTCACCGCCCTTCTGAAAAAACCCACAGCGGACCCCACCGAACTCAAAAATTACCGCCCCATCTCGCTTCTTCCATTCCCGGCCAAAGTCATCGAGAAAGCTGTCAACAACCAGCTCGCCGCCTTCCTCGAAGCCAACAAATCACTCGACCCCTCACAATCTGGCTTCCGAGCAAAACACAGCACTGAGACCGCCCTCATCGCAGCAACAGACGACATTCGAACTCTACTGGACAATGGAGACACAGTCGCCCTCATCCTCCTTGACCTCTCTGCAGCATTCGACACAGTCTGCCACAGCACCCTTTTACAACGCCTCAATAACATCGGAATCCAAGGAAAAGCACTTGAATGGATCACCTCCTTCCTCACCGGAAGAACCCAGAGAGTCCGCCTCCCACCATTCAAGTCCGAGGCCACCGAAGTCATCTGCGGCGTACCACAAGGATCCTCACTCAGCCCCACCCTCTTCAACGTATACATGAGCCCCCTCGCGGACATCGCCCGCCAACACAACCTCAACATCATCTCCTACGCGGATGACACTCAACTAATCCTTTCCCTCACCAATGACCCCAGCACCGCCAAAACTAACCTACACGAAGGAATGAAAGAAGTTGCCGAATGGATGAAACAAAGCCGTCTGAAACTGAACTCAGACAAAACAGAAGTCCTCATCTTAGGTACATCCCCCTCTGCATGGGACGACTCCTGGTGGCCGGAAGCCCTCGGAAAAGCACCCATCCCGACAGACCACGCACGGAACCTAGGCGTCATCCTGGATTCTTCACTCTCAATGAACAGACAAGTCAGCGCCGTATCCTCTTCCTGCTTCAACATTCTTCGCATGCTCAGGAAAACATTTTGCTGGATCCCCTCCGAAACAAGGAAAACAGTCACCCACGCTCTGGTCACGAGCCGACTGGACTACGGAAACACCCTCTACGCAGGCACTACCGCTAAACTCCAGAAGAAACTCCAACGAATCCAAAACGCCTCAGCCAGGATCATATTAGACATCCCACGCAACGAACACATCTCTGGTCACCTTAAAGACCTCCACTGGCTACCCGTCAATAAGAGGATCACTTTCCGACTGCTTACCCACGCACACAAATCACTCTACGACATCGGACCAGAATGCCTCAACTCACGACTGTCCTTCTACACCCCCTCCCGACAACTACGTTCTTCCAGCCAAGCCCTCGCCACTGTACCTCACATCAACAAGACCACCATGGGAGGCAGATCCTTCTCATACCTGGCTGCTAAAACATGGAACTCACTCCCCGCTTACCTTCGCCTTACCCAGAACCACCTAGCATTCAGAAAGCAACTTAAAACGTGGATATTTGACAAGTAATCCTCCTCCCCTTCCTAAGCGCCTTGAAACCCTCTGGGTATGTAGTGCGCTATATAAATTCTCTGACTTGACTTGACTTGACTTGGTTTAGTCGTTTTATGCTGTGTAGCACCAAAACTCTTTTAACTTTATCCCCCAGACCCCTAACATTCCATGTCATGAGGCACAGTGGTGTCACCTGTCCTGTCCTGGCTACCTCCCTTTCTGCGTCAACCCGCGTGGTGTGTGCCATAGTATCTGCGGTGGCCGACCTTAGTGTGTCGTGGTGCTCGTGTGCGAGCACATGTCCAATGTGTCGCCTTTTGGTTGGTGTGTACCATATAGTTCCAATCTTGACCGGTAGAACAATTTAAACAATGCAAAACCCCTCGCCTCCCAACACCCCCCCACCCTGCCCCCCTGCTAAACGGACCTAAAACTGCCTGCCTCCCCAACTCTGCAGAGTGCCCGATCCCCACCCAAAACACAGTACTTGCTCGCTGGGGTGAAGGACTCTCCGGAGTCAGCGGCCCCCCTTCATGGCCACGGAGGATCTCTGCCCAGTGTCCATGGCAGCACCCCCTGTCAGCGGCACTATTGGCCTAGATAGGCCACATCCGGAAGTCATTGGTCCTCATTGTCTTCTGTTTCTGGTACGTCGTTTAGAGGTGAGTGTGAGTCTGCTTCTCCCCCAGATGACTGGGATCCCGTGCGGGGTCCGTTATTGCGATGTTTGTTGGACCTGTTGGAACGGCAAGGCAGGCCTGCTGGTCTCCATCCCTCCAGCCAATCCTGAGCTGCCTCCGGAGTGTCGAAGAAACATGCTTTATTGTCCGCCTCTATCCTCAGTCTGGCTGGAAAAAGCATCGAATAGGGAATCTCCCTCGCCCTAAGTTTTTTTTCAACCTCGAAAAAAGTTCTCCTTCTACGTGCGACTTCCGCCGTATAGTCAGGGAAAAATGCCAGTGTGGAGTTCTGTATTCTGATGGGGGGTGAAGTTCTTGCTGCCTGTAGGATCGCATCCCTGTCTCTGAAATTGAAGAGCCGAGCAATGATCGGCCTTGGGTTAGCCCTGGTTTTCGGGCGTCCCCCGGGAACTCGGTGCGCTCTTTCCACTGTAAAGAAGGCGGAGAGACCCTTGGGCTGAAGGCTTTGCTTGATCAGATCTTCGACATATAGGTCCATCGCCCTTGTGTCTTCCGATTCCGGAACCCCTATGATACGGATGTTGTTTCGCCTCGAGGGCCCTTCCTGGTCATCCAGCTTGTTCCGCAGCTCCTTGTTTTCTTTCGTGATCCGCTCCATACTTATTTGCAATTCGGAGACATCTTCCACCAACGATTTGGTCACTACTTCCATTGCATTCACTTTTTCAGTCATTTTATGGAAGTCCGCACGTATGAGAGTTATGTCTGCTGAGATCGACCCCACTGTTGCCTGTACCTGAGTGAGGGCCCGCATCACGTCGTCCAAGGTCGCTTTCTTGCCCCCCGCTGTGTCCGCGGTTTTACCCGCCTGTTGTTTCGCGTCTGGCAGGGAGGAGGTGGACTTATCGTAGGCATATCTTTCAAGTCGAGCTTGCGCCACTCCGCTTTTCGGCCCTTTTCCTGCCATCCTGGCGGACCCTTCCGCCGCGGTCCGTAGAGGTCGTTTGTTATGGAATCAGTTCCCAAATGATGTTGCGACCGTTGAGATGCAACCCCTGCGGCGTGCGTCTGTTCACTGTACTCTGACCGGAATTGGGCCGATCGGTCTCAAGGGCCACTGATCGAAGTCTGTCTCGGAAGCGGCCCGCCCTTCTTGGTAAGCACAAATCGCCGCTCAATCTCCGTATGTAGGTCTTAGCCGTTGTGCAATGCCTCTACGGATCGATTATTTCGGAGCATATCATTGCATGAGGGGCATGGGGCCCCGAGAGGTTGAGTCCGTGCCCTGGGGCCTGCGTGGTAGTTGAGTCCGGATATGCTCCTGCTCGCCTCCGCCTCCGGTCGCGCCACTATGTGACGGATTTTGCACACTGTTTCACCAGGCAGCCCGTGGTCTATAGGATGAGTTCTGTTGTCCACCAAGACTGTCGGCTCTCGGGGAGGTCTGCGTGGTCTTTTCGCTGTGCCGCACCCCGGGCTCACCCGTGCTTCGTGTCCAAGATGGCGGCCTCGACCCGGAGGTCGCAGGGATCTTTTTGCTTCCTTACGTTCGTTGGGAGCTTCTGAACCACCACGGAGCTACCGATCAGGATGTTTGGTCCTCCGGTCTCCAGCCCCTCAGATTCGGCGATGGCGCTGTTACTTCCTGCGTCACTAGCTCGTCCACGAGCGGGCGCTTCCGGTGTTGTCTCGCCCTGATTGTGGCACTTCCTGTCGGCTCGCCTCTTCAGTCTGCGGCCCGGCTGGAGGCCTTTTCTGCTGCCTGCACGGTCGTCTCTCGGAACTGTACTTCCCGATGTCGGATTTTTGTTCCGATTGTTTCGATTTGTGCCGCCCGGTCCTGGGCGTCGATCCTGTCCCGTAGGAGTTGTTTGTGTGCCGGATTAGTGGTCGGATCGTCGAGGAGGCCGCTTCAACCGCGGAGCTCGCCTTCTATGCTGCCGCCATCTTCGGCTGCTAGCCATGCCCCCTTAATCTTTTTTTTGAAACATATCTCTGGTTCCCCTTCATACATTTTTGGCATTTTGGTGTCATTTTTGTATATTACATTTTACTCTACTTTTCTAATACAGTTTGGGATTTTTATTGTTTTGCATTATGACTTTATTTCTCTTTTGGTACTGTATACATACTTTACTCATTGCCCTAAGTTAAGAATGTCTCCTCTGTGCCATAGCTACCAATGGGTTGAGCTCAGGTTAACTTAGTAGCTGAGGATTCACCCTTAAAAGAGTTGTGAGTTTTCCTTGAGGTGGGCAGTCACCCATACCAAATAATAATTAAATTTCCTACAGTTCCAAAATTGTTAATTTTTCCAATCATGTGTGAAAAGTGTGACATAATACTTACCACCTACAAAAAAATGTCTGCATTAAATATATTGTACAGAAAACTGGTAATGTTATTTTTTTTCATGCAATGCCCCAGCGCATATAAAAATTCAGCAAAAGGTAAAATTGCATCAAAAAATGTGCAAACCTTTCCCATTGTGAAAAGAAAAGCTTTGCAAAAGGTAAATTGGTAAATTTATTTTTTGCATACAGTTAGAAGCATGACTGAGTTACATTACAGTGAAAATGATCTCATAAAGAAGAGAAAAACATTACATGGGTCTAGGCAGAAGGAAACTGGGAAACTTTGTATACTTTGCAGAGGTTGAACATCCAGAACTTCACAATACTTTGCTGGTAAAAAATTAACTTTAAAAACCCCTTACCCTTGTACATATACCTTTTGGATAGGTGAGCGTCTATTGATAGCCTTAGTACAGTCCTTACAGTTGCCCATAGGGGGGAACTTGTGTGTCGGTGCTTATGTAGACTACCCCCTTCGATGCGCACCTCAGCCACCGTCCATCGCGTGTACTACCTTGGTAGTGCTGCGCACGTCCGTTGGCCGACGCGGCCTCGCCCACTCATTGAAACCGCCACACAGCGGCGGAATTCGCGCCGCGGTTAAGCGGCTATGCATGGTTTGACCATGTGCTGTTTCAATAATGTGCTTTGTGAAAACATCTTAAAAATCAAGAAAAACGATGTTCATCCATTTACGTTAAGGTTATCCAGAGGGACAATCATTGGAACAACCCCTGGGCCGTGCACTTTATAGATACAGTGGGAATGTAACTTTCACTGATTTCTGAGTCTTAATCCACGGTCTGCTTATGAACATCTTGCAAAATAAGGCAATGGCTGAGCAGATCTGAATCAAAAGCATCTTTTCATCCCAGTATGGTGGATGATCAACATAAATACAGAAAGGTTGTTCCTGATGTCAAGCCTGAACTGGCACCTTCACCTGACATTGGACAAGGTTCAGGCAAAATTTAAACTACAGCATAATGAATTCATGTAGTTTCAGAAATGTGTTACGCTGATTATAAGAATTTACTTAAATTACGACATTAAGGTACTTTGCATAGTTATGCACCATTCCCGGTAAATATATATCTCAAACACATGGGGCAGAGTGAGTGACTGTGGCTCACCATGTTCTTTTGAATTAATTTTAGCACTTAATGGGTTCTTGTGCCAAAACACAAAGACATATTTTGCTGTAAAATATAGCATTAAATACCAGATTTGCATTCCATGTAATTTTGCTGAAATTTCACATAAATATGCTAAAGCACATAGCACATAGCATGAAAGCAACGGGTAATGGTTGTTGCAGTGGGCTTTCCTCCGCAACACCCATTGTTTTTTTACCCTGCCCTATTTTTACCACGTATGGGCCAGGGAATACCTGGTTTTGAGCAGGTGGTACGAGGTAAAATTTTTCATTTTTCCTTTTATTTTGCTCTTTTCATATGTGCTGCATTCTGCAGCACACATAGAAACAGCAAATCCCCTGTAAAGATTGTTTATGTACAGGAAGGTGTCCCTTCCTGTACATAAACAATTACCCCTGCAACTCAGGCTCCCTTGCACCACGTTGCAAGTGTGCCTGCGCTGTCACTAGGCAGCTTCTTTAGTGGCAGCGCTAGGGGAAATGCAGAGTTGCGCCGCATTCTCGTAAATACAGGGCATCCCTGTATTTTAAACTGACAGAGCGTGGCATTACCAATTTCGGCGTAACACTGTGCTCTGCCATTTTCTTGTAAATATGCTACTACAAAGGTTTATTTTTTATATTTAGCGCAATATGAGGGGTTGAGGATATTTAGTGTCATTTGTGGTATTTCATGGGTTCTCTTGGGTGTTGAAGCGGAGGCTTATTTTTTAGTTCAGTAGGTTGATTCTGCCCTTAATGCATCACAGGAAGTTTCTTTAAATGACAAATGATTATGTGGAGTCCCAAGATGACTCATTCCATGATTCTGGAGTTAGTACAGGAATCTTAAAGCAGTTGTCACTTGTTGTTTTGTTTGTCTTTTTAGTAGGAGGTATAGAGTGTGGAGACAATGACATAGTTGGCCCAATTTATTTTCTAGGCACAGGGCTATTTTTGGAATACTGTGATCATTTCTGTTCATCACAATATAGGCAATCATTGTCAAAGCCAATGATTTTTACCTTTGCTTGATTAAAGTATGTTCACAACTTCACTAACACACAGTGTAGGTACAGTACAAGAAATACCAGTGTAAATGTTCATGGCACATATAACATGAACAGCACATGTAGCTGCAGTTCAAGCTTCTCTCACCTAGAAAACAAATATTTCCAGCTCAGACAGCATCACTTGATTTTTTTTTTTTTTTTTGTCCTCATCTTGCGATTACTGTATGCTTGTGGAGTGTCAGGTGTCTACCTCATTAATCTTTTCCGACACTGCCCCTTGTTCTCTCTTGGCTGGGGAGTTTTGACTTCAAGATGGTGTGGTATGAGGAGTTTCCTTTACTCGTTGCATATCGAAGCTTCTGGCTTGGATCGGGGGAGGAGCTAGCCAACTTGACTACTCAGCAAGTACCGTACTTGTATACCAGAAGATGTATCGCTTTAATCATTGGACTTAAGTTTTAGATCTTATTTGGGTTAACAAAGGTTTCAAAACTATCCCAAAACTTAAATCTTTTGCTCACATTTCTTAGCTTATCAAGTTTATTGATTCTTATTGCCGAGTTCAGCCATTCTGTATGAGTAGGGCTAGAAGCTCCTATCCATTTTATACAGATTTCTCTCCTTGCGAGTACTATCAGTACAAAAAGGAGATGTTCCTGCTCCTTGGTAAGCCCCCCTTCATTACTTGAGTCCAAAATCCCGAAAAGAATAAGTATAGTACTCACAGTTAGTTGTTTCGACATGATAGTACTCAGGGTCTTACCGACTTGATCCCAAAACTCTTTCAGCTGAGGACAGTTTTTAAACATATGAATATCATCCGAATTTTCCTCGCCACATTTTGGGCATTTCTTTATTCCAGCATTTTTAAATTTGGAAAGTTTTTTTGGCGTCCAATAAGCCCTGTGAATAGTATACAAATGATTTCTCTTCAGAGCGGCAGATTTTAAGTAGGTCCAGTATTTATCTACTGATTTTTCCCAGATTAAGTCCAGATCTGTGGTTACAATATCTTTCCCCCATATTTGGGTTTCCATGTTATTATTTGTATCACTGGCCATTATCAGAGACCAATACCACTTTGCTACTTCCTTAGGTATTCGTGCTACATTAATCATGTCGTCTTCCAGTTTTTCATTACCATTGATATTAGGCAAAGTTCTAGACCAACTTTGCATTTGGTAATATTTAAATTTAGATAAAGTATTATTTGACATTTCTTGTAGTTCTGTCCATGTTTTTAAGTTTGAACCATTTAGAATTTGTCCCCAATATACGATGTCCGCACTTTTTAATGCCAATGCAAGAGTGTCTTTTAAGCATTCTGGGGTTCCAGGAGAGTCCCAGATAGGAGCCCACTTACTGTAATACGATATGTTTAGATTACTTCTAATTTGTGTCCACATATTTGCTGCATCCCTTAGTATCTTTAGCTTTATTTTTTTGAAATATTTGGGGTGTCCAAACTTATACAGCGCATTATCTTCTGATTTTGTGATTACCTTGAAGTGTGCGTGATAATATTCGTGGTTTTTTAGTAATACTTTGATATTTTTAAATTGGAAAGCTCTGCAGTATTCCACCAAGTCGGGGCTAGCCAACCCCCCATCTTTCTTGCTCCTCCTGATTTTTTTCCAGGCTATTCTCGTACCTTTTGCTGCCCATATGAAGCTTGTTAGATCTCTCTGTGCTCGAGTTAAATCTGATTTTCCAAATTCCATTGGTATCGCGTTGAATAGGAATGTAAACTTTGGCAGGATGGACATCTTGATTAAGTTCGATCTCCCAATCAGACTCAACGGTAAAGAGGTCCATGTCTCCAGGAGTTTTCTTACTTCTCCGGCAACTTTGGATAGGTTTCGATTTGCAATCTTCATGATATCATGATTGATTAAAATTCCTAAGTATCTTATTTCGTTTTTAGGTCTCGCCTGTCGATGCGCATGCGCATCGAGCAAGGCGAGAGTATTGCGAGTTATCCACTCTTTATCCACACTGCAAGGAATCGTGGCGATTCCTTGCAGTGCCCGTGACTTTTAAGGTCAATGCGCATGCGCATTGAGCTTATGCGCATGCGCATTGACCTTAAAAGCGCGAGCGCGTGCACGTCCGTCTTTGTTTACCCGCTCCGCCCCCTCCCCTTCCCGCCGTGTCGCATTTCTCCTGTCGCACTTCTCCCCCCTCCCCTCTCTTCCCTCCGTCTTGTTTATTGTACCCGCTCCGCCCCCTCCCCTTCCCGCCGTGTCGCATTTCTCCTCCCCCCTCCCCTCCCCTCTCTTCCGTCCGTCCGTCTTGTTTTCTTTCTCTCCTGCCTCTTGTTGACAGTTGTCTCCAGACACCGCCCTGGAGGGCCCGGGTGCAGGCAGCGGCCGTCGGCGCTTTTACCACCGACTGAGGCGCTTTACTGTTGTCACTCATTCACCTAAGTTGTAGCGCATTTCTCTCAACTTACTTTGGGGTAAGCACCCTGTTTCCGCTGTAAACAGAAAGTGACTGGAGTGTTTTGGTAATAATGTGCATTCTGAAATATCCCACTTAAGTGTATAGTGCCCGAGCCTTTGTTAGACCCTAGATATCACTTCCCACCATACAATCATTGCACATTGCCTAATCTCAATTGCAAATTTTTCAATACATGGGCTGCTCTAGACGTTTGACAAAGTGCATTATACTAATCTCCCCATAGATTAAGTTTAGTAAAGTGTGTTATGATGGGACTGTAAGTGCTGTGAACTGCCTCGCTGTATTGCAGTCTTATTTTGTGTCACTCCTGTCCTCTTTGCTTTTGCCGCTTGCTACAGACTTCGCCTCTCAGTCCTGTCTCAAATGCTTTAACTTCACTGCTTGCTTGCTTTGCACATTGCATTTTTTGTATTCTCCTGCACATTTGTTTTTTAAAGCTCTTACTCATCGCCGTACTGTGTTTGTTTTAATCCATCTCCGCCTTCCCGGTCTGACGCGGCTGTGCTTTTTTTTAACATAATACGTTCCCGAATTAGAAATAGTTTCCCCACGAAGAAAGCGAAAGTAAAATACGATGGGCGGAACAGACAACTGTTTATTTGTCAACATCTATTTGTGTACCTTTATTTTTACCCCAGAGACACAGCAAGCCTACGACAACGCTCCCTATTCCAGCAGAATCAAATCAGAGGGGGAAGAAATGGGCCGAGGGGGTACATTTTAGTGAACGCTGTCAACAGCATTCGTTTGGAAATGCACTATAAATTATTCGAAGCCACCGGCTCAAAAAATATGAAAGTAGGCCGAACGAGCTCCCGTGACAGGCCGGGCCCCGAGGACAGACCGACGCCACAGCTGAGGCGAGACGAACTGTCCGGGACTGAACCACCCCGGAGCCTGCCTGACTAATTCTTTTTCCCGTTAGCGCCTTCTTCCCTCCTCTAGCACCTAGAAGTCTGTCTTCCAGTCGACATGTCAGTCTAGTCTCGGCATTTCCATTAGTTCTGTTTACTTCACAACTTTTCTCGATGCCCGTCTTTCCTTCATTTCGTTTTCTCATTTCCTTTACAATTCTCCCTTCAGTCACTCACTCTCTATGTCTCCCATTTCTTTAGCTCATTTGGCCTTAGTTCCTTCCCTGATCTCACCCTATTTCCGCATTTGTAATCATATTTTTTCTTTCTTTGCTATGTACGTGGTTCGTGTGTTTTTCTCCCATATTAACATTTCACTGTTCTTCGGTCCACTTTTTATTCGCCGTTTGTATTCGCGTTTCCGATCTTTGTATTATTGTAGTCTCACTCGTTGGTCCCGCACTTCTAAGGCTGATCGAAGACTTGTCATTTCTCTTCTTCTCTCAACACCACGCCCCACTAATAACCGTTCTTTTTGTTTTGCGTTTTCACTCATTTTTTGAGTCTTTGACCATGAATCGCTCCCTCGAGTTTTAAAATATGTTATGGAATTCGTTCTTCCCCATTCGGTTTCTGACCGTCTACGGATGCGCGCCTTCACATCATCACCCCCTCATCCTCACACACCCTCACTCACCCTCAACCCCTCACCCTCACTCACCCTCAACCCCTCACCCTCACTCACCCTCACCCTCACTCACCCTCACTCACCCTCACTCTCACTCACCCTCACCCTCACTCACCCTCACCCACACTCACCCTCACTCACCCTCACTCACCCTCACTCACCCTCACTCACCCTCAACCCCTCACCCTCACTCACCCTCACCCTCACTCACCCTCACTCACCCTCAACGCCTCACCCTCACTCACCCTCAACCCCTCACCCTCACTCACCCTCAACCCCTCACCCTCACTCACCCTCACCCTTACTTACCCTCAACCCTTCACCCTCAACCCCTCACTCACCCTCACTCTCTCACCCTCACTCACCCTCACTCTCTCACCCTCACTCACCCTCAACCCCTCAGCATCACCCTCACTCACCCTCACCCTCACTCACCCTCAACCCCTCACCTACCCTCACCCTCAACCCCTCACCCTCACCCTCACTCACCCTCAACACCTCACTCGCCCTCACCCTCACTCACCCTCAACACCTCACTCGCCCTCACCCTCACTCACCCTCAACACCTCAACCTCAACCCCTCACCCACCCTCACTCACCCTCACCCTCACTCACCCTCAACCCCTCACCTACCCTCACCCTCAACCCCTCACCCTCACCCTCACTCACCCTCAACACCTCACTCGCCCTCACCCTCACTCACCCTCAACACCTCACTCGCCCTCACCCTCACTCACCCTCAACACCTCAACCTCAACCCCTCACCCACCCTCACTCACCCTCACTCTCACTCACCCTCAACCCCTCACCCTCACCCACCCTCAACCCCTCACCCTAACTCACACTCACCCTCACTCACCCTCACCCTCACTCACCCTCAACCCCTCACCCTCACACAGTGCAATAGGTCTCGGAGCATTTGAGTTAGAGCTTTTAGAAATGTTTATGGCTTTTTTTTTTATTCTTTAGCATTGGCTACAGGAAACAAAAATGCTAAAGATTTACAAAAAAACCCATAAACAATTCTAAAAGCACTAACTCTAATGCTGCGAGACCTATTGCATTTCCAATGCTTGTTTATATAGTTGCTTTGAAAAGTCGTGTTCCATGTCATGACCTCTGTCTTCGTTTCATTCACCAAGTAACCTGAAACTATCCCGAAGTTCTTTAAAGATTTCTCAATTCTTGTTTTAGCCTTTGAGTATCATTAAATCATCCGCATATAACGCGATTTTTTTCTCCCATGCGTCGTGTTTGAATGGAGTGATTTTGTAATTGTTTCTTAGTTTGTTTGCCAATGGTTCAATGTATAAGTTAAATAATAAGGGAGAAAGTGGGCATCCCTGTCTCGTTCCTCTAGTTATCTTTATATTTTCTGTTAACCTGCCATTGATTAGGACCTTTGATCTTGGATGTTCATAAATTTGGCTTACCATACCGATGAAGTGGGGTCCAAAATTGTTATTAATCATAACTTTCTCAAGAAAGGCCCAATTGACTTTATCAAAAGCCTTCGCGGCATCGACAGTAAGTACGGTGAGTGGGATTTTCTCAGTTGTAGCGATATCTATTGCAGTTAAAAGTTCTTGTGTTACTTCATGTAAATGTCTTCCTTTAATGAAACCTTTTTGATCTTGATGTATTAATTTTGCAAGTATTTTTCCTAGTCTAGCTGCCATTATTTTTGTAAATATTTTATAGTCCGCATTTAATAAAGATATTGGGCGGTATGACTCGCATTTATGGGGGTTTTTACCGGGTTTCAAGATTACTGTAATTATGGCATCACTTGATGCTTCCTTCAGGAAACATCCTTAACAACGCAACTTTTACAACGCACTACCATTACAACAAAACTATTACAACGCAGGATCCATTACAACGCATGCCATTACAACGCATGCCATTGCAACGTAAGTATGGGTTAGTATTTAATTTAATTTTAATCCCTACACCATCCAACACTTTCCCTACTGTTACGCCCCCCTGGAGAGAATAGTAATTTTAACCCCTATACTACCCCTATACTATCCAACACTTACACTAAAAAATACTTACCCATACTTACGTTGTATTGGCATGTGTTGTAATGGCATGCGTTGTAATGGATCCTGCGTTGTAAAACGTTTGTCGTAATGGTATGCATTGCGAATGTATGCGTTGTAACATCATACATACTTCCTTCAAACAAGCAAAACAAGTACAGCCCATTGAACTTCAGTGCAACCGTCAATCAGACAAACCTGTTATGATTCAGTCTGCAGGAGTGCAAGTTTCCTGGATTCAGAGAAAGAGACACTGTAGGAAAGATCATTGTAAGTTTCCCTCACACACAGACTAGTGCAGCACAGGCTGCAGCAGTGCAGCTTCTCTCTTTCACACGCACACACACCCACACACACACACACACACACTCACACACATGCCATGAACAGTACAGATCACAGAAGTGCATTTTCACCCCTCACAGGTCAGAAACAGTATGAGCAGCAGAAATGAACACAATTTTCACAAATAACAGTCCCTGACTAAGGATCAGTAGTGCCAGCTTCTCCTATGCACACAAAACTGGTGTAGTACAGGTTTTAGCAATTCAATTCTCAACTGTACCCAGAATAGGGAAGAAGTAATGAATTAATTAATTCCTCAACCACACAGCAAGTGCTGCCGCAGTGCAAGCTTCCCTCATTGGCAGAGCAGAATTAACGTGGGAAGCGGTGTTGAGCACAAGCAGCAGTAGTGTACACTTTCCTCTCTTACATTGCGTTGTTACAGCTTGGGCAGGACCAGTGCAAGCTTTTCTCTCATACACTATGTTAGAGCAGGGACAGTGGTAAGGCAAGCTTTCCTCTCATGCACTGCAATCACACCATGGGTAGCATTAATGCAAGCAAGCAAGCACAACTTTATTATGGCGATTGCCAAAAATTACATGTATAGAACAAAAACTTTAAATGTAAGCTTTCATACCTTACAGGTACTGATGGAGCAAATCAGGCTGTATTATCATAGCCCATAGTTACAGGAAGGGTAGCAATGATCATAACTTCATACACTGCATCCCATGCACCGCAGGTACTGCAAGGGACACAGCAGTGCAAAGCAATTGTAATATAGATGCAGAAGTAGCAACAGCAAAACAAGTTTCTTCAAAAACACTAGCCACATCATGGGCACCAGAAATTGATACACAGGCTTTCCTGTTTTCAGTTTCTATTTTTCGTAAATTCCGTATTTGTTTTACAGTGTTTTCCAGTGGCTTCAATACCTTTAAAAACTGTGGTTATCAGTGATTACATATTTTCGAACCACTAAAAACAACAGAAAACATGTTTTTCTGGTGTTTATGTAATTTTCTGCACTAATAGTGCATGGCATATAGACAGTGTATGCACAGTGTATATGAGGTCCAAATACATTTTTACAGATCAAACTTATTGTAGTACACCATACAGCACGTCTTCAATGAGTCTTTGGTCATGCACACTCACTCTTTCCTTGCTGTGTACACTTTTATCTGTGAAAAGGTCCTTTCAACATTTTCACTTGAAAATGGGCAATGCCAAAACAGCCAGTGCACAATTTGCTAACTCTGGTCTCTTACATAGCTTTCCTTGCCAAAACTGGCGTGCCTGAAGATTGTGATTCTCTGGGACAGATTTTGCAACATATGCGTTACACTGGGTGCATATCCCCTCTGTGTTATTGAATCAGTCAAAAATGAAGTAGTTATTTTCAAAGTCCTAAGAAAATTCCCCTCTAGAACTTGGGCAGAATACCACAGTGAGTCTTCATTGGCTTCAAATGCCATGGTTGGCGAAGGGACATTTCTATGCATCATTGCAAGCCATTTCTCATGCATAATAAAATAACATTTCCTGAATTGCTTCTCTGCTTACCAAGTGGCAAGCATTTTAACATAGGACATGTTGAAGTGCCAAAGCCACCAACAACGTCACTCAGACTACTCTCAAGATGTTTCACATCTACCACAATTATGCAAGACACTTGGTAGACAAGAGTGTTTTCATACTCTAGTTTTTTGATTATATGTGCACTACAGCAGTCATGTTTTCCTGTAAAAATTTAAGAATGCAGTAGAGTGTACTTTTTTTCATTTCGCTATCAATATGCGACCAAACATCCGCACATTTCTTGCCTTAGCATCATCACTAATTAAATATTCTGTAAACAGTCACCACATTGATAATATAGCAATCTCAGCCCCTAGGACTGAGAACCAGCAGCTAAATTACACAGTTGAGATGACTCTATCTTTGATGCCACACAAAGCACAACATGAGAAGTATTTGCGTTTTATTTCCCCTTCATAACAACACAGTGCTCCAGAATGGACTACAAAGTCAATAGCAAGCCTCATTAATGCTGAAGATTGTAAAGATGCTTTCAGCATACCATCTAGCAAGTGGCAAGGATCTCTTACAGGCAAGCACTTCAGCTCAGGTATCCATTCTGGCAGGTCATCACACACCTCTTTCAAATATTTAGCTGAATCACTGCAAATGCAAACAATATCACTCCAATCTTTGTTGAACTGGTAAGAACTTTTTCAGTAGCATTCTAAGTGACACTGCATTCCATGTTTTCAAAAGGTCTAGTTTCATATGTTCACCACTATTCTAGATGCTTGGAGACAGCACTCTTTTCACAAATACCTGTCACTACACCTTGCATTGAATGGTTAAAGCCTGTGGTGTTTGGTAGTTCACCTACTTTCTATACTAACTTCCGAGAAAAGGGGATTGATGTATTAATGGGTTTCACCAATTCTCTGTCTGCGGATAAATGTGGCGGTACATATTGGGAAAGGTTCTTATTAAATCAGGCATTTTACCTATCAGTGAAAGAATCAAGTGAAGCCAAAATATAAAATATGATTTTTATACTTCCTGATTCTCTACAGTTTAAAAAAAAATTAAATAAGACCTAAAACATACTTCTAACCCCTGCATCTTTAGACCAAAAACCACAAAACTGAAAAAGAAAAAGGAAGAAGAAACAACATTTTTGTGACATCCCCAAACAACAAAACTTAAGCAGAATACTGTTAGCCCAGTCTTTCTTGCTGCTACCTTGTATAACAAAGTAACATTGTATTGGCCTCTTGAAGAAGAAATAAAAATTACTATTTCACTCTTCTTTTTCTTTCGCTGAATGACATTTAGTTTTTGGGTGTGCATGTGTTTTTCAGTGTTTATATGTTTACACTGGTTGGGGCTATTTCCCTTTCTGTGAGCTTTTATCAGTTATCATAGGTTTAAACTTAAACAGGATAGCCTATTGATACACTACAGGTGCAGAAGGGACAGCGGCACGTTTTCATATCATACATTACAGGTGCTGCAAGAGCAGCTGCACTGGAAAGTAACTGGTGGCTGAGATTGTGCTTTTTGCTATTTGAATATTTTTTGACTGAATTTGCTAAAAGACATATTTTTAGATTTGATGGAGGATGGTCTCTCTTCATTGGACAATTCATACTATCCCTTGGACCAGTGTGAAATAGGATGTTGAGATGTTGGCATGAGAGCAACAAGCGCCTCCTATCCTGTCCATTGGACAGGATAGGAGGCGCGAGACGGAAGAAGATCCCCGAGGTGTTTCCAGCAAGCCCAGAGGCCAACGTCACCACGAGGTGCCCCGCCACACTCCCGCGGGAGGAGCGTGGTTTCAACAGGTACAGGGCAGAGTGGTGGGTTGGGTGGGGCGATACAGCCTGCCTGCTACCGAACACCAGTGTAAATAAGAGTATAGCTCAGTGTACAGTTTGCCAAAGAACCCTTCCCTTTCACAAGCACACTGAGCACCTACCGCGTTTGTAAATAGCACTCTTCCACTGGGTTTCCTTGCACTTCAAGCTCCCGGTCACCCCTCTAATACCCCTACTTGTCTCTCTTTCTCTCCTGGCTGCCGGACGGAGTTGAAGAACCTGCTGTATCCTGTGCTTCACAGGAAAGTGCCACTTGCCACCCGTGGTTTCCATACACAGCCTGGATCCCAATACCAAGACGGACCACGCAGCCTTCGCAAGAGAGAGACTGACAAGCTGGAAACTGAAGTCTTATATAAAAATAAAGCCTTCCTTGAGATCCCTACTTAAGGTCTCTGGCTCCCTTCCTTCTACCCCTTCCACCCCATTACAGTACCCTAGCAGCACAATGTACCTTGGAGCACACTCCTTGTTCAGTTGACAATTGGATTAGAGTTTAGGGCTCCTCACCATCAGGACCTAAACCATGGACAAGAGAAAACAGAAGGAGGGCTTTCTACATCCTACCTTCACTGGGACAACACTGTGCTGCCTGGGTTAATACCTGTCCCAATAAATGTTCCTTTCCTCCTACTCTACGTGGAGATATTGACTGGAGGAAGGTGGTATGTGACTCATACAGACCAGGCAGGGCGTCTTCCTTTAAGAAGTAGCTTGGAATTTGACACTTCTCTGAAAACTGCCAGATCTCCTGTCAGGCAGAGTACGTAACCAAGGACCAGATTATGTAAGAAGCTTTTTTCTTCTCGCAAATGGCCCAATTCTCAGAATTGGGCCATGTGCGACCAGAAAACAAAATTCTGGTGTACCGAACTCTATTTGCGATTTGGTATCCTATTACCAAATCAAATAGGGTTTGCAATTCGGAGTTAGGAAGGGGCATGTTTAGAGCGTCCCTTTCCAATACTGAATTGCAGCAGTAAGTAAGAATTTTTGCGACCGAAATGTAGTCGCAAAACATTCGCATTTTACTTCCAACTTCAAGTTGGTGGTAACCCTTTGCAAATTAGAAGGGGTCCCCAAGGGCCCCTTTTCCCTTTGTGAATGGTAGTACAAACATTTGTTCAGAGCAGGCAGTGGTCCCATGGAACATTGCCTACTCTTAAAAAATAAAAATACATCTTTTCATGTTTATGTTTGAAAAGTACCCTCTTTTCCTTTGAGGAAAACAGTCTGCATTTTAAAAAAGAAGTTGTATTGTAAAGCAATCACAGACATGTTGATCTACTGTCCCCAGCAGGCCACCATCCCTGTGTTGTAAGCAATTACCAATGGGGCGCAAATTGTGACCTACCTCATAATTATTAATGAGGTTAGGTCTATTGCGATCCCATTAGGAATCACTAAACGTGTGTGACACACATTTGTACACCACCATTTGCAATTTCCTAATTGTGAATCACTAAAATTCGGGATTCTATGTACATCTGGCCCTAAAACGCTGGCACTGCAAGTTATCTCATGAGAATTGAGAAAGTAAAACTCTACAATGCATCCAACCCTAGGTAATCATAATGAGTACTTGGTGCAACTAAGGCTTGAGGTTGTGCCTGCTGACACACACTGTCCTACAGCTGTGAAATTTGTTGATTGCGTTTTTTAAAAAAATGCTCTAAAGTTCTTTTCAGTGGGACAGTGAGAGAAGTGTGGGGTCATGGACTCTTCGAGAAACTGATCTACCCTATTTGGATTTTCACATTTTGGGGCCAAACATGATGTTGGTCCGAAAGCCTCACCCCTTGTTGGAATCTTTCCGACTGCAGTCATAGGCTTTCTTACCAACATGGTCAGTATGTGGTCCGACTGCTGAATTACGATGTTGGCTGTCGTAGCGTAAACCGGTTGATCATTCAAATGTGGTTCGGGCGAGCTTGCTGAGTCTTCTGGCTGGTTGAACAAGCACCGTAATCCCCTATGGACAGCGATTCTACCATCGGGAATACCATGGCCGTTTCCGACAGCCTTTCCATGCCTGCCATTCCGACATGAAAAGGCTTTTGGAAAGTGACTTTTGGGGCCACTAGCAGGGCCTCCTTCCCTCGGTGGCCTATGGTTGGTGGCGGAGAGGGTACCTAGGGTGCCCCAATGTTAATCCCTACACGGTGTGGCAGGCACCATGGGGTGCCTGCCACAGGGTGCAGGGTTTTACGCACAAAATTTCTTTATGGGAGCATGTATTACGACTGGTTTACGGCCGTAGCACAAGCTCCCATAGAGAAATGGGAGTATGCGACCAAACAGTGTTCAGTCACATCCTAATTAAGCAGTAGGAACCGCCGACCGGAGGTCGTCAGTTCTGAAGCTGCCACAGTGTTGGTCGGAGGAAATTTTGAACAACATTGTAATAGTCCCCTTTGTATTTTAGGGTCTGGGTTGCCTGGAATTGAATTAAACCTTGAGGATCACTGAGTTTTCATTGGAGGTTCAACTCCAGACTCCTACTGTGCAGTGCAGCCTGTGTGCAAGTCACTAGACCTTCATAATTCCAACAGGTTGTTGATTTACCCATTAGAGTTTGGTTGTCTAAAGAGGCTGCCAAATGTTTTGGAAAGCGTCAAAAGCGGTCACCTTTTTATATTTACTGACAAAAGTCATCAATTCCCTTCTAAAAATGTATTTCAAAGATATCTAGCTTTACCATTTGATTGGCCAGACCCCACTTTAAAGGTTTTTAAATTTGCTGTGGGACTTTAATTTATCATAGATTGTGATCCATACAACGATAAAGATAGACAGAAAGGGAGAATTAATGAGGAAGAGAAAAAATAGGGTGGGTGAGGTGGAACCAGGGCAAAGCGTCCTTAGCGTTTTGCAGCCCTGTCATTTTGCAGTGGCAGTGCTGGGCTCTGAAGAAAAACTGTAGGTACTGGGACTTATTTTTATAACAAATCAAGCACTGTCTGCTCATGCTGAGTGTAAAAGATGATTGTGGAACCAGAAGACAAGATCACAGTCTTACCTTCTTCACTTAAGACACAGTGCAGTCACTATAAACCTTTGTAGACAGGTCGGCTTTAGGGCAGTGTGACCAGTGCAGCTGCATCTAGCGATGGGCTTTAAAAATAATTTATGGGTTCAAAAGAACCTGCTGCAGAGTTCCTTGTGTCCAGCAGTTTTCAGGCAACAACAAAAATGTCAAGATAACTCTGGTAATTAATGCACATACTGGAGAGGGATTGGAGTTTGGTCTAGGGCAGTTTGACCTCATCATAAAGTAGTGTTGGGGGTTAATACAGCTGCTGCAACGAACGAGTACCATGCATATCAGAGAACTGTGGGGCATATTATCAAGGGGGTTTATCTCCGCTTTTTGGCTTTAAAAGCCAAGAAAGCGGAGATAAAATTATCTCCCTATTACCTAGCTGTCGCTAACACCAGTTAGCGACAGCTAGTAGGAGATAGCGACCATCTTGGGCCCCGCTTTGCATGTCAGTGATATTTATCACTAATGACATGCAAAGTGGGCGTGCCCAGATGTTAGCGACTGGAAACAGTCGTTAACATCGCTATCTCCTATTCCCAAATTTTGGAGATATTCGCTCTAAGCGCGAATATCTCCAAGAGCTAACACCTGCCCTGAGCAGTTTTTAGCCATGTTATCCAATGGGAGGTGGATAACATGGCTAAGAGCATTAGCTTGGTAATGCATGAATATCGCTAACTTTACAGCGATATTCATGCATTTCGGCCGATTTTTATCGCACTTGCGAAAAACCTTGGTAATACCAAGTTTTATCTGCGATAAAAATCGCCACAGGTCGGCGATACATTTTTGTCTCTAACCAAGCAATAGCGATAATTATCGCTATTGCTTGGTAATATGCCCCTCTATTTTTTTTTGTATATCCCAATAGGTTACTGCTTTTGTCACAGAGTTCTTTTTGTTACTTGCACTTTAAAAGTTACAATCCTACTATAGCATAGTGACCTATGAAGTGCCATTAAAGACCTGCATGCAAACTACATGGTATAGGTTACAACGATGTGTTTTCCCCCTAGTCTTTCATTATCCTAATATTGGTAAAAAGGGTTAGGTTTGGTACAAGTACATTCTTACTAGTAAAGCCAAACCCAACCCCTGTGCTACACTTTAAATCCTGCGCTTGTGCTTCTCCAACACTCTGAAAATATACTGCCTACTAGTATGGATGACAAGGGACTCCAACACCTTATAATCCTCATTGTAGCATGTAACAATTCCTATAGACTGATTTACACACATATGATTCATTCTCTCTGTATAATGTGTCTGTGATGTAAAGTGCTGTGACACCCTACACTGGTATGAGTAGCACCATAGAACAAACAAAATGCATGTGGGAGAGGAGATATGGAGAAACAAGGGGCACTGTTGGATGGGGATAGTGAGGGAGTACAAGGAGAAGGAGGTCATGAGGGGGAGGAGCCAAAAAACATTGTCGCACCAGACGCCACAAGCGCTACAGTCCGTAAACTCTCTTTTTACAAAAGCTGGGACTGAGTCCAAGCACTAGCATTGATTGCTATATGAAAACAGGGTTTTTTCGTTTGATTAGCTTGCTTAGGACATGGTGTAACGTGTACTGTATTTACTGCCAGCAAAATGATGTGTTTTTTTGGTGTAAAAGGTCACATAATTACTAGGGGCCTTATTTATGAGAAATGACGCATCGCTGCGTGAAAGCAGCGATGCGTCACTTCTCAGTGCGCACTCCTTGCGACATTCCTGATGCGTCGTATTTAATATCTGACGCATCATGTCGCAAGGAGTTACAGATACGTCAGTATTTCTGACGTATCTGTAAGCGCAAAAGTGACGCATTGCTGGAGTGTGTCACAAAAGTGACGCAACTCCAGCAATGCGTCCTTTCACATGGGGCAACCTCCATGTGAAAGGGCCTGCGTCAGTCTTACGCCTGCTGTGAGGCAGGCGCAAGATTTTGACGCAGAGGTGTCCTAAAAGTGACGCAGTGAAATTTCATAGATTTCACTGCATCACTTCTACGACCCTTCCCTGCATCAATACGCCCCTCTTGCATACATTATACCTGGCGCAGGTATAATGTGGCGCAGGGGTTTACAAAGTGACGCATCTACCTAGATGCATCATTTTGTAAATATGGCGCAACAAGGCACATTTTTTCCGCCACTGGTGCGTCACAAAAAGAGATGCACCAGCGGCGTAAAAGCGTCGCACAGCCTCATTAATGAGGCCCTGGGTTTCCAAATTAATGTCAGCTGCCACTCTAACGAAGGGACAGTCAGTGACCCTCTAATCATTCTTATCCCCAGGGGCCACTGCCTAATAGTTCCCTAAATCCCTTGTTTCATTACATGCAATTTGCTCAGTCCTTCCCTTCAGAAGTCCACGGTGGTGGTGACATTAATCTCGAGCGGACAGCTGGACTGGAGTGCATTATTGATCGGCCGATGGTCCTCTGATGAAATCGATCATCCCTGGGACTTGTGTACTGAGCGCCCAGGCGCAGTCTGTGGGATTATCACAGCAAGGCGCGATTGGCTTTGTTCTCTATCTCAACTTTGTTTCTGTCTATTAATGTCTACACTCGTCGATAAGTTGCTCCCAAATCTCACCGCTATCGACTGCTTCAGAAACCCACGGAATGCATTTTTTTCAGTTTCAGTTGTGTTCATTATAGAAAGAAATACAATTTAATGTTCAGCATTGGCAAATGTGTTTTTTTTTTAAACCTTTATTATATTCATACACAAAGGCAAATGTGTTTTTAAGTCTCACCTGCAGACATCAATTAACTGCATGTTGTCAATCACCTGTGGTGATCATTAACTATACTCTCGATGGGCTTGGGCCAGCCCATCGCTTACCATTGGCCCACTTTCTTGCCATTACTCCTTCCTTGCTTCTTATTGAATGGATTTCTTCCCTCTGTTTTTCTCCATCCCGGACCATAGCTTCTTTACCATCCTTTTGATTGGGTAACTTGTATTCCTGCCCTGCTCACATTTAGGGAACTTTTGCTTTTAATTTTAGGGAGTAAACATGTTTTTTTCCTCATTCCCTCAAGCCCTGCTTTCCCCTCTAAATTCTCTTCCTATGCTCATCTTCTTGCTCACTCCATCCCCCAAGCTCGTGCATTGCTGTCCCATTCCTCTCAGTTGGCTGTTTTTTTTTTCATTTTTCAATTCCACCCCAACCTCTTGCACTGCTTCTCCCGTCCCTACCTGTCTGGGTGGGCTGTTCTGATTGAACCCTTTCTTCCTCACCGGCCCAGCTTCTCTGTTGCTTCCACTTTTGATCTCGACACGCTCTCAGTCCCCTGTTACTGTCCAGGTCCTCTCCCTAGCATCCTATTATAGCATCTCGTTTTTTTGGGGAGGTGGCTGCAATTTGCTGCTGGGCTGTTTCTTTCTTTAAAAAAAAAAAACAATTCACACACATCTGCCATCTTGGAATGGTCCATAAATAATAATGGTGGCAGGATAGATTATATACTCCTGGATGTAAGGCTTTGGGAAAAATTGGTAGATATGGAAGTGAAGGCGAAGATCGAAAGTGATCATAATCCATTGTGCCTGACACTACAAACCTACCATAATAATGCTGAGGATCCTAGAGAGGACCATATGGTCACACAGGACTTAGTAAGCTCAAATAATTCCCGATATCTGAAGTGGAGTATGCTCCTAGAAGATCTCACTAAATTAGAGACCCTAAAAGAAGTAGTGGCGAACGAAGTTGCCAAGATTAAGTCTAATTTAGGACAGACTGATTTTGTTGACTATATGATGGCTGCCCATAAGATCCTTTTTACTAAAATTCAAAGTTTCTTTCGTAAAAAAACCTCCACAAACAAATCAAAGAACATACAAGAATCAGGAGGGTGGTTCGACAAGAGCTGCAGGGCAGCACGTGATAATCTCAGTAAGGAACTAAGATTAGGGAGGCCAGAAGCAGTAAGGCTAGCGAGGAACCATTATAGACAGGTCCAAAAATTAGCTAAGAAGCGTTGGGATGAGGAGTGCTGGCAAGAATTAAAGGAGGTATGCGCCTCCAAAGACTCAAAACGTTTCTGGGCCACAGTAAAATGGGCAAAGGGTGGCATAGCACTCCAGCCTGCCAATAATGTCGCAAAGGACAGTTGGATAGAATATTTTCAACCACAGTATGCTCGTAATCCTAGATTTGACAATGTTTGCCTTCCTCCACAAGTTTATTATAAAATTCCATTATTTGTTGAGAGGGATGTGAGTGTTGTACTGGATTGTGTCGCAGGGGGGAAAGCCCCAGGCATGGATGGAATTCCGTCTGATATCTTTTTATCTGACCGGAAGTCCTGGTGCACCTATTTCACAATGTTGGCCAATGCAGTGGCTATGGGTGGGGAAGTGCCTGCCTCTTGGAAGGGGGCCGAAATAATCCCAATATATAAAAAAGGTGACCGATCCTTGGCTAAAAACTACAGACCCATTAGTCTGATTGATACAGCCCAAAAGCTAATGGGCAGACTAGTGCAAAATAAACTGCAGCAATGGATCGACGAAAACAATATCTTGTCTTCTTATCAAGCTGGGTTTAGGCCCCTAACTAGTAGCGTCGACCAAGTTCTCCACTTTTTAACAATCTATTGGAGAAATGTCACCTTGAAGAAGGGGACATTATATGCAGTTTTTGTAGATTTAAAAGCCGCGTTTGATCTGGTCCCCAGGGAAAAATTGTGGCAGACCCTAGCGGAGGCAGGCATATCACAGGAATTGCTCACTCTTCTTGTCCGTCTTCACGAAAACAATTTCGCCAAGATACGATGGGGCAAACAGGGTGATGTAACCGATTCTTTCCCGGTTGAACGTGGGGTGAGGCAAGGGTGTGTCCTAGCACCTACTCTCTTCTCTATTTATATAAATGGCATTGTCAAACATCTAGAGAAGATTCCTAGCGACGCCCCTGTAATAGCTGGTTCTCATGCACCAGTTCTTATGTTTGCGGATGATACACTACTACTTTCCCGCACCCCTAGTGGGCTACAAAAAATAGTGGATGCCTTTGGGGTGTACTGTGATGATAGGGGCCTTGAACTAAATACCACTAAAACTAAATTTATGTGCCTCAATCAACAGTCCTCTTTCAAGGGTGTAATAAAATATAAAGGTACACCTCTAGAAAGAGTAGACTCTTTTTCATACTTAGGTATCACTCTGCAAGAAAATATGAGCTGGAAGCATCACATATCCATAACCCTATTAAAATTTAGGCAGTTAGCGGGTGCCATCTCACTAAAACACCGAACCTCACTAACTAAGCCTGTGAATTGTGTCATGGAAATTTATTCTATGAAAGTCCTGGGGGCTTGCCTATATGGCTCTGAACTATGGGGCTTCTCAAACTTGAGCGAACTTGACTGTGCTGAAAATAGGTTTTTAAGAGGGGTTGTAATGGTCCCTCAAAGTACCCCAAAAACCCCGTTAAAACTGGACCTGGGTAGGAAATCAATTGTGGACATAGCGAGACTTCGGCCCCTCCTATATTGGAGGCGAATTATGGTGACCCCAGAGCTAGGCCATTATGCAGCAGCTCTGAGGGATGTAATCAAATTCGACCGCTTCCACACCATCCCATGGCTAAGGGAGTTGCGGGGTCTGTTAATGCAATTGAAACTGGACCATTTATGGGACAACAATGACTTATCTTGCTTTCCTTCAAAGGAAAAGCTTAAAGATCTTTATTGGGAAATGATATATGTTGCAATGTTTAGGGACAATGTAAGTGCTAATTTAACATCTCGCTTTTTAAATTTAAAAATGTACCCCTCATATGAATCTTTTTGGGACCTTATTGAAAAACCTCACGACAGAAAACTGTATTTTCAATTCCGCATTGGCACACTACCTCTAAATGCGTTTAAGAAGCGTTGGTCCCAAAATTGGGTTGAACATTGTCACCATTGCAAAGAGGAAATTGAGCACATCTCCCATTTTTTGTTCTGTTGCCCACTGTATTTGTCCCCTAGACGTAAATGGCTAAAGCCAGTTTGCCTAAAGTTGGGAACCCGTAGCCAATCAGAAGCCCTTAGGATACTTGAAACAGACTGTACAACAATATACGTGGTTGGTGTAGCAAAATATTTGTCGTGGTCGTGGCTAATCCGTACCCGATCACTAACGGCTACTGTATTATAATTGAAATTATGTATATCCTCAAAATTGTACTTGCGACAGAGATTTTGGTTCTCATTTTTAAATCCTTGGAATGTACTTTTTTAAGTGTAATAATGTATTTTAAATGTATGAATTTTTATTATGTATTATCCGACATTTAACTGTTTAATGTATTTTTAGAAGTCTTTTTTAATAGTAGTATTTATTGTATAGGGCTAGGTGAATGCTTTTATGACAAATGTCGAATAAAGCTTATAAATTGAATAATGGTGGCAATCTGATGCCGTATGTGTGCACAGGTACTGACGTCTGCACACGTAGACATCATCAAGATGGGCAACTGTAGCATCACACTTTTTTATTTAGTTCTCAGCAACGGCAAAAAGAATATTTTACTTTTTGCAGATGCAAAACAGCTGACATATTTACTTTACCAATGCTTGTTAAAGTTTATTGTTACCCCATGACCATCTAAAATGGAACGCAATAGTTCATGCCTTGGATAGGAAGAATGTGCAGTTTAAAATTATTGTTTTGAAACACTTCCGTTAAGTGAAGTAATAATGGCTCACAGAAGGTGCATAAGCATCACTGGTATAGGTAAGGGGTGCAGCCCGTGCAAACTTCCCTCACACATAGAACAGGTGTAGCACCGGGAGCAACAGGACAAACATCCTTCACACATTGCACTGACAGACCAGCGGCAGGTTGAGCCTCCCTCACACAGTGTGTGATGCACAGGCAGTGTCAGTATGAGCCTCCCTCATAGAGTGTGTGATGCACAGGCAGTGTCAGTATGAGCCTCCCTCACACAGTGTGTGATGCACAGGCAGTGTCAGTATGAGCCTCCCTCACACAGTGTGTGCTGCACAGGCAGTGTCAGTATGAGCCTCCCTCACACAGTGTGTGCTGCACAGGCAGTGTCAGTATGAGCCTCCCTCACACAGTGTGTGCTGCACAGGCAGTGTCAGTATGAGGTCCCTCACACAGTATGTGCTGCACAGGCAGTGTCAGTATGAGCCTCCCTCACACAGTGTGTGCAGCACAGGCAGTGTCAGTATGAGCCTCCCTCACACAGTGTGTGATGCACAGGCAGTGTCAGTAGGAGCTCCCTCACACAGTGTGTGATGCACAGGCAGTGTCAGTATGAGCCTCCCTCACACAGTGTGTGATGCACAGGCAGTGTCAGTATGAGCTCCCTCACACAGTGTGTGATGCAGAGGCAGTGTCAGTATGAGCCTCCCTCACACAGTGTGTGATGCACAGGCGGTGTCAGTATGAGCTCCCTCACACAGTGTGTGATGCACAGGCGGTGTCAGTATGAGCTCCCTCACACAGTGTGTGATGCACAGGCGGTGTCAGTATGAGCTCCCTCACACAGTGTGTGATGCACAGGCAGTGCCAGTATGAGCCTCCCCCACACAGTGTGTGATGCACAGGCAGTGCCAGTATGAGCCTCCCTCACACAGTGTGTGATGCACAGGCAGTGTCAGTATGAGCCTCCCTCACACAGTATGTGCTGCACAGGCAGTGTCAGTATGAGCCTCCCTCACACAATGTGTGATGCACAGGCAGTGTCAGTATGAGCCTCCCTCACACAGTGTGTGATGCACAGGCAGTGTCAGTATGAGCCTCCCTCACACAGTGTGTGATGCACAGGAAGTGTCAGTATGAGCCTCCCTCACACAGTGTGTGATGCACAGGCAGTGTCAGTATGAGCCTCCCTCACACAGTGTGTGATGCACAGGCGGTGTCAGTATAAGCTCCCTCACACAGTGTGTGATGCACAGGCAGTGTCAGTATGAGCCTCCCTCACACAGTGTGTGATGCACAGACGGTGTCAGTATGAGCTCCCTCACACAGTGTGTGATGCACAGGCAGTGCCAGTATGAGCCTCCCTCACACAGTGTGTGCTGCACAGGCAGTGCCAGTATGAGCCTCCCTCACACAGTGTGTGCTGCACAGGCAGTGTCAGTATGAGCCTCCCTCACACAGTGTGTGCTGCACAGGCAGTGTCAGTATGAGCTCCCCCACACAGTGTGTGATGCACAGGCAGTGTCAGTATGAGCCTCCCTCACACAGTGTGTGATGCACAGACAGTGTCAGTATGAGCCTCCCTCACACAGTATGTGCTGCACAGGCAGTGTCAGTATAAGCCTCCCTCACACAGTGTGTGATGCACAGGAAGTGTCAGTATGAGCCTCCCTCACACAGTGTGTGATGCACAGGCAGTGTCAGTATGAGCTCCCTCACACAGTGTGTGATGCACAGGCAGTGTCAGTATGAGCCTCCCTCACACAGTGTGTGGTGCACAGGCAGTGTCAGTATGAGCCTCCCTCACACAGTGTGTGATGCACAGGCAGTGTCAGTATGAGCCTCCCTCACACAGTGTGTGATGCACAGGCAGTGTCAGTATGAGCCTCCCTCACACAGTGTGTGATGCACAGGCAGTGTCAGTATGAGCCTCCTTCACACAGTGTGTGATGCACAGGCGGTGTCAGTATGAGCCTCCCTCACACAGTGAACAGGGGACTGCTCACTGGAAAGGAAGGAATCATTACCAAAAGGTGAAATTACATAATAGTGAGACTTATGCTGCAAAGAGAGTCAAGGGTTCGAGGGAGGGGGGTCGGCGATGATTTTTAAGCTCATTTTACTGTAAAGATTTTAAGTAATGGAATCGTCCATTAATGGTCTTACTTACTCACACAGTAAACAGTTGTATCATTAGCAGCAGAGTGGGTGTCCCCGGCACACACAGACAGGAATAGCATCATGTGTAGCAGCATTAGGGGCGTCCTTGCATTGCAAGGAGTTTCAGCATGGAGAGCAGCAGGGCAAGCTATCCTCAGACAAGTGCAACATGTACAACGTATGCAGCAACCCTATGGGCCCGATTCACAGAACTAACTAAAGATAAAATCATAAACTTACCACCATTTTGGTATTCACAGAAGGCACTTACTAATTTTGGTATTCACAGAAGGCACTTACTCATTTCGGTATTCACAGAAGTTAGGAGTCCTAACTTTAGGACTACTAAATGCCTTCTGTGAATACCGAAAGTCTTAAAGTTAGGATTTTTCTCGGTTTAGGAGTAGTAAAGTTAGGACTCCTAAACTGAGAAAATCCTAACTTTAAGACTTTTGGTATTCACAGAAGGCATTTAGGAGTCCTAAAGTTAGTACTTCTAACTTCTGTGAATACCGAAATGAGTAAGTGCCTTCTGTGAATACCAAAATGAGTAAGTGCCTTCTGTGAATACCAAAATGGTAGTAAGTTTCGGATTTTGTCTTAAGTTAGTTCTGTGAATCGGGCCCAATGTGTGCAACATGGCAAAAAGAAGAGCATGCTTCCCTCTCACAAACAGAATCAGTACAGTACAAGCATGGACAGTCAACTCTTAACTTCAAGGCAACACACAGTGTATGAAGCAACATGTCAAGCTTCCCTCACTCAGAACCAGCACTTCACATGCAACAGCAGTGCGAGCTTCAGTGTCAGGAAGTTTTGGTGATCATCTGTTCTACAGTTACTACAACAAATGCAAAAATACAAACACAAATGCAGGCACTTTATTGTGGAGTAGATCATAGAATAGTTGTGGCCAGTAAGGGTCTCCCTTTAACTGCATGCACCTGCTCCTTACTCGTCTCCCACCCACCTCTTCATCACCAGATGAGAACCAGTGTCGGGTCTCTGGCAAAATAAATGATCTATCTATTGTAATAGTTTAACTGGTGCATTGTTTTTGACAGACATGTAACTCAGGTTTTAACTCTATTCCTCAAGCTGATGTCACAGTAAATCGACAAGCCTCAAACACTTTTAATATCTCTTTTTGGGGGGAGTAGGCATATCATGGATAGAGTGTTAACTTATTCCGTGGTATGCCTACTCCCACTTTCTTCATTATCTCAGATATCAAGATGGTGGTAGTGGTAGCAGTGTGGCAGGGTCTGTGGTGGTTCCATGGCCCCAGCAAGTTGCATCTGGCTTGCCCATTCGTGCTGTCAAGTCTCCAGAGTAACATCTTCCACCTCTCTCCTGCAGAAATACCCTTCTCAGAGGTCCATCCTCAGAGCCCGGACACACCAGGCTCAGCAGACCTTCTTCCATCTAAGCATTAGAAGCTGTAGGTGAACTAAGTGAGCCTAACACCCTTGGTGACCGACCAACAATTACGGACTTCATCATTTGGAAGGTCTATAACGCGGCAGGCACCAGCCAACCAGCAACATTGTGCTGGCATCCTCCACTGCTGTGATACTCTTCGGTAATCCAGATGGATCACTTGCCATTCCATTCCTCACCCTGGGCTTCTACTCAGCCTTTTACCTAAAGTCCCAAGCAGAGAGCCTCTGATATGAGCCCATCTCTCTTCCATTAACAATCATCAGCCCCAGCACCTGATCTTATCTGACGGGCTCTACCACATAATCCAATCCAGCCCATTCAACTGGTAGCCGTGGATCTATAACCCATTCGGGCTCCAGACCTTCAATGGCTAATCAACAGCTCCGATCCTCAAAAACATTCCCAACTCTTCCCATTCGCCTCACTCAGATCAGCTTCTGCTGCCCTCCTACATCAGGAAAACCTGCACCAAGACCCGCCTTTACACTCCGAATATTTGTCACCTGATGAAGGTGGGACATGAGCGGAGCGCATCCCACCAGACCTAACACCAAACAATCACACATGGGAGCTGCTGTCGTAATGATATAACTACTCCATTGTCTCCATTGAATTGCACTATGGCCACTAGTGCACCCATTTTTACTGACTCTTCCATGCTCATACTCAATTTCTTAAGGCTCAGATTTTATCTGCTCAAGGTGCTCCCTGAACTGCTGGGTGGATTAGCCTATCTCATATTCACAGTCACTGAATTATCATCCCCCTAACCATGTCTGCCAGTTGAGGACTCAACCAAGGTCAACCACCCTTGCTTGACACACTTCACTTCCTGCCTCACCTGCACATATTTTTTTGTGTTTGTGAGTGAGAATAGATGTCATAGTGACTGAGAATAAGGAGATTATGAGAGTGAGTAGAAGTGAGTGTGATGAGACTATCTGTGGGAGTGAGTGAGTGAGAGTGAGAGTGAAGTAGTCAGAAAGATTCTAAAGGAGTGTTAGTGAGAATGAGTGTGAAAATAGGAGTGAGTGAGTAAATGTGAGTGAATGTGGTGATAAAGCATGTGTGAGGGAGATTGAATGAGTGAGAATGAGTATGAGACAAAGTGAGACTGTGAGGAAGTGTAAGAAAGTGTATGAATAAGTATGAATGAGAATTTGTGTGAGTGAGCATGGGTTGGAGTAGGTGTGAATAAATCAGTCAATGTAACTGAGCGTGAGTGGGAATGTGTATTTGATGTATTACTGTTGCTAGCCTGCTGCTGTCCCTGGCATACTGGCAGTAGTTCCTGGCATACCAATGTACACATGGCAAAAGGCTAGGATTTTGGAGGTTATTCCTAGCTTATGAAACCATACATGCTGATGCTGACATACTGGGCATTCTTATTGGCATATGGGTCACCTGTGAAAAAAAGCAAGCACTGGCAAACTGGACATCATTGTTTGTATTAGGGAGGACAACAATGGCTTATTTTGAGAAAAAGGAACAGGCAACCATATCAAAATGCCTGCCCTGACATACTAGAGATAATTTTTGACTTTTGGGTTACCCATGGTATGTGAATGCAATCAATGGCAACATTCTGGCTTTCATGTGTAAGTATTTTCATAAGGGGACACTACGGCATTTGGAAGGCACCCATGACAGAATGCTTGCCCTGGCACAATGGGTGTAATTATCGACATAAGGAGATACTCACTGCACATTAAAAAAAATGATGGCAACTCCTGGAGATACCTGGATTATAAGCCCTAATGAGGGTAAAACCAGTCCTGTGTTGCGTGTGTTTTGGTTAAAGGAGAACCTGGCGTGGCAGTTTGGGCGAGACTGGTCCCATTGGAGAAGGCTCAAGACTGATTTGCATATGGCTGGAAACAAACTGAGGAGGCATGGTGTGCAAAATAATGATAGGCGATGATGCAGATCCCGATATTTACCAATGGCTGAGATTTATTCAAGCATTCCATCGATCACTTTTTGTATACTTTAATGTGTCGGCCTAAGTGGGACGAGAATCCCCACACATGGGTCCCATGCACACTGTGTCACTGGAACAACGCTATACCTGGCTGATGAGCCTCATCAGGGTGAAACCCGCCCTGGGTTGCCTGTGTACCGGTTTAGGGAGGACCTGACCTGGCAGTTAGGGCTGGAATTCTCCCATTGGAGCAGGGTTAAGACTGATTTGCATATGGCTGGGTCTAAAAAGAGGTGGCATGGTGTGTAAAATAATGATGGACTGGGATGTGTGAGATTAATGTAGGCATTCCATCCATCAATTTTTGTATACTTTAGTGTTAACTCCTCAGAAGCGGCAGGCTTCTTTGGCTTGGCACAGCATTATAGTACTTGAATATTTAATGCATACTTTTTCATCTCAAATGGCTTTTTAGAGTTTATTTTTTTAATCTGCTATAAAACAGTGTTTTTTTGTGGTGAAAACTTCCTAAGCGCCCCTGGCTTACAGAGCAAATATTATGTACCAACACTTTCAAAGATCACCAGCTGCCACTGATTTACAGCCTAAATGGTGTGGATGAAAAATGTGTGATTACAAACAAATAAGTATATTTGTAGGTGTTCCTAAACAATTCAGGGAATCTTTGCCTAGAATACTCACCTCCCATCCCAGGTAAAGATGAACTCACACAAACCTAATTTCAAGGAAGTAAAATAAATCTGAATATGTCCATTTCTACCTTCATCTCAAAGACATCAGAAGACCTAACACATGGCTCAATCTGTCCTCTGCTCTACTAGCCTTCAAGGGGCTTTATACGTGACTCCTTGAACGAGAGTCGACTTTGTCTATCAGATGCACTTCTTTGCTTGACTAAATTAATCCCAGCTCAGTTGGACCCACTTGCCCGAGCCACATATGTGGGCATGTTTGCCCATGTCAATCGAACTTGCTTGTCAGGGCATCTTACGATCTTCCAGCTCAATCCTGATTGTGAACTTTCAAGGGGCACCCTGGACAGTGCTTAATTTGTAGAAAAATATGTGCAAAAGTTTCTGAAAAGCTGCCGGACCCCAAGGGTGTGTTGTCGTGATTTCACCTCATGCCTCTTCTATCAAGCAATGCACACTCCATACCCCTTTATCTCACTCTTGCAGATGCTTTTGCATCACTGATTTCTATCTTTGTAACAATTTTTTCCATCTTTAATCTTCCTCCTTCTTTCCCTCTTCACTGCCCTTTTCCTCTATTGTTTTGGGTCAAAGTCTGATGAAAATAAATATGTCCTGGTTCCCAAAAATGAGTGTCTGTGGGCTTCACCTCCAAACACCGGCTCAAATTAAGCACTGACTCTGGATCTTCACAGGGCCTTTCCGTATGAGAATAAGTAGCCAGTATGCTTGTTTCTCAGCCCCATCATTAGTTGTACTTTCCGCCACATGATTCATCAAATCCATTTTTCGCCATGACAGCGCACAGCATGCCAGCCAAGATTTCTCTCTGCCAACCTGCATTCTTTCAACTTTTGCATAAGCTTGAAAAATCAATATCCATATAAATGAGACTATCGCCTAGGTCTCAGAATATTAATATTGCATGCCTCCATCTATCAATTTCTTTTATGAAATCTTATTAAGCTCACTTTGATATGGCCATTATCGACAATGAGGAAGCGGTCTGTCAACAAAGAGGCGCTGCCCTGGGCCTCTTGCTTCAGGGCCCTGGTAGGGAGTTGCATGTAAGTCACTATCAAGGTGGGTTCCAGCCTTTGTCTCTCTTTAGCCTCTCACATGGGACAGGTCAACGTTGGGTGTGGGTGACTAGGTGTGCAAGTCTAGTCCGTCCATTGCCTCATTCTTGAAAGCATTGGAAGCTCTTGGGTTTAAAAATAACTTGGGTCTTGTTGACATTTCCCTCACTGACCTTCATTTGGGTGCAAGTAGAGGTTAGTATCCTTTCTAGCTGACTGTTTATCTTCTGCATGCTAATATGCTGCTTGTTCACTTTAATTAGAAATATTGACCTGTCCCATTTATCCCTGGTATGGTTCTTTGATGGTTGAAACAAGTCCTTTTAGTGCTGAGGTTAGCTTGCTTTCTACATAGTTCGAGACCACACAGTTTTGATCTCAAGGTGGAAAGGTAGTGGGCCGAATCTTACTAGAATGGTTGCAGTGCTGGACAGAAGATAACAACATCATATCTGACCTCCAGTACGGCTTCAGGGAAGGTCTTGGCACGATTGAACAGGTTCTCAACCTTACCAAGATAAGAGCCAAATATGTGGAAGCAAAGGGTGGCAGATTGTACATGGCATATGTAGATCTGACTGCAGCGTTTGACTGCGTGGGCCATGTGAAACTTTGGGACATCCTCATAGATATGGGAGTTGATAAACCTTTGATCAACTATCTGCGTGCAATGTACTCCAACGCAACTGCTAGGGTCAGATATGGCGAGGGAGGTCAGCTACCTTCATCATTCAAAGTGGAGCATGGAGTAAGGCAGGGCTGTGTCTTGGCTCCCTTCCTCTTTACACTATACACAAATGGTTTGGAAACAGCCATGTTGGAAGGGAGCCAGGACCTCCCACTAGTCCAGAACCGCCGCATCCCCGCACTTTTATACGCGGATGACGCAGTTATTATCGCCCGCACTCCCCGTGAACTGCAACGTTCCCTAAATCGTTACAATCTATTCATGTCACAATTAGATTTAAAAATTACCATAAAAAAAACCTTTATAATGATGTCTGGCAAGAAGCTACGAAAGGGAAACAACATATATCTAACTAATTGCAGGGTTGACCACACTCCAACCTACCCCTATTTGGGAGTGGTTATAGATGAAAAGGGCACCTGGAAAAGGGCAATAGAGGTCAGAAAACTCCAGTTCTTAAAAGCTACAACGGCCTTAGTTGGGTTTACACAGAGGCTTGGAAAATGATCCCATAAAGAGACGCTCCAAATCTATCACGCTAAATGCATCAGCACTGCCATTTATGGGGCCGGGGTCTGGGGGCACTTACAGTCTGAAACTATTCAAAAGATTGAAAATAGCTTTTTACGATTTCTACTCGCTGTACCGCAAAGTACCTCAACATACAGTTGCCACATAGAGCTGGGTATTCCTTATATTTTGGATATCATTCGGATGCAACCAGTCCTGCTGTGGCACCGTATTTGGACATCTGATAAACTAACGTTTTCTCAGACAATTGTGTCAGATTGCCTAAAGTTAGCCCACAAGATCTTATTTCTACAGTATGTTAAGATGTTTCTTTGCGACCTGGGTCTTGAGAATTACTGTTATAATCCCCTAGAAATGGCTAGGATCTCAAGAAAAGCACTAAGGAATGTATGCTTAAACCATCTAGCTGATCTCCGATTGTCTATCGAAGTTAGCAAACTTTCTGTGCAGCATTCTTTGCTAATACAAACGATAGACTCGATCCAGCCTTATCTAACTATGAAGCTGACTACCTTTGAAATATTTTTATTGACTAGATTCAGACTAAATATCTTTTATCGCCTTCTAACTGTCCCAGCTACAAGCGATTGGTCAAAGCAGTTAATTAAGTGTCCTTGCGATGGTATTTCAATGCAGTCCCTCCTTCATGTAACGTTATTTTGTAAATTTTACGCTGAACCAAGAAACGCTGGCAGACCCCAATGCTTAAAATGATGGGTTTCCGACTTTGCCCCCCTGCTCTCTTGGCTCTTCAAAGGCTGGAATTAGATTTTATAGTTACAAATGTGGCAATGTTTTTAAAATTTTGCATCAGGCATCGAAACAACCTTTAGCTGGAGCTAAATCTTATCCTAAAAGTACTGCCAAATGATGTTGCTAATTTACCGATGAAGCCTTTAGATTATGCGCAAGAATGTACTTTAGGAAGTTAGTCTAAAGTGTATCTATTCTTTCTAAAAACATGATGTATCGGGAAATTTGTATTGTATTTTATCTCATTTTTGGTTTTTAAGTGGATTACCATGGCGATATTTGCACTGTACTGAACTCAGATCGTGTAGGGCTTCCTATGGTGGAATTCTGGTGAACCCAGACCTTTTATAACCATCTAAAAGTAATTGGAAGACCCCAGATTGAACTTTGCACTTTATCTGTCTAATTTCCACAAGAGTACCTCTGATTTGAATACTTACCATTTCCCTAACCTCCTTCAATTTAGAAATCTTTTATACTTTTTACAGCCACACAAGCCCACTTTGACGAGCCCAGAACGAATTACGCACTTTATCTGAGCTATTTTTTACCTGAGGCTTTCTGAGATGAACGCTTGTTATTTTCTTAATTTGTCTGTTTCTGGAACAGTTTTAGACTTTTCAGAATGAACTATGCACTTTAAGTGAGCTATTTTGCACTTGAGGCCTTTTGAGAAGAACGTTCGCTATTTTCCTATCTCGCCCGATTCTGGAACTGTTTTGGACTTTGCAGAACGAAAAATCCGCTTTATGCTGCCAGGCCCATTTGTTTTTAATATTCCGACAATTTTATCAAGATTTTTGTATTTGCGGTGTTTTTAACATGTGTATTTGTAACTGCTTATATGGAAAGGGGCGACCAATCTGTCCCCCCGAACGTATGGTGGAGTACCCCGATCCCCCCGGGAAGCCATTTTGGGCGGGAGGCGTGTCTCGGCTGGTATGCCCGAAGCGGCGTAGCCGGGGCGCGCCTTTTCCCGCCCAAGAGTGGGTTGTCCTAGACACCGAAGCCCTCCGCCACGCCCAGGGAGGCGGGAGGAGGCGGGTTCACGCCCGCCCAGAGAAGAATAAAAGGTGCCACAAGCCAAGGAAGCATCCTCTTGTTCCTGTGCTCTGAAGCTGCACCTCCTCGCTGCACGTGAGCTCGAGACGGAACGAAGAGCCATTTTTTGAAATTTGTAATTTCTCTCTTTTCTTTTCCAGCTCTGCAAGTCGCGTTTAGGATCTTTTCTCCTACCGAGAAACATGCCGGGCAAGAGAGTCGCAAAGAAGGTCAGCACCGACCAGATGCTCCGGATGTTGGTGAAAGACATGGCAGAGATGAAGAGAAAAATGGCGGCCAGGGACGGTGCGGAAAGGCCGAAAAGACCCAACCAAGCTGAGGCCCCGGCCGGAAGAAGGAAGAAGGCCAGGAATGGGTCGAATGGGGACGAGGTCCCAGTTCCGGAGGCTCCCCCTGCGAGCCCTCCTGGACCGGAGGAGATCCCCGCGCCGGCTCCTGTCGAGGGCCAGCGGATCCCCGTTGTGGTTACCCCTGTGAACGATGGGGACATGCCCCCGGAGTTGGCCGCCCAACTAGCGGCATGGTTGGGTAAGAGCAGCGGGGGTCCTGTGGCTCCGGGGGACACGGCCGAGGAGGCCAAGCTTTTAATGAGGCAGTTGCGGCAGTCTCGAGAGGCCGCGAAACCTCCTTGTCCGTTTGTTTCCCCGCAGGCTCCAGTAGAGCAACCCGCAGCTGGCTCGAGTTCGGCAGCAACGGCGGTTACAGCTACTGGTCCAGGTAAGCAGCTGATGCCGATTGCGGGGAAGGGGTCTGTACCCTCGAGAAGGGAGAAGTTAGCTCAGCATATCCCGATGGAGGTCAAAGAACGGATATGGGCTGGGAAATACGTAAACATGTTCTCATTGCTAACTGACCATTATGAGATTGAGCACGTGAAAATCCAGAAGGAACTCATGCATCCGAATGTTTGGCGCGCTAAAATGGCCGCTTTCAGGGTCGATGAGACGATAGGTAACTGGGGCAGAGCATTCAGCATATTCACTTCAATTATGGGTGAACGGAGACCAGATTTGTTGACCGAATTACCTGTGTACCAGTCTCGTATTATGGAATTTTCTCAGACATATGTTGGCAATGAGTGGTTCTGTTACGATAACATTTTTCGTAAAGCTAAAGAGTTCGATGCGTGCCTAACGTGGGATTGTTATGACTCCATTTCTTGGCATAAAATGGAACAATCAAGTATGCTAAAGGCGCCTTTGTTGGTGGGGGTGAACTTTCCCGCCAACCAGCCGGGGCGCCCTTTCGGACAGGGGCAACTAATGAGCATCACCCAAAGCCGAACGGCAATGCAGGTAAAAAAGGGGTATGCTGGAACTATAACAAAGGGAAGTGTACGAGAACTCAGGGGTCATGCAAGTTTAGACATGAATGCAGGGGGTGTGGACAGTCTTCGCATCCCGAGACCATGTGCAGAGCCAAAACGGGTGATAACGGTAGTAGGGCAAGCGCCAAGCAGGTCTGACATAGGCCGAGGGGCGGCTTTACCTACACCGGTTGATACCATGGCAATGATTCCTTGGCTCAGTGTATACCCTGATCATGTCTCCGCTGGGGTGCTGCGGGACGGGTTTTCTTGTGGTTTCCGCATCCCGGTAGGGAATTTTCAGGGTAAAGCACAGTGTAAAAACCAAATTTCGGTCCTACAGAATACGGCAGTTGTCCAAGCAAAGATTGGGAAGGAAGTGGCCCGGGGGCGGGTGGCTGGACCATTCAACACGCCACCAGTTCCTAATTTTGTTTGTTCGCCCTTGGGGGTGGTCCCCAAAAAGGACCCGGGTGAGTTTAGACTGATACATAATTTGTCAGCCCCGAGGGATCTGTCGGTTAATGATGCAATAGACCCAGGGCTTTGTTCGGTGCGGTACGCATCCTTCGATGATGCGGTCGCCATGTTGAATCGCCTGGGGCCCGGAGCGCTGATGGCCAAATCAGACATCGAGTCAGCGTTCCGGTTGCTCCCGGTACACCCGGACGATCAGCGTCTCCTGGGCTTTATGTTTCAGGGGCGCTATTACATGGACAAATGTATGCCAATGGGCTGTTCCATATCGTGTGCTTACTTTGAAAAATTCTGTTGTTTTCTGCAATGGGCATTCACAAGGATTACGGGTTTCCAGCATGTCATGCATTATCTAGACGATTTTCTGTTTCTGGGGGCAGCCGGGGACACTGAATGTGCACAGGCTCTAAATGACTTTTGTGATTTGATGAGACAGTTTTAGAGATCATTCTGTGGTGTTCTGGTCTGATAACATGACCGTTGTTGAGTGTATCAATAGTCAGGCAGCACGATGCAAGTGGATCCTGAGGTTGCTCAAAGAAATTGTCTTGCTATGTATGCAATTGAACGTGCTCTTTAGAGCGAGGCATGTGCCAGGGGTAATGAATCAGGCTGCTGATGCGCTTTCTCGTTTCCGTATGCAGGCCTTCTGGGGTTTTCTGCCCACAGCGGACCAGGTGGCGGCACCATTTCCCGAAGCTCTCTGGTCTCTCGGTGCCCCAAACTACAAAACCTCGTGGGAGAGAGTTTAGCACCCAGGACAAGGAAGGCATATGAAGGGGCGTTCCGTTCCTATTGGTCCTTTTTGGGTTCTGCTAGGGGAGAGCTTTGGGGTCAAGAGGAATGTGTCATAGAATTTTTACTGTCGTTACGCAGGGCAGGCAAATCAGTGGCCACGGCACAGAGGCATCGGGCCGCCATTTCCTTCATGGGGCGGGCGCATGGTATCCAGGACCCTACAGCGTCTTTCGTGGTACAGAAAGCGCTGCGGGGGTGGCAACGCCTTGAGGGTCGCAGAGTAGATGAAAGGCACCCGATAGGTCTGGATAGGTTGGCCCTGTTACTGTCCGTACTCCCTGCTACATGTTCATCCCAGTCGGAAACAGTGTTATTCCGGGCCGCTTTTGCATTGGCATTCCATGGGGCTATGCGGGTAAGCGAACTGGTGGCCAAAAATAAGCGGGATACGGAGGGGGGCCTGTGCTGAGAGCACATTCAGGTAAAGGGGGAGGCGATGACTCTCTCGTTTGTCAGGTCCAAGACCGATCAATGTGCGGTCGGGGATAGTGTAGTGGTCCAGCGGATTCCCAGATCTCCCATGTGCCCGGTTGCATGCGTTGAGGAGTATTTGGCGCAGAGGGCGGCATCATGGGGAGGGACCTTGCTGAGGCATGCAGATGCCACCCCACTGACGAAGTTTCAGTTCCAGCGGGTGCTTACATTGGCAATTTCGGCCACGGGCCTGAACCCGGGCGAGTTTGGGACTCATTCCTTCCGGATTGGGGCTGCTACAGAGGCTACAGCCAGGGGTCTGAGTGTGGAAAAAGTGAAACAGTTGGGGCGTTGGTCCTCGAATTGTTACAAAAGGTATGTGCGGTTGCACATGTTGTGAAGTTGATATCATGTACTCACGCTTCTTGTTTTTGTTTGGTTACAGTTTCGCAAACCTACGAGGCGGGGCGGACTGTGCAGTCGGCCCAACACCTGGGAACCAGCGGTCAGAGATCACCGGCTGAGGAGAAAGTGGTGTGGGTCGTGGGCCACTCATACGTGAGGCGTGCCGGGGACGTATTCAAAGCAGGTGACATGATTCACACAGCTGGGGAATACGGGTACAGGGTGACCTTCTACGGAAGGGGCGGGCTCTGTATTGACCAGTTTCAACCATTTCTTGAGGGTTTGTTAGGGCGGGCAAGGTCACCGCCATCTATAATCATAGTACACCTTGGGGGCAATGATTTGGTAACCACTGGTAGACGACTACTTCTCGAAGCGATACTATCCACAGTAAGTTGGTTGGCGAGGAGAGTTCCAGGTTGTACGATTGCATGGTCCCATATGATTCCACGTAAGGTGTGGCGGGGGGCTAATTCAGTACCTGCTATAAATCATTCTGTGAAAAAGATTAATAATAAACTTGGTAGACTGTTCCGTACCAGTACATTGCATTCGATTCCGCATGGTTGTATCAGGGGGGATAATATGTACCTAGAGGATGGGGTCCATCTGTCCCGGGTGGGGAATTCTTTACTCATAGGAGACCTCGTAGCCTGGTTAAGGAGTTTGCAACATGACCTTTAGGTAGGAGTTTTGTGGGGAGTCCGGATAGCCGGTCAACTATCCGGCCTGTGGCGGTAAGGTCATGATCGGTGAGCAGTCATTGGAAGATCCCTAGGGGTGGGCGTCACCCATTACGGATGGGAGCACCCGGGGGGAGGTGGCCATTGGCCCCTCAACGGGGAGGCGGTCCCTTCTAAAAGACGGGACGCCTAAAGGAAAGGGAAGGCGGTCAAGGCCCCTCCCTGGATAGGAGGGGCTACGGGCCCCTCCTGGGAATTTCCCGGGGCCAGGACATCTGCGACGGCAGATGTGGTAAGTGTGTAGGGTGGGGAGGGGGGTCTACGCTACCTTCTAGACACCTCACACGAGTTCTCTGACGACCACGGACATGGCGTCGAGTTAACAGGGGCCCCCGTCAAGACAAGGGAAATTGGTATTGCACATGAGGTGCAGTCCTCTGTGCGGCCGCCCCTCACAAGTGAGGGGGGAGTTCAGGTTTAGGGATCTGACACCGGTTACGACCTTGCCGTTGGCCCTTAACGTTAGGATGTACAATTTCAGTTTTTAAATGCAATTTTGTAAGGATGTTAGTATCGGCTAGGAGAACCTTTGTATTAGATATATGTTAAGGTTAGCCAAACATCGTAACGTGGATATGAAATTGTACATAATATGAAACTGTTATTTTAACGTTTTGATTTTGTTTTATATTTTAATAAATACGGCCGGGAAGGGTAACTCCCTTCCCGCCTTCCAAAAGTTCAAGAACTGTTTCCGGTTTCCCAATTCTTGGGGATTGTGTTGGGAGGGGGTGGCGGGTATCTCAGCCATATGGAAAGGGGCGACCAATCGGTCCCCCCGAACGTATGGTGGAGTACCCCGATCCCCCCGGGAAGCCATTTTGGGCGGGAGGCGTGTCTCGGCTGGTATGCCCGAAGCGGCGTAGCCGGGGCGCGCCTTTTCCCGCCCAAGAGTGGGTTGTCCTAGACACCGAAGCCCTCCGCCACGCCCAGGGAGGCGGGAGGAGGCGGGTTCACGCCCGCCCAGAGAAGAATAAAAGGTGCCACAAGCCAAGGAAGCATCCTCTTGTTCCTGTGCTCTGAAGCTGCACCTCCTCGCTGCACGTGAGCTCGAGACGGAACGAAGAGCCATTTTTTGAACCCACCCACCATCCCCTGAAGACAGCAAGTTGTTGTGGTTTAAAGTCGTTTTTACGTAGTAGTTTTTTCGTGCAGGTTGTTTTCTGTATAAAGTTTATGATTCGGTTGCAATAAAGTGGACAATTCTGCGTGGTATGCTTTATTAAAGATTTTTTGGTCAGAAGTGATTGGTAATGCTTTAGATATGTTAGGTTGAGACGTGTTCTGTTTGTTAGCAGGTATGTCTCCTGTTTAGTCATTTAATCTTGTCGTATTTATTGTCTGGTCGGGCGGTAAGGTCATGATCGGTGAGCAGTCATTGGAAGATCCCTAGGGGTGGGCGTCACCCATTACGGATGGGAGCGCCCGGGGGGAGGTGGCCATTGGCCCCTCAACGGGGAGGCGGTCCCTTCTAAAAGACGGGACGCCTAAAGGAAAGGGAAGGCGGTCAAGGCCCCTCCCTGGATAGGAGGGGCTACGGGCCCCTCCTGGGAATTTCCCGGGGCCAGGACATCTGCGACGGCAGATGTGGTAAGTGTGTAGGGTGGGGAGGGGGGTCTACGCTACCTTCTAGACACCTCACACGAGTTCTCTGACGACCACGTACATGGCGTCGAGTTAACAGGGGCCCCCGTCAAGACAAGGGAAATTGGTATTGCACATGAGGTGCAGTCCTCTGTGCGGCCGCCCCTCACAAGTGAGGGGGGAGTTCAGGTTTAGGGACCTGACACCGGTTACGACCTTGCCGTTGGCCCTTAACGTTAGGATGTACAATTTCAGTTTTTAAATGCAATTTTGTAAGGATGTTAGTATCGGCTAGGAGAACCTTTGTATTAGATATATGTTAAGGTTAGCCAAACATCGTCACGTGGATATGAAATTGTACATAATATGAAACTGTTATTTTAACGTTTTGATTTTGTTTTATATTTTAATAAATACGGCCGGGAAGGGTAACTCCCTTCCCGCCTTCCAAAAGTTCAAGAACTGTTTCCGGTTTCCCAATTCTTGGGGATTGTGTTGGGAGGGGGTGGCGGGTATCTCAGCCATATGGTTGTGCATCGCATATCGAATAAAGCGTATTTTGACAGACTGGGCGTGCTGTTTACTCTCCAAGTCTAGTCCGTCCATTGCCTCATTCTTGAAAGCATTGGAAGCTCTTGGGTTTAAAAATAGCTTGGGTCTTTTTGACTTTTCACTCACTGACCTTCATTTGGGAGCAAGTAGAGGTTAGTATCCTTTCTAGCTGACTGTTTATCTTCTGCATGCTAATATGCTGCTTGTTCACTTTAATTAGAAATATTGACCTGTCCCATTTATCCCGGGTATGGCTCTTTGATGGTTGAAACAAGTCCTTTTAGTGCTGAGGTTAGCTTGCTCTCTACATAGTTCGAGACCACAAAGTTTTGATCTCAAGCTCTCAAACACTGTTTGTTGATTTCAGTTGTAAGGGGTATGCTTTTCCGCTTTAATGTACAAAAAGGTTCTGCACCTAACCAAGCAGCCAGGGCTTAGCCATGTACGGCTTTCTGTTGAGAGGTAAAATCATGCAACACACCCTGCACATATATTTCCATACAGTCAGGTCTTTCAGAAAATCTCACAACATGGATGGGGTAATACATGCTGGAAAATCCTTTTTTTATTTTTATTTTTTTATTTCATATCCAGAAAACACAATTTACACAAAAAAACCAAAAAATGATTAGTTGATCAGGTCAAAAGGTAGGATATACATTACACGAGAATAAATATCAGCTAAACAGTTCATAAAAATGGTCCAAAGTTAAACAGTGCATACCAAATAGAAAATACAGGGTCCTCCCTTAACACCTTATCGATATTAAGAACAGCAGCTAAGATATTTTTTGATCATATTAAAAAAACTTCTACTGGTTAAAACCAAGATGTAAACTGGTTTATACAGTACATAGCAGATAAAAGATACAAGATCGTCTTTTAGCACCTTTTTAAAATTAAGAACAATTGTTAAGGTATTATTTGATCATGTTATAAAATTCAAATGGGGAGACCAGAGAGTAAGAATATGTATTTTAACCATTCCTATTTGATCAGCCTCAAGACACTGTGCAAAATTGCGAAAGCGGGTATTACCATTGGGACAGTACAGGCCAAGTAAACCTACATCAACATACATTACCGTTTGGTACTTGCTGGGTTGAACCCTAATCAAAAACGTATTAAGCTACCATCCTTTAGGACACATCTTCTTACTTACAATCTCCTAGTTTCTCTGTTTCATTCAGAAATGAGTGCCCACATTTCCCACCCCGGATTCTAGCCCGTCTGCCCCTACAGGCATACAGAGCCGAATATATGACGTTATCCCGCAATCAATTACCCTGCATACCATCACCCCGCATTTTTTACGGGTGCAATTACTCCGTGATACCACAACCCTGCAAACTTTTACCCCGCATATGACTTTACCACGCATGCCTTTACATCGCAAAGTAGTGATATAGAACAGGAGTAAGATCCATAGACCAAACTGGGACTGGGTATAAAGTTTATAGAAAAAACAATGTCCCAATAGGTAACAATCAAAAGGCAGTTTAGGTATGTATGCACAGAGCATTACATTAGAAGGAAACAAGGAGGCTCAAGTGGTTAGAACATGGCTTGTAATTCACCAATTTGTTGAAATATTTGCACATGGAAATACAGTTGAAGGCAGCACTGTACAAGAAAATTCATGTGACTACCCAAAGGCACTTGGTGACAAAGTGATATATACAAGTGAAGAGTGACGACGCAAGTGATAGGTGAACAGCGTGAACGGCGCAAGGTGATAAAATTATGTACAATGGTGGCTCAATAATTAGAAGGTTTTAGTCAATTATAACACATTCTATCATAGTTGTGAGCCAAACGCTAAAGTGCGCCAAACAATTGTGCTGTGGTGTCGACGGCGTTTCGATCCACTGTGGTTTGGGATCTTCTTCAGGACAGGGTTGTTGAGTTGGTATGGTGCTGACGAGGTTTGAACGGGGCGGACGCAAGTTTGTTTGGCGCACTTTAGCGTTTGGCTCACAACTATGATTGAATGTGTTATATCACTTGCGTCGTCACTCTTCACTTGTATATATCACTTTGTCACCAAGTGCCTTTGGGATGTCACATGAATTTTCTTGTACAGTGCTGCCTTCAACTGTATTTCCATGTGTAAATATTTCAACAAATTGGTGAATTACAAGCCATGTTCTAACCACTTGAGCCTCCTTGTTTCCTTCTAATGTAATGCTCTGTGCATACATTACATCGCAAAGGCATGCATAGTGAAGGTATAAACTTAGTAAAAGTTCTTAGCCTTAAAAAATATATATATATTCACTTTAAAACCATAGGTTTCAGGCAAGTTAACGTTAGAAATTAGCATTTAAAAAACCTTTGAAATTCACTGAAAAAACCATAGGTTTCAGACATGTTATAGTTAGACATTTAGAGAAAACAAACAATATCCCAACAGGTATTATTCTGGAGACAATTAAGTATGTATGCTGAAAGCATTACTGGCACAGAAATAAGGAGACTTGAATCAATTTAGGTATTGGTTGTTATTCATCATATACTTTTTGCAGGAAAGAAGGGGGAGAAAAATATACAGTTATAGCAGCACTGTATGAAAAAAATCAATAACAACCCGATTGTACTTGGTGCTCAAGTATGTGCAGGTGACATAGGTGGTGACGCAAGTGACAATAATGGACAGCGTGACCGGCGCAAGGTGAGTAACTGTGCAAAATATATACAGTGAGTAGGAACATGTGGCTCAAGGGTAATTTCGGTTATGGTAGTGATTGATTTAGATAGTTAGCGATTCAAATGAGCCATTGTAGAGAATGCGCCATGTATTGCTCTGTGTTGTCGACAACATTTCGATCCTCGTCAATTGGGATCGTCTACAGGACGGGGTTGTGTTGTTTGAAGGGTGCTGGATTTGGTAGAAGGAAAGCGGAAGAGTAAAGCAAGTCGCTCCAGGAATGGTCGAATCGGAGGGAATAGGCGCGATCTGAATGGGAAGGCAGGCACGTCGTGGGTGAGTGGATCACCGTCAAGGGATGTCTGAGGCTTCAGGGTTTAAGCATCCGAGGAGTGAAGGCAGGCAGCCTGAGCAAATCGCTTGTGGGACTTTGCTGTAATATGTGACGTCATCAGCAGTGCATTGAGGGGGCGCGAGAGTTAGCTGAACTAACTGTAACGGGGGAATTTCGAATGTTTGTACGAGTGAAATGTCCAACTAACTATAACTTTCCCTAAAACCTATGGTTTTTTCAGTGAATTTCTAAGGTTTTTTAAATGCTACTTTCTAACTATAACGTGCCTGAAACCTATAATTTTTTCAGTGAATTTCAGAGGTTTTTTAAATGGTAGTTTCTAACTATGCCTACAGAGGTTGGACATGTGAAGAAAGAAGAAAAAACGCACAGAAAGAAGCAAAAGAAATACAGAAAGAGGCAACAGAAGTCCACAAAGACAAAGAAAAGTGCAGGAAGAAGCAAGACGTGCAGAAAGAACCAACAGAGGAGCAGAAAAAGGCCTTGTTGCAAAATCATCCTGTACCCACAACTTTTTCAGACGGGTATTGGTGGTAACTGACTCTGATTAACCCGGCCTAGAGCCATTGCTATATTAAAAGACACTTAGAATACAATGAAAACACCTACATATACTAGGGAACACTATGCTTTTTGGTACTCCTGTGATTAGCATGACCTCCTCTGTAAGGCCCTAGTACATAATAGGGCAGGGGGATTAAAACTACCTCTTAAAACGTGCCACGGGGCGCATTGCACAGTGGTGAAGGGAGCGGGGGGCCTGAGGTGACATGTGTGCAAACAAGCCCTGTGGCCTTTTAAGTTGGGAGATTAAGTCCCCTTAAATCCTGAGGGTCCCTGGGGTCTAACTAGCCCTCTAGGTACCTCCAGTAAGCACCACAGAGCTGCGTTGCACAGAGGTGTAAAAAGGGGCATGGCCTGGACCACCTCTCTAAGACTGAAATGTATTTAGGGGTTAAAATAACAGCAGATATCAATGAACTTTGGGCGAATAATATTGATCCAATATTGCAAATAATAAATAATGACCTAAGATATTTTCATAATTTACATCTAACAATTATTGGTCCAATAAACGTAATTAAGATAAAGATAAACGATCAAATGCCTTCTCAGCGATGAGGAGGTTCATAGCCATCTGTCCCCTGGTCCTGGTCATGATATCAAAAAATGAAACTGCCCTGTTGCCAGGGGGAGACCAAACATCTTATAACCCTCCCCAACCGGTCAGCCAATACCTTTATATCCAACCTTTGTCCAAGTCCGGTATTAATCACTAAGCGGGATATATCTGGATCTGTGACTGTATGTCCATTTACTTTAATAGAGGATATTAGATTCATTGATGTCTTCTGCCTAGTATGAAGAGCTAACTTCCTCCCAACTAGCTCACCATTTTCATAGGAATTATTCCGCTGGGATTGGTATTCCTTGCAGATTTTTGCGTCAACCAACTATTAGTTTCCGCTTTCAGAGTGATTTTTTGATACTGGACTTGAACCCCTTCATGTCCCTGTTCTATTAAGGAGACATCTTTCTCTTCAGTCTCCGCTAGTTTCCGCATTAATTGTTGATTCTTTATCTTACACAAGGTCCAAGCCATTGCGACGAAGCTGATGGTCTACCCTCTAAGACCAGCCTTAAAGGAATTCCACACAGTCCCCCTACCAGCACTATATCTATTCATGTCGAAACATTATTGCGACCAATTCTTAATGTGTTCAATATAATCATTATTTACAAGGAGTTTCCTGTCAAACATCCTTTTCCTTTGGGTTCACATAAAACTTGCTATTTCAATCTCCAGAATTAGAGGGTTATGATCGGAAATCACCTTTGGGAATTTCTTAATATCTGCTACATTTAGTACATCCTTCATCCCCAAAAAATAATTGATCCTAACATATTTCCTGTGCAGATAGGAATAATATGTATACCCAGTGTTATTTGGATTGTTCAGTGCCCAGATATCCACTAAGCCATGACTAATATTATGGGAGGTTATTGCTCTATCAACTTTAGGTTTCAGACCATGATATCCCCCTTGATTATACTGTACTTGTCTCGGATCAAGTGAGATATTAAAATCACCACATACAATTAATGGGCTGGGCCATGCCGTGAGCTTCTGCTGCAGATATTCAAATATCTGAGGATCATCCTGGCTTGACCCATAGATCGAACATAGGGTGATTCCTGCCCCTAATTCTACTAGAGCCCACCTCCCCAATGTGTCTGCTGCCTTTCATTTAGCCAGTCCCAAAGAAGTATTTGCTAATATAGCCACTCCTCGAATGTTTGAAGTTTGGGAAGTACAAACTAGTATGTTATATCCTCTAATACCGAACAGTTATTTTTTCCCCCCGGGAATATGGGTTTGTTGTAGACACACTACATAAAAAGCATTTGTCCTCACTAATTCCCCTAAGCTTGCCCTTTTCACTGTATTGTTCAACCCTGCTACATTCAAAGAACAGATGCTTATCCTCCCCATCTATATTCAAATATAGGTACTCCTAGTAATCCTCTGCCTCTTTTTCATTTCTCTCTCAACTTGAGTTTAATGACCTGTTTGCTCTCCCTTATTTTTAATAATACACAATTTTCATCATCAGTTCTGGATATGTTTCTCCCCAAATTTCCCCAGCCCCCAACCACCCCCACCCACTCTCCCCCACCCCTCAATCCTCCCCCATCCTCTCGCCCAACACCTCCCATGAGAGGCGCTCAGACTTCAGTCTGTGCATAATGGATGCATCACGCAGCTTCGAAAGCCCTAAGTAAGTGACCCTTAAGTTTCAAACAAGTGCTACTTTCCAATCCAAGACCCCCCAAACCCCCAAAGCCCCCTCCAAATCACCCCCTGCTGGTGCCCCCTAAATGTATTCCTAAGCAGTAGCTACGATTACCCTTAAACTATATTCTCTAATCTAATCCAAATTAACCGTTAATCTCTATTTTAGCCTGTCAGGCTATCCAGGTATTCTTTTGCTTTAATTTCTGAAAGAAAGAATCATGTTTGCCCTCTCTAAATTATTTTAAGTTTAGCTGGGTTGTTCAGGAAGGCTTGAGCATTTTTGTCCTGAAATGGTTTTGCACAGCTGCCGCAGCCTCCACCGCCTTTCGATGTTAGAGTGGCACAAATCACGTCAGACAAAATAGGAAACCTCATTTCTGGTTCTCTTTGATCCTGGCCTGGCCTATTCCAAAATAGCAAGAAATTGCCAAAGTAGACCAGAGTTGCATGCGGTAAAGCTCCTGCCCTCACAGGTTGCTTCTGCACAAAAGGGACGCAGTGGGCACGTTGCACCTCTTGAGCCCAGTTCCAGTCCGTATTTCTGGGAGCGTATCTCTAAATAAGTCCACAACATACAAACAAATATCTGCCCCTTTAGCCCCCTCAGGAACCCCAAGCACCCGCAAGTTGTTCCTCCTATGACAGTTTTCATGCTCTTCTAGCTTCCACTGTATATCTACTAGCTGAGCCTCGTGGGATTTTGTTAATGCCTGGTTGGTTGTGAGGTCCGATTCTGTTGAAACAACCGTTGATTCAAGGTCAGTCAGTCACTCCCCAAATACACTACAAGTTTTGGTCAATTTTCGAACCACTCCCTGCACCTTTCGCATTGCTGCCATGGCTTTGCGTCCATCCTGTCATGTCTCATCTCGATGCAGTGACATGGCCTGAAAGACCACTTCTAGCATCGGGGGTGGGTCCACCCATGTCCGAAACAGGTTGTCCACTGGACATTTGGTTTGTGAATTGGTTTGTAGGGGTGTAATCCCAAGTGAGATCTTTAACTCCCTGATGTCTTTTTTTTTCCTCAGGGCAGTTTTTGTTTTACCATCATCAGCCTCATCCAAGTTGCTGTTGGTCGGATCTGTGGAGGTAGTTGAGAGATCCTCCAACCACTCACCCCGGCTGATACAGAGAAAAAGTAATCACTAGGCTCCTTGTCTGGCTCTTTTCCAATGTCCTCTTCCATATTTCCACTATTAGCATATCTTGCTCCTTGAAGCTCATCTGTCTGGGTAATACACGCTATAATTAAAGAACTACAGCTGGCTAATGTCTGAGAGTCTTGAGAAGGGTTAACTGTAGCATCAACCTGGGAGGGAGGTTGCCCCCCCCACCCGCATTTGCCTTGCTTGCATTCGCCTCATTATTAATTTTATTGAGACCAGCATCAGGAGCGTACAGGTTATTCCCCATCACATTCACAGTCACTTGGAGAGGGGGTTATCTCCAGGCCTACCTTTCAATTCAACTGTCTCAGCTTTCTGAAAATCAGTATTCAGTATGGGGGAGCCTTCATCTTCGTCCCTCTGTCCCGCCAAGCTGTGCTCCTGGCTCTGCCTGTGCGGACTGTTCTGGTTCACCTTGCCATGAACCGGAGCTGCTTTCCCTACAGGTCCTCTCAGTAGTTCCACCACTGAGGGGCCGGCCAGGCGAGCCTTCGCTGCTGCCCCGCCTCTTCCTCTTTTCTCCGGGCATGGATCAACAGGCTGCCCGCGATTCCCCTGCCTGGGAGTCTGTGCCGGTGAAGCCGCTGTCTGTGCTGCGGTCCATCACCACCCCCTTTTGTACCGCTTTTGGCCGCCATAAGTGTGGCAGGGTATGCTCAGACGTGAGTCCCTTGCTCACTTTGCCACTGGATTCAAGCAAGCCGGGCTGAAGACGGCTGGAATGCCAGAAACCGGTCCTCGGAAGCTTGATTCCAGTCCAGGGAAGGCATGGCTTGGCAGTTCGGGCTGGACTGTTCTCATGAGGCACAGGGTCAGACTGATTTGCATATAGCCATGTCTGAACTGGGGTCGCAGAGTGGGCTAAAGAACGGTGATGGATCAAACCCAGATCTTTTGACTGGGTGTGAGGGTTTGATTGGTTCAGATGCTCCATCCATCACCACCCCCTTTTGTACCGCGGTCTCCTTCCTGGCATCTCCAGTCTCTGACTGCCCCCTCAGGACAAGTCATGCCGCCTTTGTCTTGGAGGTACCTCCCGCTGGTTTTGGCTCCATTTCCTCCGCCTCAGCCCGGGCCTCTGTGAGCGGTACACAGACAAAATATCGAGTTTTAAATTTCGATATACAATTATATCGAAGTTTAAATATCGATGGGACATAATATAGAAGGTAAGTAATATCGACAGTCTTAATATCGATATTAGTATGATATTAGTAATATCGAAGTTTTAAATATCGATGTCAATAATATCGAAATAAATAATTTCGATGTTACTAATATCAATTTTTAAATAAATGTTGTGTATATTATATTGTATTTATTATGTTTTATTATTTATTTTTAATGTAATTTAATTAAATATTGTCTTTTAGTACTGTAGCGGGTTGTGGGTTTATAGGGGAATAGGGTGGGAAGTAATTTAATTATGTTAAATTAGTTATTAATTAGTAGGAATTATTAATTATTAATTGAGAATTAATTTTTTATTAATTTTAATGAATTGATTAATTGATAAATATGTTCTGTAGCGGGTTATGGGTTTATAGGGGAATAGGGTGGGAAGTAATTTAATAATAATTAACTAATTAATATATGTTTGTAAATATTTGTAATTGATAATTAATTGGTAATTAATTAATATTAATTAGTTAATTAATTAATATAATTTTGTACATATTTTTAATTATTAATTAGCTGGTAATTAATTAATATTAATTAATTACATTAATTAGAGTAATTTTTTTATATATAATTTTTTTTATTCTTAATTAATTAATTGGTAAAAAATAATATTAATTATTAAATTAAATTAATTACAGGTAATGTGCTAATATATTTACTTTATTGTTATTGTTAATTAATAATTAATTGGTAATGAAATAATATTAATTAATTTTGGGTAAAGGAGTATTTTTAGGGTTCAGGGTCAGTTTTCAGTTTTTGGGTAAAGGGGTATTTTTAGGGTTCAGGGTCAGTTTTCAGTTTTTGGGTAAAGGGGTATTTTTAGGGTTCAGGGTCAGTTTTCAGTTTTTGGGTAAAGGGGTATTTTTAGGGTTCAGGGTCAGTTTTCAGTTCTTGGGTAAAGGGGTATTTTTAGGGTTCAGGGTCAGTTTTCAGTTTTTGGGTAAAGGGGTATTTTTAGGGTTTAGGGTCAGTTTTCAGTTTTTGGGTAAAGGGGTATTTTTAGGGTTCAGGGTCAGTTTTCAGTTCTTGGATAAATGGGTATTTTTAGGGTTCAGGGTCAGTTTTCAGTTCTTGGGTAAAGGGGTATTTTTAGGGTTCAGGGTCAGTTTTCAGTTTTTGGGTAAAGGGGTATTTTTAGGGTTCAGGGTCAGTTTTCAGTTTTTGGGTAAAGGGTTATTTTTAGGGTTCAGGGTCAGTTTTCAGTTCTTGGGTAAAGGGGTATTTTTGGGTTCAGGGTCAGTTTTCAGTTCTTGGGTAAAGGGGTATTTTTGGGGTTCAGGGTCAGTTTTCAGTTTTTGGGTAAAGGGGTATTTTTAGGGTTCAGGGTCAGTTTTGGGTTTTTGGGGTACAGGGATATTTTTTGGGTTCAGGGTCATTTTGGGTTTTTGGGGTACAGGCGTACAGGGTAAAAATAAAATAAATTTAAATTAAATCAATTAAATGAAATTAAAAAAAAAATTACATTAAATTATTAAGTGTTTAATTTATTTTAAATGTATATGTATTAGTTTTAATTTTTTAATTATGTTTTAATATTTTTATTTAATATTTGTAAAATTATATGTATTTTAAAATTATTTTTACATTATTATTAATACATTTAAAAAAACTATATTTTTAATTTCGATATTTTTGTACTACGATATTAATTTTTCGATATTTTTGTACTTATCTTTATGAAGATATGACTCCGATATTTTTGATTTCGATATTTTTGTGCCGATATTTTTGTATGTAGATATTCTGTCTGTCGATATTATGTCAGACATTCCTGTGAGCGTGTAAACCTGGTAAGAATCACGGACGCAGATGTAGGCTTTAACAACTGCCGTAGAAATATCTCTCAATACCGCCAGCCCAATAAGTGTCCCTATTAAATGTAGATTATGCCAGCATTTCCTAGGGGTGATTGGTGATTCCTCATTTCAGATCTCTGGGGTCATTACTGCATCGCAACTTTATTGCAGCATAGACGTTTCTGGCTCTCTGCTGGGCTGCGGGCTGCTACGGTCTTAGGCGACAGCCATCTTGCCTCTCACTCTGATGAGGCTGGAAAATCTTCAATGTATACAAATTTAGGAATAGGTGCTAGTAACAATTGATCCTCTGTAGATAAACTGCTTGCCAAGTGTTAAGCTATGGCAGGGTTCTCTAAAGTCGGCCCTGGAGGGCCGGATCCATGCCAGATTTTTAAGATAATTGCATGTATCTAAATGGGGATACGCTTATCATCTGGCATGGATTCAGCCCTTCAGAACTGACATTGGAGAACCCTGGTCTATGGCATTGCTGGTGGATGATTCAAAAAGGGAGAAATAGAGAGTTTGTAAGGGTAGCATAGCACTTCCTCCTAAATCTGTTAATCCTTCACCAAGGACTGTGATACTCATGTGCATAGTAACTGTCACCACAGCTGCAAGGACTATTCCACTGGTTATTCCATAAACGTGTGCTGATATGCCTCATTCACTCTAGTTTGCTGTCAGGTACCTACCTCAAGGTTGTGGACATGACATTGAGTAGGCATTGTTGGTCTTTGGCAGAAGGTTGGTGGTTTGGTAAAGTGGCCTATTCGGAGTCGCAGATCTTGGCGCACTGTCCCTAATTCCTGAACTACAGTGCCCAGGAGGCTGTGCCCTCTGGTGATGGGTTACTTACATCTCAGTAGCATTTGGAACTACAGTTCCCACCATGCGGAGTTTTCCAACATTAGGCCAGGATATTCCAGAAGAAGAAACTTCCAGAAAAGTATGGAACAATCTGGAAAAAACAGTTCTATTAGTTTAAGGTAGTAGTGTGACAATACATACTTACTAGCAAAGTGTCACTGTGGAGTTTCTATTGTGTTCCCAAGAATTCCTTTTTCTTCTGCTGAGTAAAGGTTTTCTAACTGTTACAGAGCAAGCCTTCAATGTCGGAAGTTTTTTGTGCAGTTCAGTTTTTCCACTTAATTTATTAAGTTTTACTTAGGGTTAGTAACTGCAGTTAGACTCTGGAAATTTTATGATTTTCAGTTTTTGGAAATTAGCTTGGCCATTGGTTTCAACACTTTCATTTCAGAAAACATCTTGTTCTACTCTATGGGACTATGTTCTGGATGTGCAGAAAATTCATTGAAAGTGACAAACTCGGGTGTGGGTGACAAGTTGCCTGCAGTTCACCTTAGGACATTTTCACATTACAGGCAGATCACAACTTTGGTAAATTGATTAATTCTCTTTATTCTCTTCTTATACAAATATACCTCCATTCTACTACTGAAAATTACCCTGAAGCCCCTCTCTCCTATAAGGTTTTACCCTGCTCTACTGACATCATAATTGTAGTGGTGTAAACTAATTGGAATTAGTGGTGTACGCTGCAAGGGTCACAGTCGCAATACAATTCTCATAAGATCAGACAGTGTCATGCTTCTTCAGCCAGGTTGATACTCACCTGCAATATGAGCTCTTAATGTGAGAGATTGTAGATGTATATGACCTCACACGTTCCCTAATAATAAAATTGTTTTTAGAGGGAATAATTGACTTTTTTAATTGCAATCTAATTTATACAATAAACAATGTAAAGAGATGGGTCACTGTTTACTAAGGAAACACTTCTCTATGCTAATTTAAATGTTGAAATATTTCTGTCCTGCCTCAGCTTGCCACCTAGTCGAATGGTGCTCTTAAGGACCAGATGGGCTGACTGACCTCTTATAGACTGGAAGCATCTTTTACAACGCAACCATTACATCGCACTCCACTTACAACGCAGTCATTACACCGCAACATCCTTTACAATGCATGTCATTACAACGCAGGCATTACCATGCATAACACTTCATCGCATGACACTACATTGCATGTCAGTACAACGCAGGCATTACAACACATACCATTACAATGCATACCATTACAAAGAATAGTACCCCTACACTATCCAAAACTTACCCTACTGTTGCACCCCCTGGAGTTAGAATAGTCATTTTTACTCCTATACGATCCAGTACTTACCTTAAATGCAATGTAATGGTATGCGTTGTAATGGTATGCACTGTAAAGGTATAATGCGATGTATTGGAATGCGTTGTAAAGGTAGTTCCCAAAAATGCGATGCAGTGTCATGCTATGTAATTGAGTGCGTTGTAAAGAATGTTGCGATGTAAAAACTGTGTTGTAAAGGCATGCGTTGTAAATGTATGCGTTGTAACATCATACATTTCTTATAGACTAGCGTAATATTTTGGTGAATCAGTATGCAGGGGAACTAAAAATGGCCCAACAGGATGGGACACATCACCTGTCAAGGTCACTCACTCTTTGGACTCTGGAGGAATGACTTCCAGGAGTAGAGAGTATTCCTTTGCCATTCCCTTTGAATGCTAAACCACTCTCTTGAGTTGTAGCTCTGTGGGAGATGTGGGGCTTTATCTTGCTGAGGTTAACATAAGAATAACTGGCGAACAGGCAGTGTTTGCCTTCCTAACTCTATAAACACCACTGAAGTGTCAGCACGTAGACACATACTGCGGCAGACGTGCTGGAGCCGCAGGTAAGCCTTAACTAACCGGCACTGATGGAAGGGAAACAGAGAGGAGAAATGAGAGAGTAATGGAAATCGTGGAATCTATTATAATGCCTCTAATCCCGTATGGCGCGGGCGCACGGGCTGCTCCTAATCGACAGAACTCATTACAAAGGTCTTGATTGCGAAGACCGATCAGCGATTGCTCAACACCTCCGCGAGCAGCGCTGAAGGTTACAGCGCACCTGGCAGGGGACATGAATCCAGATGAGGTGGACCTGCCAGTAAGTCCTCGACCTATAAGCTGTCTGGTGGGTCACGTGGCGCCACAAGACCGTCTCACATATCAATACACCCCAGTAGGCACCATGGGGAATTCTTAAGTGAGAAACAAAGTTGAATGCAAATCCTGGACAAGGTGTAAGCAAAAAGAAGAAAAGTGGGAGGAGGGAAAGTTGTGATACTCATTTTGGAGGTGCTAAAAGGAACAGCATGAAGCAGAAGCAGGAAATGTGGGACAAATGAAGCTTGCGGAGAGCAAATTCACATAAGAGGTACAGTGAAACAATGATAAAAGAGTAATACAAAAGGAGAAAGGCAATTCAAGGAGCTGAATAAAGTACAAAGAAGGGCAAAAGCGCATACATTGAGAACATAATCAATAATAATGGAAATGAGATATTACTAGTTAAAGGATGATACGGGGAGGGATACAAAATATAGAGAAGGAAAAGGTCAGATGGATATAAAGAGACATAAGAAAACATAGGCAAGCGTTTAGATAAAGAAGCATAACAGTGGAGCTAACCATAGGGGACTGTGGTCAAGGACACTAGAGACTTTAAAAAGAGTATAAATGAGGACAATGCACGTATATATGGATGTCAACATGAAATAACCTAAATACACAAACATGAGGGGGTGGTTCAAAAAATTTTAGCATAGGAATAAGCAGTAAGGAGTGAACATGGATATTAGCATAATCATAAAATTAGAAAGAATGAATATAAGTATATTAACACTGAGCATTAAAGAGAAAAGGGAAGATAAAGACTCCAACATAAGCATAGAGGTCGGTGAATGGGCATAAAGATTTTAAAATACGCATACAGTCTAAAGCCATTAACATAAGCATAAAGTATGGTAAAGGGCCATAAAGATATGCATATTATTTTAAATTTTTTATTGGTTTTCATTCAGTTTAAACATAACCTGACTGCACTTTTGCATATGTTCAGCAGTAATAGATAAGATACCTATCTGCCAGCCCAATGGATAAGCTCAGAAGTACATTCAGAGCGCGGCACATGCACGCCCCCGCCACCCATGACACCGGTGGGTCCGTCCATCCACAGCGGCGTGGGTCCGAGGACCGTGCTCCCAGCCCACACAGTGGCCCGCCCCCATAAGGAAGATATTACCATAAAAAATAAGGTAATGAGAAAGAGCTTGAATTTATTAAACCGTGCATGCGGGAGAAGGACCAAAAAGACAAAAAAATAAGCATGACGGAGGGTGAAGAAGCATAGAGATGTTTACATTTCTATGAAAGAGAGTGAAGGATCATTAGACATTCACATTAGGACAAAGGTGGGAGAAGGATCATAGGGTAATAACTTAAGCAAAAATGGGGGAGGGGTTCATATAGAAATTAGGGTGACCAACTGGCATGGGTGCAAATTCAGGACGCTGCGTGTAAAAATTCAGGACAAAGGGTCAAAATTCAGGACAGGAGGTCAAAATTCAGGTCAAAACTTCAGGGCAAAAGGTACATTTTACAGACACATCAGAGGAGGTCGCGCAATAGTATAGAAGTACGCCCATCCATATCCAAACATATTCAACCATTTGCAAACCTATACATCATATATCCTTCCTTCCATCATTTCACTCATCCATCCCTCCAGCCACCCTTTCACTCATCCATCTATTATCCATCCATCCACCCTTTCACCCTATCCATCCGTACACTCATCCATCCACTGTTCCAGCCATCCACTCACTCATCCATCCAGCCATATACCGATCCGGCCATCCTTTCACTTACTCATCCATCCACCCAGTCACCTATCCTTTCATCCATTCACGCTTTCATTCATCCACTCACCCTTTCAGTAATCCATTCAGCCATCTGCCCATCCCATCCCTTCACTTACTTCCTTGCCCACTTTCATATTAATTATGAGCTGAGCCTTTGTCGGCAGCGTTGCAGACAGAAGAGACCCATCAAGAACTTCACCCTCGCTGTGGTTCCTAAAGCAAAGGGTGGGGTGGGGGAGGGTGCACTATGCCCCTGCACACAGGCAATCTGAAAAGTGGAAGGTTTGAGTCATGGACGATGCACAGTGCCAGGCCATGAGTTGACTGTGCCATTGTTTTGTTTCCAGGACTTTAAGTGGGATGAAATAACTAGGGTGGGGGGGCTCTCCAAAGGGGGTGTTCGATGTAATTAAGGGCGTGGCTTGAAACACCTAAGTCAAAAATCTGTGCTTAGCATAGTGTGCCGCCCGATGGTATTTTGCCTCCTCTGTTATTGTATCCAGATATATAACACCACAAGAAACGTCACACATACAACAAGCCAGAACTATTGGTTTTTTCAATGGTTGTTAGTTGCATAAAATAAAAAAGCAGCAATCATGGCTTCCTTGAATATAATATTGAAAATGCATCAGTTCTAAAATGATGAGACTGAAATAACTCTAGCCCCTTCTTTTTAACTTCTTTCACCAGCTTCTTTTCTTGAACGGGATTCTCACCTAGCAGCATTGGCGTTTTTGCACATTTCTTCCATCTGACAGAATGCCTTGTCCTAGACCAAGGCTGGGGGAGGCCCACCACATGCTTTGTGTTATGGGGCCAGATGTAGGTAAATGAGATTTACCGATTTTTAATTACCGAATTTTACCGATTCGGTAATTAAAAATAGGTAAATCTGAGGGGTGGATATGTAGGAACATCCAGATGTTCCTTTTACCGAATCGGAAAATATCTGTATTTACCGATTCGGTAAATACCGACCGGTAATGCCCCATTCATTCCTATGGGCTTTGAAGCCCATAGGAATGAATGGGGCATTACCGGTCGGTATTTACCGAATCGGTAAATACCGATTCTGACAAGGGTGCAGGGGGTGTCACTTTTTACACCCTCTAGCACCCCCAAAAAAGGTTCGGGGGCCATGTGGCAGGCATACCTGCCCTAAGGGCAGGTCTGCCTGTCATATGGCACAGGTGTGCATGCACACATGTGCATGCACACCAGAATCGGTATTTTACCATCAAATAGTATTTGATGGTAAAATACCGATTCTGTAATGCTTGTGGGACTCAGAAGAGTCCCACCTACATATCAATTTTACCGAATCGGAAAAAATACCGATTCGGTATTTTACAGAATCGGTAAATTTACTGATCGGTAAATTTACCGATTCTGTAAAATACAGGGCCCTACATCTCAAATTGCATTTACCGGTCGGTAACGGCCGAATTCGGCCGTTACCGACCGGTAAATGCCTACCTACATCTGGCCCATGATCTTCTATTTCCATTATGGAGCATGGAGCTCTGTGCTGTAGTGTTCCATGTTCTAGTTATGTGTAGATGTTCTCTACCCTGGCAGTTGCTGTCTGACTGGCCAGGGGAGAGCCACGCTTTTCTTACTCAGGAATTTATTCAGGAATAAACCTTCTTGCAACTCATATGATACTTGTGCTGCCTTCAATTTATATCACAACACTTTGCAGCCCAGATTGGCACATTGCCATTCTGTATGTGACAAACAGCCGCATACAGAATGACAAAGGGCAGGGTGAGGCTACTCTTGTGCTCCGAGGAGGAGTGCTTTGAGGTGGCCACTTCACAGAGTTGAGGCTTCATGCAGGGGAACAGTGTTGTCCCTGCAATGCCCAAAATTACATACAAACGGTGTCCAAAAAAAGGAATCATTACTGACAACGGACGTGAGATCCAAATTACGGACGGTCTGTGAAATTTACAGACGGTTGGTCACCTTAATGGAAATTGACATAAAAACGGGGAAAGTCACACAAAAGGCATTGATAAACACAAAGATGGAAAATGAAATCAACAGAATTATAAAGGAGGGAGAGTCATCCAAAAGCATAAAAGAAAGAAAGAGTAAAATACATTAAAAATTAATGAATTTGCAATTAATTCATCAACTTAAGGATAAAGGGGGTAAAAGAGTAAAAATATATTAAGATAAAAGTGCGATTAGTATTCTCTTAACCCCTCCTGTGCTCATGACGAGCTCAGCTCGTCATGAGCCACGGCGCTCCGGTGCTCGCCCCCGTTAAATGGAACGCTCGCATGCTGGGCTGATTCCCCTGCTGTGCTGAGCATTCCATTGTAACAAGCCTGGTCATGACAAGCTCAGCTCGTCATGAGCACCAGGAGCGCCGTGGCTCATGACGAGCTGAGCTCGTCATGAGTAGGGGACGCTGTGCGCGCCCCCCCACCCCCCAGCACAGCGTTGGGAATCCTGCCAGCAGCGAAGGAGTTAATGTAAGAGTAAATGAGGGAGAGGGATCAAAAGACATTAATATAACTAATAAAGGAGGAAGAAGGAGCATACATATATTAATGCACCTTCGGGAACACACACACATTGATTTAAGCACAAGGGAGGGTTTTTGAGTGCAAAGACGTAAACATAAGCAAAAGAGGATGGAGGGGATTAGCCTACAGGCTTTAATATAATCTTAATGGAGGGAATGGAGTGTAAACATGTTAGCATAAGCAAGAAAAAGGTCAGCCTCCCATGTTTATCAAAGTGTGATATCACAATATTTTAGTATTGTCCAGGGACAATACTGATTGCAGTGTGTCTACTACCACTATATCTTCAAGATAAGTCCAAGAAGGTAAGTACATATTTACTTTTATTAACTCCACAACTACACACTTTGACCATATATATCTTCACCTTGTGATAAGCATCCAACATCAAATCTTACCTCCTTTCCTGGTTAGCGTGAACACATGGGATGGGAAAGACTCTTTACAGAGAGGGTATTATTTTGTACAGGTGTGTAACTTGCACAATCCCCAATTCATTGCCTGTGGGTATCACTAGTGATTTCTGTTCTCCTTACACCGATAGAGTATCTTTCACTAACAGGAAACCCGTTTGAGCAAAAAGAAAATGTATTTTAGAAAGTGTGAGCTGTAAGTGCCACCTTAGCAATGCTCACCTCCACGTAAGAAACCGTATGGATAATTTTGTGACTTGGTATCTCTCGTGCATTTAGTATGCAAGGAGTACCTAATAAACAATTTTAAATAGAAATATATGCATTACGAGTGTTGTGATTCATTCTTTGCAGAATGTGTGAAGTTTGCTAAGCCTTTAAAATGAAACTACCTCCATATACCAATACGTTTTGCATGCCAGCTCTCCAGGAGAAATATTTAATTCAAACCAACTTTAACCGAGATTTTCCTTTGCTGGTTGGCATCACTGTCTATTTTTTGTATTTATGCACATAGGATAATGTGTTGGTTTTTGCATCGGTTTCAATGTTCATTTTGTGAGGCTAAGCAGCTCATTTTGATACTCTGCATTATGTTTTCCACAGGCGGTATGGTTCATTTTGGGGCGCGGCACTGGGTATTTTAGTGGATAGCGTTGTTTTTTGTTTTTTACGTGCCAAACCCATTTTCACAGTCAGAATTGCATTTTTCAAATGCAACATTGTTTAATTTTAAACAAAACCTTATTTACTTTGGGAATAAGAATATGTTGATGGGAAATATCGCTTATTTTGCCTGCAGTAATGCTGTAGGGTCAGTAGAACTGATTTGGAATTGCATTTACTTTTCAATGATTTACATCAAAAGAGCTCGATGGTGGCATAGTTCATAAAAAGCAATAAAGTTGCCTGCAGGATCAGCAGCCATAGGCTTGCGAGAAAGGCAGCGGATTTAAAGAAAACAAAACAAAAAACATTGTTTCAGCCAGTACTGGAGATCAGTCAATGTCTTTAAAAAGTAACGAAACACACTCCTCAAAATGGTAGTCCTATTTTTCAGTGAAGTCATCAGCAACGTAATTTATTGGTAATACATTGCACAGATTTTGAACAGTCAGGGTGTGCTGGGACAGAAGTCCCCCAAGGAAACCTCACTGTAACCTTCTGTGTCTATGAAGTCTATTGTGGCTTACCAAGTCATTCTTTCTGCCTAGTAACCTGGAATCTTGAGACTTTCTGGGTAATTTCAGGGTTGATCTAATTGCTCTCCCAGAAGAGTGTCAGGCTCCACATGGCGGAGACTTCACCAAAAGCAAGTACACAAACCGAGCCCTTTCAGTACTAGAACGACATATCAGTACTTTTAATTACTAGTTACCTGTGACCTTCAAAAATTGGGAAGAGTCCTTTAAAACAAACCTGGTAAAGGTGCTAGTCTTGGAAAAAAAAGGTATAGAGTAGCCTCATCTAATCTAATCAAATCGAATCGAATCTAATCTAATCTAATCCAATCTTATCCAACCTAAGGTGATAGAATCTAATCTAATCCAATCTAATGTGATATAATCTAACATAAATTCTCACCTTCAAGAGTATCAGACTCAACATGGCAGAGGCTTCCTCCATGACATGTACACAGGCCAAGCCCTTTCGGTACCAGCACCTCTTACTGGTACTGTGAATTACTGGGCCAGCGATCATCAATGAATGGTAGGAGTCACTCTCAAACAAACCTTGCAAAAGTCCTAGTCTTGGAGAACTAGTGTATAGAGTAGCCAATCGGTGGGGAAAACATCAAACAACAATCTATTGTATACCCTCCATAAACAGAGATGTGGTGATAGCCATTACCTCCTTGTTCTCAATGGTTTGATCATCAAGCCACAGTAACATCACCAAGCAAAAATGTTTTTCTCTTTTGATATATAATTGATTTACTATGTTTGTGCACACTGAGGTTCAGCTAGTCCTTTTTTTACCCTCAAACATCAAACCAGCGCAACAGAGGACATAGTGTGATTGCGGCTGGGAATAATCAGAAGGTGAAAAATGCCCTAAATGTGTACTCTGACCATGGGTCCAAACGTATCTATAACTAACCGCAGACTTACACATTGTTAAGAATAACAGGGTGTGTAAACATAATCTGCACCAGGGTCTTAACTTTGAGGGGATTTAAAGTGATCCACCATATCCTGGATCATGTGTACATTACAGACAATCCCTTAACGAGTTACCCTTTCCAAGTAGTTAAATTTTTCAGTAGTTAAGAAAAGGAGAAATTCTTGTATCAGATTTTTTCCCCGTGTTCTTCATTCACCCAAAGTGCCTTGATCCATAGGGGAGGATGACGAATGCCCCATTACCAAGATATTTGGATAATGCGGCTGCAACCGATTGATATGAAATGCCACAAGCCTTTTTAACGGTTCCACCAGAAAGATATCCTCTTATTGAGTCAGTAAGCCCATTAAGTCTCCCATAGTTCGGATTTCTCACTTCTCAATGAGATGTGGTTTGTGGTTGCGTTTATTTGCGATATGCATGGAAAATGTGTTCAGAATAAATGATGTCTGGTGAGATGCCAGATTGCTTGGCACACAAGATGAGGGTTCTCTGCAACAGATGAAGGTCATTCTGGCTTCCATGTGTTGGGGTGGTGCCTAAGAGACTACACAACAAACTCCTCCTTGCAGTTTCAGATATGAATGGAGGTAGCCTAGACCTTTTCCAGACGCCTCATTCCAGAGAACTCTTTGCAAAAAGGAGACTCAGAAGATGTTGTTCTACAACTCAACTCAGTAAAAGGCTCCGACCAGTACTAATTCAGCAAATGCTGCAATAACCTTTCAAGGATCAGGTCTACAGCACCGCAGCTGCAATGACATTATGCTCAACTCGGGTAGAGGAGCTGTTGGATCAAGGTTTGGGGAATTTTAAAGTGGAAGGACTTGTTTACTAAGGACTGCAGAGATATCCTAGTGAAGTAAACCATCCAGGAGTCAGGAAATCCTGGAAGCCCACCTGACCTTGACAGAAGAAAACAACTTCTAAATATTTAGTTAGTTGAGTATGCAACATCGGCAGTGCCTGCCTGTGTTATGTTATGGCTGTAAAATGCCACAAAGGCACATATGGGCTCTTTCTTTTTGGCCTAAAAGCCTGATCTAGACCGTGGTGGATAGGTTACTCCAGTAGTTCCCAAACTGTGCGCCGCGGCGCCCCAGTGCGCCATCAGAACTTGCCTGGGGCGCCACGCAGCTCATGGGGACTTGGGAAAAGTTCTCCTCTACTGTAACTAACCCGATGCTTTCCTTCCATTGGTGGTGCTGACTGCCCTGCATTTCAACAGCTACAGCTGAGCGTGGCGGCTTTTAAAACCCACCATGTTTGATTTGTTTGCAATGCTATTCTTTCATTTGCATACTACTGTACAGCTTCGTTATAAATACATGCAGTTACGTTTTTGGAATGTACGTTTGTGGGCCCCAAGCAATGGGAAACATCGTTAACATCGTAGTCAGTACACCCGCAATGCTGTTACATCGCGGTCGTTACAACGACTGAGATGTTAACACGCTATGCCATTACAATGCAAGTCTTTACATCGACTTGTGCTAGATGGCGTGCTAACATTACAAATAGTGTAGTTTATTATCCCAACACCTTCCCTATTGTTAAGTGGACTGGAGTTGGAACAGTAAATTACACTTTTCTAATGTTAGCACGCCATCTAGCACAAGTCGATGTAAAGACTTGCGTTGTAATGGCATAGCGTGGTAACATCGCAGTCGTTGTAATGACTGCGATGTAACGGCACGCATTGTACTGCTTTGCGATGTAACGTCATACATCCATTGTAGCTGAATAACTGCACAACCAATATCAACATCCAGGTGCCCCTGGAATGGCACATGCATGATTAAGGCGCTTCTATACTGTGGGTAAACAGATGTGGAAAAAAACAACTGTTTATTGACGTTCATCACTGATGTCAGAGATGATGTGACATCTAACGTCACAGGTGATATTGATGATATCACTGTTGACATCTATGTACATACAACACAAGATTGGGCCTGGTACCTGTAGCATCTAAGAGCCTGATGATGATGCCATTCACTGTAGCAGGACGAAACGTGTCAGACAAGTAATGCCCCGGGACTCCGGTCACACAGCTTACCTAAGTAGCATGTAATCACCCCCAAATAATAGGAATACTCTTCTCTGAAAAGTGACAAGAATCATTAATAAGGTACCAGGCGATGCCCAGCACTGGCGTGCAAGCATGTGACTGTGAAAACACTGAAAAAGTAAATAGATTAAAGTTAATGCATTCCAACTACCATAATTACACCTGAGAACTGGGTCGAAATGTCCAGTGTGCGAACCACACCTGTGAAATATTTAAATAGCTCCTTCTGAGCAAAAGAGAGGCGAACTATATGGCGATCTCTGAGTGACACCCCCAAACTTGTGGCAGCTTGTAAGTACCCCACTAAAGAATGGCAATACTCCTAGCTGACAAGTGCTAAGAGTCATGAATAGCGAACGAAGAGATACCCAGCCCTGCTTGACAAGTACTGGTCTGACTATAGAAAACTATTGAAATGTGAGGAACAATATTCAGATTGAACTTCAACTACTCTATGCCTCGGGGGTCTGGGGCAGCATGCTCAGGGGGCATCAGTGGATGTGAATTGGTTAAAGGTTCCTTCTATGCAAGACAGAGGTCAGTCTGAGTACCGCTACCCATATCAGCATGACTATTGACATGTGAGTAAAATAAAGTGAATAAATTCCATCGACCATATGCTCTGTGAGGGTGAAGGCAGCATGTTCAGAATGTGAACCACATCTGTGACATGGTTAAAGGGCTCCAAGTGAGGAAGAGAGGGGTCAGTTGTTTGTCTAAGCCAGGTGGATGCACCTAACTTGGGTTTGGTCACCCACTTCTATGCGAAAAGCATCTAAGCTCCCTTAAACATCCGGAAACATCTCTGATGAACAGCAAGAACTGTGAAACACGTGTCATGAGCTCTACAGCACGGATGTTGAATCTACTAAAAGTAAAAACGATTTAAATCTGAGAAAAATTTGCGGATTGACCCGCATTTCATATAATGGCTTTGGAGGAGAGGTTCTACACGTTGAGTGTGAGGACCGTACCTGCGTAAGACTACGGACCCTTATCTGAATAAAAGAAGGACAACTGATCTGATGAGCAGCGAAAGGTCAAACATAAAGCTACAAAATATGAGGCCAGATAGAGACAAACAGCAAGTTCATCTGACTTTGTGAATACAAAGAACTAATTCGCAATCCACAAAAGAACACTGTAAACCGTAAATCCCCCTTTGAATCACGATTGCATTGTGATCCCCTTCACGTCACGAGGGGCGGAGATTGAAAAGCGACATTCTCTTATTGTGACTCAAACGAGTTTGTACAAATGATTTGCACGCGCTCCTGTTCCTCATTTGCAATGAAGAAACGGTGTCAATTTCTGACAGCTTCCAACGTGTTCAGTTATCAGGAGGCCCTGCCTGTGGGGCATAAACTGTTTTTTTCTACACCCGATGTCCCATGACAATATGACCCATTTGTGGTATTTTGATCCCGAGCTCTGAATAGACAAGGGTGCAACGCAGGCACATTGTGCAACTGAATTCAGAGATGGAAGTATTCTATTCCAGAAGGCATGCAGAGAATTCATATTAATGGGGCAGGCAGTGTACTCCTGAATGTGGATGCATTTCTGAATCCTTCACTGATCAAAAACAGGAGGTCGCTCGCAGTGCATTGGAAACATTCAGATGCAAACAGCCTATTGGAGGTCGTGCCTGCAATCTTTTAACCATCTGCAGCCAATGACATGTGAGCATGTGGGAAAATAGTCCTCAAACCAAGAAGAAGATTTAGAGTTGCTTGTGCTCTGGTTCAGAGAGGACCTGTCTCTCCAATGCGAGCCACTGTATCAGGACCAAGTCTGATTTGCATGGGGCTGGATCTAATCTGAGAAGGCATAGTGGGAAAAAAACAATGGACGGCATATGGCCCTATGTAATCAACTATGGCTGAGATTAATTTAAGCACTCCACACATCACTTTTTTGTTTACTTCAGTGCCACGCGCTAAGTGTGACAGGTATGCTCAGAGGTGGGTCCCATCCTCACTGCATCTGGAACCAAGATGCACCCGATTGAAGAGCCCCAGATAAGGCGAAACTTGTCTTGGGTTGAGTGTGTTGGGGGGTCAGAGAGGACCTCACTTGGCAGTTCAGATTGGGCTGTTCATATTGGAGAAAGACCAAGACTCATTTGTCTATGACTGGATTTAATCTCAGGTGGCATGATGGGCAAACCAATTATGGACTGGGATGCAGTGGTTGAGGTTAGTTCAAGCATTCCAACCATCACTTTTTTTCTTCAGTGCAATGCCCTGAGTGTCACACGTGGGTTCTGTGTGCGCGTTGCTTGTGTCTTGGCTCAGAGAGAACCTTGTTTAGCAGTTTAAGCTGTGCTTTTCCTATTAGAGCAGGACCAAAGGTAGTTTCTGTGTATCTGGGTGGAATTTGAGGTGGAATTGTTGGCAACAATCGATGGGCTGGAATGCGGCCCCTAGATTAAGTCAAGCATTCCAGACATTAATTTTTTGGTTTGCTTCAGTGCGTATGGCCAGACTTGGGTCGCATGCTCACTGTTCTACTGGATCCAAGCAGCACCTGACTGAGTTGGAGGTGGAATGATGGGCAAAACAACGATGATTGGGATGCAGACCTGAGTAATTGCCACTGGCTGAGATTAATTCAAATCTTCCACCATGACTTTTTGTTTCCTTCAGTGTGGTGTCCTCATTGCAATAGGTGTGCCCAGACGTCTGTCCCGTACTGACTGTGCCACTGGAACCAAGCTGCACTTGACTGAAGAGCCCCCACTAGGGGGAAAACAGCCTTGGGTTGCTTGTGGAGAGGACCTGGCTTGGCAGTTCCAGCTGGACTGTTCCTACTGGACCTGGACCACAACTGATTTGCAAATGGCTGGGTCTATTCTGAGGTGGAGGGTGGGCAAAAAAAATGGTGGACTGGAATGCAGTCATGAGTAATTACCAGTGGCTGAGATTGATTCAAACATTCCACCCATCACTTTTTGTTTACGTCTGTGCCATAGATGGAGGAGTGCAGCTGCTTCTTTGGCGAGTTGATGCTTTTAAATAATATTTTTTAATAGCTTTAAAAAAAGAAACTACTATAATCTAATGAAGCTGACATAGTAAGACTATCACTTCCTAAATCTTTTTGAAATTGAGCTTTTCAAAGTTAACATAAGTACGGAAAAGAAGTATACAGGCTTAAGAGGGAATGGCTGATTGTGTTCCTTTCATTTCAAATCCTTTATTCGATCTTACACAAAAAAAATATAAAAGTATTTACAGTCACAGTTTAAGAAAAGACATAGATAAAAATAGCAGAAGTCCTAATACTTAAAAATGCGCTAACATCCAATTTGGTTAAAATCTATTTCATCTATATACATAAACAAATACAATAAGAGTTTGTAAACCAGTCCTAAATCGTCTTATGAGCCAACCTGCTTCCTCTTTTTCAAACATGCCCATAAAAACGATGCTAGCGAGAAACACACAAAAGAATTCTGCAAGGATTTGAAACAAAACAATGCTACGCGACAGGATTTAAAATTGTAATGCTTACAAATCGGTGCAATAAAATTATGTCTTTCCTGGCGGTAAAAACCACGAAAGAATAAAAGATGAAGATCATTTTGTGGGGATAACTTGTCACATGCACACAGGGAAAGATAAGGCTGATTGTGTTGAAAGCTCATTGCGCGGCTGGCACAAGTAAGAGCGGTGTGGCGGGGGCGGGCAGTGTGGGTGGGTGAAGTCGAGAGACAGCGAGATAGGTACAATTAAAGAAAAGAAAAAAAACACTTACCATGCTCTTGCCGCATCGCTGACTCGGCAATGCTCAAGCGCAAAGTAAGTGGTTTTATTGATTTTTTAATTTAATTTTACCTATCCCTTCGTCTGTCAACTTCACCACCCCGACCCACCCTCGCCCCACCCTCACCTCGCTCCAACACCCCGCCGCTCTTACCTGTGCCGGCCAAACCCGTGAGAGTCTCTGATAGGTAAAGCAGTCGCAGAATCTCAAGAACTTTGACATCTAGAGCATAGCAGAGGTTGCCCAAGACAGCAACCAGGAAAGACTCTGTGCCAGGAGTGGGCCCATTGCCCGATGGCCAGGTCCCATGAGTTCCACAGGCTTAAAATAGCAGGCAGCTGCCGGGTGACTGCTTTTTCAAAATGTTCACAGTGTCTGGCAATAAGGAAATGAGACGGAAATTCGAAAACAGGGGCAGGTTCCCTGATGACTGTGCTACAGGATGACAATAGCTTTCTTAAACCTTGCAGCCGCAATTTCTGCTAAAGGGGAATTGCTCAAAATATAACACGAAAAGTGAACCCCCCCCCAGAAGGAACAGAGGGCATCCAGCCTAGCCCAAGGTCACAACCAGGCCCACAATGAAACAGAAGAACTAGAGAAAGAGGAGCAGTGGTCGAAGTGCATTAAAAAAGTATGCGATGCTGCGCAGTGGGTTAGGGGCGAATGAGCATGGAGGCATGGTCAAAGGCATGGCTAAAAATACAAAATATTCTGTCACTGTTATGGGTCTTTCTCCTTCAGGTAACTGCATATAAAATAATGCAAGTTTAAATGATATTGAATGGGAAACGCCCTATCCCTCGATTAGTAAATGAGCTGCACCAAAAGAGCCACAGATTTGAAAGCTGGTTGGTGCAGTGGAGAATAGTGATTTGTGTATGTTTGGGGCTACAAGCTCCCAGTCTGTGAGAGAAAGCACTGTGAACATGTATTTAAACTTGCACTACACACACTATTAGATAATATAAGATAGGCTGATACAAAATGCATAAAAAGGCTAAAACTATTTTTAAAAGTGTTTCCAAAATATAGATTCAGGAATACCCAGACCGTACCTAGTGCAAATAGTTTTTTTATAACTGACTTCAAAAGCCTCTCACTTCGCCGCTCATCTGGTAGCTCCCTTACCTTACCTCTCCAAAAGAATAAATGTGTGTCATCATGCAGCTTCAAGTGATTCCATCAATTAAAGCCAATACCTATTTCCAAGCACCCTTTACATTTACAGATTTTCCAGTTTGCACATTTACATTTCTTTCAGGGAAGGAGGCACCCTGGCAAGAAGGCTTGTTTAGCTGTCTGTCCCTCCTTTGGTTTCACCGCACAGGAGAATCCCTGCCTTACACGTCACCATAGAATTTCAACTCTCAGAATTAACTGTCCCGGGACTGGTTTTTTTCACAACAAAATGTAGGGGAACCGTTTTTCATAAATTAAAAATGATGGGCCCTCAGATCCCCCTCACTTTAACCACTGACGAGGAGACAAACAAATGTGAAAAATTCGAAATCTTGGGCACTATGGTCTAATGTCCTGCACTCCAGGTCACATTCACTACATTTTCTTGACAATTAACAATGTCAGGAAGTTTACAGTATTTGCTTGCTAAGGTTTGTGCGCTGTACCACCAGAGAGTAAAGCTACAGGAATTTAGTTTTTAAAGGTAGACTTGGAAAAACTCTCTATAGTACAGGGTTCACTCAGGATCAAGAGATGTCTCCCTCTTGTACCCATTATAAGAGCCACAGTGATGTAAGATAAGAGAGGAGCATAGCTCACCCCTGGTCATGGTACATGATCTCAAGAGTCTCCCCTGGAGCTTCTGGCCACTGAGCTGGGATGCAAAGGTAGATGCTCCAAAATCTTCACCCAGGAGAGACAGGATGGCTGTTCCAGGTACACTCTAGAATTAGACAGGTGATTTGATGGAAGAGCTGCTGCAGTCTTGAGTGTCCCTCAGTAGGTTGCTGTTGATGTTTTAGTGCCTCTGCACGCACAGCAATCATGGGGGAATATCTTTTACGACGCAACTATTACCCTGCACTACTATTACAACGCGGGGATTACAACGAAAGTCGTTACAACGACTTTCGCTGGAGGGCGTTGTTGGATAGGGAATAGTTTAATTTTCTATCCAACACCTTTATGTTATGTTATGTTATGTTATGTTAAGGGGTGCCACCTTCCCTACTATCCACGGGGACTGGAGTTGCAATAGAAAATTAAACTATTCCACTATCCAGCGCCCCCCAACGCAAGTCGTTGTAACGACTTGCGTTGTAATCCCCGCGTTGTAATGGCATGCGGGTTAAAGGCATTCGTTGTACTGAAATACAACCCAATCATGCACGTGTAGTGGTGAGGGGTCCCTGGGACATGGAATACTAGACAGAGCTGGTCTTTGTGGTCTGGATGGGAATACCATGTGCAGTTCCTTTACTGAGCTGACTACAGAGTGCTCAGTGGGTTGTAGTGGAGTGACAATAATAACTGCGGATATTATAGAGGCAGGACGGGGCTGGTTACCTATCATTTGCTATGGATAATTTCCCACATGCCTGTGTTGTGTTTTCAAAAGAATCTGCCAATCCCCTGCGAACCGAGGTCTTTATCTAGTCCATGGAAGTCATGTATAACATGTGTCTTTGTGTGTAAACTATGAACTTACGGCAGAGTACATACAGGATGTGTGTGGGCTACATATGGGTGGGTCCATCCAGGAATGCATTTTGATTTCCTACCGTGGATTGGTACTTAAGATGAAGTTTGGAGAGGGTCCCAGAAAATATTGTCAATTTCGAGACATATGCAAAGCACTTCTGAGGTCATTTGCAGTAGACCCGACTCCAGGGCCTGGAGCATAGGAGAGGGTTTCTTTGTAGGTTATGAAAAACTGCCTGCCCTTTCCTGCCCCTGTTCCACAGAAATGTCATCCCAACAGGCTGTGTGTGTGTTAACTGGGGAAGTCCCTCCCTCTTTTGGGACTTTGTTATACCCCCTCACCACCTCACCACACCCCACCTTCCAGCTGACACCAGTCCTGAAATTGAATTTGTGAAATACAAAATCTTTCTGAAAACTTTGTATAAATATGGAGCGGAAACTACCTATGTGCTGAGATTTCCACACCACTGTAGACCAAGGATCTCCTCTGTGTCCCTGGGTCGTGGTCACTGACTACAAACTCCCTACAACAAGTTTGCTACTTAAGAGCCCGAAAGTTCTGCAACCTGCCAAGAAGGTCTGATTTTGGCCTGGCTTTAGGGAGGAAGACAACTGACTGCTGAATGGATGCATTTGCACAAGGAAGATGCCCCTTTAAAAGATGGACTTCATGCAGCTGAGGTGAATGGGACACATTGCAGATCACTGCAACCCAGGGAAGGAACTGTACTACCTGGACATGGGGTCGCTTCATTGTGCCACGCAGTGAAGTTCCTGCGATGTTGTTATGCTATCAGAGATTGCAACAACACTATGTGATCCCCCTGTGAACAGATGAAGCACCTGTGACTAGGTGGCTTCTGGAGGACAGACCGCACTTTGGCAGTTGTATCAACCAGAGCCTAGAGAAGCTTGGGGCATCATTGAGATTGCATACACCAATTAGGCGTTCTCAACATCCTCCATTGTGTAAACACTTTGCTTTTTTGGAGTAGTGGTTTGTGTTTGGGTGCAAATACAACTATGCAAGAAGACCCATCAGCCAACAAATAACATTGGTGGGACAAACCCTCCCCTTCTTCGTGCCTAAGCTACCCATTCTCCTCAGCTGGAGAGTGCATCTTAGGAGAAGACATGAGGGGGGAACTTCTGCAGCATTAGCTGGATCAGGACAGGGTCAGCACTAATGTTCTGGGGGGGGGGCGGCATTTATAACTGCACCGCCCCAACCTCAGCTTACAGAAGTGAGACGACCCACAGCAGACTGAGTAACCAACATACCATGCAATGGTGTGGCATTGTTAGGGGAACAGTGAACTTCAGGACCATTATATGAACTGCCAAGAATCTAACCCTAACTAGAGTTGGGCAGATGGAAGGTGAGAACCTTAACCCCTCATTGCCCACAGAGGACACCGTGGGGCCGATTCACAGAACTAACTTAAGACAAAATCCTAAACTTACTACTTTTGGTACTCACAAAAGTTAGGATTTTGTCTTAAGACAGACTTAAGACAGACTTAAGACAAAATCCTAAATTAAGTCTGTCTTAAATCTGTTTTAAGACAAACTTAGGACAAAATCCTAACTTCTGTGAATACCAAAAGTAGTAAGTTTAGGATTTTGTCTTAAATTAGTTCTGTGAATCAGGCCCTGTGTCTTAAATTGCCCCAACTGTATTTTTACTAAAATGTCTTACAGTTGGGTAGCAGCCTAAGCTGTTATGCTTAACCCCCGCCACAATCATTACCTTGACTGTTGTGCACCATATTTCCACCATCTGAAATTTGCATGTTCAGTATTAAGTTGTGTGGTAGAAGTTAAGCAACTTATCTTAGATGTAAAAGACCTGGTACTAAATTGATTTATTAACTACTATTATATGTTTCAGTAAGTTTTATGTTTCTACCACACATCATTTCCCGGAGTGAGTCTAGGATTTCTCGACTTCGCTACCCCGGGGCTAAGATGGTGTAATTGCTGCTCAGATTATGTCCAACAGTAGAGAAAACCTGAAAAAAGTCCCCACAGCAGGCAAGCTAGATACTTTAGTACCAAGGAGTGAAAGACCAGCAGCAAATCCCAGCCAGCTACCATTGCTTCGTCTATTCATTGCATGACTGGGATTTGCAACCCTTTCACCCTTGCGTCGACGCAGGAGTGACAGAATCGCAAATTATAGATAAGCCATAGATACAGGCAGCCATGGTCGATGCACAAATGAGTCCAGTGAAAAGCAACATATTTGCAAACACCAGGAACGTACTGATTATAGGCAGCCATGATGAACACTCAGGAAGCTGCTCTCAGGAGCTAGAAGGGCAAACCCTTGGATATTGGATTGATACCAGAAGCTTGGTAGATGCCCTGAAATTTAATACCAGAAGAGACTGGGCAAATCTTTACAGTGGGTATCTGGTGCTCACGAGTAATTGTGTCGCTATTAGGGTAATGTTGTGAAGGAATATAATGAGTAGGTTAGCTGAGCCAAAGGAGAGAAGATATTTAAAGGTGGCTCGGATAGGAAGCAGCATCAAGGCAAAGAGAATTCTGTCCCTAGGCCCTTCTGGGTCCATATCTACCCAAACAGGGAGAACGCCAAAGGAGACAGCTGTATCCTTTCCAGACTTATCGGGGATGAGAGCTCCAGGATGTGGAAGCGTAAGGGTGGACAACATGCCACACAACTGGCTGTATAAATCAACCCAAGGACGGTCAGTGGAGGCACAACCTGGGAACATTCTAGGCTTACCAAAGTTGATCCATGGAAGACAATTGAAACAAGGTGTGGAATGCCATAAAACACAAGACAGGAACAGATAGAGGCAGGTGGTGCTACTCTCTTTCACATTCAAAAACCTGCATCAACCATGAGGCAAGTGAGACAACACTCACTAGGTTTCCATCAAACGAGAAAAAGACATTTGGAAACAAATTAGGAAAAAACTGGCAATGGTTGCCTGAGTTCAGACTCTGGGCAGCAGGTCCAGCTTTGCCACCAGGTCCTCACTAGTCACTCTCCAATAATTGGGCACTGTTCCAAGAGTGAAAGTCAGAAAAAAATGAGTGCGTTTGAGAATGAGATGGTCCAGGACGTTCTTCTCCATTTATAGTTAGTCCAGTGTTTATTTGAGTAGGTGGTCCCCGGTGGGGGTCACCATCACTCATTTATGGGGACCAGCACTTTTTGTTCCTCATAGAACATTTCCCCAGAGCAAGAAAAGGAAAAGCACACAAAGGGGAAAGAAGGAGGAAGAGAAAGAACAAACAACATCACAAAGGGAGACAGCAGGAACCTGCAATCATTAAATAAAGGTGCAGAAAGATTCTGGTTGTCAATTTAAGAGGCGTCAGTTGTATTCCAGACTACTCAGCCTTGGTATTCAGTGCCCTGACATTTAATTTCGCCAGCCGTGGTGTTCAGAGTAGAGCTTCAAGCACCAACACTCATTCTTTTACAAATTATCCTCTGGCTAGTCAATGGAGCCCCCTATCTTGTATTGTGAGCAGGAACTGTCCCATTTAGGGTCATATATACAAGGGGTTGCATCGTTTTTGCACCATGTTGACAGGTACATCGTCTCATATGCTGACTATACGCAGCTGGTGGTTGCCCTTAAGGAGGGCACGACTGGAGACCATGTCAGATTCAAAGCTGGGCTGTCTGCGGTAGCGGACTGGATGACAGCTAACTGTCTTCAACTAAACGCAGCGAAGACAGAGGTTTTACTGGTCGGCAAGAATACCCATCTGTGGGGAGAGCACTGGTGGCCTTCTACGTTGGGGACTGCCCCGGCACCAAAAGTAGAAGTGAAAAATCTGGGAGTCTGGCTAGACTCGACCTTAAGTTTTTCTACGCACACTGAAAAGGTTGCCACTACTTGTTTTGGTATCCTACGTAGCCTGAAACCTGTCCTGAAATGTTTTGACTCATGCACCAGACAGCTGATTGTCCAGTCTACAGTGTTGTCTAGACTGGACTACGCCTGTTCACTGTTGTTAGGTGCTAATCAGGCAGAATTTATTCGAATGCAACGCATTCAAAATGCGGCTGCCAGAGCTCTTGTAGGCCTGCCCCTATTTAGCCCCATTTCTTCTACTATTCGCAGGCTTCATTAGCTCCCAGTAGCCCAAAGAGTACAGTTCAAAACTCTCTGTATCTCATTTAAAATTTTAAGATTGGCCACTCCGAGCGTGTTGAGTACGCTTCTGAACTTGTATGTTCCTGGGAGGACAATATGCTGATGGCAGTCGCTACCATATATTGAAGTAATCAAAAAACCTTACTTCAAGAATTTGTTTACGTCTGTGTTTTTGTGTAATAGTCACAGGAAAAAAATCAATTACTTTTAATTACCGGAGCATGGAGTCAGTACATACAGCAAGAATAACTGATGTTTCATTATTGCCAGGGTGTCCAGTTTTAGTCCCAAAGACCGTGTCCACTGTGTCCAGTCTGCATTCACGTGCAAAGGGTTGGGTTGCGTTTATTACATGTCCGAAGCGAGCCCAATCTGTTGGCCTTTCAAAAGCTTCTTAAAACCTGGCTTTTCAGGAGCTGTATCTAACTCATACCTGCTTGATCACTGGCTGTGCCGTCTGTAGTGCTGGGAGGCCTCAGGGTAGCCATTGCGCTTTATAAAAATATTATTTCATTCATTCAAGACCTGACCGCCTGGAGCCAGGGAAGGGCAGTCATGGTTACAGCCACCAAGTCCAGTAGGCCTTAGTGCGGCCTTTTTACATCACAATAGGCAGCCGAAATGGTTGGTGGTATTATGGTGTCAGAACAGATGTGTATGGATCATTATGCACAGCGGATATAGGTGAGTATATTGCCCAGGGGCTCGGACCGCCATGGAATCATGCTATACACCCCTGCTTAGGCATCTGTATATCAAGGTGTCCAGGATGTGCTTTTTGCTCAGTTTATAGTAAGTAGATGGCCAAATTACTTCATTTACACCTATTTTGCATATTTTGCATACAATCATCAAAAAATCGCAAAAGAACAAATGCAAAGAGCTAGGTTATACAATCTTGAGGGCCATTTCATATTAAATATGAAGCAAGAAAGGGTCATTTTTAGATTGAATGTTGTCATGCTTGTTATCACATTTGACTCATTCTGCGTTAGGCTCCCCCTCACGCTGATGGTGGTTCTTCTCTCAACCAAATACATACATGGGTTTCTCAGTGCAAAGCCTGAATTTGATGCAATAATAGTTACACAGGTTTCGTTTTCGATAACTCCTTCTATGACAAGCAGTAGGAACATCACTGGGTCAAAATGAAATTCGTTATCTAAAAAAATATTAGAGAGACTGCCAACCACATCTCAACATGACTTCCCTCTTGTACATGTCCTAGTAGATGTGCAGGCCCTGATAACATACATGTTGATACAAGAAAAAGGAAGAGTAAGTTAGAATAACATCATTAACACTTTGATTCCTGTCGACCAATGAGAACGAGCCCTGGGAGTCCCTGCATCCCTTTTGCACCCTCTCCCAAAAGATGCCTCCGACGCGCAGTGAACCGCGTGCTATGCCCAAGACCGCGCACTTTTAGTGTAGGATCTGAAACCTCACACAAAGCCATCACGTTTCATATGATGTCGGCTCCCTTAACACTGTCAACCGGTGAAGAGCGGGTATCACATTGTGGCGGGGAAGTTGAGCTGGAAACCCCTTCAATCAGTGAGTTTTCAAGACATCTTTGGAGGCTGTAAGTGGCCAATGTCCATTACGGGATGTGAAAACTACCACAAAACGGGAAGCAGTGTCAGCAACCTTTATTTATTTAATTTTTGGCGAGGGATGGAGTTTGTTGGGAGGAATTAGCAGTCGTGCCCTCAGGCAGTTCTCAGAATGAACCCCCACCCCTTCCTCACACAGTGATTTTTTTTTAAGTTAGCTGGTCTGCAGTGAGCCTCGTGAGAGGCTGAATGTCATCGCGCCCACATCAGTAAAGCGACACCGAAGTGTGCTCCATCTTTTACAAGGGGTCACACCCCCATCAGTGGTGTAACTAAATGTAGGGGGCCCCTCCTACCAAAGCACATGGAAGGGGCTTCCCACAGTCCAGACCCAGTCAGGAGTGCTCAGTGCCGGGCATGCACAGTGCTGGAGGGGGCCTCTGGAGCTCGTGCCCCCCCCCCCCCCACACCAGAAGGGCTGCGGGGGCTATTGTTAGGCCACTGGCCTCCATGCCAATGCAGGGATGCTCACTAGACACTTTTCAAGCTCAAAATGCAGCTCCATGATCTGTAGGACAGAAGAGACTGCACTATAATCTGCTGCCGTTTAATAGGGCAACTTACCTGGGGCACAGAAACTGGGCACACATGCCACCACTACATGGGCAATTCTCTATTTTGATGTCCGCTTCCACTATTGGGTTATTCCTTTGGACATGTGTAGATTCTGCGCCAAGTGCGCTTTAATTGATTTTAGTTTACTAAGGCTCCTGATAAGAATGTTTTGTAACGTGAAAACCCACCCAGGGCTAGAAAGGCAGCATTGTTCACATGGGGCATTTTTGCAACAGCCGGTATGGGGGAAGGGACATTGTGAAGGCATCCCTGCCTCATGTGATACCTTTTAAGCATAATCTTACTTCCCTGCACAAAGGACCAGACCTCATCCCACTAAGGGTCATGATTGGCCGGAGATATCTCCCTTTGCTTTTCATGCATCACAGCCTCTTATTCAAATGACCTGGGAGTCATGCATTGCTGATGTGTTCATTAAGGAAAGCAAATCAAGCAATAATTTTGCAGACAGGGTGGTTGCCCCATTTTCGACGCAGCGCTGTGATCTGCAGGTCATGTTGCGCTGCCGGATCAAGGAGTCGGTGAAGAACATTTGATCAGAGGGATCTTCATGAATATGGATGGGCAGGCCCCAGGTAGGTCCTGGGCTGATATCTTCAGTCTCCTTAGGAAGGAGAGCTGAAGGGCAGAGGGAGATCAGATGAGGTGCCCTGCAGCAGAACTGATACATCACTAATATTGCCTGCTCCGCTGAACAATCCCTATCAGGGCTTTCATCACAAGCGAGCAGAGAGCGATGAAGAGTTTCAGGATCAGTACAGAGCTCCTGATTTACATAGCAAATCCCAAATCTGCACCTTCTGCTTTGCTTTTATGTTTGCCTTTAGATTTACAGATTTTTGATATTCACAACGCCTGGGCAAAATTTTCATAAAGTCAACACAGTTTTCATAATTCACAAATTTGCGTTTTTTGAAATTTCTAGAAATGTAATCAGTTACAGTTAAATGAAGCAACTATGGAATGTAATGGTCCTTGTATAGCGCACAAATCACCATGAGGCATCTCAGCGCTTGTACAAATACCACTGAGGAACCCTCCTTGGCCTTTCCCTGTGAAGTGCCCACTCCTGGGAACCCCCAAGGTGAAGCCAGGCATCCTAGCGTTGTTGGGGCCGTTGTGGAGATTAAGCAAGCTATTGCCCAAAGTTGCAGAGTGGGACCCATGATTAGAATAGGCACCGAGGCGAGAATTATCAGGTCCGGGGAATTTGAGCCCAAGAGCCGCCGTAGCGGGAATTGAACGCTGGTCCCGGGCCAGACCTCTGCATCAGGGTCTGCCGCTCTAACCATTGAGCCACACCTCTCCACAAAAGTACTGTGAAAAGTACAGTCATACAGAGTAGATTAGGATAGAGTGCAGTAGTGCAGAGTGCATTGGTTTTGCATAAAGTGGTGTTGAGTGCATTGGCGAAGAGTGCAGTGACGTAGAGTAGAGTTGTGCAGAGTAGATTGCAGTGGTGTAAATGCAGTGGCGTAGAGTTGATTGTTTCACATGCGATGCGATCCACTATAACTTGTGCACTCACCATCCACAGTGATGTAATATAATGGGATAATATCAGATGTCATCAGTGATGTTATCAACGCCATAATCGAACATGTGATGAGTGATGTAATATGTGAAGTCATCTGTGAGGTCATAAGCAGTGCATAGCAAGTGCACATGTTACAGTTACTTCACAACTATAACTGGCGAATTTCTGTGTTTTTTCAAGTTTAAAATGTTACCTTTAAACTTACATTTTCACCTAACTTTAATATCACTTTAACCTTTGATACTTTCAGTGAATTTTTGAGGCTTTTCGTATTGAAAAGTAAGATTTTTTGGCCATTCCTTATTATAACCACACTTTAATCTTTGTTTTTTTCGTTAATTTCTAGGGCTTTTATGTTGACGCCTACCAGACAGTGGAACTGTATGATTTGCTAACAATATCTTGGGGACATTCAGGAAGTTTCCCTCTGAAGGCATTCCACCATTGCCTACCGTTGGTTTTGTGGTTTGTAACTCACATTGCTTGCTTTGTATTTGCTGGATTTTTTTTTTAGGCTGTCCAGCCTGAGTTTGTCCCTTCCATTGCCCAAACCCTTTTTATTGTATTCTTCCACGAGTACTGGCTTTCTGTAACCAGGCCAATAAATCTTGGGCCTCATTTATGAGGCCGTGCGTCACTTCTATGCCGCCGGTGCGTCACTTTTTGTGACGCACCAGTGGCGTAAAAAATGCGCCTTGTGGCGCCATATTTACAAAGTGACGCATCTAGGTAGATGCGTCACTATGAAAACCCCTGCACCACATTATACCTGCGCCAAGTATAATGTATGCAGGGGGGGCGTATTGACGCAAGGAAGGGTCGTAGAAGTGACGCAGTGAAATCTATGAGATTTCACTGCGTCACTTTTAGGACGCTGTTGCGTCAAAATCTTGTGCCTGCCTCAGAGCAGGCGTAAGACTGACGCAGGCCCTTTCACGTGGGGCTTTCCCCATGTGAAAGGACGCATTGCTGGAGTTGCGTCACTTTTGTGACACACCCCAGCAATGCGTCACCTTTGCGCTTACAGATACGTCAGAAATACAGAAGTATCTGTAACTCCTTGCGACATGATGCGTCATACATTAAATATGACGCATCAGGAATGTCGCAAGGAGTGCGCACTGAGAAGTGACGCATCGCTGCTTTCACGCAGCGATGCGTAATTTCTCATAAATATGGCCCCTTGTTTTTATCTTGTCACATTTTCTGTGCATTCAAAGACAGAGGTCAAATGCCATGCTGTCTTCCAAGGGGCGTGGGGGCATATTTACAAGCCCCTATCGCCACCACAACGTCACTTTTGAGGACATTGTAGTGGAGATAGGGGTTTTGCCTTATTCACAAGGCAGCGTTAAGCCACTTAACATGGCTTAAAACTGCGTGAAAATGGTGTCCTCTCCTCATCCACCATATTAACCAAAAAAAAGGTTCTACTCAAGATGCACTTCACAGTCCACTTCTGAATGACGCTGAGCGTAGAAAAGCTCCGCCAGAGGTAAACTAACAGATAATCATACCCATGCTTTTGCTAAGCTGGGCGAGATCGATTCGAGCGAAAATATTCTTGCAATGCGGTAAAAATAATCTTGGTAGCTGCAAAAAAACGTTGTTTAGGATGAAGGTGAATACAGATTTTACTCTAATGTGCAACTTTTCATCGTAAAAGTAAATGCAGCAAACAATTGATTTTTTTTTCAACTTTCCTGTTACTAATCTTTGTGTTAGAGTACTTTTGTACAATTGTCATTGTTGTGTCTCGAAAAATCAACAACTGTAGTTGGTACAGAACAGAAGGCATTCTCTTGTAATTGTCTGATAAAGGATGTCTTGAAGGAAATGAATAATTTATAAAAACTTGAAGAAACCCTCAAACTCTCTGCCCCACACAGCAGGTGGATGTTTTTTTTTTTTATTCTTTTATAAAGCGCTATATCACCCCGAGGTATCTAAGCGCTCACAATGGACACATAACACTGGTAAGAACACGCAACCTCCCACTACGATGCACCCCAAGCTTCCAAGAAGAGCAGCGTCTTCAGGTGCTTTCTAAAGATGAGGAGATTAGTTTCTTTCCTCAATCTGACTGGGAGCAAATTCCATACTCGGGGGGCCATGCTGGAAAAGGCTCTGCCACCCTTGGATACTAGACTGAACTTAGGGCATGTCAAATTACACGCGTCAGCAGACCGAAGGGTCCTATTTGGTACATATTTAGTCAGTCGATCCTTGATATAGATGGGGGCTGAGCCATGGACCGCTTTATGAGCGATGCATAGACTCTTGAATTTAACTCTCTGAGCTATTGGCAGCCAGTGTAGGTGTGACTACGGCATCATAAAAACACTTTGGTGCCATGTTGGCTTATAATGGTTCCTATCTGTGATAATAACGAGTCTGTCTGGCACTTGTCACCTCCCCTCACTATTAAAGCTGTCATCCTGTACATTGGAGCAGCCTCCGGGAGGCAGGCGTCCAAGCAATTAGCCCATAAGTGATATAATTGCTTGGAAGTAGGGCTATACAATCTCATATGGAAATTTAATTTATATCTGGCATGACACAGGATATTTGTTTCATATCACCCAACGCAGCGCTAAATGGGATAATAATATACCCAGCCCTCACACCCTCGAAGCAGGAGTGATCGGGCATGCAGAGGGGAATAAAAGAGAAAACAAAAATATAATGGACCAACGGACTATTTGATATTTCCGATGGAAGAAAGGCTTTGTGTGAGAGTGTATAATTAATAAGAAAAAAAATACCTATAAACATATTTGGGGTCTGAGGGGGAAGAGAGCAGTTCGATAATGAGATAGCATTCCAAAGTGGAACTAACTGTAGCCTCAGCTACAGAATTTGGTGATGCTACAAAGTATTTGTTTAGTTACTTGTTTGTTTCTTTAACTTTCTTTCTTTCTTTTTTTTTCTTTCTTTCTTTCTTTCTTTCTTTCTTTCTTTTTTCCTTTTTCTTTCTTTCGTTCTTTCTTTCTTTCTTCTTCTTTCTTTCTTTCTTTCTTTCTTTCTTTCTTTCTTTCTTTCTTTCTCTCTTTCTTTCTTTCTTTCTTTCTTTCTTTCTTTCTTTCTTTCTTTCTTTCTTTCTTTCTTTCTTTCTTTCTTTCTTTCTTTCTTTCTTTCTTTCTTTCTTTCTTTCTTTCTTTCTTTCTTTCTTTCTTTCTTTCTTTCTTTCTTTCTTTCTTTTCCATCATGCATTCATTTATTTATTCACAGTCTTGTACCTTGTAACAGTGCCACATTATGGTCAATTCACGCTTTCTGGCCAACACGGGTAGTTAATGTGAACAGTACAGCTGACTCCAGTAATGTTGGTTGGTATACTTCTATTGTCTACCTGGGTGGAAGAAATCCCTGTCCGCCATTCTACAGCTGTTACCCATGCGTGCATCCTGAATTTAGCTGCAATTTGAACAGGAGTTTTCTTCAGCGTGGATAGTTGGGTTCATCGCAGAGGTTTCAGAGTCACCTTTCATCACTGGGCTGTACACACATGAGCTACTCGGAGGTGTCTGGAGAGCTACAGTAGCTCACGAGCTACTGGTTGGAGACCCCTAAACCATTTTAGCTTGATCACATTGTAGATGTCTGGTTGAAGGTTTCTCATTGGGGTGTAAAGAGGTCCCATTTATTTGTATTTACATCTGAACTTTTTCCAAGGAGGCCTTATGAATAGTGTGAGAACCTTTGTCGATTCTACGTAGAGCCAGTAAGAGATTTCTCAATTTTCAACATGGCCTCTTGTTTTTTCGACTAAGACCAAGTCCTGTAGCCTCAATTTGAACTCTCTGTCGCCTATTTGCAAGTTTGTTAGTTTGACTAGTACATATGATATCACTGCATTCATTATGTGACATTACCGGAGTTAGATTTGGAGAAAAGGGAGCATCTTCTCCAGCGTGGGTTGATAGAAACTGTGTTAATCTTTGGTGATAATGAGAAGTCATTGTTAGAGCAGCTTTTGGTAGTGCAAGAGAGAATAGACCAAGCAAAGGGGCTCTTTCTTTGTGGGATTCCATCTACATTTTAGGATCTTTTTTATCCATTGAGGCAAAGAACCATTTACATCCATTATGTATGTGTTCAAGACATTTGGTCATATGCACACGCCTGCAAGGGGATGTCTGGGGGGGTCTATGGGCCCCCTTTTCCCTTGTCAGGAGGCACACTGACAGTGCGCCACCTTTTAATTGGTGCACTATGAGTGCCCCGCCTATGGTCTATTTTGACTCTTCGCCCGCTTCTGTAATATGGCGCAGAGTAAAAGAAATTCCCTCATTTGCATAGGGCACACCCCCTATGCAAATGAGGGAACACCCTCTGAAAGTAACGCTGGTGCTTTAAGTGCACCAGCGCTATCGGTAATATAGAAGGGGCTGCACAAGCGTCTGCGCCCCCTTCTATAACACCAAAGTGCCCCGGGGGTGCACAAAGTGGGTGCAAATGCCCGTTATGCCCCCGGGGCACTTATTGTAATACTGCCCTTGGTTTCATATGTAGGGGTGGGCAAAGAATTCCACATCGCCGGTGGAGTTTGCAGAGTTTTGCACAATCCGTGCTCGGTGCGGAGTTCCGAAATACTTCACAAAGTGATGCGAAGTGGAGTTTTTTCTCTCAATCAGCTTGCCAACCATAAGTTGGCGAGCGCTCGTGGGAAAAAAATCACACGCTAGACCTCCTCCCGGTGAGATTTCTCATTGCGTGTGGTTGTGCCAGGTCACGACCGCTCGGCTTGAGAAATCTGCTATTTGGGTTGAGGAAGCTGCAGCTTGAGTAGAATGTCTAGTCGAACAATAGAAAGCAGAAGCAGCCTTTGGCCCGATGTACAGTGCCATTTGCACTAATTTTACAGCGCAGGACAAATTCCCAGTGCTAACAATCAGTGCGAGCAGCGCGACTTAACATACTCCACCGCTGGCAGAACTCCGCAGAACACGGTGGAGTTTTCTGGCACTTCGCTGAGTTCCGCGTAGTAAAACTCCATGAACTCTGCCTAGTCTTATTCATATGTGCACATTTGAAAATGGACTTAATTGTCTGCAACCAGTTGCGTCAACGGAAGCAAGTACATCTCAAATAGAGGTGGATCAATTTTAAGGTAACAGCAGTTGCACTGAATATTCCTTAAGTGACCGTGTCAGTAAATTGCTTCCCTTGGCGAACAGCTCCGCCGGAAGCTGTTGCCCCTGACCTTTCCAGGTCCGTAGTTGAAGATCCTCCTCCACCTGCAGGCACCCGCCTGCACCTCATGCCTGGTGGTCCAGTGGGGAGTATATTTGTTCTTCTGCTGCGCTTCCCCATGTCTTCTGCTTTATTCCTTTTCTGCTCCTTTGCTCAATTTTTCACTTTCTTTTTTTCCATTTTCTGCTTTCTTGTCTTTTTCCTCTCTTTCCTCCTTATTGCGCCTTTTTTCCCTTTCTCTTGCTCATCCTCCATGGCCCGCCCCCCTTTCCGCTTCCAACCTTCAAGCTGTCCAGTCCCCTCCAACACTATTTAATGGCGCCTGCGCCGACGGCACACCATAGGCAAGTCCATCTGGACCCATCCGCACCTGGTCCGCTCCGAGTGCCATGGACACTGGTCCCCGTATCATCCACTGCTATGACTCCAGTGCCCTCCTGTTGGAAATAGCCCTTTATGCAGAGTTATCCCCAAACCTTTTGCTTCTTCCTCCAATATTTTCCTGACCTGGGTTTCTTGGCTATTGGACTCTGGGCACTCTACCACTGCTGATCAGTGCTAAAGTGCATATGCTCTCGGTGTAAATTGTTATTGTGATTGGTTTTCCCCGATTGGCATATTTGTTGCACCAGTAGGTCCCTAGTAAAGTGCACTGAGTGTGCCAGGGCTGCCAAATCAAATGCTACTAGTGGGCCTGTAACACTGATTGTGCCATCCACATGAGTAGCCCTCAAATGATGTCTCACGCCTGCCACCGTGGTGCCTGTGTAAAGTTTGTTAACTGCCATGTCGACTTGGTAAGTGCACCCACTTGCCAGGCCCCAACCTTCCCTTTTCTTACATATAGGGCTCCCCTATGGTAGGCCCAAGGTACCATCCTGGACAGGGTGCAGTGTATGTGAAAGGTAGGACATGTACTGGTGTGTATAACATGTCCTGATAGTGAAATACTGCCAATTTCGTTTTTCACTATTGAAAGGCTATCTTGCCCAATAGGACAGATTGAGGAATGCTTTGTAACATTTTACAAGCATATCTTCCCATAAGGATAATATTTAAATTTGAGTTTGGTATCCCTGAACTCAGGATTTAATAACACATCCTTTAGTAAAGATGTTTTTTAAATTGTGTGTTTGAAAGTACCACTTTTAGAAAGTGACTTTTTTCTTGTTCAACCATCCTGTGTGCCTCTGCCTGTTTGTGGATTGACTGTCTGGCTTTGGAGTGACAGGGCCTGGGGAGGTGCATGGCTCCAGGAGTCTGGATGAGTCAGCACTAGACTGAATAGGCCTGATCTGCATTTGGAGTGGTGGGAGGAGTAGCACCTGTACCTGAAGAGGGCTGTGCCTGCATTCCACAATGCTGGCTCTGCCCCCCTGTGGTGTTTCTGGAGTCAAGGCTGACAATGGGAGTTGTGGTGCACTTGTAGAGTGCCCCCCAGAATTGGTTTGAACTGGGCTCAGAACCCACTGCACATTTTGAGGTATACGTATTAGACCAAAAACCCCAGGACTTTAGATCATTCCTGGAATTCAAGAGGACCCTTCGCCAAGGAGAAGAGCTGGAGAGACTGAGGAGAAGTACTGCCCTTGGTGTGTGTCTGGGGTTGGCTTGCAGTTTCTGCTTCTGCCAAGGAAAGGAGAAGGACTTTGATGTGTGCTGTGTCCCCTGCTTGAAGGAGATCTCCAAGGGCCTGAAGTGTGCCGGCCTCCTGCTCTGAAGTCTCAGGAACACAAAGACCTCACTCCAGCTCCCCTGAACTCTGATGCTGAATTCTGACCTACTAAGAGATGCCTGTGGCAGTTTTAGGCCTCTGGAGGTTGTTGCTGCTGTTTCGGAGCTGGAAGCAAGAAGAAACTCAACGAACTACAGAAATCAACGCATTGCCCTTCTTGCGACTGTTTTCCCGATGCATCTCCACATCGCAAGAAGAATTTCCACACATCCCCATGCCACTGCGGAAACCACCACAGCGCCGGTCGCCGCTGCAAGAATTGACGCATTGAGGGATCGTGGCTGAAGAGGACCGACGCAGCACCACTCGCCGCCGCCGCATCGAACGCAGATGCATCCCGGTTCTCCACGCATCGTACCTGTGTGGCAAGTTCTGCATCACCCGTGGACCGGAACCGTCACGAAAAATTGATGCAGCGCTGCTTGACACTGCTGTATTGATCGCCGATGCATCCCGAAGACCCACGCATAACCTGTGTGGCACACTTTCCCGACACATCACCTGAACCAGCACAAAGAATCGACGCATCACTCCCCATACAGAACGGAACTGAAGCAACTCATCCTCTGCGGACCACAGAACTGCCGCTTCACCTTCCTCAGGTCTCAGGAGTGTTGCATCTATTTATTTTCCGAATTTGCGGATGTTTGGCTAAGGAACTTTTGACGCATCTACAGGTACTTTGGTGAAAAGTCACGCATCGATAGATTTATATGGTACAAGTTCGTGAAACCTTTTGGAAGTCATAATTTTAACTGTGTGTTTAGTTTAGATAAAAATATTTTATTTTTCTAAACTGGTGTGGTGTCCATTTGTGGTGTTCTCACTGTGTTACTGTGAGTGTTGGTACAATACTTTAGACTTTGCCTTTGGGATAAGCCTGTCTGCCCGTGCAAAGCTACCAAGGGGGTAAGCAGGGGTTATCTAAAGTTTGTATCCCCCTCACCCTGACTAGAAGCAAGGGTCCCTATTTCGACAAAGGTATCTACCTCTGCCAACTAGAGACCCCCATTTCTAACACCTCAACATTCTAAACACCGGTCATTCCCAACCTGCCACCTCGCATTGCCGAAGAACACCCAAGACCGTTCACCTGCTGCACCTGCACCTTCGACAGCTTCCACACACCAGAACCACCGACTGCGGGACCCTCAAGAACCAGACCAACCACCTCATATGCGTCCTACTCAACACCAGCTTCCTCAAAAGACACGCCGTGGAGATTTGATACCTGCTCGACTCCATCTCCGCTGAGTTCGCATTCTTCACAGAAACCCGGATGAACTCCAGATCAGCCCCGGACATCGTAATTGCCATCCCCGACGGCTACAAAATCATCCACAAGTAACCCGTCAACAGGCCGCGAGGGGACATCGCCATCGTACACAAAGACACCCTACGCCACAACCAGCTCCAAAAACCACTCACTTGACATGGAGCACCTCCACTTCCAGATGAAGACCAACCGGAACGCAACCTTCCAAGGCATCCTCGTCTACAGACCTCCCAGATCTTGCCCCCCTTCAGTGAAGCCCTAACCGACTTCATCGCTCACCACGCTCTCACCTCAGCAGACTACATCCTCCCTGGTGACTTCAATTTCCACCTGGACAACCTTGAAGACCACAATATCTCATCCTTACTGGAGAACGCTCTCTGCCATCGGACTCAAACAACTGGTCACAACCCACTCAGCAGGCACACCTGCAGACAGCTTGAGAAAAGATGGAGGAGCAGCAAGAACACGGCAGACCACGCAGCCTTCAACTTCACCATCACTGCACCCCACCGCCTTATCAGGACAACAAAGAAAGCAGCCATCCAGGAATGCATCAACACCAACACACACAATAGCAGAGAACTCTTCACTGTGGTCAAAGAATTTGCTAAACCCAGCACAGAGATGGCAGACATTCTCCCGTCTCAAGGTATCTACGATGACCTCACCACCTACTTCCATCACAAGATCAAGGAGATCTTTGACAGCTTTGCAACCCAAGACCCACCCATGCACAACCACTGAACCCAACAGCTCCAAAGCCCAGCACACCTTGACAAGCTAGACCATCCTGAACTCTGACAACATCCTCAGGGTCATGAAGAGCATCCATTCCACAGGCCCCTTGCCTCCCTGCCCACACCACATCTTCAACAGAGCCAAAACCTCCATTGCACCTGAACTCTGCTGCACCATCAACTGCTCCATCGAGTCCGAAACCTACCTGGAAGACTAGAAGCATGCAGCGTTCAACCCCCTGCTGAAGAAACTGTCTGCCAACCCATCGGACCTCAAGAACTACAGACCCATCTGCCTGCTCCCCTTCCCAGACAAAGTCATTGAGAAAGCTATCAACGCCCAACTCTCTGAGTTCATCGAAATGAACAACATCCTGGACCTCTCCCAATCAGGCTTCAGGTACAACCACAGAACCTAGACCGATCTCCTCGCTGCAACATAAGACATCCGCACCCTCCTCAACTGAGGATATACTGCTGCCCTCATCCTCCTAGACCTCTCAGCCACCTTCGACACCGTCTCCCACCATACGTTCTGTGCAAGACTCCACAATGCCGACATCTGCGACAAAGCCCTAGAATGGATCCGCTCTTTCCTCCCCGGCCAAACACAGAGAGTCAGACTTCCACCATTCAACTCAGAACCCACAGAGATCAGCTGCGGAGTGCCTCAGGGATCCTGCCTGAGCCCCACCCTCTCCAACATATCCATGGCCCCACGTGCAGCCATTGCCAGAAGCCACAGATTCAACATTGCCTCCAATACTGACAACACCCAGCTGATTCTCTCCCTCACTAATGAACCTACAGCCTCCAAGAGCAACTTCGACAATGGGATAAAGGCAGTCGCAACCTGGATGAAGGACAGCTGATTCAAGCTTAACTCAGACAAATCAGAAGTCCTCATCCTGGGTTCCTCTCCCTCCACTTGGGATGACTCTTGGTGGCCCGCAGCATTCGGGACCCCCGCCCACACCCATGGACATGCATGAAACTCAGCATCATCCTGGACTCCTCATTCTCAGTGAACTGCTAAATAAACACTGTTTCTTCCTCCTGCTTCCACACGCTCAGCTTGCTTCACAAGATCTTCAAGTGGATCCCCACCGAGTCCAGGAAACCGGTCCCCCGTGCATTCATCAACATCAGACTTGACTACGGCAACTAACTCTACACAGCGGGACCACCCAGAAATTCCAAAATGAAATGAAATTAATTTATACTTGTAAAGCGCACTTAAACCCCAACCGGGGTTTCCTGGCGCTGTATTCATACCGCTGTCGAACCCTTCCTGGCTTTTTCCTGTGAAATGTCCACTCCTGGGCACCCCCAAGGTGAAGCCAGGCATCCCAGCGCTGTTGGGGCCGTTGTGGAGATTAAGCAAGCTATTGCCCAGAGTTGCAGAGTGGGACTCATGATTAGAATAGGCACCGAGGCGAGAATTATCAGGTCTGAGGAAATTGAGCCCAAGACCCGCCGAGGCAGGAATTGAACCCTGGTCCCGGGCCAGACCTCTGCATCAGGGTCTGTCGCTCTAACCATTGAGCCACACTTCTCCACATTGAGCCACACTTCTCCAAAAGAAACTGCAGAACGTCCAGAACCCCTCCGCCAGACTCGGAACAGTATCTAAATATCGAGGGAACGAATATCGACTTACCAAAATATCGACTCCAAAATATCGAGGGACAGAATATAGAATGCCTATCTACAAACAGGTAAGTACTAAAATATCTATTCCAAAATATAGAAAGTTAAAATATAGTTAACTAAAATATTGAATTTTTTAAATGTATTAAAAATCCTATAAGAAGTAATTAAATAGTAAACACAATTAAATGAAACATAATTAAAATAATGTAAAAAAGCTTTAAATGAAAAAAATAAAAAATTAAATGTACATTTTTTTAAAATATATATTTACCTAATAATATTATAAAATAATTATTAATCTTAATTATAAAATATTTAGAACATCATTAAAAATATATTGACATAAATATATAAATAAACATATTATTTAAATATAAAAATAAATACAATATATATAATTATAATAATTAAAATAATAATTTTTATGTTAATTAATAATGAGTGCAAAAGTAGTGAAAGCGTTGGATAGCATAGGGGTAAAAATTACTAGTCCCACTCCTGTGAGTGCAGCAGTAGGGAAAGCATTGGATAGCGTAGGGGTAAAAATTACTATTCCCACTCCAGAGAGTGCAACAGTAGGGAAAACGTTGGATAGCATAGGGGTAAAAATGACTATTCCCACTCCAGTGAGTGCAACAGTAGGGAAAGCGTTGGATAGCGGGAGGGTAAAAATTACTATTCCCACTCCAGAGAGTGCAACAGTAGGGAAAGCGTTGGATAGCGTAGGGGTAAAAATTACTATTCCCACTCCAGAGAGTGCAACAGTAGGGAAAGCATTGGATAGTGAGAGGGTAGAAATGACTATTCCAACTCCAGAGAGTGCAACAGTAGGGAACGTGTTGGATAGCGGGAGGGTAAAATTTACTATTCCCACTCCAGAGAGTGTAACAGTAGGGAAAGCGTTGGATAGCGGGAGGGTAAAAATTAATATTCCCACTCCACAGAGTGCAACAGTACGGAAAGCGTTGAATAGCGGGAGGGTAAAAATGAATATTCCCACTCCAGAAAATGCAACAGTAAGGAAAGTAATGATTTAATATTTAAATAAGAATACATTAATTATCAATACCAATTTAAAATTAATTAAAATGAATTACCAATTACAAAATATTTAAAAATTAATTAATTATACATACAAATCCCAGCGCTGTTGGGGCCGTTGTGGAGATTAAGCAAGCTATTGCCCAGAGTTGCAGAGTGGGACCCATGATTAGAATAGGCACCGAGGCGAGAATTATCAGGTCTGAGGAAATTGAGCCCAAGACACACCGAGGCAGGAATTGAACCCTGGTCCCGGGCCAGACCTCTGCATCAGGGTCTGTCGCTCTAACCATTGAGCCACACTTCTCCACATTGAGCCACACTTCTCCAAAAGAAACTGCAGAACGTCCAGAACCCCTACGCCAGACTCGGAACAGTATCTAAATATCGAGGGAACGAATATCGACTTACCAAAATATCCACTCCAAAATATCGAGGGACAGAATATAGAATGCCTATCTACAAACAGGTAAGTACTAAAATATCGATTCCAAAATATAGAAAGTTAAAATATAGTTAACTAAAATATTGAATTTTTTAAATGCATTAAAAATACTATACGAAGTAATTAAATAGTAAACACAATTAAATGAAACATAATTAAAATAATGTAAAAAAGCTTTAAATGAAAAAAATAAAAAATGAAATGTACATTTTTTTAAAATATATATTTACTTAATAATATTATAAAATAATTATTCATCTTAATTATAAAATATTTAGAACATCATTAAAAATATATTGACATAAATATATAAATAAACATATTATTTAAATATAAAAATAAATACAATATATATAATTATAATAATTAAAATAATAATTTTTATGTTAATTAATAATGAGTGCAAAAGTAGTGAAAGCGTTGGATAGCATAGGGGTAAAAATTACTAGTCCCACTCCTGTGAGTGCAGCAGTAGGGAAAGCATTGGATAGCGTAGGGGTAAAAATTACTATTCCCACTCCAGAGAGTGCAACAGTAGGGAAAACGTTGGATAGCATAGGGGTAAAAATGACTATTCCCACTCCAGTGAGTGCAACAGTAGGGAAAGCGTTGGATAGCGGGAGGGTAAAAATTAATATTCCCACTCCACAGAGTGCAACAGTACGGAAAGCGTTGAATAGCGGGAGGGTAAAAATGAATATTCCCACTCCAGAAAATGCAACAGTAAGGAAAGTAATGATTTAATATTTAAATAAGAATACATTAATTATCAATACCAATTTAAAATTAATTAAAATGAATTACCAATTACAAAATATTTAAAAATTAATTAATTATACATACAAATACATGTTATTTATTAAAAAGTATTCACTTATTAATAATTAATTAACAACTAATTACTTTTCAATACCAACAATTTAATAAGATAAAAACACCTATTAATAAAAATTAATTGCCAATTAATAATTAATTAACAATGAATTATCAATACAAATAAATATAAATACATATTTACTTATTTACAATTAAATTACTTCCCACCCTATTCCCCTATAACCCACAACCCTGTCCAAATAATAAATTAAAACAATTAACATAATTATCAATTAATCAATTAACTTAAACTTAATTACCAATTAATAAAAATAATTACCAATTAAGAATTAATTAAGAATTAATTAATTATCAATACATACAAACAAAAATATATATTTACTTAATTACAATTAAATTACTTCCCACCCTATTCCCCTATAAACCCACAACTCGCTACAGAACTAAAACACAAAATTAAATTAAAAAGAATTATTAATTCATAAAAACTCATATTTAATTTACTATAATTAAATTACTTCCCACCCTATTCCCCTATAAACCCACAACCCGCTACGGAATTAAATTACGCAAAAATTAAATAACAAAACATTCATTATTTAAAAAAAAATTAAACATACATTACAAATATAATATATATTTTTAACACATATACTAGCATACATAACACTAAAAATGTTTTCGATATCATGGAAAATGATATTTTAAATTCGATATTATGGGAATCGATATTTCTTACCTTAATTTAGATATTCTGACCAACTATATTTTGGTCAGTCGATATTCTGTCCATTCTATATATTTTTTCGATATTCTGGGCAGTCGATATTTCTGAATCGATATTTAGGGTGTTCACCACCAGACTCATCCTGAACATCCCACGCCGCAACCACATACCAGCTGCTTGAGAGACCTACACTTGCTGCTGGCTGCACCAGGGCCGGACTTGCCATAGCGGGAACCAGGCATTTCCCCGGTAGGCCGCTAGGGTGGGGGCTGGTTTTGCGCCCCTGTGGGCCATTTTTGTTACCAGGGGTCGGCAAAACCGGCCCTCGCAAACTGCTCAGCTGCACTCCCCCTCTCCCCTGGGTGGGCCGGCTGAGCAGTTTTCCAGGGCCGGTTTCTGTTCCAAGTACCGGTCTGGACTCCATAATGCCAGACCTGTATACCTCAACCACCACCTCTCCTTCTATTCTCCCACCAAACATTTTTGCTCCCCCCCACGGGCCCTGATCACCAGGGCCGGTTCTAGGATTTGTGAGGCCCTGGGCTAAAAGGGAATGTGCGAGGCCCCTCTAATGTAGATAAGTGGCCTATTGCAAGTAGACCATTCACAGACACTGTGGGAGGCCTATTGTCCAGCATTTTGTCGCCCCCCACAGTTTTAACTTTGAGCCCACATGCATTTCTCACACCTTCAGTCAGATAGGTGTGAGAATTGCTTGTGGGCTAAAAGTTAAAACTATGGGGGCGCCAAAATGATGGACAATGGGCCTCCCACAGTGTCTGTGAATGGGTCTCCTTTCAATTAAAGGGAGCGTCTCCCTCCCTTATGTATCCAGATACCATCCCTGAGAGGCCAAGGGGGGGGGGGCTCCATTTAAAAGAAAGGTGACACCTTTCTTTGAAATGGATTGCCAGGGAACCGACAGGACACATCACCAGTGCGTGGCCCCATGCTGGTGGGCTGAGTGCGAGGCCCTGGGCAGCTGCCCACGCTGCCCATGCCTAGCGCCGGCCCTGCTGACCACTATCCCATAGATCTGCAAGCCCACGGCTGGAGGAAGATCCTTCTCTTACCTCACTGCAAAGATCCGGAACTCCCTATATCTGCACCTCAGACAATCACCATGGCTGCTGCAATTTGGAAGGACCTCAAGACCTGGCTCTTCGACTGAACCACAGAACCACCCACCCCGAGTTGCGACATATAAGATCACTGATTGATTGATTGATTGATTGAGTAGGTCTCTTGAGAAGAATAGCTTGGCTCACTGTATTATGAGGCACTCAGGGTTTGCGGAGCCTGAGGGGGCTTCCTATTGCACTTCCATGGTGATGATTAGCTGTCCTCTTACAGTGATTACAGAGGCTTGCATTCTACTTCTTGGTCTGAATCCAGCCTATTCATAATGAAGGGCAGTGTTTTTCTCAAGGTGTTCATGTAGTTAATTTGTGGCGCAGTTGCCATGCCTAAAGAGGAACCACCATAAAGCGAAAATAAATACATTCTTGATGAGAATAAGCAAACAGAAATAAATTCTGGTTAACATTGAGGATTGCTGGAAATGTTCTCTTCCTGCATTTCAAACTGCTTTCATAATATGTAAGGTTTAATATTAAATTGAACTGCATGGCTCCAATGGGAATGTAGTGAGTGTTCCAGGGCTGGAATGCCATGGAAATTTGCAAACAACCAATTGTTTACTTATTTTTGGACATTCACCAGCTGCCCTGGAAATGGTTATAAATGTATTAATGCCAAATGGCAGGGCTAAATCCCTTTCAAGGATGGGGATGGGCAGGAGAATCTCCAAAATTAGGGGTCGATTAGGATGGCGGCGAATCCGCATCCTCCGGGCCGGCGGAAGACACCGCCGGCCCGGAGGATGTGGATTCACCACTGCGGACCTCCAAAACACCGCCAGCCACATTAGGATGGCGGTGGGATCAGCGGCGGACAGCAGGTCGGCCCGCCGCTGATCCGCGGGATGTTGTCCGCAATTTGGTGGCGGTGTCTGCAAGACAACGCCAGCCAAATTACCAAGGGTGAGGAAACATGCTTTTCCGCGGCGGATTTTCTGCCGTGGGAAAGCATGTGAACCTTTGCTTTTGGGGGCCCGTTGCGGGCCCCCAGGGTGTTGGGGGGTGGGGGGTGCACATGGGGGGTACCTATGGTACCCGCCTGCATATGCATGCACAAAGCGGAAGGCACCAGGCGGTGCCTGCCACTTTGTGCATGCATATGCAAAGCATGCAATATTAACCTTGCGGCGGGCGCTGCTTCAAGCAGCACCGGCCACAAGGTTACAGATACGGGATATGACCGCCAGGGTGGCGGTCACATCCTAATTTGTATGGAGGGACCGCCGCTGCCCCTGCACCTCGGGGGTGGCGGACGGAAGCAGGTCCGTTTGCCATCCTAATGAGGCCCCAAGTTTTGGTGTAAAACAAAGGGCATCTCATTTGGGCAAAATGTTTTCCCATTAACGGGAAAACATGTTAAAGTGTGTTTGTACTCTTGGAAAACGTTTTTACATACTTATATAATGTATAATTATACAGCTGGAACTGACCTCACAGATGAACAAATGGGACTCAAAAACTTTTAACATGAGCACTCCTGAAAACCTTAAAGTAGCATCGTATTTAAGGAAACGGTTAGCGAATTTGATGATGTATGTATTGTATTGTAATTGTTAATATAGCTCTTACTACCCTTGACGAGGCGTCGAAGCACTTTTTCAGCAAGTAGCATGCCATTCCAGAGCCCAAAAAAGATTAGTGGTGAATTAGTATAGTGAAAATGAAATTAATTTGTGTGGTAGACATGTTAGTCTGTTATTTTAATCGAAAAGGATGGTGGCAGGATAGAAGAGGGAAGAGTTTGCATATATATAGCGCTTGCCACCCCCGATGAGGTGTTGAAGCGCTTTTTAGCCAGGAGCACACTACTCCGGAACCCAATATGCTCAAATAAGACTTCAAAAACTTCTTTGAAACTATGAAACCTTTGAGAAATGTACTCATATTGAAGGATATGTGACATTCAGGAGACCATTTGATATCTGTTGGACTTTAATCAACAGGCACCAAGGTTACAAGAATAAAAAATGTTAGTGTATTCTGTATGGCAAATGCAATCTAGCCTTAACTGGACAGTTGCTAGTCAGACACGCTCTAACAAACGCACGCAGAGGCATAAAACAGTCTCTATTAAAAAAAAAAAAGACTGCTATCTACACAGATCCATCTGCAGAGTGCAGACACATGCATTTAAGTTGAGAGACAACTACAAAGTGCAAGCTACGTGCACACCCAGATTCTTAAGCACGATTGTCTACAAAAATCTATGCACACACACACATGACTGTATGGGACAGAAGGCTCTGTGGATCTGCCTATGCTTACACATCCCACACCGTTATGGGCTGAGATGTATCTGACCCATTACTCACAGATAGATGTATGCCTACATTTGTTAATAGTTTTTGGCACCCGAAACACCTATGAAGCCAGATTTCTCCCCATGCGGGGTTAATGTTAAAAATTAGGACTGAACCTTCGACTTTTGTGAGTTGAAAAGTGTTTTTTTAATGTTTTTTATTCAAGTCATTTGAGCAGAGTGAGCTGTGTTACCAAATATGAACTCGGCCCCTTTCAGCTGAAGGTGGGACCGTCCATGCCTTCGCTGCACAGGATTCTTAGCGCGTGAGATCCTTTTCTATGAGACTTGGCGCGTGCTCTCTCACGCACTCCGTACACGCACAGACGCAGACAGACGTCCCCTCTCTCATCCCTGAATCGATGTTCCCGCGCCAATGGGACGTCGCGTGAGCAGCGTCGCCCCGCAACACGCACTCCGCTTATTAGATTGCACACAATGGCCTTTAATCATCGCTGCTACCGGCGCGGGAATCCTATTACTCTGTGGGGAAAACATTTCCATCAAAGTCGATGACACTAAAGAGGAATGGCAGTGACGACCTGTCAGAGGGGCCCGAAGGGGTAGGGGGGTGGGACACGAGGTCTGACAAGGCAGGGGGCGCTATGGCAACCGCCTCTCCAAAGAGAGGCTCGCTGGACCCGTGGGAAGGCTTGTTGTCCGCGAGTCGGCGTCTTTATGCTGGAATGTGTCACCCCAGGCTTCGCGAGACTTGGCTTTATAAATTGCCCATACATTTGAGTGAGTTGGGACTTCTTAAGTACCACAGGCCCCACGTTCTTGTTCAGCAGTGCACACTGTCATCATACGTTATGCAGAAGTGCCTGTGAGGGCACAGTGCTTGATAACACGGTGGCCAGCAGGCAAGCCCTGCTGCAAGGAAAGTGGGGATCAGGTAAACTTTAGTGATGCTAATAAAATAATGTGAACACCTGTAAGACCTAAGCCAGCAGAGGACCAACTCTATAGCCGACAATACACATTGCACATGGCTGGCCCAAGCATTAGCCCCCTAAGGCTATCAGCAGCCAACCCTGTCCAGAGAAATTCATGCAATGGCTGCATTCTATTTCAGTCATAAATTGGAGGGTCGAAAATGTACACTAGCCATTATTTATGTATCAGTGAATAGATTCATTAATATGCAGCAACAGCAGTTTCCAAAGGCTCCGCATTCCCATCGACCTAGGAAAACCACACGAATCCAACGTAGATAAAGGCACAGAGTTTATTAAAAGCTCGAGTCCAACAAAATCTGACGCGTTTCGGGCATCCGCCCTTGCTCACAGACAGTCAGTTAATGCGACATTCACATTTAAATACCCAGTGCTTCACAGTTTTTTTCTTTCAATTGACATTTTTTTCTTTTTTTTCAAACATTACACCATGTGATCATGGAAAGAAAGGACATACTCCATTCTGAGCACTAGGAAGTCTGTTTTCCAAACAATAATATCATCGGTTGTTTTCTACTGCATTTGAATTGGTTAAAATCCACATTGGCTTGAATCCATTATTCATAATAAAGTGCATCTAGTGGCCAAAAAATGTGTCAAACAAAATGTAATCCGATTCATTAATATATGTATCCTTTTCAGGGCTCGAGTCAGGGTACCATGCGGGTGGACGGCGCCCCCCCCCCCACTTATTTTACCGGGAGCTCGATAACTGGAGCAAATGGAGCCACGCGTTCACTCTTTGGCCTCTCTGGGGCGAGATCGGAGCTAATTCAGAACGCTGCTCACGCGCTGGCTTCTCAGATGCAATCGCATCTAAGGGGTGAGCGAGGGGGGGCAATGAGTCTGATGGTGCAAGCCACCTTTCATGACGTCACTTCGGAAGGGCTGTCGCAAGAGAGAAGGCAGCATACAGTGGAAATATGCCATTTTGATAAATCGAATCCTTGGTTCATCTGCGATCAATGAGCGGTGCTACGATGGGCCACTCCTTTGGGGACCAGGAAGAAGATAATGAAACCCTTTATTGATAGAGAAGTTGACCCAATCGTGCATTGAAAGTTTGTAAACACTGCAGTTAAGTTCTGTTACCGTTTTCCAAATGCAATCAAATGCATAATTGCCAAAAATACCATTCTGGTCATGCAGGCCTTTCTAAGGTGTTAAAGTATCCACTGTGTGATTATTAGAAATGGGGGTGTGGGCCTCTTCCCAGCCAGAATTTAACCCCTTCACTGCGGCGGCAATTCCGCCGCAGTGCTAGGGGGGGGGGGGGGGGGGTCGCACGGCTCACCTGCGCTTGTGACGGAACCGCTCCGTCACGCGCCTCGGGTGAGCTGTGCTAGTGACGGAACAGTTCCGTCACGAGCGCGCCCGCTCAATAGAACGCGTAGCGCAGGCGCGAAATCAGCGCCACGCAGGCGCGTCGAGCGGGCTGTGACAGAACCGTTCCGTTACTAGCACAGCTCACCCGAGGCGCGTGACGGAACGGTTCCGTCATAAGCGCCGAACGGGTTAATTGACAAAAATTGTTAGTGATGGCCCTTTACTGAGAGGCTTACTGGTGCTCTTTTTTTCTACTGAAAGCAAAGGACTGTTAGAAGCATAATGCTTCATTTGGCCAGAGCCTGGTGAGCCCCAAGGATCACTTGAAGCCATTCTAGGGGGCCCACTTCTCAGTTTGAAAGCCCCTGAGGTAGAGAGACTGTTTTACACATTACATCCACCTGTGGAAAACTGAGTAGAGGCAGGAGTCTTTAATTGTAACTAAAGTAAAGAAAAGTGGTGCATAATGTCAAAAAAGTATTTACTTTCCAACGTACATTTTATTTTGCACTGGAAAGAAACGCTTAATGTAACACAAAAAGCACGTTGTGCTGTTTTGCACTACTTTACCTTAACAGGAGTGTTCCCAGGCTACTAGCTATGGTTTTTGATGCAAAGCTATTTCTACTAAAGTTGTTAGACATGGCTTTGCACCACAAATAATGTCTTCTAGGGAAGGCATTAAGTAGGAGAAATCATTTAATTTCTCTTAACCCTTCACGCATTGCATGTGTGCTGCACTGTACAGCATGCATCCAATGTGTGAAAAGTTGTAAAGTCTCAGTATAGCATTTTGTACCTGAAAGGGTATCCTTCAAGTACGAAAACTATGCTTGACATCACCCACACACACCTTTGCATTTTGATTCAAAGGCGAATATGTGGCCCTAGACAACCTGTTTGTGTGCCAGCACTGGAGAAGAGAACATTGTCATGGATCACTGACATAATATCGAGGGACAAAATATAGAGTACTAAAAATATTGATGCCAAAATATCGACAGACAAAATATCGAAGTCCTATCTACAAACAGGTAAGTGCAAAAATATCGACTCCAAAATATCGTTTAAAAATAGGTACTTTGTAAAAATATCGAATTCATTAAAATTAATGTACAATTAAATAAATACTAAAAATAAATAAATAAAATATACTTAAAAATACTTAAATAACCTTAAAAATATAAAAAAATTAATTTAAGTTATAAAAATAATAATACAATTTTGTTTTTTAAAACATATATATATATATTAAGATATTATTATTGAAAAATATACAATATTATTACCGTAGGATAGCGGGAGTATTAAAATTACTATTCCCACTCCAATGAGTGCAACAGTAGGGAAAGCGTTGGATAGCGTAGGGGTAAAAATTGCTATTCCCACTCCAAAGAGTGCAACATTAGGGAAAGCATTGGATAGTGTAGGGGTAAAAATTACTATTCCCACTCCAGTGGGTGCAACAGTACGGAAAGCGTTGGATGGCGTAGGGGTAAAAATTACTATTCCCACTCCACTGAGTGCAACAGGAAAGCGTTGGATAGCGTAGGGGTAAAAATTACTGTTCTCATTCCAGTGGGTGCAACAGTAGGGTAATCATTTGATAGCGTAGGGGTAAAAATTACTATTCCCACTCCAGTGAGTGCAACAGTAGGGAAAGCATTGGATAGCGTAGGGGTAAAATTACTATTCCCACTCCAGTGAGTGCAACAGTAGGAAAAGCGTTGGATAGCATAGGGGTAAAAATTAATATTCCTACTCCAGATATTTCTCCCCGTCGCGCCTTTTTGGCACTGCCTCAGATTTACGATTTCTCGTAAATCTGGGGCAGTGTCAAAAGGCCATGGATGTTGCTGGGAACGCCCCCAGCAACAGCCATTGCTCGCCCCTTTAACATAGAACACTGCGTTAAAGGGACTGATATTTATCAGGCAGCATTACGCCAAAAAAATTGGCTTAGTGCTGCCTGATAAATATCACGCAGGCTTCTGTGTCACAGAACGTCACAAAAAGTGACGTTCCGATGGCGCAAGGGGCCTCATAAATGAGGCCCTAGATTTACTATTGTTCTGACAACAGAGATGCGTAAAAAGTGTAGTGCTGTATTGTTCAAGTGAGTACAATTTGCACTCAGACCTACAAACAGTTGTGAGCCAATGATGTTATCTGTAGAACTCACATAACCCATGCCAGCCTAGCATGACACTAAACATTCTGAGGTACAAAAGTGAGGTTACAGTCTCCTGCATGAAGCTGAGGCCTGGGCAGAGTTTTACTCAGCAGAAGTCAACAAAGTGGCAGAAAATATCCCTGATGCTCCATGGACTTCCACCAGCTGCAGTTTGTTAAGTTGCACGGCTCGCACTCCTTTTTAACACTGGGAGTTTGTCCTGTATTATAAAATTAGCACAAATGGCACTACATGTTGCGCCAGAGGACACCGCCGCTTTCTGCCACTCGAGTAAACAAGCTACTCGAGCTGCAGCTTCCTCAACGCGAGCAGCAGATTTTTCAACACAAGTGGTCGTGACCTGCCGTAACCACCAGCGCTGGGACATCATGCCTGGTGGAGGTCTAGGATGCAATTTTTTCTCATGATTACTCACCAACTTAACGTTGGAGACCCGCTCAAGAGAAATAACTCCACTTGCGAAGTTTCAGAACTCCGTGCATTATGGATAAAACTCTGCAAACTCTGCCAGCGGAGCGGAATTCTTCGCCCACCCCTAGTTCTCAAGGTAAACCTGGGAGTACAACATGCAAAGGGTATACATAGTGTAAAATGTGTGATTTCTCATTTTGTGTCTAGGAATATCACACCACAATACATTTGTCTATTGTCTCCACCTAGTTTATTTTTACTCTTCTATTTCGTGCTCAACCTGTTCATGCAATTTTATTTGCTCGTCTTTGCATCGAATGTAGGACCCTCTACAATCGGTCCTCTTTGGATACATAACCAGGCAGTTTGTCCTGAGCAGCAACAGATGTTGTGGGTAATGCCACCTCATACAGTTTTGTCGCAAAGTAGCTGTTGAACACAAAAGTTATTTCTTTTGCTATGTGTGTGACATTTTGGCATGTAACTTATCTTAGCATTGTGTGAGTGCTAGTGCTGAGCTATATCAAGTTTAGGCCTGTTAGACTTGGCATCTTTTGGCGTAGTTTTCCCCTGACTTTTTGCCTCACCCTCCCTCCTGTGTTTTTGATGCTGTGCGGATTTCCTTTTTGCTGGCTTAGATGCTTTGGGCACTTTGCCACTGCTGATCAGTGTCAAAGTGCAAGTGCTCTCTGTGTAAATTGTTGTTACAATTGCTTCATCCTGATTGGCTTATTTGATTTACTGGTAAGTCCATAATAAAGTGCACTGACGTGTGACATGGCCTGTAAATCAATTGCTACTTATGTCCCTGCAGCACTGATTGTGCCACCTACATGAGTGGCTCTGAAAAGGTATCTCAGACCTGCCACTGCAGTGTCTGTGCACAGTTGTTAACTGCCATGTCGACTTGGCAAGTGCGCCCACTTTCCAGGCTTTAACATTCCCTTTTCTTACATGTAAGGCACCCCTATGGTACGTCCAAGGGACCCCCAGGCAGGGTGCAATGTAAATGAAAAGGTAGAACATGTACTGTGTGTGTGACATGACCTGATATTGAAATACTGCTGATTCTGTTTTTCACTGTTGAAAGGCTGTCTTGCCGCATATAATAGAATGAGAATTGCTTTGTAACATCTTACCAGTATAACCTATCATTGGGAAAAGAGTGAGAAATAAAGTTTAGGCTCTCTGCAATCAGAATTTAATAACATATCTTTTAGTAAAGATAGTTTTTACATTGTTTGTTTGAAAATGCCACTTTTAGAAAGTAGGCATTTTCTTGTTTAGCCATTCTGTGTCCCTCAACCTGTTTGTGTAATGACTGTCTGGTTTTGAAGTGACAGGGGTTGGGGATATGCATTTTGATGTAGAGAGCCCCTGGGTGGGGGCTGAGGTGTGCCTGGCCCTTCCTGGATGACTCAGAGCTGAGCTGAATGGAGCTTGGCTGAACTTAGAGAAGTGGGAGGAGATTTCCTTGCACCTGAATAGGCCCTGTCTCCCTTGCACAATGCTGTCGCCCCCCCCCCCCCCTCTATGGTTATACTCCACTAGTGAGGACAGAACTGGTTTGGACTGGGCTAAGAGACCCTTGCAAAAGAGAAAGAAGACATTTTGGGGTATAAGTATTAGACCTAAAACCCCTGGACTTTAGATCACTTCTGGAGTTCAAGTTGAACCTTTGCCAAGGAGGAGAGCAGGAGAAACTGAAGGAGAAGTACTGCCCCTTTGCTGTGTGCTGTCTGGGGTTGGTGTGCAGCAGCTGTTTCTGCCAAGGAAAGGACAAGGACTTTGCTATGTGCTCAGTTTTTTCCTGCTTGAGGAATATCTCCAAGGGCTTGAGTAGAACTTGCTTCCTGCTCTGACGTCTCAGGAACCCAAAGACTTCACCCCCAGCTCCCCTGAACATCCTTGCTGGGAGTTCTGACCTGCCAAGAGGTGCCTGTGACTGTCTTGGGCCTCTGGAGGTGTTCCTGCTGTTGGGAGCTGGAAAAGCAACACAACTCCAAGAAAATTGACGCCTCGCTCATCTTGCGGCTATTTTTCCTGATGCAGCCCCATTGTGCGAGAAGAATCTCCACGCATCGCTGCTCCGCTGCCAACACCATGCAGCACCTGTCACCGTAGCACGAACAGACACATCGAAGGATCGTGACTCAAGAAACTGACGCATCGTTGCTCGACGATGCCGCATCGATCGCCGACACATCTCGGATTTCCACGCATTGTACTTGTGCAGCAAGTTTTCCTGACGCATTGCCCACAGACCAGAATTGTCTTGGAGTCGATGCATCACTTCCCCCTACAGACCGGAAACGACCCATCGCGTCTCCTGCGTGCAGCAGATCTATTGCATTGCCTCCTCACGAGTTCAGGAACCAACGCATCTCTTTGTGTTCTCGACACTTCCTCTCTCCGCGGCTGTTTGGCCTTATGAATTTTTTCACAACTACAGGTACTTTGAGAGAAATTAAGCATCTATAGTTTGCTATGGACCCAATTGCCTAAAACCATTTTCAAAGCATATTGTTTACACTTGTATGTTGGATTTTTGTGGTTTTGATCTTGTTGAGTTTAGATAAAAAAAACTTTATTTTTCTAAACTGTTGTGGTGTCAATTTGTGGTGTTATCACTATATTACTGGGTGTTTTGAGTACAAATACTTTACACAATGGCTTTGGGATAGGCCTGTCTTCTTGTGCAAATGTACCCAGGGGGTGAGCAGGGGTTATTTAAAGTGTGTATGCCCCTTACCCTGACCAGAAGCAAGATTCCATATATTGACAAAGGTACCTACCTCTGCCAACTAGAGACTCCCATTTCTAACAAGACCTAAGCCAGAGTCAGTAGTAACACAACTAACCAGTCACTGCCTATTCCTACTTTAGGTTAAGATGAAGCTTGTGTGTTCTTCGTACATGTGCACTGCAAATGTTTAAAATTCAAAGATGCTGGGCTGTTGTGTCATGTCACTGTTGAAGGTGACTGGTCACAACAAGGGAAATGCTATATTTTTGGATAAGGATGCACATGCCTCACTTGGCCAGTGGGCTATTTTTGGAAGGTGGTGATTCCATCAATTCCTGTCACTCTGCTTCCAGCGGCTGAAGCTAACCAGTCAAACAGTGATACATAATGAATGATGACACACACCTCTGAGACTTCCTATCACATGAGTGCACATGCATGGCCACGGTCTTTGGCAGCTGGAAACTTCTTCCCACTCTACACCTTCTTGAAAGATATTATGTGCAAAGATAGATTTTAACAAAATGTTCCCCTTTTCTTTCTTCTCATTCTTTCTAGCTCCTTCTCTCTCTTTTTTCTTTTCTCTGCTATGATCAATTTATATATGTCTCATTATATGCTCCTTAGAAATCTCTACATCTCCTCAACTCCTGTATGCAAACCTCTTTTGCCCCCTCACAAAGCTAAGCAACTCACACCTACATTTCATCAAGCACTCAGACGGTGTTTTGTCCTGTATTAAGGCAAATGTACATCATGCTGCTGGCTTTGGCTGCTGTGTGGATTTTCTAAATAACATCATCATTTCCATCACTGTTTTAGCTTATCTGTGTGAGGATCAACCTAATGCAATTGGGTCTGGCTTCCGGTCACAGAAGCACTTCGTTCCACATGCCTTGTTCACCTGCGAGCTAACGCACATAGATCTGTTTCAACCTACTTGGGCTTCATCAGAGAGGAGCAGTTTGAGTCTCAAGAGACCGGTAGCAAACAGTCTGTACTTGAATATCCTCTCCAAGAACCGTATTACCATAGGAGATATGGCCCTGCCTTTTTTCTGAGTTGACTGATTTCTGATGTTCAACTGGTGTAGTATCTAGGTTACCTGTCTCCAGGTAACTGGATGCCACCAGTTCTAGAGTGTTGACAGAAAGAGTCAGTTACTGCTGGCTGAGTAGGAGTGTGGTTGTACCTGCCTGTTCCTGGAATAAACTATTCTACTTTACTTATCCTATGTTGGTGGTTACTCCAAATTGGCGACGATTTGGGATTGAACCAACCACCTCCCTCCTCTATTAAGACGGGCAGAGAATAGGAACTTATAGAGCAGTCAACGCGTTTTCTTGTTCACTGGGAAAGTTAAAGAAGAAATTGAAGAAAAGTCTTCCCGGTGAGAATTACATCGCTTCTCCTACAGTGTGCTCCGGTTTCTCATTTCCTGAATTTGGAGAGTCTTCAAGGTACAGAGCTGTTTGGGATCTTGAGTGACCATTGGTGAGCGCGAGGCAGTTGCACAAACGTGATTGCTTACTCCAGCGCTCATGAAACCCATTGCATGTGGTTTCTCTGACGTATATCAGCTACAATCACACTAGCGTCATAACGTCAGTGCGCAGTCACGCAGCGTGCCGCCATTTTAAACCAGCTATGCACATATTTACAAGTGCAAGGAACACGGTGACACGCACACCAGAAATTATATGCGTGTCAAACTCTGACATTCCGGTTGTAATTACTCCATTGTGGACATACCTGAAGTGTCTTACCCAGTGCAAAAGTTACTGTGACGCGCACACCAGAGATTTTACGCGTGTCCACCACAAGTATTCCGGAAGCCGTTATTTTAGTTTTACATACCGGAAGTGCAGTTTCACAGCAATAGATCTTCTCTGGTACTCAGCAAAGTTATACATGGTGAGTGATACATGCAGTAATTATTAATCTATTATTCACAACAATTCCTGTTGTTAAAGCTGCATCACTATAAGCAATCTTCTAGATTTTAATTGGAAGATATTACATATCTGAAAGGTTTTCTTGGTATTCTACAATTTACTGTGATTAACATGAGAACAACTAGTTCTAGAATCACAGCTCCCAACATATTTTTGTTACACCCTGGAGATCCAATTTTAAAATGGCCAGAATGGAAAGACTATTTTCTGAATTACATTTCCGTCTTAGAAGAGGAAAGCGAAGACACGTATTCTTCTGCAAGGAAAAATAAATTACTTTTACATAATTTAGGTCCTAAAGGTCTACGTGTGTATTACCAGATGGAACAAAAAGTTAGAGCTAGTAGCACTGAGGCATTTTTTAAAAGCTCTAGAGGATTTGGACCTACATTATCATCCAACTGTATGTGTTGGAATTGACAGATTTACTTTTTTCCAAAGGAAACAAGAAGCCAACGAAAGTGTTGAAGATTAAGTTGCCGCACTTAAAAAATTAGCCATCACATGCACATTTGAGAATTTGCATGATGATTTCATCAGAGATCAATTAGTCATGCACTCTTCCAACGAGGATATTCTGGAGAAACTTTGGGTAGTTGGTGAAGCACCTCTATCTGAAGTTACTGCTTTGATAAAAAAATCAGAGATGTCAAAAAGGCGTGCCAAAGCGGCTTTAAAAAAAGCAAGTGAGTTAGTAGGAAAAGTGTCAAGTGTTCAAAAATGGGAGAGTAAAAAACCTGATGTCTAATTTTAAAGATTCAAGTAAAACTAAACCTACACATAATGACAAAAGTCTAGGAGATAGGATAGCTACTTGTTATAGGTGTGGTAATAAAGGGCACCATGCTAAAGATAAGAATTGTCCTGCATGGAAATCCAAGTGCACATTTTGTGGATTTACAGGTCATTACGCGAAAATTTGCAGAAGGAGACTAAATAGATTAGGAAGATGGTGTTTTGTGTGTGAATGGGGAGGAATGATTTGATGACATAGTTTTATGAGTCGGGTCAGGTTGTTTAAAGAAATCTCACTGTGACATATTTATCAATAGTGTACAAATTCAAATTATCACAGATTCAGGCTCCATATACACCATTATTCAAAAGATGTATAGGAACTAAAATTCATCAAGGTCCTCAATAACGAATTACGCCCTACTGATATTCACCTGGTTAAGTTTACTGGGGAAGAAATCCCTATGGTTGGCTTCACTATTGTTAACTTCAAATTCAAGGACAGATCTGAAATGGGGAAACTATATGTAGCTGAGAAAGGTCCCTCAGTTTTGGGGTGGAGAGATCAAGGAGTCTTAGGCATTATACTTGACCCAAACAAAAGTGATCAAGTCTTATTACTAGAGGATCAAAACCAATCCTTGATTGATTCTCTTAGAAATAAATGTCTAAATGTATTTTCAGGTAACGTGGGAAAACCTAACAGCTTTGTACATAAAATCATTTAAAAAGATGGGGCTATTCCTGTATGCCACAAAGCCAGAAATATTCCTTTAGCGGTAAGAGATGGTGTTTTAGCTGAACTGAACTCTTTAGAAGAAAAAGGCATTATTGAACCTGTGGAATGTGCTGAGTGGTTGGCCCCATTGGTCGTCGCAAGAAAATCTGATGGCTGTCTCCGTCTCTGCATTGACCTGAGAGACCTAAATAAAAACATAATTGTGGATAAGTTTCCACTTCCAAGAACAGATAAATGATTAGCCCAGTCACAAGGTATAAAATGTTTTTCGACAATTGATTTGACCTCGGACTATCATCATCAGGTTTTATTACATCCTGAAAGTAAGAATTTGACAGCATTCATTCCCCCATTTGGTTGCTATAGATTTGTACGTATTCCTTTTGGATTAGGGTCAGCCGCCGCGGTTTTTCAGAGGCTGATTTATAAAATCTTTAAAGGCACCAAGGGGTAACATACTTTCAGGATGATATCCTGGTTATGGGTCGAGATAAAACAGAACACGACCAACAGTTAGAATTGGTATTGAGTAAACTTTCTGATTGAGGATTGACTGCAGAATTGAAGAAGTGTAAATTTGCTATGCATTTGGTTACATATCTTGGTTATGAGGTTAGAGGAAATGGTATTTCACCAAAAAGAAATTTAATTAAAGCCATTAAAGAACCTCCTTCTTCAACTTCAAGAGAGAATCTTAGATTCTTTTTAGGATTAATTGAGTTTTACTCCAAATTTGTTAAAAAAATATCCTCGAAAATTCACAATCTGAGGAATTTACTGAATGTCAAGCAAGAGTGGTTTGGAATCCTGAATTACAAAATGAGTGTGACACTATCAAAAATTAACTATGTAATGCTCTTCCTTTGCAAGGCTTTCACCCTCTAGCCCACAGTTTTGTAACCACAGATGCCAGTGGTAAAGGATTAGGGGCTGTCCTTGCTCAAGTGAATGACTTAGGTGAAGAATGTACAGTGCCTTTTGCATCCAGAGCGTTAACTCCTTCTGAAAGCAAATTTTCTGTAATTGAAAAAGAGATGCTAGCTACTGTTTGGGCTACAGAAAAGTTCAGACAATATATTTGGGGTACTAGATTTACCATCTGTACTGATCATAAGCCATTCGTAAAAGTTCTTATCATCGAAGGATTTATGAAAGCCACACCTAGAATTGCCAGGATGACCTTCCGTCTGTTAGATTTTATCTCTGATGTGATTTATTTACCTGGTAAGAAAAATCAAGTGGCAGATTTTTTAAGTAGAGCTCCTTTGCCTCATTCTGATAATGTTGAGAATGAGTGGGACAAGTTTAGTGTAGCATGCATTTCTGATTCTGATTCAAATTTAATGGATTGGTAGGAAACAAATGTAGCAATTATTCATGATGTGGATCCTAATGTGATTTCCAAAGTAGAGTGGATTGAAGAATATACTATGGACACTATTCTTCAAGTCATCAAGGAATTTATTCTTAATGGTTGGCCTTGCAAGAAATACATTTTATCTCAACACAGGAGTTTTTGGAGATTAGAGATGACCTTTCTGTTGATGATAACAATGTGATTTTAAGAGGAGAAAGATCTGTAGTACCCGAAATGCTAAGGAAGAAGATTCTGGATATTTGTCACTGTGGACATCTTGGCATTGTGAAACTTAAAAAAAGAGTAAAACTTTGGTATTGGTGGCCAAATATGGCTAAGGATATTGAAGGATTAGTGAAATCATGTTGTGTTTATTCAAATTCTGATAAATCACAAGTGTTACTCAGACTATCCTTAGGTGAGAGGAACATCCCAAATGGTTCCTGGGAAGAGTTGAGTGTGGATTTGTTAGGTCCTGTGTCGGACACAGATGGTAAACCTTGGTTTGTTTTTGTTATTGTACATCATTTTTCAAAATGGCCTGAATTGGTTTTGTTTGATAACATCGAAAGTAGTACCATTATTGATTGTTTGGAGAGTTTGATTTTAAGAGAAGGAATTCCCAAAGTCATATTAAGTGAAAATGGTACTCAATTTTGTGCAGAGAAGTACAATTGTTTCTTGACCAGAAAGGGTATTAAAGGGAAAAAGACACCTATCTATCATCCAGCCGGGATTGGAATTGTGGAACGTTTTAATAGAGTTATAATGGGCAGTATTCAAAGCTCTATTAGTGTCATCAAGGATTGGAAGAAAGAACTGTTTAAAACTATTTGGGCGTTTAGGATTACACCTACAGGAACTTGTTACAGCCCGTTCAGAATCTTAAGAGGTAAGGAAACTTTTACGAAAGACAATGTGGCTTGGAATCAAAAGACAATTTGTAGTGAGTGGTCACCTGCTGTTGTAAGATTAAAGTTAAAAAAGTTCAAGATAAAAGTAAAACCCATTATGATCAGAAACACAACACAGCAGATGTCTTTCTTCAAAAAGTGATTGGGTAAGAGTAAAATTTGCACATAAATTAAAGAAAGGTAACCGCAAATTCTCCAAACTAGTATGAGTAATAAATGTGTATGCTAAATCATCAAAATTAAGTGATAGTAAAGTGTGACACATTAGCAGGGTGTAATAGTGCAACTAAATTCTGAATTGGGGCAGTACTTTTGAAGACAAAGCCAGTTCTTCCACCAATTGGTTATGGGGTGAAGTTACTAATTCAAACACTGCAGGTAGTACTCAAAGTACTTCATCCTCAAACACTCATATTGCTTGTCAGGATATTAATTCTATTGCTTCTTCCTCAAGAAGTAGACAAATTGTTGTTCCTAAGAAATGTAAAGACTTTGTAATGTAAATTAATAATTTTAACCTTCTTGTGTAAAAAAGGTTAACTGTTGGCATCCAGTTCTAAAGTGTTGACAGAGAGAGAGTCAGTTACTGCTGGCTGAATAGGAGTGCGGTTGTACCTGCCTGTTACTGGAATAAACTACTTATACTTTGCCTATCCTGTGTTGGTGGTTACTACACCTGGTGTCTCTCTGTATATATCCACACACAGATTCCGCCTGTGTTTGGAAACAGCTGCCTAAACTCAGTATTGTGGGGCTTGAATTAAACAGGGGCAGTTTCTCGTACAGGGCTTCAGGGCCCCTGCCCCTTTACTTTCGCCTCCATTACCATCTCTAAAATAAAACCAAAGGTTGTTGTTAAAGTTTTTAAAAACACAGGCGTGGGTGGGCATGGCCAGGATGGCGGACGGTGGACGGCTAAGACTTTCTTTCTGTTCGAGTTAGCAGAGCGGCCGATGCCTGGGGAGTGTCTGGGGCCTGTGGTGGAACCCGGAACGGGCCCACCTGACGAACCCTGAATCGGAGAATGCTGGACGACACCTGCGAGCAGCGGAGAAGAATCGCGGACCACCAGTGACTGTTCATTCAAAGTAACGGTGAGCGTAGCCACGGCTGAGGAGGCCTGTGAGGAGCCTTTGCCGGGTCTATGTACCCGGGTCCCGGCGCACGAGGTCCGCAGCTTTCGGGACAGACTGAATAGGCCCTGGATCTCCGCTTGGCTGGGGGCACTCGCTGGGACCATGGCAGGGCAGAGGAGATTGCGGCAGCAGGGGCACCCTGGGTGAAATTGAAGCACAAGGGGCTTGACTGGGAGGAGCAGCGGAAGCCTGGGGTGTGCCCGAGTACTGTGAGGGGCTCCGTTGCTGGAGGGGGAGCCAGCCCGCAGAGGTGAAAATAGCACACTCCTGAAGGGGGACCGGACTCCATCCGCGAGCTAGCAGTGAGCCCCCCCAGCTTTGACTTTGAAAGTACAGATAAAGAGGCATAGGGAGGGTTCCCAAAGGAGGAGGGCTAGGCAGAGACATTGCTGGACCTCTCTGCACGGGTCCAGACTCACAAGTCTTCCAGTCTGAGAGGTGATTGGCTACAGCGGTGGATTGTAACTGGGGCCCGAGACATCCACCGGGAGAAAAGGTGGAGCTGTTGAGGAAGCAGTGAGTTCAGCTGGAGGCCCCTGGTGGCATTGAAACACAGGGTAGTGAGTCCCCCCCACCTTTTCTTCCTTACTGATCAGAACAAGGAGGTGTGAAGTGGACAAGTTGTTGCGGTGATTTGGCGCTGGATAGCCCCTCAAGTTACCTTGTTCAGCCCCAGCTGGGAGGGAAGCCTTGGAATTCAGGGACAAGCGGGAGGTTGCAGAGGGTAGGGCCCTTTATTGAGGAAAAAGCAAAGACAAGTACGGCAAAACTATAAGCGGAGCCTCTAATCACACTCCTCTGCTCCTTTTGTACCCCCCGAAGTGAATTATAAGCATATGAGGACGACGCACATTGAGGACTAGGACAGAGCTCGAGTTCCTTGTGCTGCGTCCCTCTCCGGGAGGCCTAACTGTCCATTGCTAGGCCCCACAGATCAGCACCTCCTGTCAGTCCCCCCCACTACTGCATTGCCACAATCAAAGATCAACTATTCATACTGAAGTCTTGAGGGGGAGGGGTCAAACATTCTCAATGGCTTCTTTCCAGCGGTCTGTGGCTGGGGAGGCACCGGCAGGACTCTAATAGCCCGGTGAGGAGTCTGTTCTCATTGGTCACAGGGCAAGCAGCTTCCATTAAGTTCAACCAACACTGGATTACACTTGGTCCATGCAACGCGTGCCCACTCAAACACATCCAAGGTGGGAACGGGAGTGAGGTGCCGAAGACTCTCCCCGGCTTTGAACCAAGAGAAGGATCTTCTTATCTTGCTGTGCCTAACAACCTGGTGGTCAGCGCATTTGTCTCGTAAGCTGCAACAGTATGTCAGGCAATAGAACAAAGAAAGAGCACTCCCTCAAGGAAATGTTTGGGAAGACAGGAAGTACCAGTGTGGAGGACAAAAATGCACGTGTTGGGGCATACGCCAAATTGCATCCTGGAGATGGGGAGGGCCCGGTAACCAAGTCCTTTTTGTAATCATTATTCACCTCTCTTCGTGCAGATTTGCAGGCGATGAAAAATGAAATGGCAGCAGAAATAAGGGCGGTGTGACGTGACATGGATGAGGTTGGCGAGAGAGTGGCTGAGCTAGAAGATAGGGAATCCAGTAGGGAAGAATAACTTACATGGCTAATGCGGGAAGTACTCAGGTTTAAGGAACAGTATCTGGATCTCCAGGCTCACAACAAAGACTTGTAAAACTGCTCCAGGAGGAACAACATACGGATCAGAGGAGTGTCATCAAAAGCGGGGGGTTCCAACCTGCGTGAATATCTCACAGATCTTATTCGCCATGTCCTGGGCCTCTCTGATGATTCCAACGTGCTAATAGACTGAGTCCACAGGGTTGCACCCGAAAAAACACTGAAGGGTCCCCGCCCTGGCAGATATACTGGTGTGTGTACATGACTTTTGAGTAAAGGAGGACATTATTAAGAAAGCTAGGGATACAACCCAGTTCAGTTTAAGGGTCACTCTCCGATGTTCTCCCAGGATCTCTCCCGGAGAACTTTGCAAGAAAGTAAAGACTTTCGTTCTGTCACAGAGCATCTGAGGAAAGCTAAAATCCTGTATGCATGGGGTCACCCTTTTCGCATCATCTTCAGATATGAGGGGGCACTCAAACAAATCAGATCACTCAAAGAGGCCTGCGCTCTTTTACACATCAACATGCCAGAAGACTATGAGGAGCTGACTGCCTCTCCCAAATGACAACGTTCAGCATGGCGGCTGGTGAAGGCCACTTACCAATGGTCTAAACCCGACTCAGCCATTATCATTAAAGAAAGGCAGGTAGTATTACAGGTCCTTTTGGCAGAATCCACCCTCTCTGAAGCATCCTGAATTGACAGCAGCCCCATCCTGGGGGTATGTGGGCAGAGCGGAACGGTCTTAGTGGTGGAGGGTTATGATTAATGAAGATATTGGAGATGTCCTGTCATCCGCTCGCCCGTGGGTCAGCTGCCCATAAATCTTATGTCCGTATAGACAACTTTTTAAAGGCAGATGTATTAAAAGATTGCATGGGTGAGGCTACGATTAAGCCTCGCTTTCTTTCTGATCATGCCTCGATCACGCTATCGCTAAATCTTGGTCCCTCTCAATCTTGCTCTTCCTGTTGGTGACTACGGGATGCCATGTTTCGATCGGCCATGACAGAAAATGCAATGCACACAGTGATCACTACTTATCTTGGTATTAATGAACACGAAGAGGCCTGCCCTGATTATGTATGGAAGGTATTAAAACTAGTGATATGCATTGACTTAATAGCAATCTCATCAGGTGAAAATAAGCTCTTTTCAGAGCAGCGTAAACAGATGGAGGACGCAGTCACGGAATTAGAATCTATACATAAACGCACAAGTGCCCAGTGCATGGAGGGACCAGGAAAAGAAATGCTTTATTAAGCCCCACTTGGACCTAGATAGAGCTGAATACGCCGTCCTACGCCTTTGGCATAAATTCTTTGTTAGTGGTGATCTCTCAAGCCATATGTTAGCCCATAGACTACGTCATAGGGAGGTCACTGGCACATTATCGGTAATTGAAAACCAGTCAGGGATAGTAGTAAACTCAGATTTGGAAATCGCAGAAGCTTTCTCAACTTTCTATTGCAGACAATGGGGCCAGATGTACAACCATTCGGAATTGAGACTCGAAAATTGTGAAAAGTAGCAAGTGGCAATTTGCGAGTCTCAATTCCAAATGTACAACAGTGTCAGAGACATTGTTAGCGATTAGGGTTATATTTCTGTAATCTGATGTGGTATAGATATATAGGCAATCACCGTTGCATCAATTCAGTACGTGATCCATATTGTAATTGTCATTACAGAATACCTAGTTGTAGTTTCATAAATAGGTGGTGTAATGTCAGTACGCTGGTAACCACTGTCTTGACCGATCGGATAGACAGACGGCCATAAGTACCCAACAGGACTATACGCTAGCATCTATCAAAGGCAATAATCCTTTCAAGTCTTTTATCGAACGGATACGATGGTGGTTACCAGCATACTGACATTGCACCACCTATTTATGAAAGAACAACTTGGTGATCTGTAATAAGACAATTACAATATGGATCACATACCGAATTGATGCTACGGTGATTGACTAGATATCTATACCACATCAGATTACAGAAATAGCACCTTGGTTAAGGTCCTATAAAAGACAAATCAAACCCTGATGAAGTCCATGTTGGACAAAACGCGTAGTCTTGGGCTCAGTTGCGCTTTATAAGATTCTGTTCATTCATTCATACATTCATTCAGGGCTAATGCATTTGACTCCAAATAAAAGAATAATTGAAAAAAAGAAATCTCAAGACTCTTTGTGCTGCATTTTCTGATTTTGTGGATTTAATATTATTTGCAAATGAAATGATGTTTAATAACATGCTTGAGTATAATTGATGAAGGAATCGAGATATAATTTTATGCTCCTATTCAGAATTTGTTTACCTACTTGAAGTAGGTGGTAAATTGCGACTGTTTTGCAACTGCAATTGCGGTTGCAAAACAGTCATACATAGGGCTCAGAGTCGCAATTAGGAAGGGACGTCCTTGAAACGCCCCTTCCTAATTGCGAGTCACAAATGCCATTTAGTGAGTCGCAATAAAATTGAGACTAACTAATTAGCATTTGTACATGGCCCTGTAGGGTTTTTGCATACGCAAACGGGTCGCAGACCCATTTGCGCATGCAAAAACAGGTCGTACATCTGACCCTATATGCGGGAGCAGAATCTCTTTCTGGGGACATAGACTCTTACCCACATGATGCACAGCTAACTAGGCTCCCGCTGGACATTTCTTCTCAAATTTCTTCTCCCATACAAATAGATGAGGTGGTCGTGACAATAGCCCGTCTCAAAATCTCCAAGGCACCGGCTCCTGATGGTCCGCTATTCGATAAAAAATACTGCCAGATCCTAGCACCAACATTGGCAAGACTCTTTAATTTGTTCCTCGATATGGGATGTCTACTTGACTCCCTCTCTGAAGTCTCCATCTCTGTTATTTTAAAACCCACTAAGGACCCTTTAGAATGTGCTTCTTACTGCCCTATTTCATTATTCAATGTGGATGCAAAAATATTTGCGAGCATCTGGGTGGCTCGCATTAGTCCTTGCATGGCAGGCCTAATTGACCAGGCTCAAGCTGGGTTTATCCCATCGAGACAATGAGGAGACAACACTAAACAACTCATCCACCTCACTGATCTTATACACCGCTCTCAAGAAGAAGCATTACTACTTTCTGTCTACGCAGAAAAAGCATTCAATGGGGTCCATTGGCTATTTCTTTTCTAAACGCTCTGCCGGTTTGGATTTGGGGAGGAGTTTGGAGCCTGGACGAAATTCATTTACAACACCCCTAGGGCATCGGTCAGGGTCAACAGAAACTCTTCAAGACTCTTCCCCATCTACCGAGGAACAAGATAGGGTAGCCCATTATCCCCATTGTTATTCGCCCTTTATATGGAACCGATGGCACAAAGAATCAGGGACAACCCATTGATCTCGGGGATGCATCTGGAAGCAGATACGCACACCATAAGCTTATATGCAGATGATGTGGTCTTCTCCTTGACAAATCCCACTTCGAACTGCGGGCTCTGGTAGATGAATTTAGTTGCTTTGGCGGGTCTCCGGGTTTAAGTTAAACCTTTCTAAATCTCAAATACTAAATCTCGCAGCTTCCCCTGATACAGTAGCAAACTTGACCATACAATTTCTATTTTCCTGGGCTGGAGATCATATACCATACCTAGGTATCTCACTGGCAAGTACCCCTGAGAAAACATTAATGGACCCGAACGGGCCTATCATGGGCATGATGTTTTGCTGCAGTCAAGATGACAATGTTGACGCTCATCCTGTATGTCTTTCAAACTATCCCCCTGACCCCTCCCTCAGCCACTCTACGCAATTTACAGTCAGTCATCAACCACTTTATATGGAGCCAGAAACAACCACGACTCAATTTTCACCAGCTAACCAAGCCTAAAGCAGATGGCGGAATGGGAGTGCCGGTGATTCAGAGATATTTTCAAGCATCACAACTACGATACATCTTAGAATGGAACCGCCCCCTCTCAGAGAAACACTGGTCGTTCATGGACCAATCGATTGTGGGAGTGAATATATGGAGGGAGATCTGCCTGCCTCGTAAACACAGGGAATGGGGACTGTATTCTTACCTTGTTACTGCAACCGTCTTAAAAATATGGGATGCAACAGCAGTACATCTGGAACTTACTACGTTCCCTTATCTGAAGATCCCGCTAATAGATAACTCTGACTTCCCTCCGGGTTGTAAGTCGGAGACATTTCGGCGATGGTGTGAGCAGGGTTGCAAGAGAGTAGTCTCACTATTTGATCAGAATGGGACTATCACCTTTGATCAGCTTCAGCAAGACTATGTAATACCAGCATCTGACCTCTTCCTATATAATCAGGCAATCCATTGGGTAATGTCCCAGGTCACGAGAACTGGGGCAGCCCATTAACTGACCCAAATTAAAAATTGGCTCATCACTAAAAAAGATGATAAACGTATCATATTGGAGCTATACACTATGCTTTCTACAGCTTCCTTACCCACAAAGTCTGTAGGGCAGCTGAGATGGGAGGAAGAATTAGGCAGGACACTTACAGACAAATAATGGCAAGACATTCACTACAGAGCCCATCATATGGCACTTCATATGCAGGGCACGGAGGCAGCCTTTAAAATAGCATCATACTGGTACCCAACACCTGCCAGATTAAACCAATGGAATAAAGAGCTCTCAGCTTGTTGCTGGCGAGGCTGCGGACAAACAGGCTCCCTGGTACACTTATCTGGCACTGCCCCAAACTGGTTAGGTACTGAGAAGCACTCCTCAAAGACATAAACAAAGCTTTTAATACTGACATTACCCCAACCCACTAACCTTTCCCATGCATACTCTTAGAGGGAGGCAGATAGCCCTAGTTCTTAACGCAACAAGATTAGAACTAATAAGTCATCGGGGTACAACAATGATACCAGACCACACGGCTTGGCTGAGAAGGCTGTGGACAGTGCTGGCTTTAGAGCGAAAGTCTATGATGGTGGGCAACAGAGCTGACACTAATGCGGAAGTATGGGCACCAAATATTACGATACTGCTAAAGAAATTCAGGGAGGGAACCTGTCAAAATTCTTATGAATACTGCTCCTCACCTCTGGTACCCATGATACCAACTCATAAGGGCAATTTTGCGTGAAACATGACAGGTTCGGCATATGTTCATCCTCTGGTGCGGAGGAGACGGGGGCACTGGGAAGGTTGGCTTTTGGGAGAGTGTTCTCTTCTTCTTCTTTTCTTTTCTTGTTCTCTAGATTTGGTTCCTCTCTTTTCATCCTCTATGGGTTCCTTTTTCCTTACTCTCTTCTTCTTATGTTTTCTTCTTCCTTCATGGGCCATTGCATGGGCAATGCGGACGGACTACCACTGGCACGCAATAGGGTGCTCTTCCTGATGATATTTTGAAGTTCGCTGCCGGCCTCTGGGTTGTAGGCGTATAGCTGTGTCTTTCTCAATTGCATTCAAACTCGGTGCTGGCCAGTGGTTGTAGGCTATGACTTTATAAAACTGTATAAAAAGAATTGTTCCATAAAAACACAGGTAGCACTCACGTAAATAAATCATTATTTTTTCCTTGGTGGGGCCCGAAGCGCTGCACACTGCCAGTCTGCCACTCAGCCTGAGTCAATGACGCTGAGTGACGATAGATAAACAATTTGCCGGGCTGACAAGCTCTCAGCCCTGAGGCCTGTGAGGTCATCAGCTGATCAAACTCATAGCCCAAAGTATCAGTCTCCATCCCCGATGATGTGGGGGTAAAGATAGCCTTGGGCGCTTCAGGCTGAAGCCCTGTAGTGCTGGGGTTTCACGTCAATCAGGGAGTGGAAAGCATGGTTACCTCACCCATTTCCAATTCGTCATGGGGTTGGTTCCACCCTTTGACAAGTTGGCAAAAGGTGAGGTAGAGGCTGCAGGCAGACGGTAATGTAAGACATCAAGTCTGCGCAATTTGTCATCAGGACTCTTGAAGACACTGCCCAGACTCGAGGTCTCTGCTTCCCGTGCTGCACTTTTGTGAGTGACACCATTATCTCCAGAGTATTGGTGCCTCACACATGTGTGGCACTACACAGCGGTGGACTGTTTAGCAGCCAAGAACAAACCCCTGGACCTGGTGGCGGAGTGCAGGGAAGGTGGCGCAGGTGCATACTGCAGTTGTCTGTGACTCAGGCCTGCGTCGCTAGCTTGCAGAGTCCAAATGGTGCCCTGCAGACTCCCAACCCTGTAGATCACGAGGTGAGTGGTTTATATTTTAAGGCTCCTTCTTTCCCTGAAGAGATTTAAATCAGCAATTGCGTGTGCTTTGGTTTTTACCTCTTCATGCATTTCTCTTCAGTTTTAAATAGCAACTGCGAGAACTCGACCCACAGACACAGCTAATGGGTTTTATACAACTGGCATTCACGCACCTAATAGAAAGTGCAATCAGTAATGGTTTTTGTATAACTGCCATTCTGAACGCACATATTTCACAGTGCTTTAATCATATTTACGGTAATGGTTTTTGTACTCTGAAGAGTTGTGGTGACATAAAATGTGCCTTAGATCACACAATTTAAGTTAGGAAGCACCGATTTATCCACAGTTTTCTGGTTTCACTTTACAAATCAGCCAATAATTGAGAGTATATTAGTCTTTCATTGTATTTCATTGTTAAGGCTTTGGTTTTTACCTCTTTGTGCATTTCTCCATTCTCAGTAGTGTTTAGGTCTCACCTAGCATTGCAGAGCACGCAAGCACTGCTCGCTTGGCGAGATTTAATGTCAACAAGGACTTTGAGAAGAGGGCTTGAAGCCCACCCCTCATTTCCATTGGCTGGTGTCCACGTTTATGCTATACGGTGGCCTACCATTGGAAATAAGCTGTTTGTGTTGCCTCCCTTTTTCCTTTTGGACCACCCCATCCAAACTGGGTTGCCTGCTTCACAGCTGTCATGAAGCAATTTCTTATCTCAAGGAGGCATGAGATCCAGTCTGGATGGGCCATCCCAAAAGGAGACAGGGCACGGGTATTTATATTTGCATTGCGCAATGCAAAAATAAACAGCGGGAATGACGAGCGTTTGTTCGTTTAGCCGTTAGGGGAAAACTGAGGTCTGGCTTCAGTGTTTATCATACCCGGGCTTCCATACACAAAACTTTGCAGTGGCTTGTCTTGCCATTGCTCATGCGTGCAGTTTAAAACGTCTTTCCTGTTCTGCCAGTCACCTAGTTAAACTAGGCAGACTTACTTGTATGTTGAAATCACACACATAAAGACTGTTTTGTGAACACTGTCCTTAAATCGGTTTTGAAATGTGTTAATTCTTTACGATCTGTGAACACTTAAGGCGAGTCCTTCAACATGTTGCTTGTTTTCTTTCTTCGCAGGCCGAATCTTTACATCTCTCTTACCCACCCAATCAATCAATCATTCAGGTGTTTGTTAAGCGCGACTACTCACCCGTAGAGGTCTCAAGGCAGGTGGGGGTGGTGGGGGTCGCAGGTTCCAGTCCATCAAGGAGGGGGTCTGACGAAGAGCCAGGTTTTGAGGTTTCTTGCGAAGATGGGGAGCGATGTTGTCTGTCTGAGGTAGAGCGGAAGGTCGTTCCAGGCTCTGGCTGCGCTGAAGGAGCAGGAGCGGGCTCCCGATCTGGTCTTTCTGGTGCGGGGGACCACGGCGTAGGAGAGCTGGGCTGATCGTAGGGACCCTTGGGGTGCGTGGAATTTGAGTCGGCTGTTCAGGTATGCTGGTCCGGTGTCATGGAGGGACTTGTGAGCGTGGGTTAGCATCTTAAAGGTGACTCTAGCTTTGATGGGGAGCCAGTGGAGTGCGCTCAGGTCCTGGGAGATGTGGCAGTGTCTTGGCAGGTTGAGGACCAGTCTTGTGGCGGCGTTTTGGATGTTCTGTAGCTTGCGGGTGAGGTTTTTATTTATTCCAGCATAGAGTACGTTGCCTTAGTTGAGCCTGCTGGTGACTAGGGCGTGAGTGACAGTATTTTTGTGTTCGAGGGGGATCCATTTAAAGGTCTTACTTAGGAGGCGGAGGGTGTGGAAGCAGGAGGACGAGGCAGAGTTGATCTGGCAGTCCATTTTGAGCTCTGAGTCCAGGATAATTCCCAGGTTGCGTGCGTGATCCGTGGGGGTGGGCTTGGTTCCGAGGGCGGGGGGCCACCAGGTGTCGTTCCAGGCGTCGGGGTTTGGGCCCATGATGAGTACTTCTGTTTTGTTGGTGCTTAGTTGTAGGCAGCCCTCTTTTGTTAAATTACCCTCACTCATTTTTTCCCGCCTAACCTCTTTCTTTCCGTTGTTTTCTTCCCTTTTCCTTGTTCGGATCTGTAATATTCCTCTTTCTGTTTTCGATATGAACATTGTCATCATCGCAACAGTTTTATTACCAGTATTTATTCTACTATTGAAAACGATACCATCAAGAAGCGCAGCAGTATTAATACTAATAATACTTGTGTAATGTACCTAGTGCTTATGTAAAGCGCTCCGATGCCTTCGGACCGAGTTAGCACTAAGTAAATAAGAATAATAACACTATCAACAAATATAATGGTCGGAATACGGTTGCGAGATGCCACAAGATGCCGGGCCCCTTGATGTCAACTCACCCTTCTATCCCACTGACCACCACCCCATCCCCCTCCCCTTCTCCATCCTTCACCCGCAGTCAGGGGGTTCATGGCCTGACCGCTGCTTGGGATCTCCGCTATTGCGCAGCTTGTCCCTTTCAGACCGACTTACACGCACAAACATTATTATTAGACTATTGGGTGGGGGGGTGTTGAAAAGTAGGAGAGGGGGCAAAAAAGGCTGCAGAGGGTACAAGCAGGCGCCCCTGAGCCTGGAACGAACCTTGCACATAACAACAACAAAAAATTACAGTGCAGAGATCCCTGAGACCTACACCCCAGGGGGATTTATTGGTTATTAATATTATTATTTTTAAATGGACGGAAAGGGGGTATTAAAAAAGTATTCGACTTCAAGGTCAGAGCTCCCGACTGTGGAACAGGGGAACGAGGTTCGAGTCCCGTCATCGTCACAACATCATGTGATTCTAGACAAATCATCTAATCTCCCTGTGTCTAAAAAATGAATGTCACCCTTCGGTAAGTAACAGAAAAAAGGAGAACCCCAACCAGGGGCGGCTGGGGTTAATGGGCGTAGGGGCGTTGTCCTACCACCCTGAGGCCGGGAGAGGAAAGATGAGCAAAAACGCCCTGCAACTAGAAACAAATGACCACGTGCTGATCGGCAATAAACACCAGTTGAATTGTAGTCCTGCTGCTAGGGGCGAGGCATTGCTCAACCTGCAGGCACAAGCTGTAGCAGTGACATCATTTTAGAGGGAGTGATGAATTACAATGCAATTTAATAGGATGCCTATGGGGTGCACAATACATTGGACCTGGAAGGAGTTAACAAAATTGTATTGATTCCAATGGGAGGGGTGGGCCAGGCTGCAGCCAAAGGAGACAAAGAGGTAGTGGATTGGTCATCCCGAGAGGGGCGGGTGTAGGAGGGTATCTCTCTTCTCGAATATTTTGCTGTATCAACGTGTTTAAAACGGCATGGTTTCACTTTTGAAAACGTGAAGAAAATAGCCTGATCCGGAACCTGTCGCATCGGACGGAGCCTCATCTCGTTTCTTACACCAGAGGTCTAAAAGAAGGAACCGACTGTGAACGGGATACCCATTGATCGGTTTAATCTGCCTGTTATACCAGCCTTTCAGTCCGTAGCACGCTGCACGCATCAGGCCAGAAACACCAGCATAAGCTTTCTAACTGTTGAGGGGGGATAACAATCAACAAATATCAGGTTAGAATATGAAAAGTCTCTTTAGAATTCAAAACTCTGTATTTCTTTAACACACTGAAGTGCTTCTGCTTAATTCATAAGAATTTTTGAACTTTGGGGCATATTATCAACAACTAGTGATATTTATCGCTAAATAGGCTTAGCGTCATTTTTTTTTTTGCCGCGCATCACCGGATTTTATTGCAGAGATAACGTGCTATTAGCAATGTTTATCTCCAAAGCGATAAAATATCCGGCGATAGCGGTGAAATGCGTGAATATTGCTGAAAATTCAGCCATATTCAGTCATCATCGCTAATAGGGACTCAACCTGAATATCCACCTCTCATTGGATATACAGGCGAAGAAGTGGTCTGAGCAGGTGTTAGGATTTGGCGATATTCGCGCCTAGCGCGAATATTTTAATCGCTACACCTGCGTTGATAATAGGCGATAGCGATGTTAGCGACTGCTTTTAGTCGCTAACAGGTTGGGCACGCCCACTTTGAATGTCATTAGGAAAAATATCGCTGACATGCAAAGCGAGCCCCAAACCGCTCGCTTTCACCTAAAAGCTGTCGCTAACTGATGTTAGTGACAGCTTGCAAATAGAGCGATAAAGTTATCGCTGCTTTGCGGCTGAAAACGGCAGCAAAAGTGGCGATAATTTAATTTGCCTGCCTTGGTAATATGCCCCTATGTTTTTAAACTTCAACTGAGTAACGTTCCTGTGCTTAACCTCTGCCCGAATGACAACAGCACCACTGTTCACCACACAAACCCCGGCCCTCCTACGCTCTGGCCCCAGCCCTGCTGTCACCTCCCTCTGTCACCACACACACCCCCACCCTTCCTACCATCCGGCCCCAGCCCTCCCTCTCTCACGACATACACCCCCAGCCCTCCTACCCTCCGGCCCCAGCCCTCCTGTCACCTCCCTCCCTCACCACACACACCCCAGCCCTCCCCACCCTCTGGCCTCAGCCCTCCTGTCTCTCCTACCCTCTCCCCTCGCTCAACCCTCGGACTCCAGTTCCTCCTCTGCTCTGTGTTTCTGTAGTTTCCATTGGGAGTTAGGAGGGTGAGGCTCCCACGAAGCAAGCCTTGCCAATGCCAGGATTAACTCTCTTTTGTCACTATAACCCGGTTGCATTCTGGGTCTTGTAGTTTCTGTCTGTAAGACCCGTGGATCGGACGCGCCCGCCCTGACAGAGTTATCTAAAGCCTGGGCCAGCTGAGGGGGCGAGTTCGTGACGTGGGACCACTTGGGCATATGCCCCTCTTCTGTCCCATTACCCTTGGACTTTAACCCCTGGTGCCCCTACATGCGTCACGTATGGCCCTAGCCTTACTTCAAGCCATGGCTGGAAATGAGGCATAGATAAGTAAGTTGCCAAAGAGATCCACCATTTTCGCCTTGGAGAAGAGAGCCAGGGTGACACCGCCTTTCATCCGTGTGGAGGAGAGTCAGGGTGACTCCACCATTTATCCTTGTGGAGGAGAGTCGGGGTGACTCCGCCTTTTTCCCTATGGAGGAGAAGGCCACAGAGACTTCATGTTTTACCCGTGTGGATGAGAGCGCCAAGGTGACTACACCTTTTATCCTTATGAAGGGTAGAGTCTGGGTGACTGGCTGCACCTTTTTATTTGTTTGCAAGAGAGTCTGGGTGACTGTACTTTTTATCCATGTGGAGGAGAAAGTTCGAGTGTGCACACAACACACGCCCCCCGCACCCCTGGCCATGTCATCACGGGGAGTTCAAACCCTACAATGGCCCTGTCCTTGGGAACTGAACATAGCTTGAAAAGAGAGCAGGTGCAAGAAAACACACACAACAACTCCTCTCTCATCGGATCCGGTGCGTAAAAGCGTGGCGCAGCCACCATCTCCCCTGGTAGTGACATCTGTAAACCACAACACTTACTGCTGGCTGCCTCACATAGGAAAAAACAATAACATTTTCAATGCCAATAGCTCAAAACAATGTCATGGCAAGACCTATTGCATTGTAAATGCTTGTTTTATATGGCGACTGCAAGAACTTCACTCGTCGCAGTTTTTGATCAGAGATGTGAAGCAGATGTGAAGCAGGGGAAGATGTGAAGCAGGGCAAGAAAGCAAATGCGGACACGACTTTTGACGCTGGGGCCATAACGTTGCAATTGCAATAGCATGCACCCAGTTTTCAATGTCTTTCAACAATATTTTCAAGTCCGGTCCAAAAGTAACATCATGTCTAAGTTGTCTATAAGGTTGCATATCATCCACATGACTGACTCACCCGTGAGTGCTTAAAGGGAAGAATTGAACCCCGTGTAAAACTTTCGGAGCAATGGTGTAAAAGATGACAAACATCTGATGAAATCTGTGCTTGCTGTGCAACCATGGTTAATTTATTCAAGTCAAGTCATAATCTTTATTCGATTTTAAAGATACAATCATAAAAGTCAAATCATTGAAATTAGTACACAAATTGTCATCCACGAGGTTTGGGGAGAACATGGCGGCCGCCGGCTAGAGCGAGCCGCACGTACCGCGCAGTGCTCTAATCCTCCTATGCAGTGACACAAGGACATGCTTTTACGGAGCTGACAACTACGTGTGCAGAGCTGAGTTCACACGGCAGAGTCATCGGATTTCGCCCTATTGGTGTAGGAACGCCTGCTCCGCTTTCCCCGTACCTGGGTCTTCGGCGGATGTGCCTGTTCGAAGTTGATCTCTCCTCGGCACCCGTCCCTCATCCGAGTTGGAGGCGGGCAGCCGTGGAGCTTCGGCGCGGCCGGGCGGCCGCAGCTCGGGGTTTCCTGCTCGGAGTTGCTGACAACAGCGGTAAAAGCAGAGGAGAGGAAAGGGAACCTCGGCGATCTCACTCAGCTGGAGACTCACCTTCGCAGCTGCTAAACAAGGAGGTAATTTACACGGATGAGGTAAGAGAAATCCGTTCTGCCCAAAGCAAACTTACTGACTTAACAACAGTAGTGGCAAAACCAGGGGAGGTAGTTAGGGGAGACCTCCAGCCTAGAATAACAAGGAGTAAAACCAGGGGTGAACACAAAGGGGTCTACTCGATAAAGAAACTACGTGTCCCAGAGTGCAGTGCTGGAAAAGCTTTGTTAAAAGATCTGGACTGCCTTGCTGAAGGAATAGAATCAAGGAGAGGTATCTCCGTTAAAGGGGCCAATAGCCTTAAACAGAAAAAGCAAAATAAAAAGAAAGATTTAAAAAAACCCAAGGGTGTCACTCCATCATTGCGAGCATACTTTAAGCCTATACCCCAGGTTCTGGAAATTCCCCAAGACATGGCAACACCTAACAGCCAGAATGGTAGCAAAGTCTTACTAGAAGCTACTACGGGGGAAGGGGGTGCTTCCACCCAAAATTCACCCGTGATACTACCCGTGAAACAAGCATCTGCTACGTTAGGAGATTCCGCGCAGGTTGTGGATCCTAAATCACGCTCAGAGGCTATCCCAGCGCCTCTTCTAACACTCCCAGGAGCTAGTTCTGTCAGCGAGATACCTAGTACGCAGAGGCGAAGGGAAGAGGAAGCAGGACATAAAGAGATAATACCAGGAAAAGAAGGCAGACAGGAGGGCGTTAATCAGCAACAGAGAGATCTTGGTGAATTTGGTGTGGGGAGCACCCTCGAGGCTCTTGTAGGATCGATTACTGCGATGAGAGATGAAATAAGACACGATTTTGCAGTTTCGAAAGCTAACCAGATCGAGATAAGGGCGTCCTGCGACATACTGGAGAAGAAAGTCGACAGTCTTTGTGAAAGAACCGAAACATTAGAGAGTTCAGTGGGAGTCCTGACGTCAAACTTGGAGGCTGCAAGATCCAAAATTAATACTCTCCAAAAAGATGGAGAGAGCATGCGGGAGCGAATTGAAGGGTTGGAAAACTTTTCCAGACGTAATAACATCCGGCTTTTGAAAATTCCGGAGGGAAAAGAGGGGGGCGACCTTAAGACCTTCATAGTAAAGCTATTAAAGGAATCCCTCAATCTGGATGAGCCTGCAGAAATCCTGGAGAACGATATACAGCGAATTCACCGTGACCCATTTCGTCTGAACCCAGCAAGAAATAAGCCCAGAAAAGTCTTAGTTAATTTTCTGACTTATGCCTTAAAGGAAAAGGTTCTGAATCTTGCACTGAAGGCAAAAACATTACAGGGCCCCGATTTTCCCTTTGAGATTCGGTCAGACTTATCAAAAACTACACTTGACAGACAATGGGAACTAGGACAGCGTATGGAGAAATTCAGATCATTAGGAGCTAGTGTTCAGATGAGATTTCCTGCATTCCTCCGGGTTATGTATAATAATAAGATGTATAATATCCGCTCTACACAAGATGCAGATGAACTACTAGAAAGTATAAGTGACCATGCTCAGGCCCAGGCCCAGAAAGCTACGTAAGCTAGCTTTAGGAAATAAGGTGAATAAAATATTAAAAAAAAAAAAAAAAAAAATTTAAAAAGTATATAAGTGTGCTTTAAAGGAAAAAAATACTTAAAGGGTGAGTGGGAAGGAAAAAAAAAAAAAACCCCTAAACTACAAAAAAAAAAAAAAAAAAAAAAAAAAAAAAAAAAACCAAAAAAGGGAAACATACAAAAAAAAGAAAAAAATAACCGGAAAAAGGTGGATAGGAAAAAGAGAAACAAAATAATAAAACAATTAAACAAAGGGAAGAGGGAAAAAATAAAAAAAAAAAAAAAGGGGGGGAAAACGGGAAAAAAGAAAGAAAGAAAAAGACCTAAACAGGAAGGGTATAAAAAAAAAAATATATATATATATACACGCACATAGAAAAAAAAAAGGGTATACAAGTTTTACCAGAGATAATGAGCTAAAGGCCCTTTGCACACCTATACCTTTTTAATGGGTTGACAACAGCTCAAAATCTAAAATTAACTGCAGTGAGGATAAATGAGCATAGCTGCAGCGGACGTGAAGATGGCCAGACATCAGGCCACAGTAAGTAGGGGGGGTTTTCCCAGGGGGGAGGGAGGGTGGGGGGGAAGTGGAGATAAAATAAAAAGTCCTCAAATGCCTAACCAAAACTGTAGTCTGTGCCTTAGGTGTAACAAATTAAAAAATAGATGTTACCAGTGGATGAAAAGTAACATGAAGGAGGGGGAGGGAGAGGAAGATAAAATAAAATGACATCAATCCAATATATATCTTGGAATGTCAATGGACTCCGGGTGAGGGACAGAAGAGAGCGTATCTTACAATACTTGAGAGATTCTCAGGCACAGATTATTGTCCTCCAAGAGTCACATCTACTTAAATCAGAGGCTGACCTGATACTTAAAAAACACAAATGGATAGACAAATTTTGTTCTACAGATCATAATGCAAACATCAGGGGGATAATCTTTATCTTTAAGAAATCAGTAAAAGCTCAAATCCTAGATTATAAAGAGGATCACACAGGGAGATGGCTAATACTGAGAGTATCACTGGACGGGCATATTTGCACCCTGGTGGGCTATTACGGTCCCAATTCGGACGATCCTTCACATTTAGATGCTGTCAGGAGTCATTTGATATCAGTTCAGGACCCAGTGATCTGGATGGGTGACTTTAACATCGTACTTGATCCCAAGCTGGATAAATCTACAAAATATAAAAGCTGTAGCTCCTTTAAATCTAGGCAAACCCTCTTGACAATAATGAATCATCTAGGTCTTGCTGACCTGTGGAGAGAGAAAGTTGGTAACAAAATGGGGGTGTCTTTTCGAAATAGCCGGTTTAAGCACAAGTCAAGAATTGACTATGCTTTCTTCAGCTACTCGTTGAAAGAATTTCTGATAACAATAGATTACCTCCCATCACATCTTTCAGATCACTCCGCATTAATATTCACAATGAAGTTAGACAGCAAGACTACATTTTCAACGTGGTCATTTGACCAGACACTACTGCTTGAAGACGAAGAGGTCAAGTTTCTGGCAGTAGAGTCCTCAACATTTTTTGACTTAAATTTAGGCTCCTCAAGATTGGAGGTTGTCTGGGAAGCTTTTAAAGCCTTTTTGAGAGGCCAGATTACTAACAGGGCCTCTTACAGGCATAAAATATATAGAGAAAGAATAGCCAACCTGGAGCAGGAAATGAGATTATTAGAACAACAAATTGACACACTACAGGTAAACTCACTAGAGCAGACAAAGCTAGTAGAAAAAAAGGCAGAATTGGAAAATATCCTACAAGAAAGAGTCAACAAAAGATGGGAAGCAAGTAAGATCTCCCAATTTGAATTTGGAGAAGCTGCTGGGAAAGTTCTGGCCTGGAAAATTAAGTCAGATCAAGCTCTCAAATATATTAGAGAGATCCAGGTAGAGGGGGAGGCTACAGTAAGATCATCAAACTTAGAGATAGGTAAGGCCTTCCATGATTTCTTTGAGGAAATAT